>NC_081789.1:28428009-29628009 GCF_963082965.1 Carassius carassius | reverse complement strand
GTCTCAGAAACCTGTAAACTAACAATCTTGAGCATTGAAGTCCTAACATATGTTTTTGTGCATATAACTTCTAACACATTAAAAACTGTCTTACAGCATTGCAAAAACATTGTATTTCATAAGGCATAAGCATCTTTCAGTTTGGCAAGATTTGCAATGAATATTGAATGAAGCAGCTTTCTCTTATAGAGAGACAAGCTTTTGAGCTTATTTAGGCTAGATTTCACTTCATTTGAACAGAAGCACTATTTTAACATTACTGGTCTCAGAAACCTGTAAACTTACAATCTTGAGCATTGAAGTCCTAACATATGTTTTTGTGCATATAACTTCTAACACATTAAAAACTGTCTTACAGCATTGCAAAAACATTGTATTTCATTAGGCATAAGCATCTTTCAGTTTGGCAAGATTTGCACTGATTATTGAATGAAGCAGCTTTCTCTTATAGAGAGACAAGCTTTTGAGCTTATTTAGGCTAGATTTCACTTCATTTGAACAAAAGCACTATTTTAACATTACTGGTCTCAGAAACCTGTAAACTTACAATCTTGAGCATTGAAGTCCTAACATATGTTATTGTGCATATAACTTCTAACACATTAAAAACTTTTTTTACAGCATTGCAAAAACATTGTATTTCATAAGGCATAAGCATCTTTCAGTTTGGCAAGATTTGCACTGAATATTGAATGAAGCAGCTTTCTCTCATAGAGAGACAAGCTTTTGAGCAGATTTGGGCTAGATTTCACTTCATTTGAACAGAAGCACTATTTCAACATTACTGGTCTCAGAAACCTGTAAACTGACAATCTTGAGCATTTGAAGTCCTAACATAAGTTTTTGTGCATATAACTTCTAACACATTAAAAACTGTCTTACAGCATTGCAAAAACATTGTATTTCATAAGGCATAAGCATCTTTCAGTTTGGCAAGATTTGCACTGATTATTGAATGAAGCAGCTTTCTCTTATAGAGAGACAAGCTTTTGAGCTTATTTAGGCTAGATTTCACTTCATTTGAACAAAAGCACTATTTCAACATTACTGGTCTCAGAAACCTGTAAACTTACAATCTTGAGCATTGAAGTCCTAACATATGTTTTTGTGCATATAACTTCTAACACATTAAAAACTGTCTCACTTCATTGCAGAAATAATTTTATTTCATAAGACATAAGCATCTTTCAGTTTGGCAAGAATTGCACTGAACATTTAATGAAGCAGCTCTATCTCACATTGAAACAAGCTTTTGAGCAGATTTGGGCTAGATTTCACTTCATTTGAACAGAAGCACTATTTCAACATTACTGGTCTCAGAAACCTGTAAAATGACAATCTTGAGCATTGAAGTCCTAACATAAGTTTTTGGGCATATAACTTCTAACACATTAAAAACTGTTTTACAGCATTGCAAAAACATTGTATTTCATAAGGCATAAGCATCTTTCAGTTTGGCAAGATTTGCACTGATTATTAAATGAAGCAGCTTTCTCTTATAGAGAGACAAGCTTTTGAGCTTATTTAGGCTAGATTTCACTTCATTTGAACAAAAGCACTATTTTAACATTACTGGTCTCAGAAACCTGTAAACTTACAATCTTGAGCATTGAAGTCCTAACATATGTTTTTGTGCATATAACTTCTAACACATTAAAAACTGTCTTACAGCATTGCAAGAACATTGTATTTCATTAGGCATAAGCATCTTTCAGTTTGGCAAGATTTGCACTGAATATTGAATGAAGCAGCTTTCTCTCATAGAGAGACAAGCTTTTGAGCAGATTTGGGCTAGATTTCACTTCATTTGAACAGAAGCACTATTTCAACATTACTGGTCTCAGAAACCTGTAAACTGACAATCTTGAGCATTTGAAGTCCTAACATAAGTTTTTGTGCATATAACTTCTAACACATTAAAAACTGTCTTACAGCATTGCAAAAACATTGTATTTCATAAGGCATAAGCATCTTTCAGTTTGGCAAGATTTGCACTGATTATTGAATGAAGCAGCTTTCTCTTATAGAGAGACAAGCTTTTGAGCTTATTTAGGCTAGATTTCACTTCATTTGAACAAAAGCACTATTTCAACATTACTGGTCTCAGAAACCTGTAAACTTACAATCTTGAGCATTGAAGTCCTAACATATGTTTTTGTGCATATAACTTCTAACACATTAAAAACTGTCTCACTTCATTGCAGAAATAATTGTATTTCATAAGACATAAGCATCTTTCAGTTTGGCAAGAATTGCACTGAACATTGAATGAAGCAGCTCTATCTCACATTGAAACAAGCTTTTGAGCAGATTTGGGCTAGATTTCACTTCATTTGAACAGAAGCACTATTTCAACATTACTGGTCTCAGAAACCTGTAAAATGACAATCTTGAGCATTGAAGTCCTAACATAAGTTTTTGGGCATATAACTTCTAACACATTAAAAACTGTTTTACAGCATTGCAAAAACATTGTATTTCATAAGGCATAAGCATCTTTCAGTTTGGCAAGATTTGCACTGATTATTGAATGAAGCAGCTTTCTCTTATAGAGAGACAAGCTTTTGAGCTTATTTAGCCTAGATTTCACTTCATTTGAACAAAAGCACTATTTTAACATTACTGGTCTCAGAAACCTGTAAACTTACAATCTTGAGCATTGAAGTCCTAACATATATTTTTGTGCATATAACTTCTAACACATTAAAAACTGTCTTACAGCATTGGAAAAACATTGTATTTCATTAGGCATAAGCATCTTTCAGTTTGGCAAGATTTGCACTGAATATTGAATGAAGCAGCTTTCTCTCATAGAGAGACAAGCTTTTGAGCAGATTTGGGCTAGATTTCACTTCATTTGAACAGAAGCACTATTTCAACATTACTGGTCTCAGAAACCTGTAAAATGACAATCTTGAGCATTGAAGTCCTAACATAAGTTTTTGGGCATTTAACTTCTAACACATTAAAAACTGTCTTACAGCATTGCAAAAACATTGTATTTCATAAGGCATAAGCATCTTTCAGTTTGGCAACATTTGCACTGAATATTGAATGAAGCAGCTTTCTCTCATAGAGAGACAAGCTTTTGAGCAGATTTGGGCTAGATTTCACTTCATTTGAACAGAAGCACTATTTCAACATTACTGGTCTCAGAAACCTGTAAAATGACAATCTTGAGCATTGAAGTCCTAACATAAGTTCTTGTGCATATTACTTCTAACACATTAAAAACTGTCTTACAGCATTGCAAAAACATTTTATTTCATAAGGCATAAGCATCTTTCAGTTTGGCAAGATTTGCACTGATTATTGAATGAAGCAGCTTTTTCTTATAGAGAGACAAGCTTTTGAGCAGATTTGGGCTAAAGTTCACTTCATTTGAACAGAAGCACTATTTCAACATTACTGGTCTCAGAAACCTGTAAACTGACAATCTTGAGCATTTGAAGTCCTAACATATGTTTTTGTGCATATAACTTCTAACACATTAAAAACTGTCTTACAGCATTGCAAAAACATTGTATTTCATAAGGCATAAGCATCTTTCAGTTTGGCAAGATTTGCACTGATTATTGAATGAAGCAGCTTTTTCTTATAGAGAGACAAGCTTTTGAGCTTATTTATGCTAGATTTCACTTCATTTGAACAAACGCACTATTTTAACATTACTGGTCTCAGAAACCTGTAAACTAACAATCTTGAGCATTGAAGTCCTAACATATGTTTTTGTGCATATAACTTCTAACACATTAAAAACTGTCTTACAGCATTGCAAAAACATTGTATTTCATAAGGCATAAGCATCTTTCAGTTTAGCAACATTTGCACTGAATATTGAATGAAGCAGCTTTCTCTCATAGAGAGACAAGCTTTTGAGCAGATTTGGGCTAGATTTCACTTCATTTGAACAGAAGCACTATTTCAACATTACTGGTCTCAGAAACCTGTAAACTAACAATCTTGAGCATTGAAGTCCTAACATATGTTTTTGTGCATATAACTTCTAACACATTAAAAACTGTCTTACAGCATTGCAAAAACATTGTATTTCATTAGGCATAAGCATCTTTCAGCTTGGCAAGAATTGCACTGATTATTGAATGAAGCAGCTTTTTCTTATAGAGAGACAAGCTTTTGAGCTTATTTATGCTAGATTTCACTTCATTTGAACAGAAGCACTATTTCAACATTACTGGTCTCAGAAACCTGTAAACTTACAATCTTGAGCATTGAAGTCCTAACATATGTTTTTGTGCATATAACTTCTAACACATTAAAAACTGTCTCACTTCATTGCAGAAATCATTTTATTTCATAAGACATAAGCATCTTTTAGTTTGGCAAGAATTGCACTGAACATTGAATGAAGCAGCTCTATCTCACATTGAAACAAGCTTTTGAGCAGATTTGGGCTAGATTTCACTTCATTTGAACAAAAGCACTATTTTAACATTACTGGTTTCAGAAACCTGTAAACTTACAATCTTGAGCATTGAAGTCCTAACATATGTTTTTGTGCCTATAACTTCTAACACATTAAAAACTGTCTTACAGCATTGCAAAAACATTGTATTTCATAAGGCATAAGCATCTTTCAGTTTGGGAACATTTGCACTGAATATTGAATGAAGCAGCTTTCTCTCATAGAGAGACAAGCTTTTGAGCAGATTTGGGCTAGATTTCACTTCATTTGAACAGAAGCACTATTTCAACATTACTGGTCTCAGAAACCTGTAAAATGACAATCTTGAGCATTGAAGTCCTAACATAAGTTTTTGTGCATATTACTTCTAACACATTAAAAACTGTCTTACAGCATTGCAAAAACATTTTATTTCATAAGCCATAAGCATCTTTCAGTTTGGCAAGATTTGCACTGATTATTGAATGAAGCAGCTTTCTCTTATAGAGAGACAAGCTTTTGAGCTTATTTAGGCTAGATTTCACTTCATTTGAACAGAAGCACTATTTTAACATTACTGGTCTCAGAAGCCTGTAAACTGACAATCTTGAGCATTGAAGTCCAAACATATGTTTTTGTGCATATAACTTCTAACACATTAAAAACTGTCTCACTGCATTGCAGAAATCATTTTATTTCATAAGGCATAAGCATCTTTCAGTTTGGCAAGAATTGCACTGATTATTGAATGAAGCAGCTTTCTCTTATAGAGAGACAAGCTTTTGAGCTTATTTAGGCTAGATTTCACTTCATTTGAACAAAAGCACTATTTCAACATTACTGGTCTCAGAAACCTGTAAACTTACAATCTTGAGCATTGAAGTCCTAACATATGTTTTTGTGCATATAACTTCTAACACATTAAAAACTGTCTTACAGCATTGCAAAAACATTGTATTTCATAAGGCATACGCATCTTTCAGTTTGGCAAGATTTGCACTGATTATTGAATGAAGCAGCTTTTTCTTATAGAGAGACAAGCTTTTGAGCTTATTTATGCTAGATTTCACTTCATTTGAACAAAAGCACTATTTTAACATTACTGGTCTCAGAAACCTGTAAACTAACAATCTTGAGCATTGAAGTCCTAACATATGTTTTTGTGCATATAACGTCTAACACATTAAAAACTGTCTTACAGCATTGCAAAAACATTGTATTTCATAAGGCATAAGCATCTTTCAGTTTGGAAGATTTGCACTGATTATTGAATGAAGCAGCTTTCTCTTATAGAGAGACATTCTTTTGAGTTTATTTAGGCTAGATTTCACTTCATTTGAACAGAAGCACTATTTCAACATTACTGGTCTCAGAAACCTGTAAAATGACAATCTTGAGCATTGAAGTCCTAACATAAGTTTTTGGGCATTTAACTTCTAACACATTAAAAACTGTCTTACAGCATTGCAAAAACATTGTATTTCATAAGGCATAAGCATCTTTCAGTTTAGCAACATTTGCACTGAATATTGAATGAAGCAGCTTTCTCTCATAGAGAGACAAGCTTTTGAGCAGATTTGGGCTAGATTTCACTTCATTTGAACAGAAGCACTATTTCAACATTACTGGTCTCAGAAACCTGTAAACTAACAATCTTGAGCATTGAAGTCCTAACATATGTTTTTGTGCATATAACTTCTAACACATTAAAAACTGTCTTACAGCATTGCAAAAACATTGTATTTCATAAGGCATAAGCATCTTTCAGTTTGGCAAGATTTGCAATGAATATTGAATGAAGCAGCTTTCTCTTATAGAGAGACAAGATTTTGAGCTTATTTAGGCTAGATTTCACTTCATTTGAACAGAAGCACTATTTTAACATTACTGGTCTCAGAAACCTGTAAACTTACAATCTTGAGCATTGAAGTCCTAACATATGTTTTTGTGCATATAACTTCTAACACATTAAAAACTGTCTTACAGCATTGCAAAAACATTGTATTTCATTAGGCATAAGCATCTTTCAGTTTGGCAAGATTTGCACTGATTATTGAATGAAGCAGCTTTCTCTTATAGAGAGTCAAGCTTTTGAGCTTATTTAGGCTAGATTTCACTTCATTTGAACAAAAGCACTATTTTAACATTACTGGTCTCAGAAACCTGTAAACTTACAATCTTGAGCATTGAAGTCCTAACATATGTTATTGTGCATATAACTTCTAACACATTAAAAACTGTTTTACAGCATTGCAAAAACATTGTATTTCATAAGGCATAAGCATCTTTCAGTTTGGCAAGATTTGCACTGATTATTGAATGAAGCAGCTTTCTCTTATAGAGAGACAAGCTTTTGAGCTTATTTGGGCTAGATTTCACTTCATTTGAACAGAAGCACTATTTCAACATTACTGGTCTCAGAAACCTGTAAACTTACAATCTTGAGCATTGAAGTCCTAACATATGTTTTTGTGCATATAACTTCTAACACATTAAAAACTGTTTTACAGCATTGCAAAAACATTGTATTTCATAAGGCATAAGCATCTTTCAGTTTGGCAAGATTTGCACTGATTATTGAATGAAGCAGCTTTCTCTTATAGAGAGACAAGCTTTTGAGCTTATTTAGGCTAGATTTCACTTCATTTGAACAAAAGCACTATTTCAACATTACTGGTCTCAGAAACCTGTAAACTTACAATCTTGAGGTTTGAAGTCCTAACATATGTTTTTGTGCATATAACTTCTAACACATTAAAAACTGTCTTACAGCATTGGAAAAACATTGTATTTCATAAGGCATAAGCATCTTTCAGTTTGGCAAGATTTGCACTGATTATTGAATGAAGCAGCTTTTTCTTATAGAGAGACAAGCTTTTGAGCTTATTTATGCTAGATTGCACTTCATTTGAACAGAAGCACTATTTCAACATTACTGGTCTCAGAAACCTGTAAACTTACAATCTTGAGCATTGAAGTCCTAACATATGTTTTTGTGCATATAACTTCAAACACATTAAAAAATGTCTTACAGCATTGCAAAAACATTGTATTTAATTAGGCATAAGCATCTTTCAGTTTGGCAAGATTTGCACTGATTATTGAATGAAGCAGCTTTTTCTTATAGAGAGACAAGCTTTTGAGCAGATTTGGGCTAAAGTTCACTTCATTTGAACAGAAGCACTATTTCAACATTACTGGTCTCAGAAACCTGTAAACTAACAATCTTGAGCATTGAAGTCCTAACATATGTTTTTGTGCATATAACTTCTAACACATTAAAAACTGTCTTACAGCATTGCAAAAACATTGTATTTCATTAGGCATAAGCATCTTTCAGTTTGGCAAGAATTGCACTGATTATTGAATGAAGCAGCTTTTTCTTATAGAGAGACAAGCTTTTGAGCTTATTTATGCTAGATTTCACTTCATTTGAACAGAAGCACTATTTCAACATTACTGGTCTCAGAAACCTGTAAACTTACAATCTTGAGCATTGAAGTCCTAACATATGTTTTTGTGCATATAACTTCTAACACATTAAAAACTGTCTTACAGCATTGCAAAAACATTGTATTTCATTAGGCATAAGCATCTTTCAGTTTGGCAAGATTTGCACTGATTATTGAATGAAGCAGCTTTTTCTTATAGAGAGACAAGCTTTTGAGCAGATTTGGGCTAAAGTTCACTTCATTTGAACAGACGCACTATTTCAACATTACTGGTCTCAGAAACCTGTAAACTGACAATCTTGAGCATTTGAAGTACTAACATATGTTTTTGTGCATATAACTTCTAACACATTAAAAACTGTCTTACAGCATTGCAAAAACATTGTATTTCATAAGGCATAAGCATCTTTCAGTTTGGCAAGATTTGCAATGAATATTGAATGAAGCAGCTTTCTCTTATAGAGAGACAAGCTTTTGAGCTTATTTAGGCTAGATTTCACTTCATTTGAACAGAAGCACTATTTTAACATTACTGGTCTCAGAAACCTGTAAACTTACAATCTTGAGCATTGAAGTCCTAACATATGTTTTTGTGCATATAACTTCTAACACATTAAAAACTGTCTTACAGCATTGCAAAAACATTGTATTTCATTAGGCATAAGCATCTTTCAGTTTGGCAAGATTTGCACTGATTATTGAATGAAGCAGCTTTCTCTTATAGAGAGACAAGCTTTTGAGCTTATTTAGGCTAGATTTCACTTCATTTGAACAAAAGCACTATTTTAACATTACTGGTCTCAGAAACCTGTAAACTTACAATCTTGAGCATTGAAGTCCTAACATATGTTATTGTGCATATAACTTCTAACACATTAAAAACTTTTTTTACAGCATTGCAAAAACATTGTATTTCATAAGGCATAAGCATCTTTCAGTTTGGCAAGATTTGCACTGAATATTGAATGAAGCAGCTTTCTCTCATAGAGAGACAAGCTTTTGAGCAGATTTGGGCTAGATTTCACTTCATTTGAACAGAAGCACTATTTCAACATTACTGGTCTCAGAAACCTGTAAACTGACAATCTTGAGCATTTGAAGTCCTAACATAAGTTTTTGTGCATATAACTTCTAACACATTAAAAACTGTCTTACAGCATTGCAAAAACATTGTATTTCATAAGGCATAAGCATCTTTCAGTTTGGCAAGATTTGCACTGATTATTGAATGAAGCAGCTTTCTCTTATAGAGAGACAAGCTTTTGAGCTTATTTAGGCTAGATTTCACTTCATTTGAACAAAAGCACTATTTCAACATTACTGGTCTCAGAAACCTGTAAACTTACAATCTTGAGCATTGAAGTTCTAACATATGTTTTTGTGCATATAACTTCTAACACATTAAAAACTGTCTCACTTCATTGCAGAAATAATTTTATTTCATAAGACATAAGCATCTTTCAGTTTGGCAAGAATTGCACTGAACATTTAATGAAGCAGCTCTATCTCACATTGAAACAAGCTTTTGAGCAGATTTGGGCTAGATTTCACTTCATTTGAACAGAAGCACTATTTCAACATTACTGGTCTCAGAAACCTGTAAAATGACAATCTTGAGCATTGAAGTCCTAACATAAGTTTTTGGGCATATAACTTCTAACACATTAAAAACTGTTTTACAGCATTGCAAAAACATTGTATTTCATAAGGCATAAGCATCTTTCAGTTTGGCAAGATTTGCACTGATTATTAAATGAAGCAGCTTTCTCTTATAGAGAGACAAGCTTTTGAGCTTATTTAGGCTAGATTTCACTTCATTTGAACAAAAGCACTATTTTAACATTACTGGTCTCAGAAACCTGTAAACTTACAATCTTGAGCATTGAAGTCCTAACATATATTTTTGTGCATATAACTTCTAACACATTAAAAACTGTCTTACAGCATTGGAAAAACATTGTATTTCATTAGGCATAAGCATCTTTCAGTTTGGCAAGATTTGCACTGAATATTGAATGAAGCAGCTTTCTCTCATAGAGAGACAAGCTTTTGAGCAGATTTGGGCTAGATTTCACTTCATTTGAACAGAAGCACTATTTCAACATTACTGGTCTCAGAAACCTGTAAAATGACAATCTTGAGCATTGAAGTCCTAACATAAGTTTTTGGGCATTTAACTTCTAACACATTAAAAACTGTCTTACAGCATTGCAAAAACATTGTATTTCATAAGGCATAAGCATCTTTCAGTTTGGCAACATTTGCACTGAATATTGAATGAAGCAGCTTTCTCTCATAGAGAGACAAGCTTTTGAGCAGATTTGGGCTAGATTTCACTTCATTTGAACAGAAGCACTATTTCAACATTACTGGTCTCAGAAACCTGTAAAATGACATTCTTGAGCATTGAAGTCCTAACATAAGTTCTTGTGCATATTACTTCTAACACATTAAAAACTGTCTTACAGCATTGCAAAAACATTTTATTTCATAAGGCATAAGCATCTTTCAGTTTGGCAAGAATTGCACTGATTATTGAATGAAGCAGCTTTCTCTTATAGAGAGACAAGCTTTTGAGCTTATTTAGGCTAGATTTCACTTCATTTGAACAAAAGCACTATTGTAACATTACTGGTCTCAGAAACCTGTAAACTTACAATCTTGAGGTTTGAAGTCCTAACATATGTTTTTGTGCATATAACTTCTAACACATTAAAAACTGTCTTACAGCATTGGAAAAACATTGTATTTCATAAGGCATAAGCATCTTTCAGTTTGGCAAGATTTGCACTGATTATTGAATGAAGCAGCTTTTTCTTATAGAGAGACAAGCTTTTGAGCAGATTTGGGCTAAAGTTCACTTCATTTGAACAGAAGCACTATTTCAACATTACTGGTCTCAGAAACCTGTAAACTGACAATCTTGAGCATTTGAAGTCCTAACATATGTTTTTGTGCATATAACTTCTAACACATTAAAAACTGTCTTACAGCATTGCAAAAACATTGTATTTCATAAGGCATAAGCATCTTTCAGTTTGGCAAGATTTGCAGTGATTATTGAATGAAGCAGCTTTTTCTTATAGAGAGACAAGCTTTTGAGCTTATTTATGCTAGATTTCACTTCATTTGAACAAACGCACTATTTTAACATTACTGGTCTCAGAAACCTGTAAACTAACAATCTTGAGCATTGAAGTCCTAACATATGTTTTTGTGCATATAACTTCTAACACATTAAAAACTGTCTTACAGCATTGCAAAAACATTGTATTTCATAAGGCATAAGCATCTTTCAGTTTAGCAACATTTGCACTGAATATTGAATGAAGCAGCTTTCTCTCATAGAGAGACAAGCTTTTGAGCAGATTTGGGCTAGATTTCACTTCATTTGAACAGAAGCACTATTTCAACATTACTGGTCTCAGAAACCTGTAAACTAACAATCTTGAGCATTGAAGTCCTAACATATGTTTTTGTGCATATAACTTCTAACACATTAAAAACTGTCTTACAGCATTGCAAAAACATTGTATTTCATTAGGCATAAGCATCTTTCAGCTTGGCAAGAATTGCACTGATTATTGAATGAAGCAGCTTTTTCTTATAGAGAGACAAGCTTTTGAGCTTATTTATGCTAGATTTCACTTCATTTGAACAGAAGCACTATTTCAACATTACTGGTCTCAGAAACCTGTAAACTTACAATCTTGAGCATTGAAGTCCTAACATATGTTTTTGTGCATATAACTTCTAACACATTAAAAACTGTCTCACTTCATTGCAGAAATCATTTTATTTCATAAGACATAAGCATCTTTCAGTTTGGCAAGAATTGCACTGAACATTGAATGAAGCAGCTCTATCTCACATTGAAACAAGCTTTTGAGCAGATTTGGGCTAGATTTCACTTCATTTGAACAAAAGCACTATTTTAACATTACTGGTTTCAGAAACCTGTAAACTTACAATCTTGAGCATTGAAGTCCTAACATATGTTTTTGTGCCTATAACTTCTAACACATTAAAAACTGTCTTACAGCATTGCAAAAACATTGTATTTCATAAGGCATAAGCATCTTTCAGTTTGGGAACATTTGCACTGAATATTGAATGAAGCAGCTTTCTCTCATAGAGAGACAAGCTTTTGAGCAGATTTGGGCTAGATTTCACTTCATTTGAACAGAAGCACTATTTCAACATTACTGGTCTCAGAAACCTGTAAAATGACAATCTTGAGCATTGAAGTCCTAACATAAGTTTTTGTGCATATTACTTCTAACACATTAAAAACTGTCTTACAGCATTGCAAAAACATTTTATTTCATAAGGCATAAGCATCTTTCAGTTTGGCAAGATTTGCACTGATTATTGAATGAAGCAGCTTTCTCTTATAGAGAGACAAGCTTTTGAGCTTATTTAGGCTAGATTTCACTTCATTTGAACAGAAGCACTATTTTAACATTACTGGTCTCAGAAGCCTGTAAACTGACAATCTTGAGCATTGAAGTCCAAACATATGTTTTTGTGCATATAACTTCTAACACATTAAAAACTGTCTTACAGCATTGCAAAAACATTGTATTTCATAAGGCATACGCATCTTTCAGTTTGGCAAGATTTGCACTGATTATTGAATGAAGCAGCTTTTTCTTATAGAGAGACAAGCTTTTGAGCTTATTTATGCTAGATTTCACTTCATTTGAACAAAAGCACTATTTTAACATTACTGGTCTCAGAAACCTGTAAACTAACAATCTTGAGCATTGAAGTCCTAACATATGTTTTTGTGCATATAACGTCTAACACATTAAAAACTGTCTTACAGCATTGCAAAAACATTGTATTTCATAAGGCATAAGCATCTTTCAGTTTGGAAGATTTGCACTGATTATTGAATGAAGCAGCTTTCTCTTATAGAGAGACATTCTTTTGAGTTTATTTAGGCTAGATTTCACTTCATTTGAACAGAAGCACTATTTCAACATTACTGGTCTCAGAAACCTGTAAAATGACAATCTTGAGCATTGAAGTCCTAACATAAGTTTTTGGGCATTTAACTTCTAACACATTAAAAACTGTCTTACAGCATTGCAAAAACATTGTATTTCATAAGGCATAAGCATCTTTCAGTTTAGCAACATTTGCACTGAATATTGAATGAAGCAGCTTTCTCTCATAGAGAGACAAGCTTTTGAGCAGATTTGGGCTAGATTTCACTTCATTTGAACAGAAGCACTATTTCAACATTACTGGTCTCAGAAACCTGTAAACTAACAATCTTGAGCATTGAAGTCCTAACATATGTTTTTGTGCATATAACTTCTAACACATTAAAAACTGTCTTACAGCATTGCAAAAACATTGTATTTCATAAGGCATAAGCATCTTTCAGTTTGGCAAGATTTGCAATGAATATTGAATGAAGCAGCTTTCTCTTATAGAGAGACAAGCTTTTGAGCTTATTTAGGCTAGATTTCACTTCATTTGAACAGAAGCACTATTTTAACATTACTGGTCTCAGAAGCCTGTAAACTGACAATCTTGAGCATTGAAGTCCTAACATATGTTTTTGTTCATATAACTTCTAACACATTAAAAACTGTCTCACTTCATTGCAGAAATCATTTTATTTCATAAGACATAAGCATCTTTCAGTTTGGCAAGAATTGCACTGAACATTGAATGAAGCAGCTCTATCTCACAGAGAAACAAGCTTTTGAGCAGATTTGGGCTAGATTTCACTTCATTTGAACAGAAGCACTATTTCAACATTACTGGTCTCAGAAACCTGTAAAATGATGATCTTGAGCATTGAAGTCCTAACATAAGTTTTTGGGCATATAACTTCTAACACATTAAAAACTGTCTTACAGCATTGCAAAAATATTGTATTTCATAAGGCATAAGCATCTTTCAGTTTGGCAAGATTTGCACTGAATATTGAATGAAGCAGCTTTCTCTCATAGAGAGACAAGCTTTTGAGCAGATTTGGGCTAGATTTCACTTCATTTGAACAGAAGCACTATTTCAACATTACTGGTCTCAGAAACCTGTAAACTGACAATCTTGAGCATTTGAAGTCCTAACATAAGTTTTTGTGCATATAACTTCTAACACATTAAAAACTGTCTTACAGCATTGCAAAAACATTGTATTTCATAAGGCATAAGCATCTTTCAGTTTGGCAAGATTTGCACTGAAAATTGAATGAAGCAGCTTTCTCTCATAGAGAGACAAGCTTTTGAGCAGATTTGGGCTAGATTTCACTTCATTTGAACAGAAGCACTATTTCAACATTACTGGTCTCAGAAACCTGTAAAATGACAATCTTGAGCATTGAAGTCCTAACATAAGTTTTTGGGCATATAACTTCTAACACATTAAAAACTTGTCTTACAGCATTGCAAAAACATTGTATTTCATAAGGCATAAGCATCTTTCAGTTTGGCAAGATTTGCACTGATTATTGAATGAAGCAGCTTTCTCTTATAGAGAGACAAGCTTTTGAGCTTATTTAGGCTAGATTTCACTTCATTTGAACAAAAGCACTATTTTAACATTACTGGTCTCAGAAACCTGTAAACTTACAATCTTGAGCATTGAAGTCCTAACATATGTTATTGTGCATATAACTTCTAACACATTAAAAACTGTCTTACAGCATTGCAAAAACATTGTATTTCATAAGGCCTAAGCATCTTTCAGTTTGGCAAGATTTGCACTGAATATTGAATGAAGCAGCTTTCTCTCATAGAGAGACAAGCTTTTGAGCAGATTTGGGCTAGATTTCACTTCATTTGAACAGAAGCACTATTTCAACATTACTGGTCTCAGAAACCTGTAAACTGACAATCTTGAGCATTGAAGTCCTAACATATGTTTTTGTGCATATAACTTCTAACACATTAAAAACTGTCTTACAGCATTGCAAAAACATTGTATTTCATTACGCATAAGCATCTTTCAGTTTGGCAAGAATTGCACTGATTATTGAATGAAGCAGCTTTTTCTTATAGAGAGACAAGCTTTTGAGCTTATTTATGCTAGATTTCACTTCATTTGAACAGAAGCACTATTTCAACATTACTGGTCTCAGAAACCTGTAAACTTACAATCTTGAGCATTGAAGTCCTAACATATGTTTTTGTGCATATAACTTCTAACACATTAAAAACTGTCTCACTTCATTGCAGAAATCATTTTATTTCATAAGACATAAGCATCTTTCAGTTTGGCAAGAATTGCACTGAACATTGAATGAAGCAGCTCTATCTCACATTGAAACAAGCTTTTGAGCAGATTTGGGCTAGATTTCACTTCATTTGAACAAAAGCACTATTTTAACATTACTGGTTTCAGAAACCTGTAAACTTACAATCTTGAGCATTGAAGTCCTAACATATGTTTTTGTGCCTATAACTTCTAACACATTAAAAACTGTCTTACAGCATTGCAAAAACATTGTATTTCATAAGGCATAAGCATCTTTCAGTTTGGGAACATTTGCACTGAATATTGAATGAAGCAGCTTTCTCTCATAGAGAGACAAGCTTTTGAGCAGATTTGGGCTAGACTTCACTTCATTTGAACAGAAGCACTATTTCAACATTACTGGTCTCAGAAACCTGTAAAATGACAATCTTGAGCATTGAAGTCCTAACATAAGTTTTTGTGCATATTACTTCTAACACATTAAAAACTGTCTTACAGCATTGCAAAAACATTTTATTTCATAAGGCATAAGCATCTTTCAGTTTGGCAAGATTTGCACTGATTATTGAATGAAGCAGCTTTCTCTTATAGAGAGACAAGCTTTTGAGCTTATTTAGGCTAGATTTCACTTCATTTGAACAGAAGCACTATTTTAACATTACTGGTCTCAGAAGCCTGTAAACTGACAATCTTGAGCATTGAAGTCCAAACATATGTTTTTGTGCATATAACTTCTAACACATTAAAAACTGTCTCACTGCATTGCAGAAATCATTTTATTTCATAAGGCATAAGCATCTTTCAGTTTGGCAAGAATTGCACTGATTATTGAATGAAGCAGCTTTCTCTTATGGAGAGACAAGCTTTTGAGCTTATTTAGGCTAGATTTCACTTCATTTGAACAAAAGCACTATTTCAACATTACTGGTCTCAGAAACCTGTAAACTTACAATCTTGAGCATTGAAGTCCTAACATATGTTTTTGTGCATATAACTTCTAACACATTAAAAACTGTCTTACAGCATTGCAAAAACATTGTATTTCATTAGGCATAAGCATCTTTCAGTTTGGCAAGATTTGCACTGATTATTGAATGAAGCAGCTTTTTCTTATAGAGAGACAAGCTTTTGAGCAGATTTGGGCTAAAGTTCACTTCATTTGAACAGAAGCACTATTTCAACATTACTGGTCTCAGAAACCTGTAAACTGACAATCTTGAGCATTTGAAGTCCTAACATATGTTTTTGTGCATATAACTTCTAACACATTAAAAACTGTCTTACAGCATTGCAAAAACATTGTATTTCATAAGGCATAAGCATCTTTCAGTTTGGCAAGATTTGCACTGATTATTGAATGAAGCAGCTTTTTCTTATAGAGAGACAAGCTTTTGAGCAGATTTGGGCTAAAGTTCACTTCATTTGAACAGAAGCACTATTTCAACATTACTGGTCTCAGAAACCTGTAAACTGACAATCTTGAGCATTTGAAGTCCTAACATATGTTTTTGTGCATATAACTTCTAACACATTAAAAACTGTCTTACAGCATTGCAAAAACATTGTATTTCATAAGGCATAAGCATCTTTCAGTTTGGAAGATTTGCACTGATTATTGAATGAAGCAGCTTTCTCTTATAGAGAGACATTCTTTTGAGTTTTTTTAGGCTAGATTTCACTTCATTTGAACAGAAGCACTATTTCAACATTACTGGTCTCAGAAACCTGTAAAATGACAATCTTGAGCATTGAAGTCCTAACATAAGTTTTTGGGCATTTAACTTCTAACACATTAAAAACTGTCTTACAGCATTGCAAAAACATTGTATTTCATAAGGCATAAGCATCTTTCAGTTTAGCAACATTTGCACTGAATATTGAATGAAGCAGCTTTCTCTCATAGAGAGACAAGCTTTTGAGCAGATTTGGGCTAGATTTCACTTCATTTGAACAGAAGCACTATTTCAACATTACTGGTCTCAGAAACCTGTAAACTAACAATCTTGAGCATTGAAGTCCTAACATATGTTTTTGTGCATATAACTTCTAACACATTAAAAACTGTCTTACAGCATTGCAAAAACATTGTATTTCATAAGGCATAAGCATCTTTCAGTTTGGCAAGATTTGCAATGAATATTGAATGAAGCAGCTTTCTCTTATAGAGAGACAAGCTTTTGAGCTTATTTAGGCTAGATTTCACTTCATTTGAACAGAAGCACTATTTTAACATTACTGGTCTCAGAAGCCTGTAAACTGACAATCTTGAGCATTGAAGTCCTAACATATGTTTTTGTTCATATAACTTCTAACACATTAAAAACTGTCTCACTTCATTGCAGAAATCATTTTATTTCATAAGACATAAGCATCTTTCAGTTTGGCAAGAATTGCACTGAACATTGAATGAAGCAGCTCTATCTCACAGAGAAACAAGCTTTTGAGCAGATTTGGGCTAGATTTCACTTCATTTGAACAGAAGCACTATTTCAACATTACTGGTCTCAGAAACCTGTAAAATGATGATCTTGAGCATTGAAGTCCTAACATAAGTTTTTGGGCATATAACTTCTAACACATTAAAAACTGTCTTACAGCATTGCAAAAACATTGTATTTCATAAGGCATAAGCATCTTTCAGTTTGGCAAGATTTGCACTGAAAATTGAATGAAGCAGCTTTCTCTCATAGAGAGACAAGCTTTTGAGCAGATTTGGGCTAGATTTCACTTCATTTGAACAGAAGCACTATTTCAACATTACTGGTCTCAGAAACCTGTAAAATGACAATCTTGAGCATTGAAGTCCTAACATAAGTTTTTGGGCATATAACTTCTAACACATTAAAAACTGTCTTACAGCATTGCAAAAACATTGTATTTCATAAGGCATAAGCATCTTTCAGTTTGGCAAGATTTGCACTGATTATTGAATGAAGCAGCTTTCTCTTATAGAGAGACAAGCTTTTGAGCTTATTTAGGCTAGATTTCACTTCATTTGAACAAAAGCACTATTTTAACATTACTGGTCTCAGAAACCTGTAAACTTACAATCTTGAGCATTGAAGTCCTAACATATGTTATTGTGCATATAACTTCTAACACATTAAAAACTGTCTTACAGCATTGCAAAAACATTGTATTTCATAAGGCCTAAGCATCTTTCAGTTTGGCAAGATTTGCACTGAATATTGAATGAAGCAGCTTTCTCTCATAGAGAGACAAGCTTTTGAGCAGATTTGGGCTAGATTTCACTTCATTTGAACAGAAGCACTATTTCAACATTACTGGTCTCAGAAACCTGTAAACTGACAATCTTGAGCATTTGAAGTCCTAACATAAGTTTTTGTGCATATAACTTCTAACACATTAAAAACTGTCTTACAGCATTGCAAAAACATTGTATTTCATAAGGCATAAGCATCTTTCAGTTTGGCAAGATTTGCACTGATTATTGAATGAAGCAGCTTTCTCTTATAGAGAGACAAGCTTTTGAGCTTATTTAGGCTAGATTTCACTTAATTTGAACAGAAGCACTATTTGAACATTACTGGTCTCAGAAACCTGTAAACTGACAATCTTGAGCATTTGAAGTCCTAACATAAGTTTATATGCATATAACTTCTAACACATTAAAAACTGTCTTGCAGCATTGCAAAAATATTGTATTTCATAAGGCATAAGCATCTTTCAGTTTGGCAAGATTTGCACTGAATATTGAATGAAGCAGCTTTCTCTCATAGAGAGACAAGCTTTTGAGCAGATTTGGGCTAGATTTCACTTCATTTGAACAGAAGCACTATTTCAACATTACTGGTCTCAGAAACCTGTAAAATGACAATCTTGAGCATTGAAGTCCTAACATAAGTTTTTGGGCATATAACTTCTAACACATTAAAAACTGTCTTACAGCATTGCAAAAACATTGTATTTCATAAGGCATAAGCATCTTTCAGTTTAGCAACATTTGCACTGAATATTGAATGAAGCAGCTTTCTCTCATAGAGAGACAAGCTTTTGAGCAGATTTGGGCTAGATTTCACTTCATTTGAACAGAAGCACTATTTCAACATTACTGGTCTCAGAAACCTGTAAACTAACAATCTTGAGCATTGAAGTCCTAACATATGTTTTTGTGCATATAACTTCTAACACATTAAAAACTGTCTTACAGCATTGCAAAAACATTGTATTTCATAAGGCATAAGCATCTTTCAGTTTGGCAAGATTTGCAATGAATATTGAATGAAGCAGCTTTCTCTTATAGAGAGACAAGCTTTTGAGCTTATTTAGGCTAGATTTCACTTCATTTGAACAGAAGCACTATTTTAACATTACTGGTCTCAGAAGCCTGTAAACTGACAATCTTGAGCATTGAAGTCCTAACATATGTTTTTGTTCATATAACTTCTAACACATTAAAAACTGTCTCACTTCATTGCAGAAATCATTTTATTTCATAAGACATAAGCATCTTTCAGTTTGGCAAGAATTGCACTGAACATTGAATGAAGCAGCTCTATCTCACAGAGAAACAAGCTTTTGAGCAGATTTGGGCTAGATTTCACTTCATTTGAACAGAAGCACTATTTCAACATTACTGGTCTCAGAAACCTGTAAAATGATGATCTTGAGCATTGAAGTCCTAACATAAGTTTTTGGGCATATAACTTCTAACACATTAAAAACTGTCTTACAGCATTGCAAAAACATTGTATTTCATAAGGCATAAGCATCTTTCAGTTTGGCAAGATTTGCACTGAAAATTGAATGAAGCAGCTTTCTCTCATAGAGAGACAAGCTTTTGAGCAGATTTGGGCTAGATTTCACTTCATTTGAACAGAAGCACTATTTCAACATTACTGGTCTCAGAAACCTGTAAAATGACAATCTTGAGCATTGAAGTCCTAACATAAGTTTTTGGGCATATAACTTCTAACACATTAAAAACTGTCTTACAGCATTGCAAAAACATTGTATTTCATAAGGCATAAGCATCTTTCAGTTTGGCAAGATTTGCACTGATTATTGAATGAAGCAGCTTTCTCTTATAGAGAGACAAGCTTTTGAGCTTATTTAGGCTAGATTTCACTTCATTTGAACAAAAGCACTATTTTAACATTACTGGTCTCAGAAACCTGTAAACTTACAATCTTGAGCATTGAAGTCCTAACATATGTTATTGTGCATATAACTTCTAACACATTAAAAACTGTCTTACAGCATTGCAAAAACATTGTATTTCATAAGGCCTAAGCATCTTTCAGTTTGGCAAGATTTGCACTGAATATTGAATGAAGCAGCTTTCTCTCATAGAGAGACAAGCTTTTGAGCAGATTTGGGCTAGATTTCACTTCATTTGAACAGAAGCACTATTTCAACATTACTGGTCTCAGAAACCTGTAAACTGACAATCTTGAGCATTTGAAGTCCTAACATAAGTTTTTGTGCATATAACTTCTAACACATTAAAAACTGTCTTACAGCATTGCAAAAACATTGTATTTCATAAGGCATAAGCATCTTTCAGTTTGGCAAGATTTGCACTGATTATTGAATGAAGCAGCTTTCTCTTATAGAGAGACAAGCTTTTGAGCTTATTTAGGCTAGATTTCACTTAATTTGAACAGAAGCACTATTTGAACATTACTGGTCTCAGAAACCTGTAAACTGACAATCTTGAGCATTTGAAGTCCTAACATAAGTTTATATGCATATAACTTCTAACACATTAAAAACTGTCTTGCAGCATTGCAAAAATATTGTATTTCATAAGGCATAAGCATCTTTCAGTTTGGCAAGATTTGCACTGAATATTGAATGAAGCAGCTTTCTCTCATAGAGAGACAAGCTTTTGAGCAGATTTGGGCTAGATTTCACTTCATTTGAACAGAAGCACTATTTCAACATTACTGGTCTCAGAAACCTGTAAAATGACAATCTTGAGCATTGAAGTCCTAACATAAGTTTTTGGGCATATAACTTCTAACACATTAAAAACTGTCTTACAGCATTGCAAAAACATTGTATTTCATAAGGCATAAGCATCTTTCAGTTTGGCAAGATTTGCACTGATTATTGAATGAAGCAGCATTCTCTTATAGAGAGACAAGCTTTTGAGCTTATTTAGGCTAGATTTCACTTCATTTGAACAAAAGCACTATTTTAACATTACTGGTCTCAGAAACCTGTAAACTTACAATCTTGAGCATTGAAGTCCTAACATATGTTTTTGTGCATATAACTTCTAACACATTAAAAACTGTCTTGCAGCATTGCAAAAATATTGTATTTCATAAGGCATAAGCATCTTTCAGTTTGGCAAGATTTGCACTGAATATTGAATGAAGCAGCTTTCTCTCATAGAGAGACAAGCTTTTGAGCAGATTTGGGCTAGATTTCACTTCATTTGAACAGAAGCACTATTTCAACATTACTGGTCTCAGAAACCTGTAAAATGACAATCTTGAGCATTGAAGTCCTAACATAAGTTTTTGGGCATATAACTTCTAACACATTAAAAACTGTCTTACAGCATTGCAAAAACATTGTATTTCATAAGGCATAAGCATCTTTCAGTTTAGCAACATTTGCACTGAATATTGAATGAAGCAGCTTTCTCTCATAGAGAGACAAGCTTTTGAGCAGATTTGGGCTAGATTTCACTTCATTTGAACAGAAGCACTATTTCAACATTACTGGTCTCAGAAACCTGTAAACTAACAATCTTGAGCATTGAAGTCCTAACATATGTTTTTGTGCATATAACTTCTAACACATTAAAAACTGTCTTACAGCATTGCAAAAACATTGTATTTCATAAGGCATAAGCATCTTTCAGTTTGGCAAGATTTGCAATGAATATTGAATGAAGCAGCTTTCTCTTATAGAGAGACAAGCTTTTGAGCTTATTTAGGCTAGATTTCACTTCATTTGAACAGAAGCACTATTTTAACATTACTGGTCTCAGAAGCCTGTAAACTGACAATCTTGAGCATTGAAGTCCTAACATATGTTTTTGTTCATATAACTTCTAACACATTAAAAACTGTCTCACTTCATTGCAGAAATCATTTTATTTCATAAGACATAAGCATCTTTCAGTTTGGCAAGAATTGCACTGAACATTGAATGAAGCAGCTCTATCTCACAGAGAAACAAGCTTTTGAGCAGATTTGGGCTAGATTTCACTTCATTTGAACAGAAGCACTATTTCAACATTACTGGTCTCAGAAACCTGTAAAATGATGATCTTGAGCATTGAAGTCCTAACATAAGTTTTTGGGCATATAACTTCTAACACATTAAAAACTGTCTTACAGCATTGCAAAAACATTGTATTTCATAAGGCATAAGCATCTTTCAGTTTGGCAAGATTTGCACTGAAAATTGAATGAAGCAGCTTTCTCTCATAGAGAGACAAGCTTTTGAGCAGATTTGGGCTAGATTTCACTTCATTTGAACAGAAGCACTATTTCAACATTACTGGTCTCAGAAACCTGTAAAATGACAATCTTGAGCATTGAAGTCCTAACATAAGTTTTTGGGCATATAACTTCTAACACATTAAAAACTGTCTTACAGCATTGCAAAAACATTGTATTTCATAAGGCATAAGCATCTTTCAGTTTGGCAAGATTTGCACTGATTATTGAATGAAGCAGCTTTCTCTTATAGAGAGACAAGCTTTTGAGCTTATTTAGGCTAGATTTCACTTCATTTGAACAAAAGCACTATTTTAACATTACTGGTCTCAGAAACCTGTAAACTTACAATCTTGAGCATTGAAGTCCTAACATATGTTATTGTGCATATAACTTCTAACACATTAAAAACTGTCTTACAGCATTGCAAAAACATTGTATTTCATAAGGCCTAAGCATCTTTCAGTTTGGCAAGATTTGCACTGAATATTGAATGAAGCAGCTTTCTCTCATAGAGAGACAAGCTTTTGAGCAGATTTGGGCTAGATTTCACTTCATTTGAACAGAAGCACTATTTCAACATTACTGGTCTCAGAAACCTGTAAACTGACAATCTTGAGCATTTGAAGTCCTAACATAAGTTTTTGTGCATATAACTTCTAACACATTAAAAACTGTCTTACAGCATTGCAAAAACATTGTATTTCATAAGGCATAAGCATCTTTCAGTTTGGCAAGATTTGCACTGATTATTGAATGAAGCAGCTTTCTCTTATAGAGAGACAAGCTTTTGAGCTTATTTAGGCTAGATTTCACTTAATTTGAACAGAAGCACTATTTGAACATTACTGGTCTCAGAAACCTGTAAACTGACAATCTTGAGCATTTGAAGTCCTAACATAAGTTTATATGCATATAACTTCTAACACATTAAAAACTGTCTTGCAGCATTGCAAAAATATTGTATTTCATAAGGCATAAGCATCTTTCAGTTTGGCAAGATTTGCACTGAATATTGAATGAAGCAGCTTTCTCTCATAGAGAGACAAGCTTTTGAGCAGATTTGGGCTAGATTTCACTTCATTTGAACAGAAGCACTATTTCAACATTACTGGTCTCAGAAACCTGTAAAATGACAATCTTGAGCATTGAAGTCCTAACATAAGTTTTTGGGCATATAACTTCTAACACATTAAAAACTGTCTTACAGCATTGCAAAAACATTGTATTTCATAAGGCATAAGCATCTTTCAGTTTGGCAAGATTTGCACTGATTATTGAATGAAGCAGCATTCTCTTATAGAGAGACAAGCTTTTGAGCTTATTTAGGCTAGATTTCACTTCATTTGAACAAAAGCACTATTTTAACATTACTGGTCTCAGAAACCTGTAAACTTACAATCTTGAGCATTGAAGTCCTAACATATGTTTTTGTGCATATAACTTCTAACACATTAAAAACTGTCTTACAGCATTGCAAAAACATTGTATTTCATAAGGCATAAGCATCTCTCAGTTTGGCAACATTTGCACTGAATATTGAATGAAGCAGCTTTCTCTCATAGAGAGACAAGCTTTTGAGCAGATTTGGGCTAGATTTCACTTCATTTGAACAGAAGCACTATTTCAACATTACTGGTCTCAGAAACCTGTAAAATGACAATCTTGAGCATTGAAGTCCTAACATAAGTTTTTGTGCATATTACTTCTAACACATTAAAAACTGTCTTACAGCATTGCAAAAACATTGTATTTCATAAGGCATAAGCATCTTTCAGTTTGGCAAGATTTGCAATGAATATTGAATGAAGCAGCTTTCTCTTATAGAGAGACAAGCTTTTGAGCTTATTTAGGCTAGATTTCACTTCATTTGAACAGAAGCACTATTTTAACATTACTGGTCTCAGAAGCCTGTAAACTGACAATCTTGAGCATTGAAGTCCTAACATATGTTTTTGTTCATATAACTTCTAACACATTAAAAACTGTCTCACTTCATTGCAGAAATCATTTTATTTCATAAGACATAAGCATCTTTCAGTTTGGCAAGAATTGCACTGAAACTTGAATGAAGCAGCTCTATCTCACAGAGAAACAAGCTTTTGAGCAGATTTGGGCTAGATTTCACTTCATTTGAACAGAAGCACTATTTCAACATTACTGGTCTCAGAAACCTGTAAACTGACAATCTTGAGCATTTGAAGTCCTAACATAAGTTTTTGTGCATATAACTTCTAACACATTAAAAACTGTCTTACAGCATTGCAAAAACATTGTATTTCATAAGGCATAAGCATCTTTCAGTTTGGCAAGATTTGCACTGAAAATTGAATGAAGCAGCTTTCTCTCATAGAGAGACAAGCTTTTGAGCAGATTTGGGCTAGATTTCACTTCATTTGAACAGAAGCACTATTTCAACATTACTGGTCTCAGAAACCTGTAAAATGACAATCTTGAGCATTGAAGTCCTAACATAAGTTTTTGGACATATAACTTCTAACACATTAAAAACTGTCTTACAGCATTGCAAAAACATTGTATTTCATAAGGCATAAGCATCTTTCAGTTTGGCAAGATTTGCACTGATTATTGAATGAAGCAGCTTTCTCTTATAGAGAGACAAACTTTTGAGCTTATTTAGGCTAGATTTCACTTCATTTGAACAAAAGCACTATTTTAACATTACTGGTCTCAGAAACCTGTAAACTTACAATCTTGAGCATTGAAGTCCTAACATATGTTATTGTGCATATAACTTCTAACACATTAAAAACTGTCTTACAGCATTGCAAAAACATTGTATTTCATAAGGCCTAAGCATCTTTCAGTTTGGCAAGATTTGCACTGAATATTGAATGAAGAAGCTTTCTCTCATAGAGAGACAAGCTTTTGAGCAGATTTGGGCTAGATTTCACTTCATTTGAACAGAAGCACTATTTCAACATTACTGGTCTCAGAAACCTGTAAACTGACAATCTTGAGCATTTGAAGTCCTAACATAAGTTTTTGTGCATATAACTTCTAACACATTAAAAACTGTCTTACAGCATTGCAAAAACATTGTATTTCATAAGGCATAAGCATCTTTCAGTTTGGCAAGATTTGCACTGATTATTGAATGAAGCAGCTTTCTCTTATAGAGAGACAAGCTTTTGAGCTTATTTAGGCTAGATTTCACTTCATTTGAACAGAAGCACTATTTCAACATTACTGGTCTCAGAAACCTGTAAACTGACAATCTTGAGCATTTGAAGTCCTAACATAAGTTTTTATGCATATAACTTCTAACACATTAAAAACTGTCTTACAGCATTGCAAAAACATTGTTTTTCATAAGGCATAAGCATCTTTCAGTTTGGCAAGATTTGCACTGATTATTGAATGAAGCAGCTTTCTCTTATAGAGAGACAAGCTTTTGAGCTTATTTAGGCTAGATTTCACTTCATTTGAACAAAAGCACTATTTCAACATTACTGGTCTCAGAAACCTGTAAACTTACAATTTTGAGCATTGAAGTCCTAACATATGTTTTTGTGCATATAACTTCTAACACATTAAAAACTGTCTCACTTCATTGCAGAAATCATTTTATTTCATAAGACATAAGCATCTTTCAGTTTGGCAAGAATTGCACTGAACATTGAATGAAGCAGCTCTATCTCACATTGAAACAAGCTTTTGAGCAGATTTGGGCTAGATTTCACTTCATTTGAACAAAAGCACTATTTTAACATTACTGGTCTCAGAAACCTGTAAACTTACAATCTTGAGCATTGAAGTCCTAACATATGTTTTTGTGCATATAACTTCTAACACATTAAAAACTGTCTTACAGCATTGCAAAAACATTGTATTTCATAAGGCATAAGCATCTTTCAGTTTGGCAAGATTTGCACTGATTATTGAATGAAGCAGCTTTCTCTTATAGAGAGACAAGCTTTTGAGCTTATTTAGGCTAGATTTCACTTCATTTGAACAGAAGCACTATTTCAACATTACTGGTCTCAGAAACCTGTAAACTGACAATCTTGAGCATTTGAAGTCCTAACATAAGTTTTTATGCATATAACTTCTAACACATTAAAAACTGTCTTACAGCATTGCAAAAACATTGTTTTTCATAAGGCATAAGCATCTTTCAGTTTGGCAAGATTTGCACTGATTATTGAATGAAGCAGCTTTCTCTTATAGAGAGACAAGCTTTTGAGCTTATTTAGGCTAGATTTCACTTCATTTGAACAAAAGCACTATTTCAACATTACTGGTCTCAGAAACCTGTAAACTTACAATCTTGAGCATTGAAGTCCTAACATATGTTTTTGTGCATATAACTTCTAACACATTAAAAACTGTCTCACTTCATTGCAGAAATCATTTTATTTCATAAGACATAAGCATCTTTCAGTTTGGCAAGAATTGCACTGAACATTGAATGAAGCAGCTCTATCTCACATTGAAACAAGCTTTTGAGCAGATTTGGGCTAGATTTCACTTCATTTGAACAAAAGCACTATTTTAACATTACTGGTCTCAGAAACCTGTAAACTTACAATCTTGAGCATTGAAGTCCTAACATATGTTTTTGTGCATATAACTTCTAACACATTAAAAACTGTCTTACAGCATTGCAAAAACATTGTATTTCATAAGGCATAAGCATCTTTCAGTTTGGCAAAATTTGCACTGATTATTGAATGAAGCAGCTTTTTCTTATAGAGAGACAAGCTTTTGAGCTTATTTCTGCTAGATTTCACTTCATTTGAACAAAAGCACTATTTTAACATTACTGGTCTCAGAAACCTGTAAACTAACAATCTTGAGCATTGAAGTCCTAACATATGTTTTTGTGCATATAACTTCTAACACATTAAAAACTGTCTTACAGCATTGCAAAAACATTGTATTTCATAAGGCATAAGCATCTTTCAGTTTGGAAGATTTGCACTGATTATTGAATGAAGCAGCTTTCTCTTATAGAGAGACATTCTTTTGAGTTTATTTAGGCTAGATTTCACTTCATTTGAACAGAAGCACTATTTCAACATTACTGGTCTCAGAAACCTGTAAAATGACAATCTTGAGCATTGAAGTCCTAACATAAGTTTTTGGGCATTTAACTTCTAACACATTAAAAACTGTCTTACAGCATTGCAAAAACATTGTATTTCATAAGGCATAAGCATCTTTCAGTTTAGCAACATTTGCACTGAATATTGAATGAAGCAGCTTTCTCTCATAGAGAGACAAGCTTTTGAGCAGATTTGGGCTAGATTTCACTTCATTTGAACAGAAGCACTATTTCAACATTACTGGTCTCAGAAACCTGTAAACTAACAATCTTGAGCATTGAAGTCCTAACATATGTTTTTGTGCATATAACTTCTAACACATTAAAAACTGTCTTACAGCATTGCAAAAACATTGTATTTCATAAGGCATAAGCATCTTTCAGTTTGGCAAGATTTGCAATGAATATTGAATGAAGCAGCTTTCTCTTATAGAGAGACAAGCTTTTGAGCTTATTTAGGCTAGATTTCACTTCATTTGAACAGAAGCACTATTTTAACATTACTGGTCTCAGAAGCCTGTAAACTGACAATCTTGAGCATTGAAGTCCAAACATATGTTTTTGTGCATATAACTTCTAACACATTAAAAACTGTCTCACTGCATTGCAGAAATCATTTTATTTCATAAGGCATAAGCATCTTTCAGTTTGGCAAGAATTGCACTGAACATTGAATGAAGCAGCTCTATCTCACAGAGAAACAAGCTTTTGAGCAGATTTGGGCTAGATTTCACTTCATTTGAACAGAAGCACTATTTCAACATTACTGGTCTCAGAAACCTGTAAAATGATGATCTTGAGCATTGAAGTCCTAACATAAGTTTTTGGGCATATAACTTCTAACACATTAAAAACTGTCTTGCAGTATTGCAAAAATATTGTATTTCATAAGGCATAAGCATCTTTCAGTTTGGCAAGATTTGCACTGAATATTGAATGAAGCAGCTTTCTCTCATAGAGAGACAAGCTTTTGAGCAGATTTGGGCTAGATTTCACTTCATTTGAACAGAAGCACTATTTCAACATTACTGGTCTCAGAAACCTGTAAACTGACAATCTTGAGCATTTGAAGTCCTAACATAAGTTTTTGTGCATATAACTTCTAACACATTAAAAACTGTCTTACAGCATTGCAAAAACATTGTATTTCATAAGGCATAAGCATCTTTCAGTTTGGCAAGATTTGCACTGATTATTGAATGAAGCAGCTTTCTCTTATAGAGAGACAAGCTTTTGAGCTTATTTAGGCTAGATTTCACTTCATTTGAACAGAAGCACTATTTTAACATTACTGGTCTCAGAAGCCTGTAAACTGACAATCTTGAGCATTGAAGTCCAAACATATGTTTTTGTGCATATAACTTCTAACACATTAAAAACTGTCTCACTGCATTGCAGAAATCATTTTATTTCATTAGGCATAAGCATCTTTCAGTTTGGCAGGAATTGCACTGATTATTGAATGAAGCAGCTTTCTCTTATAGAGAGACAAGCTTTTGAGCTTATTTAGGCTAGATTTCACTTCATTTGAACAGAAGCACTATTTTAACATTACTGGTCTCAGAAACCTGTAAACTTACAATCTTGAGCATTGAAGTCCTAACATATGTTTTTGTGCATATAACTTCTAACACATTAAAAACTGTCTTACAGCATTGCAAAAACATTGTATTTCATTAGGCATAAGCATCTTTCAGTTTGGCAAGATTTGCACTGATTATTGAATGAAGCAGCTTTCTCTTATAGAGAGACAAGCTTTTGAGCTTATTTAGGCTAGATTTCACTTCATTTGAACAAAAGCACTATTTTAACATTACTGGTCTCAGAAACCTGTAAACTTACAATCTTGAGCATTGAAGTCCTAACATATGTTATTGTGCATATAACTTCTAACACATTAAAAACTGTTTTACAGCATTGCAAAAACATTGTATTTCATAAGGCATAAGCAACTTTCAGTTTGGCAAGATTTGCACTGATTATTGAATGAAGCAGCTTTCTCTTATAGAGAGACAAGCTTTTGAGCTTATTTGGGCTAGATTTCACTTCATTTGAACAGAAGCACTATTTCAACATTACTGGTCTCAGAAACCTGTAAACTTACAATCTTGAGCATTGAAGTCCTAACATATGTTTTTGTGCATATAACTTCTAACACATTAAAAACTGTTTTACAGCATTGCAAAAACATTGTATTTCATAAGGCATAAGCATCTTTCAGTTTGGCAAGATTTGCACTGATTATTGAATGAAGCAGCTTTCTCTTATAGAGAGACAAGCTTTTGAGCTTATTTAGGCTAGATTTCACTTCATTTGAACAAAAGCACTATTTCAACATTACTGGTCTCAGAAACCTGTAAACTTACAATCTTGAGCATTGAAGTCCTAACATAAGTTCTTGTGCATATTACTTCTAACACATTAAAAACTGTCTTACAGCATTGCAAAAACATTTTATTTCATAAGGCATAAGCATCTTTCAGTTTGGCAAGAATTGCACTGATTATTGAATGAAGCAGCTTTCTCTTATAGAGAGACAAGCTTTTGAGCTTATTTAGGCTAGATTTCACTTCATTTGAACAAAAGCACTATTGTAACATTACTGGTCTCAGAAACCTGTAAACTTACAATCTTGAGGTTTGAAGTCCTAACATATGTTTTTGTGCATATAACTTCTAACACATTAAAAACTGTCTTACAGCATTGGAAAAACATTGTATTTCATAAGGCATAAGCATCTTTCAGTTTGGCAAGATTTGCACTGATTATTGAATGAAGCAGCTTTTTCTTATAGAGAGACAAGCTTTTGAGCTTATTTATGCTAGATTGCACTTCATTTGAACAGAAGCACTATTTCAACATTACTGGTCTCAGAAACCTGTAAACTTACAATCTTGAGCATTGAAGTCCTAACATATGTTTTTGTGCATATAACTTCAAACACATTAAAAACTGTCTTACAGCATTGCAAAAACATTGTATTTAATTAGGCATAAGCATCTTTCAGTTTGGCAAGATTTGCACTGATTATTGAATGAAGCAGCTTTTTCTTATAGAGAGACAAGCTTTTGAGCAGATTTGGGCTAAAGTTCACTTCATTTGAACAGAAGCACTATTTCAACATTACTGGTCTCAGAAACCTGTAAACTAACAATCTTGAGCATTGAAGTCCTAACATATGTTTTTGTGCATATAACTTCTAACACATTAAAAACTGTCTTACAGCATTGCAAAAACATTGTATTTCATTAGGAATAAGCATCTTTCAGTTTGGCAAGAATTGCACTGATTATTGAATGAAGCAGCTTTTTCTTATAGAGAGACAAGCTTTTGAGCTTATTTATGCTAGATTTTACTTCATTTGAACAGAAGCACTATTTCAACATTACTGGTCTCAGAAACCTGTAAACTTACAATCTTGAGCATTGAAGTCCTAACATATGTTTTTGTGCATATAACTTCTAACACATTAAAAACTGTCTTACAGCATTGCAAAAACATTGTATTTCATTAGGCATAAGCATCTTTCAGTTTGGCAAGATTTGCACTGATTATTGAATGAAGCAGCTTTTTCTTATAGAGAGACAAGCTTTTGAGCAGATTTGGGCTAAAGTTCACTTCATTTGAACAGAAGCACTATTTCAACATTACTGGTCTCAGAAACCTGTAAACTGACAATCTTGAGCATTTGAAGTACTAACATATGTTTTTGTGCATATAACTTCTAACACATTAAAAACTGTCTTACAGCATTGCAAAAACATTGTATTTCATAAGGCATAAGCATCTTTCAGTTTGGCAAGATTTGCAATGAATATTGAATGAAGCAGCTTTCTCTTATAGAGAGACAAGCTTTTGAGCTTATTTAGGCTAGATTTCACTTCATTTGAACAGAAGCACTATTTTAACATTACTGGTCTCAGAAACCTGTAAACTTACAATCTTGAGCATTGAAGTCCTAACATATGTTTTTGTGCATATAACTTCTAACACATTAAAAACTGTCTTACAGCATTGCAAAAACATTGTATTTCATTAGGCATAAGCATCTTTCAGTTTGGCAAGATTTGCACTGATTATTGAATGAAGCAGCTTTCTCTTATAGAGAGACAAGCTTTTGAGCTTATTTAGGCTAGATTTCACTTCATTTGAACAAAAGCACTATTTTAACATTACTGGTCTCAGAAACCTGTAAACTTACAATCTTGAGCATTGAAGTCCTAACATATGTTATTGTGCATATAACTTCTAACACATTAAAAACTTTCTTACAGCATTGCAAAAACATTGTATTTCATAAGGCATAAGCATCTTTCAGTTTGGCAAGATTTGCACTGAATATTGAATGAAGCAGCTTTCTCTCATAGAGAGACAAGCTTTTGAGCAGATTTGGGCTAGATTTCACTTCATTTGAACAGAAGCACTATTTCAACATTACTGGTCTCAGAAACCTGTAAACTGACAATCTTGAGCATTTGAAGTCCTAACATAAGTTTTTGTGCATATAACTTCTAACACATTAAAAACTGTCTTACAGCATTGCAAAAACATTGTATTTCATAAGGCATAAGCATCTTTCAGTTTGGCAAGATTTGCACTGATTATTGAATGAAGCAGCTTTCTCTTATAGAGAGACAAGCTTTTGAGCTTATTTAGGCTAGATTTCACTTCATTTGAACAAAAGCACTATTTCAACATTACTGGTCTCAGAAACCTGTAAACTTACAATCTTGAGCATTGAAGTCCTAACATATGTTTTTGTGCATATAACTTCTAACACATTAAAAACTGTCTCACTTCATTGCAGAAATAATTTTATTTCATAAGACATAAGCATCTTTCAGTTTGGCAAGAATTGCACTGAACATTTAATGAAGCAGCTCTATCTCACATTGAAACAAGCTTTTGAGCAGATTTGGGCTAGATTTCACTTCATTTGAACAGAAGCACTATTTCAACATTACTGGTCTCAGAAACCTGTAAAATGACAATCTTGAGCATTGAAGTCCTAACATAAGTTTTTGGGCATATAACTTCTAACACATTAAAAACTGTTTTACAGCATTGCAAAAACATTGTATTTCATAAGGCATAAGCATCTTTCAGTTTGGCAAGATTTGCACTGATTATTAAATGAAGCAGCTTTCTCTTATAGAGAGACAAGCTTTTGAGCTTATTTAGGCTAGATTTCACTTCATTTGAACAAAAGCACTATTTTAACATTACTGGTCTCAGAAACCTGTAAACTTACAATCTTGAGCATTGAAGTCCTAACATATGTTTTTGTGCATATAACTTCTAACACATTAAAAACTGTCTTTACAGCATTGCAAGAACATTGTATTTCATTAGGCATAAGCATCTTTCAGTTTGGCAAGATTTGCACTGAATATTGAATGAAGCAGCTTTCTCTCATAGAGAGACAAGCTTTTGAGCAGATTTGGGCTAGATTTCACTTCATTTGAACAGAAGCACTATTTCAACATTACTGGTCTCAGAAACCTGTAAACTGACAATCTTGAGCATTTGAAGTCCTAACATAAGTTTTTGTGCATATAACTTCTAACACATTAAAAACTGTCTTACAGCATTGCAAAAACATTGTATTTCATAAGGCATAAGCATCTTTCAGTTTGCCAAGATTTGCACTGATTATTGAATGAAGCAGCTTTCTCTTATAGAGAGACAAGCTTTTGAGCTTAATTAGGCTAGATTTCACTTCATTTGAACAAAAGCACTATTTCAACATTACTGGTCTCAGAAACCTGTAAACTTACAATCTTGAGCATTGAAGTCCTAACATATGTTTTTGTGCATATAACTTCTAACACATTAAAAACTGTCTTACAGCATTGCAAAAACATTGTATTTCATAAGGCATAAGCATCTTTCAGTTTGGCAAGATTTGCACTGATTATTGAATGAAGCAGCTTTCTCTTATAGAGAGACAAGCTTTTGAGCTTATTTAGGCTAGATTTCACTTCATTTGAACAGAAGCACTATTTTAACATTACTGGTCTCAGAAGCCTGTAAACTGACAATCTTGAGCATTGAAGTCCAAACATATGTTTTTGTGCATATAACTTCTAACACATTAAAAACTGTCTCACTGCATTGCAGAAATCATTTTATTTCATAAGGCATAAGCATCTTTCAGTTTGGCAGGAATTGCACTGATTATTGAATGAAGCAGCTTTCTCTTATAGAGAGACAAGCTTTTGAGCTTATTTAGGCTAGATTTCACTTCATTTGAACAGAAGCACTATTTTAACATTACTGGTCTCAGAAACCTGTAAACTTACAATCTTGAGCATTGAAGTCCTAACATATGTTTTTGTGCATATAACTTCTAACACATTAAAAACTGTCTTACAGCATTGCAAAAACATTGTATTTCATTAGGCATAAGCATCTTTCAGTTTGGCAAGATTTGCACTGATTATTGAATGAAGCAGCTTTCTCTTATAGAGAGACAAGCTTTTGAGCTTATTTAGGCTAGATTTCACTTCATTTGAACAAAAGCACTATTTTAACATTACTGGTCTCAGAAACCTGTAAACTTACAATCTTGAGCATTGAAGTCCTAACATATGTTATTGTGCATATAACTTCTAACACATTAAAAACTGTTTTACAGCATTGCAAAAACATTGTATTTCATAAGGCATAAGCAACTTTCAGTTTGGCAAGATTTGCACTGATTATTGAATGAAGCAGCTTTCTCTTATAGAGAGACAAGCTTTTGAGCTTATTTGGGCTCGATTTCACTTCATTTGAACAGAAGCACTATTTCAACATTACTGGTCTCAGAAACCTGTAAACTTACAATCTTGAGCATTGAAGTCCTAACATATGTTTTTGTGCATATAACTTGTAACACATTAAAAACTGTTTTACAGCATTGCAAAAACATTGTATTTCATAAGGCATAAGCATCTTTCAGTTTGGCAAGATTTGCACTGATTATTGAATGAAGCAGCTTTCTCTTATAGAGAGACAAGCTTTTGAGCTTATTTAGGCTAGATTTCACTTCATTTGAACAAAAGCACTATTTTAACATTACTGGTCTCAGAAACCTGTAAACTTACAATCTTGAGCATTGAAGTCCTAACATATGTTTTTGTGCATATAACTTCTAACACATTAAAAACTGTCTTACAGCATTGCAAGAACATTGTATTTCATTAGGCATAAGCATCTTTCAGTTTGGCAAGATTTGCACTGAATATTGAATGAAGCAGCTTTCTCTCATAGAGAGACAAGCTTTTGAGCAGATTTGGGCTAGATTTCACTTCATTTGAACAGAAGCACTATTTCAACATTACTGGTCTCAGAAACCTGTAAACTGACAATCTTGAGCATTTGAAGTCCTAACATAAGTTTTTGTGCATATAACTTCTAACACATTAAAAACTGTCTTACAGCATTGCAAAAACATTGTATTTCATAAGGCATAAGCATCTTTCAGTTTGGCAAGATTTGCACTGATTATTGAATGAAGCAGCTTTCTCTTATAGAGAGACAAGCTTTTGAGCTTATTTAGGCTAGATTTCACTTCATTTGAACAAAAGCACTATTTCAACATTACTGGTCTAAGAAACCTGTAAACTTACAATCTTGAGCATTGAAGTCCTAACATATGTTTTTGTGCATATAACTTCTAACACATTAAAAACTGTCTCACTTCATTGCAGAAATAATTGTATTTCATAAGACATAAGCATCTTTCAGTTTGGCAAGAATTGCACTGAACATTGAATGAAGCAGCTCTATCTCACATTGAAACAAGCTTTTGAGCAGATTTGGGCTAGATTTCACTTCATTTGAACAGAAGCACTATTTCAACATTACTGGTCTCAGAAACCTGTAAAATGACAATCTTGAGCATTGAAGTCCTAACATAAGTTTTTGGGCATATAACTTCTAACACATTAAAAACTGTTTTACAGCATTGCAAAAACATTGTATTTCATAAGGCATAAGCATCTTTCAGTTTGGCAAGATTTGCACTGATTATTGAATGAAGCAGCTTTCTCTTATAGAGAGACAAGCTTTTGAGCTTATTTAGCCTAGATTTCACTTCATTTGAACAAAAGCACTATTTTAACATTACTGGTCTCAGAAACCTGTAAACTTACAATCTTGAGCATTGAAGTCCTAACATATATTTTTGTGCATATAACTTCTAACACATTAAAAACTGTCTTACAGCATTGGAAAAACATTGTATTTCATTAGGCATAAGCATCTTTCAGTTTGGCAAGATTTGCACTGAATATTGAATGAAGCAGCTTTCTCTCATAGAGAGACAAGCTTTTGAGCAGATTTGGGCTAGATTTCACTTCATTTGAACAGAAGCACTATTTCAACATTACTGGTCTCAGAAACCTGTAAAATGACAATCTTGAGCATTGAAGTCCTAACATAAGTTTTTGGGCATTTAACTTCTAACACATTAAAAACTGTCTTACAGCATTGCAAAAACATTGTATTTCATAAGGCATAAGCATCTTTCAGTTTGGCAACATTTGCACTGAATATTGAATGAAGCAGCTTTCTCTCATAGAGAGACAAGCTTTTGAGCAGATTTGGGCTAGATTTCACTTCATTTGAACAGAAGCACTATTTCAACATTACTGGTCTCAGAAACCTGTAAAATGACAATCTTGAGCATTGAAGTCCTAACATAAGTTCTTGTGCATATTACTTCTAACACATTAAAAACTGTCTTACAGCATTGCAAAAACATTTTATTTCATAAGGCATAAGCATCTTTCAGTTTGGCAAGATTTGCACTGATTATTGAATGAAGCAGCTTTTTCTTATAGAGAGACAAGCTTTTGAGCAGATTTGGGCTAAAGTTCACTTCATTTGAACAGAAGCACTATTTCAACATTACTGGTCTCAGAAACCTGTAAACTGACAATCTTGAGCATTTGAAGTCCTAACATATGTTTTTGTGCATATAACTTCTAACACATTAAAAACTGTCTTACAGCATTGCAAAAACATTGTATTTCATAAGGCATAAGCATCTTTCAGTTTGGCAAGATTTGCACTGATTATTGAATGAAGCAGCTTTTTCTTATAGAGAGACAAGCTTTTGAGCTTATTTATGCTAGATTTCACTTCATTTGAACAAACGCACTATTTTAACATTACTGGTCTCAGAAACCTGTAAACTAACAATCTTGAGCATTGAAGTCCTAACATATGTTTTTGTGCATATAACTTCTAACACATTAAAAACTGTCTTACAGCATTGCAAAAACATTGTATTTCATAAGGCATAAGCATCTTTCAGTTTAGCAACATTTGCACTGAATATTGAATGAAGCAGCTTTCTCTCATAGAGAGACAAGCTTTTGAGCAGATTTGGGCTAGATTTCACTTCATTTGAACAGAAGCACTATTTCAACATTACTGGTCTCAGAAACCTGTAAACTAACAATCTTGAGCATTGAAGTCCTAACATATGTTTTTGTGCATATAACTTCTAACACATTAAAAACTGTCTTACAGCATTGCAAAAACATTGTATTTCATTAGGCATAAGCATCTTTCAGCTTGGCAAGAATTGCACTGATTATTGAATGAAGCAGCTTTTTCTTATAGAGAGACAAGCTTTTGAGCTTATTTATGCTAGATTTCACTTCATTTGAACAGAAGCACTATTTGAACATTACTGGTCTCAGAAACCTGTAAACTTACAATCTTGAGCATTGAAGTCCTAACATATGTTTTTGTGCATATAACTTCTAACACATTAAAAACTGTCTCACTTCATTGCAGAAATCATTTTATTTCATAAGACATAAGCATCTTTTAGTTTGGCAAGAATTGCACTGAACATTGAATGAAGCAGCTCTATCTCACATTGAAACAAGCTTTTGAGCAGATTTGGGCTAGATTTCACTTCATTTGAACAAAAGCACTATTTTAACATTACTGGTTTCAGAAACCTGTAAACTTACAATCTTGAGCATTGAAGTCCTAACATATGTTTTTGTGCCTATAACTTCTAACACATTAAAAACTGTCTTACAGCATTGCAAAAACATTGTATTTCATAAGGCATAAGCATCTTTCAGTTTGGGAACATTTGCACTGAATATTGAATGAAGCAGCTTTCTCTCATAGAGAGACAAGCTTTTGAGCAGATTTGGGCTAGATTTCACTTCATTTGAACAGAAGCACTATTTCAACATTACTGGTCTCAGAAACCTGTAAAATGACAATCTTGAGCATTGAAGTCCTAACATAAGTTTTTGTGCATATTACTTCTAACACATTAAAAACTGTCTTACAGCATTGCAAAAACATTTTATTTCATAAGGCATAAGCATCTTTCAGTTTGGCAAGATTTGCACTGATTATTGAATGAAGCAGCTTTCTCTTATAGAGAGACAAGCTTTTGAGCTTATTTAGGCTAGATTTCACTTCATTTGAACAGAAGCACTATTTTAACATTACTGGTCTCAGAAGCCTGTAAACTGACAATCTTGAGCATTGAAGTCCAAACATATGTTTTTGTGCATATAACTTCTAACACATTAAAAACTGTCTCACTGCATTGCAGAAATCATTTTATTTCATAAGGCATAAGCATCTTTCAGTTTGGCAAGAATTGCACTGATTATTGAATGAAGCAGCTTTCTCTTATAGAGAGACAAGCTTTTGAGCTTATTTAGGCTAGATTTCACTTCATTTGAACAAAAGCACTATTTCAACATTACTGGTCTCAGAAACCTGTAAACTTACAATCTTGAGCATTGAAGTCCTAACATATGTTTTTGTGCATATAACTTCTAACACATTAAAAACTGTCTTACAGCATTGCAAAAACATTGTATTTCATTAGGCATAAGCATCTTTCAGTTTGGCAAGATTTGCACTGATTATTGAATGAAGCAGCTTTTTCTTATAGAGAGACAAGCTTTTGAGCAGATTTGGGCTAAAGTTCACTTCATTTGAACAGAAGCACTATTTCAACATTACTGGTCTCAGAAACCTGTAAACTGACAATCTTGAGCATTTGAAGTCCTAACATATGTTTTTGTGCATATAACTTCTAACACATTAAAAACTGTCTTACAGCATTGCAAAAACATTGTATTTCATAAGGCATACGCATCTTTCAGTTTGGCAAGATTTGCACTGATTATTGAATGAAGCAGCTTTTTCTTATAGAGAGACAAGCTTTTGAGCTTATTTATGCTAGATTTCACTTCATTTGAACAAAAGCACTATTTTAACATTACTGGTCTCAGAAACCTGTAAACTAACAATCTTGAGCATTGAAGTCCTAACATATGTTTTTGTGCATATAACGTCTAACACATTAAAAACTGTCTTACAGCATTGCAAAAACATTGTATTTCATAAGGCATAAGCATCTTTCAGTTTGGAAGATTTGCACTGATTATTGAATGAAGCAGCTTTCTCTTATAGAGAGACATTCTTTTGAGTTTATTTAGGCTAGATTTCACTTCATTTGAACAGAAGCACTATTTCAACATTACTGGTCTCAGAAACCTGTAAAATGACAATCTTGAGCATTGAAGTCCTAACATACGTTTTTGGGCATTTAACTTCTAACACATTAAAAACTGTCTTACAGCATTGCAAAAACATTGTATTTCATAAGGCATAAGCATCTTTCAGTTTAGCAACATTTGCACTGAATATTGAATGAAGCAGCTTTCTCTCATAGAGAGACAAGCTTTTGAGCAGATTTGGGCTAGATTTCACTTCATTTGAACAGAAGCACTATTTCAACATTACTGGTCTCAGAAACCTGTAAACTAACAATCTTGAGCATTGAAGTCCTAACATATGTTTTTGTGCATATAACTTCTAACACATTAAAAACTGTCTTACAGCATTGCAAAAACATTGTATTTCATAAGGCATAAGCATCTTTCAGTTTGGCAAGATTTGCAATGAATATTGAATGAAGCAGCTTTCTCTTATAGAGAGACAAGATTTTGAGCTTATTTAGGCTAGATTTCACTTCATTTGAACAGAAGCACTATTTTAACATTACTGGTCTCAGAAACCTGTAAACTTACAATCTTGAGCATTGAAGTCCTAACATATGTTTTTGTGCATATAACTTCTAACACATTAAAAACTGTCTTACAGCATTGCAAAAACATTGTATTTCATTAGGCATAAGCATCTTTCAGTTTGGCAAGATTTGCACTGATTATTGAATGAAGCAGCTTTCTCTTATAGAGAGACAAGCTTTTGAGCTTATTTAGGCTAGATTTCACTTCATTTGAACAAAAGCACTATTTTAACATTACTGGTCTCAGAAACCTGTAAACTTACAATCTTGAGCATTGAAGTCCTGACATATGTTATTGTGCATATAACTTCTAACACATTAAAAACTGTTTTACAGCATTGCAAAAACATTGTATTTCATAAGGCATAAGCATCTTTCAGTTTGGCAAGATTTGCACTGATTATTGAATGAAGCAGCTTTCTCTTATAGAGAGACAAGCTTTTGAGCTTATTTGGGCTAGATTTCACTTCATTTGAACAGAAGCACTATTTCAACATTACTGGTCTCAGAAACCTGTAAACTTACAATCTTGAGCATTGAAGTCCTAACATATGTTTTTGTGCATATAACTTCTAACACATTAAAAACTGTTTTACAGCATTGCAAAAACATTGTATTTCATAAGGCATAAGCATCTTTCAGTTTGGCAAGATTTGCACTGATTATTGAATGAAGCAGCTTTCTCTTATAGAGAGACAAGCTTTTGAGCTTATTTAGGCTAGATTTCACTTCATTTGAACAAAAGCACTATTTCAACATTACTGGTCTCAGAAACCTGTAAACTTACAATCTTGAGGTTTGAAGTCCTAACATATGTTTTTGTGCATATAACTTCTAACACATTAAAAACTGTCTTACAGCATTGGAAAAACATTGTATTTCATAAGGCATAAGCATCTTTCAGTTTGGCAAGATTTGCACTGATTATTGAATGAAGCAGCTTTTTCTTATAGAGAGACAAGCTTTTGAGCTTATTTATGCTAGATTGCACTTCATTTGAACAGAAGCACTATTTCAACATTACTGGTCTCAGAAACCTGTAAACTTACAATCTTGAGCATTGAAGTCCTAACATATGTTTTTGTGCATATAACTTCAAACACATTAAAAAATGTCTTACAGCATTGCAAAAACATTGTATTTAATTAGGCATAAGCATCTTTCAGTTTGGCAAGATTTGCACTGATTATTGAATGAAGCAGCTTTTTCTTATAGAGAGACAAGCTTTTGAGCAGATTTGGGCTAAAGTTCACTTCATTTGAACAGAAGCACTATTTCAACATTACTGGTCTCAGAAACCTGTAAACTAACAATCTTGAGCATTGAAGTCCTAACATATGTTTTTGTGCATATAACTTCTAACACATTAAAAACTGTCTTACAGCATTGCAAAAACATTGTATTTCATTAGGCATAAGCATCTTTCAGTTTGGCAAGAATTGCACTGATTATTGAATGAAGCAGCTTTTTCTTATAGAGAGACAAGCTTTTGAGCTTATTTATGCTAGATTTCACTTCATTTGAACAGAAGCACTATTTCAACATTACTGGTCTCAGAAACCTGTAAACTTACAATCTTGAGCATTGAAGTCCTAACATATGTTTTTGTGCATATAACTTCTAACACATTAAAAACTGTCTTACAGCATTGCAAAAACATTGTATTTCATTAGGCATAAGCATCTTTCAGTTTGGCAAGATTTGCACTGATTATTGAATGAAGCAGCTTTTTCTTATAGAGAGACAAGCTTTTGAGCAGATTTGGGCTAAAGTTCACTTCATTTGAACAGACGCACTATTTCAACATTACTGGTCTCAGAAACCTGTAAACTGACAATCTTGAGCATTTGAAGTACTAACATATGTTTTTGTGCATATAACTTCTAACACATTAAAAACTGTCTTACAGCATTGCAAAAACATTGTATTTCATAAGGCATAAGCATCTTTCAGTTTGGCAAGATTTGCAATGAATATTGAATGAAGCAGCTTTCTCTTATAGAGAGACAAGCTTTTGAGCTTATTTAGGCTAGATTTCACTTCATTTGAACAGAAGCACTATTTTAACATTACTGGTCTCAGAAACCTGTAAACTTACAATCTTGAGCATTGAAGTCCTAACATATGTTTTTGTGCATATAACTTCTAACACATTAAAAACTGTCTTACAGCATTGCAAAAACATTGTATTTCATTAGGCATAAGCATCTTTCAGTTTGGCAAGATTTGCACTGATTATTGAATGAAGCAGCTTTCTCTTATAGAGAGACAAGCTTTTGAGCTTATTTAGGCTAGATTTCACTTCATTTGAACAAAAGCACTATTTTAACATTACTGGTCTCAGAAACCTGTAAACTTACAATCTTGAGCATTGAAGTCCTAACATATGTTATTGTGCATATAACTTCTAACACATTAAAAACTTTTTTTACAGCATTGCAAAAACATTGTATTTCATAAGGCATAAGCATCTTTCAGTTTGGCAAGATTTGCACTGAATATTGAATGAAGCAGCTTTCTCTCATAGAGAGACAAGCTTTTGAGCAGATTTGGGCTAGATTTCACTTCATTTGAACAGAAGCACTATTTCAACATTACTGGTCTCAGAAACCTGTAAACTGACAATCTTGAGCATTTGAAGTCCTAACATAAGTTTTTGTGCATATAACTTCTAACACATTAAAAACTGTCTTACAGCATTGCAAAAACATTGTATTTCATAAGGCATAAGCATCTTTCAGTTTGGCAAGATTTGCACTGATTATTGAATGAAGCAGCTTTCTCTTATAGAGAGACAAGCTTTTGAGCTTATTTAGGCTAGATTTCACTTCATTTGAACAAAAGCACTATTTCAACATTACTGGTCTCAGAAACCTGTAAACTTACAATCTTGAGCATTGAAGTTCTAACATATGTTTTTGTGCATATAACTTCTAACACATTAAAAACTGTCTCACTTCATTGCAGAAATAATTTTATTTCATAAGACATAAGCATCTTTCAGTTTGGCAAGAATTGCACTGAACATTTAATGAAGCAGCTCTATCTCACATTGAAACAAGCTTTTGAGCAGATTTGGGCTAGATTTCACTTCATTTGAACAGAAGCACTATTTCAACATTACTGGTCTCAGAAACCTGTAAAATGACAATCTTGAGCATTGAAGTCCTAACATAAATTTTTGGGCATATAACTTCTAACACATTAAAAACTGTTTTACAGCATTGCAAAAACATTGTATTTCATAAGGCATAAGCATCTTTCAGTTTGGCAAGATTTGCACTGATTATTAAATGAAGCAGCTTTCTCTTATAGAGAGACAAGCTTTTGAGCTTATTTAGGCTAGATTTCACTTCATTTGAACAAAAGCACTATTTTAACATTACTGGTCTCAGAAACCTGTAAACTTACAATCTTGAGCATTGAAGTCCTAACATATATTTTTGTGCATATAACTTCTAACACATTAAAAACTGTCTTACAGCATTGGAAAAACATTGTATTTCATTAGGCATAAGCATCTTTCAGTTTGGCAAGATTTGCACTGAATATTGAATGAAGCAGCTTTCTCTCATAGAGAGACAAGCTTTTGAGCAGATTTGGGCTAGATTTCACTTCATTTGAACAGAAGCACTATTTCAACATTACTGGTCTCAGAAACCTGTAAAATGACAATCTTGAGCATTGAAGTCCTAACATAAGTTTTTGGGCATTTAACTTCTAACACATTAAAAACTGTCTTACAGCATTGCAAAAACATTGTATTTCATAAGGCATAAGCATCTTTCAGTTTGGCAACATTTGCACTGAATATTGAATGAAGCAGCTTTCTCTCATAGAGAGACAAGCTTTTGAGCAGATTTGGGCTAGATTTCACTTCATTTGAACAGAAGCACTATTTCAACATTACTGGTCTCAGAAACCTGTAAAATGACATTCTTGAGCATTGAAGTCCTAACATAAGTTCTTGTGCATATTACTTCTAACACATTAAAAACTGTCTTACAGCATTGCAAAAACATTTTATTTCATAAGGCATAAGCATCTTTCAGTTTGGCAAGAATTGCACTGATTATTGAATGAAGCAGCTTTCTCTTATAGAGAGACAAGCTTTTGAGCTTATTTAGGCTAGATTTCACTTCATTTGAACAAAAGCACTATTGTAACATTACTGGTCTCAGAAACCTGTAAACTTACAATCTTGAGGTTTGAAGTCCTAACATATGTTTTTGTGCATATAACTTCTAACACATTAAAAACTGTCTTACAGCATTGGAAAAACATTGTATTTCATAAGGCATAAGCATCTTTCAGTTTGGCAAGATTTGCACTGATTATTGAATGAAGCAGCTTTTTCTTATAGAGAGACAAGCTTTTGAGCAGATTTGGGCTAAAGTTCACTTCATTTGAACAGAAGCACTATTTCAACATTACTGGTCTCAGAAACCTGTAAACTGACAATCTTGAGCATTTGAAGTCCTAACATATGTTTTTGTGCATATAACTTCTAACACATTAAAAACTGTCTTACAGCATTGCAAAAACATTGTATTTCATAAGGCATAAGCATCTTTCAGTTTGGCAAGATTTGCAGTGATTATTGAATGAAGCAGCTTTTTCTTATAGAGAGACAAGCTTTTGAGCTTATTTATGCTAGATTTCACTTCATTTGAACAAACGCACTATTTTAACATTACTGGTCTCAGAAACCTGTAAACTAACAATCTTGAGCATTGAAGTCCTAACATATGTTTTTGTGCATATAACTTCTAACACATTAAAAACTGTCTTACAGCATTGCAAAAACATTGTATTTCATAAGGCATAAGCATCTTTCAGTTTAGCAACATTTGCACTGAATATTGAATGAAGCAGCTTTCTCTCATAGAGAGACAAGCTTTTGAGCAGATTTGGGCTAGATTTCACTTCATTTGAACAGAAGCACTATTTCAACATTACTGGTCTCAGAAACCTGTAAACTAACAATCTTGAGCATTGAAGTCCTAACATATGTTTTTGTGCATATAACTTCTAACACATTAAAAACTGTCTTACAGCATTGCAAAAACATTGTATTTCATAAGGCATAAGCATCTTTCAGTTTGGCAAGAATTGCACTGAACATTGAATGAAGCAGCTCTATCTCACATTGAAACAAGCTTTTGAGCAGATTTGGGCTAGATTTCACTTCATTTGAACAAAAGCACTATTTTAACATTACTGGTTTCAGAAACCTGTAAACTTACAATCTTGAGCATTGAAGTCCTAACATATGTTTTTGTGCCTATAACTTCTAACACATTAAAAACTGTCTTACAGCATTGCAAAAACATTGTATTTCATAAGGCATAAGCATCTTTCAGTTTGGGAACATTTGCACTGAATATTGAATGAAGCAGCTTTCTCTCATAGAGAGACAAGCTTTTGAGCAGATTTGGGCTAGATTTCACTTCATTTGAACAGAAGCACTATTTCAACATTACTGGTCTCAGAAACCTGTAAAATGACAATCTTGAGCATTGAAGTCCTAACATAAGTTTTTGTGCATATTACTTCTAACACATTAAAAACTGTCTTACAGCATTGCAAAAACATTTTATTTCATAAGGCATAAGCATCTTTCAGTTTGGCAAGATTTGCACTGATTATTGAATGAAGCAGCTTTCTCTTATAGAGAGACAAGCTTTTGAGCTTATTTAGGCTAGATTTCACTTCATTTGAACAGAAGCACTATTTTAACATTACTGGTCTCAGAAGCCTGTAAACTGACAATCTTGAGCATTGAAGTCCAAACATATGTTTTTGTGCATATAACTTCTAACACATTAAAAACTGTCTCACTGCATTGCAGAAATCATTTTATTTCATAAGGCATAAGCATCTTTCAGTTTGGCAAGAATTGCACTGATTATTGAATGAAGCAGCTTTCTCTTATAGAGAGACAAGCTTTTGAGCTTATTTAGGCTAGATTTCACTTCATTTGAACAAAAGCACTATTTCAACATTACTGGTCTCAGAAACCTGTAAACTTACAATCTTGAGCATTGAAGTCCTAACATATGTTTTTGTGCATATAACTTCTAACACATTAAAAACTGTCTTACAGCATTGCAAAAACATTGTATTTCATTAGGCATAAGCATCTTTCAGTTTGGCAAGATTTGCACTGATTATTGAATGAAGCAGCTTTTTCTTATATAGAGACAAGCTTTTGAGCAGATTTGGGCTAAAGTTCACTTCATTTGAACAGAAGCACTATTTCAACATTACTGGTCTCAGAAACCTGTAAACTGACAATCTTGAGCATTTGAAGTCCTAACATATGTTTTTGTGCATATAACTTCTAACACATTAAAAACTGTCTTACAGCATTGCAAAAACATTGTATTTCATAAGGCATACGCATCTTTCAGTTTGGCAAGATTTGCACTGATTATTGAATGAAGCAGCTTTTTCTTATAGAGAGACAAGCTTTTGAGCTTATTTATGCTAGATTTCACTTCATTTGAACAAAAGCACTATTTTAACATTACTGGTCTCAGAAACCTGTAAACTAACAATCTTGAGCATTGAAGTCCTAACATATGTTTTTGTGCATATAACGTCTAACACATTAAAAACTGTCTTACAGCATTGCAAAAACATTGTATTTCATAAGGCATAAGCATCTTTCAGTTTGGAAGATTTGCACTGATTATTGAATGAAGCAGCTTTCTCTTATAGAGAGACATTCTTTTGAGTTTATTTAGGCTAGATTTCACTTCATTTGAACAGAAGCACTATTTCAACATTACTGGTCTCAGAAACCTGTAAAATGACAATCTTGAGCATTGAAGTCCTAACATAAGTTTTTGGGCATTTAACTTCTAACACATTAAAAACTGTCTTACAGCATTGCAAAAACATTGTATTTCATAAGGCATAAGCATCTTTCAGTTTAGCAACATTTGCACTGAATATTGAATGAAGCAGCTTTCTCTCATAGAGAGACAAGCTTTTGAGCAGATTTGGGCTAGATTTCACTTCATTTGAACAGAAGCACTATTTCAACATTACTGGTCTCAGAAACCTGTAAACTAACAATCTTGAGCATTGAAGTCCTAACATATGTTTTTGTGCATATAACTTCTAACACATTAAAAACTGTCTTACAGCATTGCAAAAACATTGTATTTCATAAGGCATAAGCATCTTTCAGTTTGGCAAGATTTGCAATGAATATTGAATGAAGCAGCTTTCTCTTATAGAGAGACAAGCTTTTGAGCTTATTTAGGCTAGATTTCACTTCATTTGAACAGAAGCACTATTTTAACATTACTGGTCTCAGAAGCCTGTAAACTGACAATCTTGAGCATTGAAGTCCTAACATATGTTTTTGTTCATATAACTTCTAACACATTAAAAACTGTCTCACTTCATTGCAGAAATCATTTTATTTCATAAGACATAAGCATCTTTCAGTTTGGCAAGAATTGCACTGAACATTGAATGAAGCAGCTCTATCTCACAGAGAAACAAGCTTTTGAGCAGATTTGGGCTAGATTTCACTTCATTTGAACAGAAGCACTATTTCAACATTACTGGTCTCAGAAACCTGTAAAATGATGATCTTGAGCATTGAAGTCCTAACATAAGTTTTTGGGCATATAACTTCTAACACATTAAAAACTGTCTTACAGCATTGCAAAAATATTGTATTTCATAAGGCATAAGCATCTTTCAGTTTGGCAAGATTTGCACTGAAAATTGAATGAAGCAGCTTTCTCTCATAGAGAGACAAGCTTTTGAGCAGATTTGGGCTAGATTTCACTTCATTTGAACAGAAGCACTATTTCAACATTACTGGTCTCAGAAACCTGTAAAATGACAATCTTGAGCATTGAAGTCCTAACATAAGTTTTTGGGCATATAACTTCTAACACATTAAAAACTGTCTTACAGCATTGCAAAAACATTGTATTTCATAAGGCATAAGCATCTTTCAGTTTGGCAAGATTTGCACTGATTATTGAATGAAGCAGCTTTCTCTTATAGAGAGACAAGCTTTTGAGCTTATTTAGGCTAGATTTCACTTCATTTGAACAAAAGCACTATTTTAACATTACTGGTCTCAGAAACCTGTAAACTTACAATCTTGAGCATTGAAGTCCTAACATATGTTATTGTGCATATAACTTCTAACACATTAAAAACTGTCTTACAGCATTGCAAAAACATTGTATTTCATAAGGCCTAAGCATCTTTCAGTTTGGCAAGATTTGCACTGAATATTGAATGAAGCAGCTTTCTCTCATAGAGAGACAAGCTTTTGAGCAGATTTGGGCTAGATTTCACTTCATTTGAACAGAAGCACTATTTCAACATTACTGGTCTCAGAAACCTGTAAACTGACAATCTTGAGCATTGAAGTCCTAACATATGTTTTTGTGCATATAACTTCTAACACATTAAAAACTGTCTTACAGCATTGCAAAAACATTGTATTTCATTAGGCATAAGCATCTTTCAGTTTGGCAAGAATTGCACTGATTATTGAATGAAGCAGCTTTTTCTTATAGAGAGACAAGCTTTTGAGCTTATTTATGCTAGATTTCACTTCATTTGAACAGAAGCACTATTTCAACATTACTGGTCTCAGAAACCTGTAAACTTACAATCTTGAGCATTGAAGTCCTAACATATGTTTTTGTGCATATAACTTCTAACACATTAAAAACTGTCTCACTTCATTGCAGAAATCATTTTATTTCATAAGACATAAGCATCTTTCAGTTTGGCAAGAATTGCACTGAACATTGAATGAAGCAGCTCTATCTCACATTGAAACAAGCTTTTGAGCAGATTTGGGCTAGATTTCACTTCATTTGAACAAAAGCACTATTTTAACATTACTGGTTTCAGAAACCTGTAAACTTACAATCTTGAGCATTGAAGTCCTAACATATGTTTTTGTGCCTATAACTTCTAACACATTAAAAACTGTCTTACAGCATTGCAAAAACATTGTATTTCATAAGGCATAAGCATCTTTCAGTTTGGGAACATTTGCACTGAATATTGAATGAAGCAGCTTTCTCTCATAGAGAGACAAGCTTTTGAGCAGATTTGGGCTAGACTTCACTTCATTTGAACAGAAGCACTATTTCAACATTACTGGTCTCAGAAACCTGTAAAATGACAATCTTGAGCATTGAAGTCCTAACATAAGTTTTTGTGCATATTACTTCTAACACATTAAAAACTGTCTTACAGCATTGCAAAAACATTTTATTTCATAAGGCATAAGCATCTTTCAGTTTGGCAAGATTTGCACTGATTATTGAATGAAGCAGCTTTCTCTTATAGAGAGACAAGCTTTTGAGCTTATTTAGGCTAGATTTCACTTCATTTGAACAGAAGCACTATTTTAACATTACTGGTCTCAGAAGCCTGTAAACTGACAATCTTGAGCATTGAAGTCCAAACATATGTTTTTGTGCATATAACTTCTAACACATTAAAAACTGTCTCACTGCATTGCAGAAATCATTTTATTTCATAAGGCATAAGCATCTTTCAGTTTGGCAAGAATTGCACTGATTATTGAATGAAGCAGCTTTCTCTTATGGAGAGACAAGCTTTTGAGCTTATTTAGGCTAGATTTCACTTCATTTGAACAAAAGCACTATTTCAACATTACTGGTCTCAGAAACCTGTAAACTTACAATCTTGAGCATTGAAGTCCTAACATATGTTTTTGTGCATATAACTTCTAACACATTAAAAACTGTCTTACAGCATTGCAAAAACATTGTATTTCATTAGGCATAAGCATCTTTCAGTTTGGCAAGATTTGCACTGATTATTGAATGAAGCAGCTTTTTCTTATAGAGAGACAAGCTTTTGAGCAGATTTGGGCTAAAGTTCACTTCATTTGAACAGAAGCACTATTTCAACATTACTGGTCTCAGAAACCTGTAAACTGACAATCTTGAGCATTTGAAGTCCTAACATATGTTTTTGTGCATATAACTTCTAACACATTAAAAACTGTCTTACAGCATTGCAAAAACATTGTATTTCATAAGGCATAAGCATCTTTCAGTTTGGCAAGATTTGCACTGATTATTGAATGAAGCAGCTTTTTCTTATAGAGAGACAAGCTTTTGAGCTTATTTATGCTAGATTTCACTTCATTTGAACAAAAGCACTATTTTAACATTACTGGTCTCAGAAACCTGTAAACTAACAATCTTGAGCATTTGAAGTCCTAACATATGTTTTTGTGCATATAACTTCTAACACATTAAAAACTGTCTTACAGCATTGCAAAAACATTGTATTTCATAAGGCATAAGCATCTTTCAGTTTGGAAGATTTGCACTGATTATTGAATGAAGCAGCTTTCTCTTATAGAGAGACATTCTTTTGAGTTTTTTTAGGCTAGATTTCACTTCATTTGAACAGAAGCACTATTTCAACATTACTGGTCTCAGAAACCTGTAAAATGACAATCTTGAGCATTGAAGTCCTAACATAAGTTTTTGGGCATTTAACTTCTAACACATTAAAAACTGTCTTACAGCATTGCAAAAACATTGTATTTCATAAGGCATAAGCATCTTTCAGTTTAGCAACATTTGCACTGAATATTGAATGAAGCAGCTTTCTCTCATAGAGAGACAAGCTTTTGAGCAGATTTGGGCTAGATTTCACTTCATTTGAACAGAAGCACTATTTCAACATTACTGGTCTCAGAAACCTGTAAACTAACAATCTTGAGCATTGAAGTCCTAACATATGTTTTTGTGCATATAACTTCTAACACATTAAAAACTGTCTTACAGCATTGCAAAAACATTGTATTTCATAAGGCATAAGCATCTTTCAGTTTGGCAAGATTTGCAATGAATATTGAATGAAGCAGCTTTCTCTTATAGAGAGACAAGCTTTTGAGCTTATTTAGGCTAGATTTCACTTCATTTGAACAGAAGCACTATTTTAACATTACTGGTCTCAGAAGCCTGTAAACTGACAATCTTGAGCATTGAAGTCCTAACATATGTTTTTGTTCATATAACTTCTAACACATTAAAAACTGTCTCACTTCATTGCAGAAATCATTTTATTTCATAAGACATAAGCATCTTTCAGTTTGGCAAGAATTGCACTGAACATTGAATGAAGCAGCTCTATCTCACAGAGAAACAAGCTTTTGAGCAGATTTGGGCTAGATTTCACTTCATTTGAACAGAAGCACTATTTCAACATTACTGGTCTCAGAAACCTGTAAAATGATGATCTTGAGCATTGAAGTCCTAACATAAGTTTTTGGGCATATAACTTCTAACACATTAAAAACTGTCTTACAGCATTGCAAAAACATTGTATTTCATAAGGCATAAGCATCTTTCAGTTTGGCAAGATTTGCACTGAAAATTGAATGAAGCAGCTTTCTCTCATAGAGAGACAAGCTTTTGAGCAGATTTGGGCTAGATTTCACTTCATTTGAACAGAAGCACTATTTCAACATTACTGGTCTCAGAAACCTGTAAAATGACAATCTTGAGCATTGAAGTCCTAACATAAGTTTTTGGGCATATAACTTCTAACACATTAAAAACTGTCTTACAGCATTGCAAAAACATTGTATTTCATAAGGCATAAGCATCTTTCAGTTTGGCAAGATTTGCACTGATTATTGAATGAAGCAGCTTTCTCTTATAGAGAGACAAGCTTTTGAGCTTATTTAGGCTAGATTTCACTTCATTTGAACAAAAGCACTATTTTAACATTACTGGTCTCAGAAACCTGTAAACTTACAATCTTGAGCATTGAAGTCCTAACATATGTTATTGTGCATATAACTTCTAACACATTAAAAACTGTCTTACAGCATTGCAAAAACATTGTATTTCATAAGGCCTAAGCATCTTTCAGTTTGGCAAGATTTGCACTGAATATTGAATGAAGCAGCTTTCTCTCATAGAGAGACAAGCTTTTGAGCAGATTTGGGCTAGATTTCACTTCATTTGAACAGAAGCACTATTTCAACATTACTGGTCTCAGAAACCTGTAAACTGACAATCTTGAGCATTTGAAGTCCTAACATAAGTTTTTGTGCATATAACTTCTAACACATTAAAAACTGTCTTACAGCATTGCAAAAACATTGTATTTCATAAGGCATAAGCATCTTTCAGTTTGGCAAGATTTGCACTGATTATTGAATGAAGCAGCTTTCTCTTATAGAGAGACAAGCTTTTGAGCTTATTTAGGCTAGATTTCACTTAATTTGAACAGAAGCACTATTTGAACATTACTGGTCTCAGAAACCTGTAAACTGACAATCTTGAGCATTTGAAGTCCTAACATAAGTTTATATGCATATAACTTCTAACACATTAAAAACTGTCTTGCAGCATTGCAAAAATATTGTATTTCATAAGGCATAAGCATCTTTCAGTTTGGCAAGATTTGCACTGAATATTGAATGAAGCAGCTTTCTCTCATAGAGAGACAAGCTTTTGAGCAGATTTGGGCTAGATTTCACTTCATTTGAACAGAAGCACTATTTCAACATTACTGGTCTCAGAAACCTGTAAAATGACAATCTTGAGCATTGAAGTCCTAACATAAGTTTTTGGGCATATAACTTCTAACACATTAAAAACTGTCTTACAGCATTGCAAAAACATTGTATTTCATAAGGCATAAGCATCTTTCAGTTTGGCAAGATTTGCACTGATTATTGAATGAAGCAGCATTCTCTTATAGAGAGACAAGCTTTTGAGCTTATTTAGGCTAGATTTCACTTCATTTGAACAAAAGCACTATTTTAACATTACTGGTCTCAGAAACCTGTAAACTTACAATCTTGAGCATTGAAGTCCTAACATATGTTTTTGTGCATATAACTTCTAACACATTAAAAACTGTCTTACAGCATTGCAAAAACATTGTATTTCATAAGGCATAAGCATCTCTCAGTTTGGCAACATTTGCACTGAATATTGAATGAAGCAGCTTTCTCTCATAGAGAGACAAGCTTTTGAGCAGATTTGGGCTAGATTTCACTTCATTTGAACAGAAGCACTATTTCAACATTACTGGTCTCAGAAACCTGTAAAATGACAATCTTGAGCATTGAAGTCCTAACATAAGTTTTTGTGCATATTACTTCTAACACATTAAAAACTGTCTTACAGCATTGCAAAAACATTGTATTTCATAAGGCATAAGCATCTTTCAGTTTGGCAAGATTTGCAATGAATATTGAATGAAGCAGCTTTCTCTTATAGAGAGACAAGCTTTTGAGCTTATTTAGGCTAGATTTCACTTCATTTGAACAGAAGCACTATTTTAACATTACTGGTCTCAGAAGCCTGTAAACTGACAATCTTGAGCATTGAAGTCCTAACATATGTTTTTGTTCATATAACTTCTAACACATTAAAAACTGTCTCACTTCATTGCAGAAATCATTTTATTTCATAAGGCATAAGCATCTTTCAGTTTGGCAAGAATTGCACTGAAACTTGAATGAAGCAGCTCTATCTCACAGAGAAACAAGCTTTTGAGCAGATTTGGGCTAGATTTCACTTCATTTGAACAGAAGCACTATTTCAACATTACTGGTCTCAGAAACCTGTAAACTGACAATCTTGAGCATTTGAAGTCCTAACATAAGTTTTTGTGCATATAACTTCTAACACATTAAAAACTGTCTTACAGCATTGCAAAAACATTGTATTTCATAAGGCATAAGCATCTTTCAGTTTGGCAAGATTTGCACTGAAAATTGAATGAAGCAGCTTTCTCTCATAGAGAGACAAGCTTTTGAGCAGATTTGGGCTAGATTTCACTTCATTTGAACAGAAGCACTATTTCAACATTACTGGTCTCAGAAACCTGTAAAATGACAATCTTGAGCATTGAAGTCCTAACATAAGTTTTTGGACATATAACTTCTAACACATTAAAAACTGTCTTACAGCATTGCAAAAACATTGTATTTCATAAGGCATAAGCATCTTTCAGTTTGGCAAGATTTGCACTGATTATTGAATGAAGCAGCTTTCTCTTATAGAGAGACAAACTTTTGAGCTTATTTAGGCTAGATTTCACTTCATTTGAACAAAAGCACTATTTTAACATTACTGGTCTCAGAAACCTGTAAACTTACAATCTTGAGCATTGAAGTCCTAACATATGTTATTGTGCATATAACTTCTAACACATTAAAAACTGTCTTACAGCATTGCAAAAACATTGTATTTCATAAGGCCTAAGCATCTTTCAGTTTGGCAAGATTTGCACTGAATATTGAATGAAGAAGCTTTCTCTCATAGAGAGACAAGCTTTTGAGCAGATTTGGGCTAGATTTCACTTCATTTGAACAGAAGCACTATTTCAACATTACTGGTCTCAGAAACCTGTAAACTGACAATCTTGAGCATTTGAAGTCCTAACATAAGTTTTTGTGCATATAACTTCTAACACATTAAAAACTGTCTTACAGCATTGCAAAAACATTGTATTTCATAAGGCATAAGCATCTTTCAGTTTGGCAAGATTTGCACTGATTATTGAATGAAGCAGCTTTCTCTTATAGAGAGACAAGCTTTTGAGCTTATTTAGGCTAGATTTCACTTCATTTGAACAGAAGCACTATTTCAACATTACTGGTCTCAGAAACCTGTAAACTGACAATCTTGAGCATTTGAAGTCCTAACATAAGTTTTTATGCATATAACTTCTAACACATTAAAAACTGTCTTACAGCATTGCAAAAACATTGTTTTTCATAAGGCATAAGCATCTTTCAGTTTGGCAAGATTTGCACTGATTATTGAATGAAGCAGCTTTCTCTTATAGAGAGACAAGCTTTTGAGCTTATTTAGGCTAGATTTCACTTCATTTGAACAAAAGCACTATTTCAACATTACTGGTCTCAGAAACCTGTAAACTTACAATTTTGAGCATTGAAGTCCTAACATATGTTTTTGTGCATATAACTTCTAACACATTAAAAACTGTCTCACTTCATTGCAGAAATCATTTTATTTCATAAGACATAAGCATCTTTCAGTTTGGCAAGAATTGCACTGAACATTGAATGAAGCAGCTCTATCTCACATTGAAACAAGCTTTTGAGCAGATTTGGGCTAGATTTCACTTCATTTGAACAAAAGCACTATTTTAACATTACTGGTCTCAGAAACCTGTAAACTTACAATCTTGAGCATTGAAGTCCTAACATATGTTTTTGTGCATATAACTTCTAACACATTAAAAACTGTCTTACAGCATTGCAAAAACATTGTATTTCATAAGGCATAAGCATCTTTCAGTTTGGCAAGATTTGCACTGATTATTGAATGAAGCAGCTTTCTCTTATAGAGAGACAAGCTTTTGAGCTTATTTAGGCTAGATTTCACTTCATTTGAACAGAAGCACTATTTCAACATTACTGGTCTCAGAAACCTGTAAACTGACAATCTTGAGCATTTGAAGTCCTAACATAAGTTTTTATGCATATAACTTCTAACACATTAAAAACTGTCTTACAGCATTGCAAAAACATTGTTTTTCATAAGGCATAAGCATCTTTCAGTTTGGCAAGATTTGCACTGATTATTGAATGAAGCAGCTTTCTCTTATAGAGAGACAAGCTTTTGAGCTTATTTAGGCTAGATTTCACTTCATTTGAACAAAAGCACTATTTCAACATTACTGGTCTCAGAAACCTGTAAACTTACAATCTTGAGCATTGAAGTCCTAACATATGTTTTTGTGCATATAACTTCTAACACATTAAAAACTGTCTCACTTCATTGCAGAAATCATTTTATTTCATAAGACATAAGCATCTTTCAGTTTGGCAAGAATTGCACTGAACATTTAATGAAGCAGCTCTATCTCACATTGAAACAAGCTTTTGAGCAGATTTGGGCTAGATTTCACTTCATTTGAACAGAAGCACTATTTCAACATTACTGGTCTCAGAAACCTGTAAAATGACAATCTTGAGCATTGAAGTCCTAACATAAGTTTTTGGGCATATAACTTCTAACACATTAAAAACTGTCTTACAGCATTGCAAAAACATTGTATTTCATAAGGCATAAGCATCTTTCAGTTTGGCAAGATTTGCACTGATTATTGAATGAAGCAGCTTTCTCTTATAGAGAGACAAGCTTTTGAGCTTATTTAGGCTAGATTTCACTTCATTTGAACAAAAGCACTATTTTAACATTACTGGTCTCAGAAACCTGTAAACTGACAATCTTGAGCATTTGAAGTCCTAACATAAGTTTTTGTGCATATAACTTCTAACACATTAAAAACTGTCTTACAGCATTGCAAAAACATTGTATTTCATAAGGCATAAGCATCTTTCAGTTTGGCAAGATTTGCAATGAATATTGAATGAAGCAGCTTTCTCTTATAGAGAGACAAGCTTTTGAGCTTATTTAGGCTAGATTTCACTTCATTTGAACAGAAGCACTATTTTAACATTACTGGTCTCAGAAACCTGTAAACTTACAATCTTGAGCATTGAAGTCCTAACATATGTTTTTGTGCATATAACTTCTAACACATTAAAAACTGTCTTACAGCATTGCAAAAACATTGTATTTCATTAGGCATAAGCATCTTTCAGTTTGGCAAGATTTGCACTGATTATTGAATGAAGCAGCTTTCTCTTATAGAGAGACAAGCTTTTGAGCTTATTTAGGCTAGATTTCACTTCATTTGAACAGAAGCACTATTTCAACATTACTGGTCTCAGAAACCTGTAAACTGACAATCTTGAGCATTTGAAGTCCTAACATAAGTTTTTGTGCATATAACTTCTAACACATTAAAAACTGTCTTACAGCATTGCAAAAACATTGTATTTCATAAGGCATAAGCATCTTTCAGTTTGGCAAGATTTGCACTGATTATTGAATGAAGCAGCTTTCTCTTATAGAGAGACAAGCTTTTGAGCTTATTTAGGCTAGATTTCACTTCATTTGAACAAAAGCACTATTTCAACATTACTGGTCTCAGAAACCTGTAAACTTACAATCTTGAGCATTGAAGTCCTAACATATGTTTTTGTGCATATAACTTCTAACACATTAAAAACTGTCTCACTTCATTGCAGAAATAATTTTATTTCATAAGACATAAGCATCTTTCAGTTTGGCAAGAATTGCACTGAACATTTAATGAAGCAGCTCTATCTCACATTGAAACAAGCTTTTGAGCAGATTTGGGCTAGATTTCACTTCATTTGAACAGAAGCACTATTTCAACATTACTGGTCTCAGAAACCTGTAAAATGACAATCTTGAGCATTGAAGTCCTAACATAAGTTTTTGGGCATATAACTTCTAACACATTAAAAACTGTCTTACAGCATTGCAAAAACATTGTATTTCATAAGGCATAAGCATCTTTCAGTTTGGCAAGATTTGCACTGATTATTGAATGAAGCAGCTTTCTCTTATAGAGAGACAAGCTTTTGAGCTTATTTAGGCTAGATTTCACTTCATTTGAACAAAAGCACTATTTCAACATTACTGGTCTCAGAAACCTGTAAACTTACAATCTTGAGCATTGAAGTCCTAACATATGTTTTTGTGCATATAACTTCTAACACATTAAAAACTGTCTCACTTCATTGCAGAAATAATTTTATTTCATAAGACATAAGCATCTTTCAGTTTGGCAAGAATTGCACTGAACATTTAATGAAGCAGCTCTATCTCACATTGAAACAAGCTTTTGAGCAGATTTGGGCTAGATTTCACTTCATTTGAACAGAAGCACTATTTCAACATTACTGGTCTCAGAAACCTGTAAAATGACAATCTTGAGCATTGAAGTCCTAACATAAGTTTTTGGGCATATAACTTCTAACACATTAAAAACTGTTTTACAGCATTGCAAAAACATTGTATTTCATAAGGCATAAGCATCTTTCAGTTTGGCAAGATTTGCACTGATTATTAAATGAAGCAGCTTTCTCTTATAGAGAGACAAGCTTTTGAGCTTATTTAGGCTAGATTTCACTTCATTTGAACAAAAGCACTATTTTAACATTACTGGTCTCAGAAACCTGTAAACTTACAATCTTGAGCATTGAAGTCCTAACATATGTTTTTGTGCATATAACTTCTAACACATTAAAAACTGTCTTACAGCATTGCAAGAACATTGTATTTCATTAGGCATAAGCATCTTTCAGTTTGGCAAGATTTGCACTGAATATTGAATGAAGCAGCTTTCTCTCATAGAGAGACAAGCTTTTGAGCAGATTTGGGCTAGATTTCACTTCATTTGAACAGAAGCACTATTTCAACATTACTGGTCTCAGAAACCTGTAAACTGACAATCTTGAGCATTTGAAGTCCTAACATAAGTTTTTGTGCATATAACTTCTAACACATTAAAAACGGTCTTACAGCATTGCAAAAACATTGTATTTCATAAGGCATAAGCATCTTTCAGTTTGCCAAGATTTGCACTGATTATTGAATGAAGCAGCTTTCTCTTATAGAGAGACAAGCTTTTGAGCTTAATTAGGCTAGATTTCACTTCATTTGAACAAAAGCACTATTTCAACATTACTGGTCTCAGAAACCTGTAAACTTACAATCTTGAGCATTGAAGTCCTAACATATGTTTTTGTGCATATAACTTCTAACACATTAAAAACTGTCTTACAGCATTGCAAAAACATTGTATTTCATAAGGCATAAGCATCTTTCAGTTTGGCAAGATTTGCACTGATTATTGAATGAAGCAGCTTTCTCTTATAGAGAGACAAGCTTTTGAGCTTATTTAGGCTAGATTTCACTTCATTTGAACAGAAGCACTATTTTAACATTACTGGTCTCAGAAGCCTGTAAACTGACAATCTTGAGCATTGAAGTCCAAACATATGTTTTTGTGCATATAACTTCTAACACATTAAAAACTGTCTCACTGCATTGCAGAAATCATTTTATTTCATAAGGCATAAGCATCTTTCAGTTTGGCAGGAATTGCACTGATTATTGAATGAAGCAGCTTTCTCTTATAGAGAGACAAGCTTTTGAGCTTATTTAGGCTAGATTTCACTTCATTTGAACAGAAGCACTATTTTAACATTACTGGTCTCAGAAACCTGTAAACTTACAATCTTGAGCATTGAAGTCCTAACATATGTTTTTGTGCATATAACTTCTAACACATTAAAAACTGTCTTACAGCATTGCAAAAACATTGTATTTCATTAGGCATAAGCATCTTTCAGTTTGGCAAGATTTGCACTGATTATTGAATGAAGCAGCTTTCTCTTATAGAGAGACAAGCTTTTGAGCTTATTTAGGCTAGATTTCACTTCATTTGAACAAAAGCACTATTTTAACATTACTGGTCTCAGAAACCTGTAAACTTACAATCTTGAGCATTGAAGTCCTAACATATGTTATTGTGCATATAACTTCTAACACATTAAAAACTGTTTTACAGCATTGCAAAAACATTGTATTTCATAAGGCATAAGCAACTTTCAGTTTGGCAAGATTTGCACTGATTATTGAATGAAGCAGCTTTCTCTTATAGAGAGACAAGCTTTTGAGCTTATTTGGGCTAGATTTCACTTCATTTGAACAGAAGCACTATTTCAACATTACTGGTCTCAGAAACCTGTATAAACTTACAATCTTGAGCATTGAAGTCCTAACATATGTTTTTGTGCATATAACTTCTAACACATTAAAAACTGTTTTACAGCATTGCAAAAACATTGTATTTCATAAGGCATAAGCATCTTTCAGTTTGGCAAGATTTGCACTGATTATTGAATGAAGCAGCTTTCTCTTATAGAGAGACAAGCTTTTGAGCTTATTTAGGCTAGATTTCACTTCATTTGAACAAAAGCACTATTGTAACATTACTGGTCTCAGAAACCTGTAAACTAACAATCTTGAGCATTGAAGTCCTAACATATGTTTTTGTGCATATAACTTCTAACACATTAAAAACTGTCTTACAGCATTGCAAAAACATTGTATTTCATTAGGCATAAGCATCTTTCAGTTTGGCAAGAATTGCACTGATTATTGAATGAAGCAGCTTTTTCTTATAGAGAGACAAGCTTTTGAGCTTATTTATGCTAGATTTCACTTCATTTGAACAGAAGCACTATTTCAACATTACTGGTCTCAGAAACCTGTAAACTTACAATCTTGAGCATTGAAGTCCTAACATATGTTTTTGTGCATATAACTTCTAACACATTAAAAACTGTCTTACAGCATTGCAAAAACATTGTATTTCATTAGGCATAAGCATCTTTCAGTTTGGCAAGATTTGCACTGATTATTGAATGAAGCAGCTTTTTCTTATAGAGAGACAAGCTTTTGAGCAGATTTGGGCTAAAGTTCACTTCATTTGAACAGAAGCACTATTTCAACATTACTGGTCTCAGAAACCTGTAAACTGACAATCTTGAGCATTTGAAGTACTAACATATGTTTTTGTGCATATAACTTCTAACACATTAAAAACTGTCTTACAGCATTGCAAAAACATTGTATTTCATAAGGCATAAGCATCTTTCAGTTTGGCAAGATTTGCACTGATTATTGAATGAAGCAGCTTTTTCTTATAGAGAGACAAGCTTTTGAGCTTATTTATGCTAGATTTCACTTCATTTGAACAAAAGCACTATTTTAACATTACTGGTCTCAGAAACCTGTAAACTAACAATCTTGAGCATTGAAGTCCTAACATATGTTTTTGTGCATATAACTTCTAACACATTAAAAACTGTCTTACAGCATTGCAAAAACATTGTATTTCATAAGGCATAAGCATCTTTCAGTTTGGCAAGATTTGCACTGATTATTGAATGAAGCAGCTTTCTCTCATAGAGAGACAAGCTTTTGAGCAGATTTGGGCTAGATTTCACTTCATTTGAACAGAAGCACTATTTCAACATTACTGGTCTCAGAAACCTGTAAACTGACAATCTTGAGCATTTGAAGTCCTAACATAAGTTTTTGTGCATATAACTTCTAACACATTAAAAACTGTCTTACAGCATTGCAAAAACATTGTATTTCATAAGGCATAAGCATCTTTCAGTTTGGCAAGATTTGCACTGATTATTGAATGAAGCAGCTTTCTCTTATAGAGAGACAAGCTTTTGAGCTTATTTAGGCTAGATTTCACTTCATTTGAACAAAAGCACTATTTCAACATTACTGGTCTCAGAAACCTGTAAACTTACAATCTTGAGCATTGAAGTCCTAACATATGTTTTTGTGCATATAACTTCTAACACATTAAAAACTGTCTCACTTCATTGCAGAAATAATTTTATTTCATAAGACATAAGCATCTTTCAGTTTGGCAAGAATTGCACTGAACATTTAATGAAGCAGCTCTATCTCACATTGAAACAAGCTTTTGAGCAGATTTGGGCTAGATTTCACTTCATTTGAACAGAAGCACTATTTCAACATTACTGGTCTCAGAAACCTGTAAAATGACAATCTTGAGCATTGAAGTCCTAACATAAGTTTTTGGGCATATAACTTCTAACACATTAAAAACTGTTTTACAGCATTGCAAAAACATTGTATTTCATAAGGCATAAGCATCTTTCAGTTTGGCAAGATTTGCACTGATTATTAAATGAAGCAGCTTTCTCTTATAGAGAGACAAGCTTTTGAGCTTATTTAGGCTAGATTTCACTTCATTTGAACAAAAGCACTATTTTAACATTACTGGTCTCAGAAACCTGTAAACTTACAATCTTGAGCATTGAAGTCCTAACATATGTTTTTGTGCATATAACTTCTAACACATTAAAAACTGTCTTACAGCATTGCAAGAACATTGTATTTCATTAGGCATAAGCATCTTTCAGTTTGGCAAGATTTGCACTGAATATTGAATGAAGCAGCTTTCTCTCATAGAGAGACAAGCTTTTGAGCAGATTTGGGCTAGATTTCACTTCATTTGAACAGAAGCACTATTTCAACATTACTGGTCTCAGAAACCTGTAAACTGACAATCTTGAGCATTTGAAGTCCTAACATAAGTTTTTGTGCATATAACTTCTAACACATTAAAAACTGTCTTACAGCATTGCAAAAACATTGTATTTCATAAGGCATAAGCATCTTTCACTTTGCCAAGATTTGCACTGATTATTGAATGAAGCAGCTTTCTCTTATAGAGAGACAAGCTTTTGAGCTTAATTAGGCTAGATTTCACTTCATTTGAACAAAAGCACTATTTCAACATTACTGGTCTCAGAAACCTGTAAACTTACAATCTTGAGCATTGAAGTCCTAACATATGTTTTTGTGCATATAACTTCTAACACATTAAAAACTGTCTCACTTCATTGCAGAAATAATTGTATTTCATAAGACATAAGCATCTTTCAGTTTGGCAAGAATTGCACTGAACATTGAATGAAGCAGCTCTATCTCACATTGAAACAAGCTTTTGAGCAGATTTGGGCTAGATTTCACTTCATTTGAACAGAAGCACTATTTCAACATTACTGGTCTCAGAAACCTGTAAAATGACAATCTTGAGCATTGAAGTCCTAACATAAGTTTTTGGGCATACAACTTCTAACACATTAAAAACTGTTTTACAGCATTGCAAAAACATTGTATTTCATAAGGCATAAGCATCTTTCAGTTTGGCAAGATTTGCACTGATTATTGAATGAAGCAGCTTTCTCTTATAGAGAGACAAGCTTTTGAGCTTATTTAGGCTAGATTTCACTTCATTTGAACAAAAGCACTATTTTAACATTACTGGTCTCAGAAACCTGTAAACTTACAATCTTGAGCATTGAAGTCCTAACATATGTTTTTGTGCATATAACTTCTAACACATTAAAAACTGTCTTACAGCATTGCAAAAACATTGTATTTCATTAGGCATAAGCATCTTTCAGTTTGGCAAGATTTGCACTGAATATTGAATGAAGCAGCTTTCTCTCATAGAGAGACAAGCTTTTGAGCAGATTTGGGCTAGATTTCACTTCATTTGAACAGAAGCACTATTTCAACATTACTGGTCTCAGAAACCTGTAAAATGACAATCTTGAGCATTGAAGTCCTAACATAAGTTTTTGGGCATTTAACTTCTAACACATTAAAACCTGTCTTACAGCATTGCAAAACATTGTATTTCATAAGGCATAAGCATCTTTCAGTTTGGCAACATTTGCACTGAATATTGAATGAAGCAGCTTTCTCTCATAGAGAGACTAGCTTTTGAGCAGATTTGGGCTAGATTTCACTTCATTTGAACAGAAGCACTATTTCAACATTACTGGTCTCAGAAACCTGTAAAATGACAATCTTGAGCATTGAAGTCCTAACATAAGTTTTTGTGCATATTACTTCTAACACATTAAAAACTGTCTTACAGCATTGCAAAAACATTTTATTTCATAAGGCATAAGCATCTTTCAGTTTGGCAAGATTTGCAATGAATATTGAATGAAGCAGCTTTCTCTTACAGAGAGACAAGCTTTTGAGCTTATTTAGGCTAGATTTCACTTCATTTGAACAGAAGCACTATTTTAACATTACTAGTCTCAGAAGCCTGTAAACTGACAATCTTGAGCATTGAAGTCCTAACATATGTTTTTGTGCATATAACTTCTAACACATTAAAAACTGTTTTACAGCATTGCAAAAACATTGTATTTCATAAGGCATAAGCATCTTTCAGTTTGGCAAGATTTGCACTGATTATTGAATGAAGCAGCTTTCTCTTATAGAGAGACAAGCTTTTGAGCTTATTTAGGCTAGATTTCACTTCATTTGAACAAAAGCACTATTTTAACATTACTGGTCTCAGAAACCTGTAAACTTACAATCTTGAGCATTGAAGTCCTAACATATGTTTTTGTGCATATAACTTCTAACACATTAAAAACTGTCTTACAGCATTGGAAAAACATTGTATTTCATTAGGCATAAGCATCTTTCAGTTTGGCAAGATTTGCACTGAATATTGAATGAAGCAGCTTTCTCTCATAGAGAGACAAGCTTTTGAGCAGATTTGGGCTAGATTTCACTTCATTTGAACAGAAGCACTATTTCAACATTACTGGTCTCAGAAACCTGTAAAATGACAATCTTGAGCATTGAAGTCCTAACATAAGTTTTTGGGCATTTAACTTCTAACACATTAAAAACTGTCTTACAGCATTGCAAAAACATTGTATTTCATAAGGCATAAGCATCTTTCAGTTTGGCAACATTTGCACTGAATATTGAATGAAGCAGCTTTCTCTCATAGAGAGACAAGCTTTTGAGCAGATTTGGGCTAGATTTCACTTCATTTGAACAGAAGCACTATTTCAACATTACTGGTCTCAGAAACCTGTAAAATGACAATCTTGAGCATTGAAGTCCTAACATAAGTTCTTGTGCATATTACTTCTAACACATTAAAAACTGTCTTACAGCATTGCAAAAACATTTTATTTCATAAGGCATAAGCATCTTTCAGTTTGGCAAGAATTGCACTGATTATTGAATGAAGCAGCTTTCTCTTATAGAGAGACAAGCTTTTGAGCTTATTTAGGCTAGATTTCACTTCATTTGAACAAAAGCACTATTGTAACATTACTGGTCTCAGAAACCTGTAAACTTACAATCTTGAGGTTTGAAGTCCTAACATATGTTTTTGTGCATATAACTTCTAACACATTAAAAACTGTCTTACAGCATTGGAAAAACATTGTATTTCATAAGGCATAAGCATCTTTCAGTTTGGCAAGATTTGCACTGATTATTGAATGAAGCAGCTTTTTCTTATAGAGAGACAAGCTTTTGAGCAGATTTGGGCTAAAGTTCACTTCATTTGAACAGAAGCACTATTTCAACATTACTGGTCTCAGAAACCTGTAAACTGACAATCTTGAGCATTTGAAGTCCTAACATATGTTTTTGTGCATATAACTTCTAACACATTAAAAACTGTCTTACAGCATTGCAAAAACATTGTATTTCATAAGGCATAAGCATCTTTCAGTTTGGCAAGATTTGCACTGATTATTGAATGAAGCAGCTTTTTCTTATAGAGAGACAAGCTTTTGAGCTTATTTATGCTAGATTTCACTTCATTTGAACAAAAGCACTATTTTAACATTACTGGTCTCAGAAACCTGTAAACTAACAATCTTGAGCATTGAAGTCCTAACATATGTTTTTGTGCATATAACTTCTAACACATTAAAAACTGTCTTACAGCATTGCAAAAACATTGTATTTCATAAGGCATAAGCATCTTTCAGTTTAGCAACATTTGCACTGAATATTGAATGAAGCAGCTTTCTCTCATAGAGAGACAAGCTTTTGAGCAGATTTGGGCTAGATTTCACTTCATTTGAACAGAAGCACTATTTCAACATTACTGGTCTCAGAAACCTGTAAACTAACAATCTTGAGCATTGAAGTCCTAACATATGTTTTTGTGCATATAACTTCTAACACATTAAAAACTGTCTTACAGCATTGCAAAAACATTGTATTTCATTAGGCATAAGCATCTTTCAGCTTGGCAAGAATTGCACTGATTATTGAATGAAGCAGCTTTTTCTTATAGAGAGACAAGCTTTTGAGCTTATTTATGCTAGATTTCACTTCATTTGAACAGAAGCACTATTTCAACATTACTGGTCTCAGAAACCTGTAAACTTACAATCTTGAGCATTGAAGTCCTAACATATGTTTTTGTGCATATAACTTCTAACACATTAAAAACTGTCTCACTTCATTGCAGAAATCATTTTATTTCATAAGACATAAGCATCTTTCAGTTTGGCAAGAATTGCACTGAACATTGAATGAAGCAGCTCTATCTCACATTGAAACAAGCTTTTGAGCAGATTTGGGCTAGATTTCACTTCATTTGAACAAAAGCACTATTTTAACATTACTGGTTTCAGAAACCTGTAAACTTACAATCTTGAGCATTGAAGTCCTAACATATGTTTTTGTGCCTATAACTTCTAACACATTAAAAACTGTCTTACAGCATTGCAAAAACATTGTATTTCATAAGGCATAAGCATCTTTCAGTTTGGGAACATTTGCACTGAATATTGAATGAAGCAGCTTTCTCTCATAGAGAGACAAGCTTTTGAGCAGATTTGGGCTAGATTTCACTTCATTTGAACAGAAGCACTATTTCAACATTACTGGTCTCAGAAACCTGTAAAATGACAATCTTGAGCATTGAAGTCCTAACATAAGTTTTTGTGCATATTACTTCTAACACATTAAAAACTGTCTTACAGCATTGCAAAAACATTTTATTTCATAAGGCATAAGCATCTTTCAGTTTGGCAAGATTTGCACTGATTATTGAATGAAGCAGCTTTCTCTTATAGAGAGACAAGCTTTTGAGCTTATTTAGGCTAGATTTCACTTCATTTGAACAGAAGCACTATTTTAACATTACTGGTCTCAGAAGCCTGTAAACTGACAATCTTGAGCATTGAAGTCCAAACATATGTTTTTGTGCATATAACTTCTAACACATTAAAAACTGTCTTACAGCATTGCAAAAACATTGTATTTCATTAGGCATAAGCATCTTTCAGTTTGGCAAGATTTGCACTGATTATTGAATGAAGCAGTTTTTCTTATAGAGAGACAAGCTTTTGAGCAGATTTGGGCTAAAGTTCACTTCATTTGAACAGAAGCACTATTTCAACATTACTGGTCTCAGAAACCTGTAAACTGACAATCTTGAGCATTTGAAGTCCTAACATATGTTTTTGTGCATATAACTTCTAACACATTAAAAACTGTCTTACAGCATTGCAAAAACATTGTATTTCATAAGGCATACGCATCTTTCAGTTTGGCAAGATTTGCACTGATTATTGAATGAAGCAGCTTTTTCTTATAGAGAGACAAGCTTTTGAGCTTATTTATGCTAGATTTCACTTCATTTGAACAAAAGCACTATTTTAACATTACTGGTCTCAGAAACCTGTAAACTAACAATCTTGAGCATTGAAGTCCTAACATATGTTTTTGTGCATATAACGTCTAACACATTAAAAACTGTCTTACAGCATTGCAAAAACATTGTATTTCATAAGGCATAAGCATCTTTCAGTTTGGAAGATTTGCACTGATTATTGAATGAAGCAGCTTTCTCTTATAGAGAGACATTCTTTTGAGTTTATTTAGGCTAGATTTCACTTCATTTGAACAGAAGCACTATTTCAACATTACTGGTCTCAGAAACCTGTAAAATGACAATCTTGAGCATTGAAGTCCTAACATAAGTTTTTGGGCATTTAACTTCTAACACATTAAAAACTGTCTTACAGCATTGCAAAAACATTGTATTTCATAAGGCATAAGCATCTTTCAGTTTAGCAACATTTGCACTGAATATTGAATGAAGCAGCTTTCTCTCATAGAGAGACAAGCTTTTGAGCAGATTTGGGCTAGATTTCACTTCATTTGAACAGAAGCACTATTTCAACATTACTGGTCTCAGAAACCTGTAAACTGACAATCTTGAGCATTTGAAGTCCTAACATAAGTTTTTGTGCATATAACTTCTAACACATTAAAAACTGTCTTACAGCATTGCAAAAACATTGTATTTCATAAGGCATAAGCATCTTTCAGTTTGGGAACATTTGCACTGAATATTGAATGAAGCAGCTTTCTCTCATAGAGAGACAAGCTTTTGAGCAGATTTGGGCTAGATTTCACTTCATTTGAACAGAAGCACTATTTCAACATTACTGGTCTCAGAAACCTGTAAAATGACAATCTTGAGCATTGAAGTCCTAACATAAGTTTTTGGGCATTTAACTTCTAACACATTAAAAACTGTCTTACAGCATTGCAAAAACATTGTATTTCATAAGGCATAAGCATCTTTCAGTTTAGCAACATTTGCACTGAATATTGAATGAAGCAGCTTTCTCTCATAGAGAGACAAGCTTTTGAGCAGATTTGGGCTAGATTTCACTTCATTTGAACAGAAGCACTATTTCAACATTACTGGTCTCAGAAACCTGTAAACTGACAATCTTGAGCATTTGAAGTCCTAACATAAGTTTTTGTGCATATAACTTCTAACACATTAAAAACTGTCTTACAGCATTGCAAAAACATTGTATTTCATAAGGCATAAGCATCTTTCAGTTTGGCAAGATTTGCACTGATTATTGAATGAAGCAGCTTTCTCTTATAGAGAGACAAGCTTTTGAGCTTATTTAGGCTAGATTTCACTTCATTTGAACAAAAGCACTATTTCAACATTACTGGTCTCAGAAACCTGTAAACTTACAATCTTGAGCATTGAAGTCCTAACATATGTTTTTGTGCATATAACTTCTAACACATTAAAAACTGTCTCACTTCATTGCAGAAATAATTGTATTTCATAAGACATAAGCATCTTTCAGTTTGGCAAGAATTGCACTGAACATTGAATGAAGCAGCTCTATCTCACATTGAAACAAGCTTTTGAGCAGATTTGGGCTAGATTTCACTTCATTTGAACAGAAGCACTATTTCAACATTACTGGTCTCAGAAACCTGTAAAATGACAATCTTGAGCATTGAAGTCCTAACATAAGTTTTTGGGCATATAACTTCTAACACATTAAAAACTGTTTTACAGCATTGCAAAAACATTGTATTTCATAAGGCATAAGCATCTTTCAGTTTGGCAAGATTTGCACTGATTATTGAATGAAGCAGCTTTCTCTTATAGAGAGACAAGCTTTTGAGCTTATTTAGGCTAGATTTCACTTCATTTGAACAAAAGCACTATTTTAACATTACCGGTCTCAGAAACCTGTAAACTTACAATCTTGAGCATTGAAGTCCTAACATATGTTTTTGTGCATATAACTTCTAACACATTAAAAACTGTCTTACAGCATTGCAAGAACATTGTATTTCATTAGGCATAAGCATCTTTCAGTTTGGCAAGATTTGCACTGAATATTGAATGAAGCAGCTTTCTCTCATAGAGAGACAAGCTTTTGAGCAGATTTGGGCTAGATTTCACTTCATTTGAACAGAAGCACTATTTCAACATTACTGGTCTCAGAAACCTGTAAACTGACAATCTTGAGCATTTGAAGTCCTAACATAAGTTTTTGTGCATATAACTTCTAACACATTAAAAACTGTCTTACAGCATTGCAAAAACATTGTATTTCATAAGGCATAAGCATCTTTCAGTTTGGCAAGATTTGCACTGATTATTGAATGAAGCAGCTTTCTCTTATAGAGAGAAGCTTTTGAGCTTATTTAGGCTAGATTTCACTTCATTTGAACAAAAGCACTATTTCAACATTACTGGTCTCAGAAACCTGTAAACTTACAATCTTGAGCATTGAAGTCCTAACATATGTTTTTGTGCATATAACTTCTAACACATTAAAAACTGTCTCACTTCATTGCAGAAATAATTGTATTTCATAAGACATAAGCATCTTTCAGTTTGGCAAGAATTGCACTGAACATTGAATGAAGCAGCTCTATCTCACATTGAAACAAGCTTTTGAGCAGATTTGGGCTAGATTTCACTTCATTTGAACAGAAGCACTATTTCAACATTACTGGTCTCAGAAACCTGTAAAATGACAATCTTGAGCATTGAAGTCCTAACATAAGTTTTTGGGCATTTAACTTCTAACACATTAAAACCTGTCTTACAGCATTGCAAAACATTGTATTTCATAAGGCATAAGCATCTTTCAGTTTGGCAACATTTGCACTGAATATTGAATGAAGCAGCTTTCTCTCATAGAGAGACTAGCTTTTGAGCAGATTTGGGCTAGATTTCACTTCATTTGAACAGAAGCACTATTTCAACATTACTGGTCTCAGAAACCTGTAAAATGACAATCTTGAGCATTAAAGTCCTAACATAAGTTTTTGTGCATATTACTTCTAACACATTAAAAACTGTCTTACAGCATTGGAAAAACATTGTATTTCATAAGGCATAAGCATCTTTCAGTTTGGCAAGATTTGCACTGATTATTGAATGAAGCAGCTTTTTCTTATAGAGAGACAAGCTTTTGAGCAGATTTGGGCTAAAGTTCACTTCATTTGAACAGAAGCACTATTTCAACATTACTGGTCTCAGAAACCTGTAAACTGACAATCTTGAGCATTTGAAGTCCTAACATATGTTTTTGTGCATATAACTTCTAACACATTAAAAACTGTCTTACAGCATTGCAAAAACATTGTATTTCATAAGGCATAAGCATCTTTCAGTTTGGCAAGATTTGCACTGATTATTGAATGAAGCAGCTTTTTCTTATAGAGAGACAAGCTTTTGAGCTTATTTATGCTAGATTTCACTTCATTTGAACAAAAGCACTATTTTAACATTACTGGTCTCAGAAACCTGTAAACTAACAATCTTGAGCATTGAAGTCCTAACATTTTTTTTTGTGCATATAACTTCTAACACATTAAAAACTGTCTTACAGCATTGCAAAAACATTGTATTTCATAAGGCATAAGCATCTTTCAGTTTAGCAACATTTGCACTGAATATTGAATGAAGCAGCTTTCTCTCATAGAGAGACAAGCTTTTGAGCAGATTTGGGCTAGATTTCACTTCATTTGAACAGAAGCACTATTTCAACATTACTGGTCTCAGAAACCTGTAAACTAACAATCTTGAGCATTGAAGTCCTAACATATGTTTTTGTGCATATAACTTCTAACACATTAAAAACTGTCTTACAGCATTGCAAAAACATTGTATTTCATTAGGCATAAGCATCTTTCAGCTTGGCAAGAATTGCACTGATTATTGAATGAAGCAGCTTTTTCTTATAGAGAGACAAGCTTTTGAGCTTATTTATGCTAGATTTCACTTCATTTGAACAGAAGCACTATTTCAACATTACTGGTCTCAGAAACCTGTAAACTTACAATCTTGAGCATTGAAGTCCTAACATATGTTTTTGTGCATATAACTTCTAACACATTAAAAACTGTCTCACTTCATTGCAGAAATCATTTTATTTCATAAGACATAAGCATCTTTCAGTTTGGCAAGAATTGCACTGAACATTGAATGAAGCAGCTCTATCTCACATTGAAACAAGCTTTTGAGCAGATTTGGGCTAGATTTCACTTCATTTGAACAAAAGCACTATTTTAACATTACTGGTTTCAGAAACCTGTAAACTTACAATCTTGATCATTGAAGTCCTAACATATGTTTTTGTGCCTATAACTTCTAACACATTAAAAACTGTCTTACAGCATTGCAAAAACATTGTATTTCATAAGGCATAAGCATCTTTCAGTTTGGGAACATTTGCACTGAATATTGAATGAAGCAGCTTTCTCTCATAGAGAGACAAGCTTTTGAGCAGATTTGGGCTAGATTTCACTTCATTTGAACAGAAGCACTATTTCAACATTACTGGTCTCAGAAACCTGTAAAATGACAATCTTGAGCATTGAAGTCCTAACATAAGTTTTTGTGCATATTACTTCTAACACATTAAAAACTGTCTTACAGCATTGCAAAAACATTTTATTTCATAAGGCATAAGCATCTTTCAGTTTGGCAAGATTTGCACTGATTATTGAATGAAGCAGCTTTCTCTTATAGAGAGACAAGCTTTTGAGCTTATTTAGGCTAGATTTCACTTCATTTGAACAGAAGCACTATTTTAACATTACTGGTCTCAGAAGCCTGTAAACTGACAATCTTGAGCATTGAAGTCCAAACATATGTTTTTGTGCATATAACTTCTAACACATTAAAAACTGTCTTACAGCATTGCAAAAACATTGTATTTCATTAGGCATAAGCATCTTTCAGTTTGGCAAGATTTGCACTGATTATTGAATGAAGCAGCTTTTTCTTATAGAGAGACAAGCTTTTGAGCAGATTTGGGCTAAAGTTCACTTCATTTGAATAGAAGCACTATTTCAACATTACTGGTCTCAGAAACCTGTAAACTGACAATCTTGAGCATTGAAGTCCTAACATAAGTTTTTGTGCATATTACTTCTAACACATTAAAAACTGTCTTACAGCATTGCAAAAACATTTTATTTCATAAGGCATAAGCATCTTTCAGTTTGGCAAGATTTGCACTGATTATTGAATGAAGCAGCTTTCTCTTATAGAGAGACAAGCTTTTGAGCTTATTTAGGCTAGATTTCACTTCATTTGAACAGAAGCACTATTTTAACATTACTGGTCTCAGAAGCCTGTAAACTGACAATCTTGAGCATTGAAGTCCAAACATATGTTTTTGTGCATATAACTTCTAACACATTAAAAACTGTCTCACTGCATTGCAGAAATCATTTTATTTCATAAGGCATAAGCATCTTTCAGTTTGGCAAGAATTGCACTGATTATTGAATGAAGCAGCTTTCTCTTATAGAGAGACAAGCTTTTGAGCTTATTTAGGCTAGATTTCACTTCATTTGAACAAAAGCACTATTTTAACATTACTGGTCTCAGAAACCTGTAAACTTACAATCTTGAGCATTGAAGTCCTAACATATGTTTATGTGCATATAACTTCTAACACATTAAAAACTGTCTTACAGTATTGCAAAAACATTGTATTTCATAAGGCATAAGCATCTTTCAGTTTGGCAACATTTGCACTGATTATTGAATGAAGCAGCTTTCTCTCATAGAGAGACAAGCTTTTGAGCAGATTTGGGCTAGATTTCACTTCATTTGAACAGAAGCACTATTTCAACATTACTGGTCTCAGAAACCTGTAAAATGACAATCTTGAGCATTGAAGTCCTAACATAAGTTTTTGTGCATATTACTTCTAACACATTAAAAACTGTCTTACAGCATTGCAAAAACATTGTATTTCATAAGGCATAAGCATCTTTCAGTTTGGCAAGATTTGCACTGATTATTGAATGAAGCAGCTTTTTCTCATAGAGAGACAAGCTTTTGAGCAGATTTGGGCTAGATTTCACTTCATTTGAACAGAAGCACTATTTCAACATTACTGGTCTCAGAAACCTGTAAACTGACAATCTTGAGCATTTGAAGTCCTAACATAAGTTTTTGTGCATATAACTTCTAACACATTAAAAACTGTCTTACAGCATTGCAAAAACATTGTATTTCATAAGGCATAAGCATCTTTCAGTTTGGCAAGATTTGCACTGATTATTGAATGAAGCAGCTTTCTCTTATAGAGAGACAAGCTTTTGAGCTTATTTAGGCTAGATTTCACTTAATTTGAACAGAAGCACTATTTCAACATTACTGGTCTCAGAAACCTGTAAACTGACAATCTTGAGCATTTGAAGTCCTAACATAAGTTTATATGCATATAACTTCTAACACATTAAAAACTGTCTTGCAGCATTGCAAAAATATTGTATTTCATAAGGCATAAGCATCTTTCAGTTTGGCAAGATTTGCACTGAATATTGAATGAAGCAGCTTTCTCTCATAGAGAGACAAGCTTTTGAGCAGATTTGGGCTAGATTTCACTTCATTTGAACAGAAGCACTATTTCAACATTACTGGTCTCAGAAACCTGTAAAATGACAATCTTGAGCATTGAAGTCCTAACATAAGTTTTTGGGCATATAACTTCTAACACATTAAAAACTGTCTTACAGCATTGCAAAAACATTGTATTTCATAAGGCATAAGCATCTTTCAGTTTGGCAAGATTTGCACTGATTATTGAATGAAGCAGCATTCTCTTATAGAGAGACAAGCTTTTGAGCTTATTTAGGCTAGATTTCACTTCATTTGAACAAAAGCACTATTTTAACATTACTGGTCTCAGAAACCTGTAAACTTACAATCTTGAGCATTGAAGTCCTAACATATGTTTTTGTGCATATAACTTCTAACACATTAAAAACTGTCTTACAGCATTGCAAAAACATTGTATTTCATAAGGCATAAGCATCTTTCAGTTTGGCAACATTTGCACTGAATATTGAATGAAGCAGCTTTCTCTCATAGAGAGACAAGCTTTTGAGCAGATTTGGGCTAGATTTCACTTCATTTGAACAGAAGCACTATTTCAACATTACTGGTCTCAGAAACCTGTAAAATGACAATCTTGAGCATTGAAGTCCTAACATTAGTTTTTGTGCATATTACTTCTAACACATTAAAAACTGTCTTACAGCATTGCAAAAACATTGTATTTCATAAGGCATAAGCATTTTTCAGTTTGGCAAGATTTGCAATGAATATTGAATGAAGCAGCTTTCTCTTATAGAGAGACAAGCTTTTGAGCTTATTTAGGCTAGATTTCACTTCATTTGAACAGAAGCACTATTTTAACATTACTGGTCTCAGAAGCCTGTAAACTGACAATCTTGAGCATTGAAGTCCTAACATATGTTTTTGTTCATATAACTTCTAACACATTAAAAACTGTCTCACTTCATTGCAGAAATCATTTTATTTCATAAGACATAAGCATCTTTCAGTTTGGCAAGAATTGCACTGAACATTGAATGAAGCAGCTCTATCTCACAGAGAAACAAGCTTTTGAGCAGATTTGGGCTAGATTTCACTTCATTTGAACAGAAGCACTATTTCAACATTACTGGTCTCAGAAACCTGTAAAATGATGATCTTGAGCATTGAAGTCCTAACATAAGTTTTTGGGCATATAACTTCTAACACATTAAAAACTGTCTTACAGCATTGCAAAAATATTGTATTTCATAAGGCATAAGCATCTTTCAGTTTGGCAAGATTTGCACTGAATATTGAATGAAGCAGCTTTCTCTCATAGAGAGACAAGATTTTGAGCAGATTTGGGCTAGATTTCACTTCATTTGAACCAGAAGCACTATTTCAACATTACTGGTCTCAGAAACCTGTAAACTGACAATCTTGAGCATTTGAAGTCCTAACATAAGTTTTTGTGCATATAACTTCTAACACATTAAAAACTGTCTTACAGCATTGCAAAAACATTGTATTTCATAAGGCATAAGCATCTTTCAGTTTGGCAAGATTTGCACTGAAAATTGAATGAAGCAGCTTTCTCTCATAGAGAGACAAGCTTTTGAGCAGATTTGGGCTAGATTTCACTTCATTTGAACAGAAGCACTATTTCAACATTACTGGTCTCAGAAACCTGTAAAATGACAATCTTGAGCATTGAAGTCCTAACATAAGTTTTTGGGCATATAACTTCTAACACATTAAAAACTGTCTTACAGCATTGCAAAAACATTGTATTTCATAAGGCATAAGCATCTTTTAGTTTGGCAAGATTTGCACTGATTATTGAATGAAGCAGCTTTCTCTTATAGAGAGACAAACTTTTGAGCTTATTTAGGCTAGATTTCACTTCATTTGAACAAAAGCACTATTTTAACATTACTGGTCTCAGAAACCTGTAAACTTACAATCTTGAGCATTGAAGTCCTAACATATGTTATTGTGCATATAACTTCTAACACATTAAAAACTGTCTTACAGCATTGCAAAAACATTGTATTTCATAAGGCCTAAGCATCTTTCAGTTTGGCAAGATTTGCACTGAATATTGAATGAAGCAGCTTTCTCTCATAGAGAGACAAGCTTTTGAGCAGATTTGGGCTAGATTTCACTTCATTTGAACAGAAGCACTATTTCAACATTACTGGTCTCAGAAACCTGTAAACTGACAATCTTGAGCATTTGAAGTCCTAACATAAGTTTTTGTGCATATAACTTCTAACACATTAAAAACTGTCTTACAGCATTGCAAAAACATTGTATTTCATAAGGCATAAGCATCTTTCAGTTTGGCAGGATTTGCACTGATTATTGAATGAAGCAGCTTTCTCTTATAGAGAGACAAGCTTTTGAGCTTATTTAGGCTAGATTTCACTTCATTTGAACAGAAGCACTATTTCAACATTACTGGTCTCAGAAACCTGTAAACTGACAATCTTGAGCATTTGAAGTCCTAACATAAGTTTTTATGCATATAACTTCTAACACATTAAAAACTGTCTTACAGCATTGCAAAAACATTGTTTTTCATAAGGCATAAGCATCTTTCAGTTTGGCAAGATTTGCACTGATTATTGAATGAAGCAGCTTTCTCTTATAGAGAGACAAGCTTTTGAGCTTATTTAGGCTAGATTTCACTTCATTTGAACAAAAGCACTATTTCAACATTACTGGTCTCAGAAACCTGTAAACTTACAATCTTGAGCATTGAAGTCCTAACATATGTTTTTGTGCATATAACTTCTAACACATTAAAAACTGTCTCACTTCATTGCAGAAATCATTTTATTTCATAAGACATAAGCATCTTTCAGTTTGGCAAGAATTGCACTGAACATTGAATGAAGCAGCTCTATCTCACATTGAAACAAGCTTTTGAGCAGATTTGGGCTAGATTTCACTTCATTTGAACAAAAGCACTATTTTAACATTACTGGTCTCAGAAACCTGTAAACTTACAATCTTGAGCATTGAAGTCCTAACATATGTTTTTGTGCATATAACTTCTAACACATTAAAAACTGTCTTACAGCATTGCAAAAACATTGTATTTCATAAGGCATAAGCATCTTTCAGTTTGGCAAGATTTGCACTGATTATTGAATGAAGCAGCTTTCTCTTATAGAGAGACAAGCTTTTGAGCTTATTTAGGCTAGATTTCACTTCATTTGAACAGAAGCACTATTTCAACATTACTGGTCTCAGAAACCTGTAAACTGACAATCTTGAGCATTTGAAGTCCTAACATAAGTTTTTATGCATATAACTTCTAACACATTAAAAACTGTCTTACAGCATTGCAAAAACATTGTTTTTCATAAGGCATAAGCATCTTTCAGTTTGGCAAGATTTGCACTGATTATTGAATGAAGCAGCTTTCTCTTATAGAGAGACAAGCTTTTGAGCTTATTTAGGCTAGATTTCACTTCATTTGAACAAAAGCACTATTTCAACATTACTGGTCTCAGAAACCTGTAAACTTACAATCTTGAGCATTGAAGTCCTAACATATGTTTTTGTGCATATAACTTCTAACACATTAAAAACTGTCTCACTTCATTGCAGAAATCATTTTATTTCATAAGACATAAGCATCTTTCAGTTTGGCAAGAATTGCACTGAACATTGAATGAAGCAGCTCTATCTCACATTGAAACAAGCTTTTGAGCAGATTTGGGCTAGATTTCACTTCATTTGAACAAAAGCACTATTTTAACATTACTGGTCTCAGAAACCTGTAAACTTACAATCTTGAGCATTGAAGTCCTAACATATGTTTTTGTGCATATAACTTCTAACACATTAAAAACTGTCTTACAGCATTGCAAAAACATTGTATTTCATAAGGCATAAGCATCTTTCAGTTTGGCAACATTTGCACTGATTATTGAATGAAGCAGCTTTCTCTCATAGAGAGACAAGCTTTTGAGCAGATTTGGGCTAGATTTCACTTCATTTGAACAGAAGCACTATTTCAACATTACTGGTCTCAGAAACCTGTAAAATGACAATCTTGAGCATTGAAGTCCTAACATAAGTTTTTGTGCATATTACTTCTAACACATTAAAAACTGTCTTACAGCATTGCAAAAACATTGTATTTCATAAGGCATAAGCATCTTTCAGTTTGGCAAGATTTGCACTGATTATTGAATGAAGCAGCTTTTTCTTATAGAGAGACAAGCTTTTGAGCTTATTTCTGCTAGATTTCACTTCATTTGAACAAAAGCACTATTTTAACATTACTGGTCTCAGAAACCTGTAAACTAACAATCTTGAGCATTGAAGTCCTAACATATGTTTTTGTGCATATAACTTCTAACACATTAAAAACTGTCTTACAGCATTGCAAAAACATTGTATTTCATAAGGCATAAGCATCTTTCAGTTTGGAAGATTTGCACTGATTATTGAATGAAGCAGCTTTCTCTTATAGAGAGACATTCTTTTGAGTTTATTTAGGCTAGATTTCACTTCATTTGAACAGAAGCACTATTTCAACATTACTGGTCTCAGAAACCTGTAAAATGACAATCTTGAGCATTGAAGTCCTAACATAAGTTTTTGGGCATTTAACTTCTAACACATTAAAAACTGTCTTACAGCATTGAAAAAACATTGTATTTCATAAGGCATAAGCATCTTTCAGTTTAGCAACATTTGCACTGAATATTGAATGAAGCAGCTTTCTCTCATAGAGAGACAAGCTTTTGAGCAGATTTGGGCTAGATTTCACTTCATTTGAACAGAAGCACTATTTCAACATTACTGGTCTCAGAAACCTGTAAACTGACAATCTTGAGCATTTGAAGTCCTAACATAAGTTTTTGTGCATATAACTTCTAACACATTAAAAACTGTCTTACAGCATTGCAAAAACATTGTATTTCATAAGGCATAAGCATCTTTCAGTTTGGCAAGATTTGCACTGAAAATTGAATGAAGCAGCTTTCTCTCATAGAGAGACAAGCTTTTGAGCAGATTTGGGCTAGATTTCACTTCATTTGAACAGAAGCACTATTTCAACATTACTGGTCTCAGAAGCCTGTAAAATGACAATCTTGAGCATTGAAGTCCTAACATAAGTTTTTGGGCATATAACTTCTAACACATTAAAAACTGTCTTACAGCATTGCAAAAACATTGTATTTCATAAGGCATAAGCATCTTTCAGTTTGGCAAGATTTGCACTGATTATTGAATGAAGCAGCTTTCTCTTATAGAGAGACAAGCTTTTGAGCTTATTTAGGCTAGATTTCACCTCATTTGAACAAAAGCACTATTTTAACATTACTGGTCTCAGAAACCTGTAAACTTACAATCTTGAGCATTGAAGTCCTAACATATGTTTTTGTGCATATAACTTCTAACACATTAAAAACTGTCTTACAGCATTGCAAAAACATTGTATTTCATAAGGCATAAGCATCTTTCAGTTTGGCAAGATTTGCACTGATTATTGAATGAAGCAGCTTTCTCTTATAGAGAGACAAGCTTTTGAGCTTATTTAGGCTAGATTTCACTTCATTTGAACAGAAGCACTATTTTAACATTACTGGTCTCAGAAGCCTGTAAACTGACAATCTTGAGCATTGAAGTCCAAACATATGTTTTTGTGCATATAACTTCTAACACATTAAAAACTGTCTCACTGCATTGCAGAAATCATTTTATTTCATAAGGCATAAGCATCTTTCAGTTTGGCAAGAATTGCACTGATTATTGAATGAAGCAGCTTTCTCTTATAGAGAGACAAGCTTTTGAGCTTATTTAGGCTAGATTTCACTTCATTTGAACAAAAGCACTATTTCAACATTACTGGTCTCAGAAACCTGTAAAATGATGATCTTGAGCATTGAAGTCCTAACATAAGTTTTTGGGCATATAACTTCTAACACATTAAAAACTGTCTTACAGCATTGCAAAAATATTGTATTTCATAAGGCATAAGCATCTTTCAGTTTGGCAAGATTTGCACTGAATATTGAATGAAGCAGCTTTCTCTCATAGAGAGACAAGCTTTTGAGCAGATTTGGGCTAGATTTCACTTCATTTGAACAGAAGCACTATTTCAACATTACTGGTCTCAGAAACCTGTAAACTGACAATCTTGAGCATTTGAAGTCCTAACATAAGTTTTTGTGCATATAACTTCTAACACATTAAAAACTGTCTTACAGCATTGCAAAAACATTGTATTTCATAAGGCATAAGCATCTTTCAGTTTGGCAAGATTTGCACTGAAAATTGAATGAAGCAGCTTTCTCTCATAGAGAGACAAGCTTTTGAGCAGATTTGGGCTAGATTTCACTTCATTTGAACAGAAGCACTATTTCAACATTACTGGTCTCAGAAACCTGTAAAATGACAATCTTGAGCATTGAAGTCCTAACATAAGTTTTTGGGCATATAACTTCTAACACATTAAAAACTGTCTTACAGCATTGCAAAAACATTGTATTTCATAAGGCATAAGCATCTTTCAGTTTGGCAAGATTTGCACTGATTATTGAATGAAGCAGCTTTCTCTTATAGAGAGACAAGCTTTTGAGCAGATTTGGGCTAGATTTCACTTCATTTGAACAGAAGCACTATTTCAATATTACTGGTCTCAGAAACCTGTAAACTGACAATCTTGAGCATTTGAAGTCCTAACATAAGTTTTTGTGCATATAACTTGTAACACATTAAAAACTGTCTTACAGCATTGCAAAAACATTGTATTTTATAAGGCATAAGCATCTTTCAGTTTGGCAAGATTTGCACTGATTATTGAATGAAGCAGCTTTCTCTTATAGAGAGACAAGCTTTTGAGCTTATTTAGGCTAGATTTCACTTCATTTGAACAGAAGCACTATTTCAACATTACTGGTCTCAGAAACCTGTAAACTGACAATCTTGAGCATTTGAAGTCCTAACATAAGTTTTTATGCATATAACTTCTAACACATTAAAAACTGTCTTACAGCATTGCAAAAACATTGTTTTTCATAAGGCATAAGCATCTTTCAGTTTGGCAAGATTTGCACTGATTATTGAATGAAGCAGCTTTCTCTTATAGAGAGACAAGCTTTTGAGCTTATTTAGGCTAGATTTCACTTCATTTGAACAAAAGCACTATTTCAACATTACTGGTCTCAGAAACCTGTAAACTTACAATCTTGAGCATTGAAGTCCTAACATATGTTTTTGTGCATATAACTTCTAACACATTAAAAACTGTCTCACTTCATTGCAGAAATCATTTTATTTCATAAGACATAAGCATCTTTCAGTTTGGCAAGAATTGCACTGAACATTGAATGAAGCAGCTCTATCTCACATTGAAACAAGCTTTTGAGCAGATTTGGGCTAGATTTCACTTCATTTGAACAAAAGCACTATTTTAACATTACTGGTCTCAGAAACCTGTAAACTTACAATCTTGAGCATTGAAGTCCTAACATATGTTTTTGTGCATATAACTTCTAACACATTAAAAACTGTCTTACAGCATTGCAAAAACATTGTATTTCATAAGGCATAAGCATCTTTCAGTTTGGCAACATTTGCACTGAATATTGAATGAAGCAGCTTTCTCTCATAGAGAGACAAGCTTTTGAGCAGATTTGGGCTAGATTTCACTTCATTTGAACAGAAGCACTATTTCAACATTACTGGTCTCAGAAACCTGTAAAATGACAATCTTGAGCATTGAAGTCCTAACATAAGTTTTTGTGCATATTACTTCTAACACATTAAAAACTGTCTTACAGCATTGCAAAAACATTGTATTTCATAAGGCATAAGCATCTTTCAGTTTGGCAAGATTTGCAATGAATATTGAATGAAGCAGCTTTCTCTTATAGAGAGACAAGCTTTTGAGCTTATTTAGGCTAGATTTCACTTCATTTGAACAGAAGCACTATTTTAACATTACTGGTCTCAGAAGCCTGTAAACTGACAATCTTGAGCATTGAAGTCTTAACATATGTTTTTGTTCATATAACTTCTAACACATTAAAAACTGTCTCACTTCATTGCAGAAATCATTTTATTTCATAAGACATAAGCATCTTTCAGTTTGGCAAGAATTGCACTGAACATTGAATGAAGCAGCTCTATCTCACAGAGAAACAAGCTTTTGAGCAGATTTGGGCTAGATTTCACTTCATTTGAACAGAAGCACTATTTCAACATTACTGGTCTCAGAAACCTGTAAAATGATGATCTTGAGCATTGAAGTCCTAACATAAGTTTTTGGGCATATAACTTCTAACACATTAAAAACTGTCTTACAGCATTGCAAAAATATTGTATTTCATAAGGCATAAGCATCTTTCAGTTTGGCAAGGTTTGCACTGAATATTGAATGAAGCAGCTTTCTCTCATAGAGAGACAAGCTTTTGAGCAGATTTGGGCTAGATTTCACTTCATTTGAACCAGAAGCACTATTTCAACATTACTGGTCTCAGAAACCTGTAAACTGACAATCTTGAGCATTTGAAGTCCTAACATAAGTTTTTGTGCATATAACTTCTAACACATTAAAAACTGTCTTACAGCATTGCAAAAACATTGTATTTCATAAGGCATAAGCATCTTTCAGTTTGGCAAGATTTGCACTGAAAATTGAATGAAGCAGCTTTCTCTCATAGAGAGACAAGCTTTTGAGCAGATTTGGGCTAGATTTCACTTCATTTGAACAGAAGCACTATTTCAACATTACTGGTCTCAGAAGCCTGTAAAATGACAATCTTGAGCATTTGAAGTCCTAACATAAGTTTTTGTGCATATAACTTCTAACACATTAAAAACTGTCTTACAGCATTGCAAAAACATTGTATTTCATAAGGCATAAGCATCTTTCAGTTTGGCAAGATTTGCACTGAAAATTGAATGAAGCAGCTTTCTCTCATAGAGAGACAAGCTTTTGAGCAGATTTGGGCTAGATTTCACTTCATTTGAACAGAAGCACTATTTCAACATTACTGGTCTCAGAAGCCTGTAAAATGACAATCTTGAGCATTGAAGTCCTAACATAAGTTTTTGGGCATATAACTTCTAACACATTAAAAACTGTCTTACAGCATTGCAAAAACATTGTATTTCATAAGGCATAAGCATCTTTCAGTTTGGCAAGATTTGCACTGATTATTGAATGAAGCAGCTTTCTCTTATAGAGAGACAAGCTTTTGAGCTTATTTAGGCTAGATTTCACCTCATTTGAACAAAAGCACTATTTTAACATTACTGGTCTCAGAAACCTGTAAACTTACAATCTTGAGCATTGAAGTCCTAACATATGTTTTTGTGCATATAACTTCTAACACATTAAAAACTGTCTTACAGCATTGCAAAAACATTGTATTTCATAAGGCATAAGCATCTTTCAGTTTGGCAAGATTTGCACTGATTATTGAATGAAGCAGCTTTCTCTTATAGAGAGACAAGCTTTTGAGCTTATTTAGGCTAGATTTCACTTCATTTGAACAGAAGCACTATTTTAACATTACTGGTCTCAGAAGCCTGTAAACTGACAATCTTGAGCATTGAAGTCCAAACATATGTTTTTGTGCATATAACTTCTAACACATTAAAAACTGTCTCACTGCATTGCAGAAATCATTTTATTTCATAAGGCATAAGCATCTTTCAGTTTGGCAAGAATTGCACTGATTATTGAATGAAGCAGCTTTCTCTTATAGAGAGACAAGCTTTTGAGCTTATTTAGGCTAGATTTCACTTCATTTGAACAAAAGCACTATTTCAACATTACTGGTCTCAGAAACCTGTAAAATGATGATCTTGAGCATTGAAGTCCTAACATAAGTTTTTGGGCATATAACTTCTAACACATTAAAAACTGTCTTACAGCATTGCAAAAATATTGTATTTCATAAGGCATAAGCATCTTTCAGTTTGGCAAGATTTGCACTGAATATTGAATGAAGCAGCTTTCTCTCATAGAGAGACAAGCTTTTGAGCAGATTTGGGCTAGATTTCACTTCATTTGAACAGAAGCACTATTTCAACATTACTGGTCTCAGAAACCTGTAAACTGACAATCTTGAGCATTTGAAGTCCTAACATAAGTTTTTGTGCATATAACTTCTAACACATTAAAAACTGTCTTACAGCATTGCAAAAACATTGTATTTCATAAGGCATAAGCATCTTTCAGTTTGGCAAGATTTGCACTGAAAATTGAATGAAGCAGCTTTCTCTCATAGAGAGACAAGCTTTTGAGCAGATTTGGGCTAGATTTCACTTCATTTGAACAGAAGCACTATTTCAACATTACTGGTCTCAGAAACCTGTAAAATGACAATCTTGAGCATTGAAGTCCTAACATAAGTTTTTGGGCATATAACTTCTAACACATTAAAAGCTGTCTTACAGCATTGCAAAAACATTGTATTTCATAAGGCATAAGCATCTTTCAGTTTGGCAAGATTTGCACTGATTATTGAATGAAGCAGCTTTCTCTTATAGAGAGACAAGCTTTTGAGCAGATTTGGGCTAGATTTCACTTCATTTGAACAGAAGCACTATTTCAATATTACTGGTCTCAGAAACCTGTAAACTGACAATCTTGAGCATTTGAAGTCCTAACATAAGTTTTTGTGCATATAACTTGTAACACATTAAAAACTGTCTTACAGCATTGCAAAAACATTGTATTTTATAAGGCATAAGCATCTTTCAGTTTGGCAAGATTTGCACTGATTATTGAATGAAGCAGCTTTCTCTTACAGAGAGACAAGCTTTTGAGCTTATTTAGGCTAGATTTCACTTCATTTGAACAGAAGCACTATTTCAACATTACTGGTCTCAGAAACCTGTAAACTGACAATCTTGAGCATTTGAAGTCCTAACATAAGTTTTTATGCATATAACTTCTAACACATTAAAAACTGTCTTACAGCATTGCAAAAACATTGTTTTTCATAAGGCATAAGCATCTTTCAGTTTGGCAAGATTTGCACTGATTATTGAATGAAGCAGCTTTCTCTTATAGAGAGACAAGCTTTTGAGCTTATTTAGGCTAGATTTCACTTCATTTGAACAAAAGCACTATTTCAACATTACTGGTCTCAGAAACCTGTAAACTTACAATCTTGAGCATTGAAGTCCTAACATATGTTTTTGTGCATATAACTTCTAACACATTAAAAACTGTCTCACTTCATTGCAGAAATCATTTTATTTCATAAGACATAAGCATCTTTCAGTTTGGCAAGAATTGCACTGAACATTGAATGAAGCAGCTCTATCTCACATTGAAACAAGCTTTTGAGCAGATTTGGGCTAGATTTCACTTCATTTGAACAAAAGCACTATTTTAACATTACTGGTCTCAGAAACCTGTAAACTTACAATCTTGAGCATTGAAGTCCTAACATATGTTTTTGTGCATATAACTTCTAACACATTAAAAACTGTCTTACAGCATTGCAAAAACATTGTATTTCATAAGGCATAAGCATCTTTCAGTTTGGCAACATTTGCACTGAATATTGAATGAAGCAGCTTTCTCTCATAGAGAGACAAGCTTTTGAGCAGATTTGGGCTAGATTTCACTTCATTTGAACAGAAGCACTATTTCAACATTACTGGTCTCAGAAACCTGTAAAATGACAATCTTGAGCATTGAAGTCCTAACATAAGTTTTTGTGCATATTACTTCTAACACATTAAAAACTGTCTTACAGCATTGCAAAAACATTGTATTTCATAAGGCATAAGCATCTTTCAGTTTGGCAAGATTTGCAATGAATATTGAATGAAGCAGCTTTCTCTTATAGAGAGACAAGCTTTTGAGCTTATTTAGGCTAGATTTCACTTCATTTGAACAGAAGCACTATTTTAACATTACTGGTCTCAGAAGCCTGTAAACTGACAATCTTGAGCATTGAAGTCTTAACATATGTTTTTGTTCATATAACTTCTAACACATTAAAAACTGTCTCACTTCATTGCAGAAATCATTTTATTTCATAAGACATAAGCATCTTTCAGTTTGGCAAGAATTGCACTGAACATTGAATGAAGCAGCTCTATCTCACAGAGAAACAAGCTTTTGAGCAGATTTGGGCTAGATTTCACTTCATTTGAACAGAAGCACTATTTCAACATTACTGGTCTCAGAAACCTGTAAAATGATGATCTTGAGCATTGAAGTCCTAACATAAGTTTTTGGGCATATAACTTCTAACACATTAAAAACTGTCTTACAGCATTGCAAAAATATTGTATTTCATAAGGCATAAGCATCTTTCAGTTTGGCAAGGTTTGCACTGAATATTGAATGAAGCAGCTTTCTCTCATAGAGAGACAAGCTTTTGAGCAGATTTGGGCTAGATTTCACTTCATTTGAACCAGAAGCACTATTTCAACATTACTGGTCTCAGAAACCTGTAAACTGACAATCTTGAGCATTTGAAGTCCTAACATAAGTTTTTGTGCATATAACTTCTAACACATTAAAAACTGTCTTACAGCATTGCAAAAACATTGTATTTCATAAGGCATAAGCATCTTTCAGTTTGGCAAGATTTGCACTGAAAATTGAATGAAGCAGCTTTCTCTCATAGAGAGACAAGCTTTTGAGCAGATTTGGGCTAGATTTCACTTCATTTGAACAGAAGCACTATTTCAACATTACTGGTCTCAGAAGCCTGTAAAATGACAATCTTGAGCATTGAAGTCCTAACATAAGTTTTTGGGCATATAACTTCTAACACATTAAAAACTGTCTTACAGCATTGCAAAAACATTGTATTTCATAAGGCATAAGCATCTTTCAGTTTGGCAAGATTTGCACTGAAAATTGAATGAAGCAGCTTTCTCTCATAGAGAGACAAGCTTTTGAGCAGATTTGGGCTAGATTTCACTTCATTTGAACAGAAGCACTATTTCAACATTACTGGTCTCAGAAGCCTGTAAAATGACAATCTTGAGCATTGAAGTCCTAACATAAGTTTTTGGGCATATAACTTCTAACACATTAAAAACTGTCTTACAGCATTGCAAAAACATTGTATTTCATAAGGCATAAGCATCTTTCAGTTTGGCAAGATTTGCACTGATTATTGAATGAAGCAGCTTTCTCTTATAGAGAGACAAGCTTTTGAGCTTATTTAGGCTAGATTTCACCTCATTTGAACAAAAGCACTATTTTAACATTACTGGTCTCAGAAACCTGTAAACTTACAATCTTGAGCATTGAAGTCCTAACATATGTTTTTGTGCATATAACTTCTAACACATTAAAAACTGTCTTACAGCATTGCAAAAACATTGTATTTCATAAGGCATAAGCATCTTTCAGTTTGGCAAGATTTGCACTGATTATTGAATGAAGCAGCTTTCTCTTATAGAGAGACAAGCTTTTGAGCTTATTTAGGCTAGATTTCACTTCATTTGAACAGAAGCACTATTTTAACATTAATGGTCTCAGAAGCCTGTAAACTGACAATCTTGAGCATTGAAGTCCAAACATATGTTTTTGTGCATATAACTTCTAACACATTAAAAACTGTCTCACTGCATTGCAGAAATCATTTTATTTCATAAGGCATAAGCATCTTTCAGTTTGGCAAGAATTGCACTGATTATTGAATGAAGCAGCTTTCTCTTATAGAGAGACAAGCTTTTGAGCTTATTTAGGCTAGATTTCACTTCATTTGAACAAAAGCACTATTTCAACATTACTGGTCTCAGAAACCTGTAAAATGATGATCTTGAGCATTGAAGTCCTAACATAAGTTTTTGGGCATATAACTTCTAACACATTAAAAACTGTCTTACAGCATTGCAAAAATATTGTATTTCATAAGGCATAAGCATCTTTCAGTTTGGCAAGATTTGCACTGAATATTGAATGAAGCAGCTTTCTCTCATAGAGAGACAAGCTTTTGAGCAGATTTGGGCTAGATTTCACTTCATTTGAACAGAAGCACTATTTCAACATTACTGGTCTCAGAAACCTGTAAACTGACAATCTTGAGCATTTGAAGTCCTAACATAAGTTTTTGTGCATATAACTTCTAACACATTAAAAACTGTCTTACAGCATTGCAAAAACATTGTATTTCATAAGGCATAAGCATCTTTCAGTTTGGCAAGATTTGCACTGAAAATTGAATGAAGCAGCTTTCTCTCATAGAGAGACAAGCTTTTGAGCAGATTTGGGCTAGATTTCACTTCATTTGAACAGAAGCACTATTTCAACATTACTGGTCTCAGAAACCTGTAAAATGACAATCTTGAGCATTGAAGTCCTAACATAAGTTTTTGGGCATATAACTTCTAACACATTAAAAACTGTCTTACAGCATTGCAAAAACATTGTATTTCATAAGGCATAAGCATCTTTCAGTTTGGCAAGATTTGCACTGATTATTGAATGAAGCAGCTTTCTCTTATAGAGAGACAAGCTTTTGAGCAGATTTGGGCTAGATTTCACTTCATTTGAACAGAAGCACTATTTCAATATTACTGGTCTCAGAAACCTGTAAACTGACAATCTTGAGCATTTGAAGTCCTAACATAAGTTTTTGTGCATATAACTTGTAACACATTAAAAACTGTCTTACAGCATTGCAAAAACATTGTATTTTATAAGGCATAAGCATCTTTCAGTTTGGCAAGATTTGCACTGATTATTGAATGAAGCAGCTTTCTCTTATAGAGAGACAAGCTTTTGAGCTTATTTAGGCTAGATTTCACTTCATTTGAACAGAAGCACTATTTCAACATTACTGGTCTCAGAAACCTGTAAACTGACAATCTTGAGCATTTGAAGTCCTAACATAAGTTTTTATGCATATAACTTCTAACACATTAAAAACTGTCTTACAGCATTGCAAAAACATTGTTTTTCATAAGGCATAAGCATCTTTCAGTTTGGCAAGATTTGCACTGATTATTGAATGAAGCAGCTTTCTCTTATAGAGAGACAAGCTTTTGAGCTTATTTAGGCTAGATTTCACTTCATTTGAACAAAAGCACTATTTCAACATTACTGGTCTCAGAAACCTGTAAACTTACAATCTTGAGCATTGAAGTCCTAACATATGTTTTTGTGCATATAACTTCTAACACATTAAAAACTGTCTCACTTCATTGCAGAAATCATTTTATTTCATAAGACATAAGCATCTTTCAGTTTGGCAAGAATTGCACTGAACATTGAATGAAGCAGCTCTATCTCACATTGAAACAAGCTTTTGAGCAGATTTGGGCTAGATTTCACTTCATTTGAACAAAAGCACTATTTTAACATTACTGGTCTCAGAAACCTGTAAACTTACAATCTTGAGCATTGAAGTCCTAACATATGTTTTTGTGCATATAACTTCTAACACATTAAAAACTGTCTTACAGCATTGCAAAAACATTGTATTTCATAAGGCATAAGCATCTTTCAGTTTGGCAACATTTGCACTGAATATTGAATGAAGCAGCTTTCTCTCATAGAGAGACAAGCTTTTGAGCAGATTTGGGCTAGATTTCACTTCATTTGAACAGAAGCACTATTTCAACATTACTGGTCTCAGAAACCTGTAAAATGACAATCTTGAGCATTGAAGTCCTAACATAAGTTTTTGTGCATATTACTTCTAACACATTAAAAACTGTCTTACAGCATTGCAAAAACATTGTATTTCATAAGGCATAAGCATCTTTCAGTTTGGCAAGATTTGCAATGAATATTGAATGAAGCAGCTTTCTCTTATAGAGAGACAAGCTTTTGAGCTTATTTAGGCTAGATTTCACTTCATTTGAACAGAAGCACTATTTTAACATTACTGGTCTCAGAAGCCTGTAAACTGACAATCTTGAGCATTGAAGTCTTAACATATGTTTTTGTTCATATAACTTCTAACACATTAAAAACTGTCTCACTTCATTGCAGAAATCATTTTATTTCATAAGACATAAGCATCTTTCAGTTTGGCAAGAATTGCACTGAACATTGAATGAAGCAGCTCTATCTCACAGAGAAACAAGCTTTTGAGCAGATTTGGGCTAGATTTCACTTCATTTGAACAGAAGCACTATTTCAACATTACTGGTCTCAGAAACCTGTAAAATGATGATCTTGAGCATTGAAGTCCTAACATAAGTTTTTGGGCATATAACTTCTAACACATTAAAAACTGTCTTACAGCATTGCAAAAATATTGTATTTCATAAGGCATAAGCATCTTTCAGTTTGGCAAGGTTTGCACTGAATATTGAATGAAGCAGCTTTCTCTCATAGAGAGACAAGCTTTTGAGCAGATTTGGGCTAGATTTCACTTCATTTGAACCAGAAGCACTATTTCAACATTACTGGTCTCAGAAACCTGTAAACTGACAATCTTGAGCATTTGAAGTCCTAACATAAGTTTTTGTGCATATAACTTCTAACACATTAAAAACTGTCTTACAGCATTGCAAAAACATTGTATTTCATAAGGCATAAGCATCTTTCAGTTTGGCAAGATTTGCACTGAAAATTGAATGAAGCAGCTTTCTCTCATAGAGAGACAAGCTTTTGAGCAGATTTGGGCTAGATTTCACTTCATTTGAACAGAAGCACTATTTCAACATTACTGGTCTCAGAAACCTGTAAAATGACAATCTTGAGCATTGAAGTCCTAACATAAGTTTTTGGGCATATAACTTCTAACACATTAAAAACTGTCTTACAGCATTGCAAAAACATTGTATTTCATAAGGCATAAGCATCTTTCAGTTTGGCAAGATTTGCACTGATTATTGAATGAAGCAGCTTTCTCTTATAGAGAGACAAACTTTTGAGCTTATTTAGGCTAGATTTCACTTCATTTGAACAAAAGCACTATTTTAACATTACTGGTCTCAGAAACCTGTAAACTTACAATCTTGAGCATTGAAGTCCTAACATATGTTATTGTGCATATAACTTCTAACACATTAAAAACTGTCTTACAGCATTGCAAAAACATTGTATTTCATAAGGCCTAAGCATCTTTCAGTTTGGCAAGATTTGCACTGAATATTGAATGAAGCAGCTTTCTCTCATAGAGAGACAAGCTTTTGAGCAGATTTGGGCTAGATTTCACTTCATTTGAACAGAAGCACTATTTCAACATTACTGGTCTCAGAAACCTGTAAACTGACAATCTTGAGCATTTGAAGTCCTAACATAAGTTTTTGTGCATATAACTTCTAACACATTAAAAACTGTCTTACAGCATTGCAAAAACATTGTATTTCATAAGGCATAAGCATCTTTCAGTTTGGCAAGATTTGCACTGATTATTGAATGAAGCAGCTTTCTCTTATAGAGAGACAAGCTTTTGAGCTTATTTAGGCTAGATTTCACTTCATTTGAACAGAAGCACTATTTCAACATTACTGGTCTCAGAAGCCTGTAAACTGACAATCTTGAGCATTGAAGTCCTAACATATGTTTTTGTGCATATAACTTCTAACACATTAAAAACTGTCTTACAGCATTGCAAAAACATTGTATTTCATAAGGCATAAGCATCTTTCAGTTTGGCAAGATTTGCACTGATTATTGAATGAAGCAGCTTTCTCTTATAGAGAGACAAGCTTTTGAGCTTATTTAGGCTAGATTTCACTTCATTTGAACAGAAGCACTATTTTAACATTACTGGTCTCAGAAGCCTGTAAACTGACAATCTTGAGCATTGAAGTCCAAACATATGTTTTTGTGCATATAACTTCTAACACATTAAAAACTGTCTCACTGCATTGCAGAAATCATTTTATTTCATAAGGCATAAGCATCTTTCAGTTTGGCAAGAATTGCACTGATTATTGAATGAAGCAGCTTTCTCTTATAGAGAGACAAGCTTTTGAGCTTATTTAGGCTAGATTTCACTTCATTTGAACAAAAGCACTATTTCAACATTACTGGTCTCAGAAACCTGTAAAATGATGATCTTGAGCATTGAAGTCCTAACATAAGTTTTTGGGCATATAACTTCTAACACATTAAAAACTGTCTTACAGCATTGCAAAAATATTGTATTTCATAAGGCATAAGCATCTTTCAGTTTGGCAAGATTTGCACTGAATATTGAATGAAGCAGCTTTCTCTCATAGAGAGACAAGCTTTTGAGCAGATTTGGGCTAGATTTCACTTCATTTGAACAGAAGCACTATTTCAACATTACTGGTCTCAGAAACCTGTAAACTGACAATCTTGAGCATTTGAAGTCCTAACATAAGTTTTTGTGCATATAACTTCTAACACATTAAAAACTGTCTTACAGCATTGCAAAAACATTGTATTTCATAAGGCATAAGCATCTTTCAGTTTGGCAAGATTTGCACTGAAAATTGAATGAAGCAGCTTTCTCTCATAGAGAGACAAGCTTTTGAGCAGATTTGGGCTAGATTTCACTTCATTTGAACAGAAGCACTATTTCAACATTACTGGTCTCAGAAACCTGTAAAATGACAATCTTGAGCATTGAAGTCCTAACATAAGTTTTTGTGCATATAACTTCTAACACATTAAAAACTGTCTTACAGCATTGCAAAAACATTGTATTTCATAAGGCATAAGCATCTTTCAGTTTGGCAACATTTGCACTGAATATTGAATGAAGCAGCTTTCTCTCATAGAGAGACAAGCTTTTGAGCAGATTTGGGCTAGATTTCACTTCATTTGAACAGAAGCACTATTTCAACATTACTGGTCTCAGAAACCTGTAAAATGACAATCTTGAGCATTGAAGTCCTAACATAAGTTTTTGTGCATATTACTTCTAACACATTAAAAACTGTCTTACAGCATTGCAAAAACATTGTATTTCATAAGGCATAAGCATCTTTCAGTTTGGCAAGATTTGCAATGAATATTGAATGAAGCAGCTTTCTCTTATAGAGAGACAAGCTTTTGAGCTAATTTAGGCTAGATTTCACTTCATTTGAACAGAAGCACTATTTTAACATTACTGGTCTCAGAAGCCTGTAAACTGACAATCTTGAGCATTGAAGTCTTAACATATGTTTTTGTTCATATAACTTCTAACACATTAAAAACTGTCTCACTTCATTGCAGAAATCATTTTATTTCATAAGACATAAGCATCTTTCAGTTTGGCAAGAATTGCACTGAACATTGAATGAAGCAGCTCTATCTCACAGAGAAACAAGCTTTTGAGCAGATTTGGGCTAGATTTCACTTCATTTGAACAGAAGCACTATTTTAACATTACTGGTCTCAGAAACCTGTAAACTTACAATCTTGAGCATTGAAGTCCTAACATATGTTATTGTGCATATAACTTCTAACACATTAAAAACTGTCTTACAGCATTGCAAAAACATTGTATTTCATAAGGCCTAAGCATCTTTCAGTTTGGCAAGATTTGCACTGAATATTGAATGAAGCAGCTTTCTCTCATAGAGAGACAAGCTTTTGAGCAGATTTGGGCTAGATTTCACTTCATTTGAACAGAAGCACTATTTCAACATTACTGGTCTCAGAAACCTGTAAACTGACAATCTTGAGCATTTGAAGTCCTAACATAAGTTTTTGTGCATATAACTTCTAACACATTAAAAACTGTCTTACAGCATTGCAAAAACATTGTATTTCATAAGGCATAAGCATCTTTCAGTTTGGCAAGATTTGCACTGATTATTGAATGAAGCAGCTTTCTCTTATAGAGAGACAAGCTTTTGAGCTTATTTAGGCTAGATTTCACTTCATTTGAACAGAAGCACTATTTCAACATTACTGGTCTCAGAAGCCTGTAAACTGACAATCTTGAGCATTGAAGTCCTAACATATGTTTTTGTGCATATAACTTCTAACACATTAAAAACTGTCTTACAGCATTGCAAAAACATTGTATTTCATAAGGCATAAGCATCTTTCAGTTTGGCAAGATTTGCACTGATTATTGAATGAAGCAGCTTTCTCTTATAGAGAGACAAGCTTTTGAGCTTATTTAGGCTAGATTTCACTTCATTTGAACAGAAGCACTATTTTAACATTACTGGTCTCAGAAGCCTGTAAACTGACAATCTTGAGCATTGAAGTCCAAACATATGTTTTTGTGCATATAACTTCTAACACATTAAAAACTGTCTCACTGCATTGCAGAAATCATTTTATTTCATAAGGCATAAGCATCTTTCAGTTTGGCAAGAAATGCACTGATTATTGAATGAAGCAGCTTTCTCTTATAGAGAGACAAGCTTTTGAGCTTATTTAGGCTAGATTTCACTTCATTTGAACAAAAGCACTATTTCAACATTACTGGTCTCAGAAACCTGTAAAATGATGATCTTGAGCATTGAAGTCCTAATAAAGTTTTTGGGCATATAACTTCTAACACATTAAAAACTGTCTTACAGCATTGCAAAAATATTGTATTTCATAAGGCATAAGCATCTTTCAGTTTGGCAAGATTTGCACTGAATATTGAATGAAGCAGCTTTCTCTCATAGAGAGACAAGCTTTTGAGCAGATTTGGGCTAGATTTCACTTCATTTGAACAGAAGCACTATTTCAACATTACTGGTCTCAGAAACCTGTAAAATGACAATCTTGAGCATTGAAGTCCTAACATAAGTTTTTGGGCATATAACTTCTAACACATTAAAAACTGTCTTACAGCATTGCAAAAACATTGTATTTCATAAGGCATAAGCATCTTTCAGTTTGGCAAGATTTGCACTGATTATTGAATGAAGCAGCTTTCTCTTATAGAGAGACAAGCTTTTGAGCAGATTTGGGCTAGATTTCACTTCATTTGAACAGAAGCACTATTTCAATATTACTGGTCTCAGAAACCTGTAAACTGACAATCTTGAGCATTTGAAGTCCTAACATAAGTTTTTGTGCATATAACTTCTAACACATTAAAAACTGTCTTACAGCATTGCAAAAACATTGTATTTTATAAGGCATAAGCATCTTTCAGTTTGGCAAGATTTGCACTGATTATTGAATGAAGCAGCTTTCTCTTATAGAGAGACAAGCTTTTGAGCTTATTTAGGCTAGATTTCACTTCATTTGAACAGAAGCACTATTTCAACATTACTGGTCTCAGAAACCTGTAAACTGACAATCTTGAGCATTTGAAGTCCTAACATAAGTTTTTATGCATATAACTTCTAACACATTAAAAACTGTCTTACAGCATTGCAAAAACATTGTTTTTCATAAGGCATAAGCATCTTTCAGTTTGGCAAGATTTGCACTGATTATTGAATGAAGCAGCTTTCTCTTATAGAGAGACAAGCTTTTGAGCTTATTTAGGCTAGATTTCACTTCATTTGAACAAAAGCACTATTTCAACATTACTGGTCTCAGAAACCTGTAAACTTACAATCTTGAGCATTGAAGTCCTAACATATGTTTTTGTGCATATAACTTCTAACACATTAAAAACTGTCTCACTTCATTGCAGAAATCATTTTATTTCATAAGACATAAGCATCTTTCAGTTTGGCAAGAATTGCACTGAACATTGAATGAAGCAGCTCTATCTCACATTGAAACAAGCTTTTGAGCAGATTTGGGCTAGATTTCACTTCATTTGAACAAAAGCACTATTTTAACATTACTGGTCTCAGAAACCTGTAAACTTACAATCTTGAGCATTGAAGTCCTAACATATGTTTTTGTGCATATAACTTCTAACACATTAAAAACTGTCTTACAGCATTGCAAAAACATTGTATTTCATAAGGCATAAGCATCTTTCAGTTTGGCAACATTTGCACTGAATATTGAATGAAGCAGCTTTCTCTCATAGAGAGACAAGCTTTTGAGCAGATTTGGGCTAGATTTCACTTCATTTGAACAGAAGCACTATTTCAACATTACTGGTCTCAGAAACCTGTAAAATGACAATCTTGAGCATTGAAGTCCTAACATAAGTTTTTGTGCATATTACTTCTAACACATTAAAAACTGTCTTACAGCATTGCAAAAACATTGTATTTCATAAGGCATAAGCATCTTTCAGTTTGGCAAGATTTGCAATGAATATTGAATGAAGCAGCTTTCTCTTATAGAGAGACAAGCTTTTGAGCAGATTTGGGCTAGATTTCACTTCATTTGAACAGAAGCACTATTTCAACATTACTGGTCTCAGAAACCTGTAAAATGATGATCTTGAGCATTGAAGTCCTAACATAAGTTTTTGGGCATATAACTTCTAACACATTAAAAACTGTCTTACAGCATTGCAAAAATATTGTATTTCATAAGGCATAAGCATCTTTCAGTTTGGCAAGATTTGCACTGAATATTGAATGAAGCAGCTTTCTCTCATAGAGAGACAAGCTTTTGAGCAGATTTGGGCTAGATTTCACTTCATTTGAACCAGAAGCACTATTTCAACATTACTGGTCTCAAAAACCTGTAAACTGACAATCTTGAGCATTTGAAGTCCTAACATAAGTTTTTGTGCATATAACTTCTAACACAATAAAAACTGTCTTACAGCATTGCAAAAACATTGTATTTCATAAGGCATAAGCATCTTTCAGTTTGGCAAGATTTGCACTGAAAATTGAATGAAGCAGCTTTCTCTCATAGAGAGACAAGCTTTTGAGCAGATTTGGGCTAGATTTCACTTCATTTGAACAGAAGCACTATTTCAACATTACTGGTCTCAGAAACCTGTAAACTTACAATCTTGAGCATTGAAGTCCTAACATATGTTATTGTGCATATAACTTCTAACACATTAAAAACTGTCTTACAGCATTGCAAAAACATTGTATTTCATAAGGCCTAAGCATCTTTCAGTTTGGCAAGATTTGCACTGAATATTGAATGAAGCAGCTTTCTCTCATAGAGAGACAAGCTTTTGAGCAGATTTGGGCTAGATTTCACTTCATTTGAACAGAAGCACTATTTCAACATTACTGGTCTCAGAAACCTGTAAACTGACAATCTTGAGCATTTGAAGTCCTAACATAAGTTTTTGTGCATATAACTTCTAACACATTAAAAACTGTCTTACAGCATTGCAAAAACATTGTATTTCATAAGGCATAAGCATCTTTCAGTTTGGCAAGATTTGCACTGATTATTGAATGAAGCAGCTTTCTCTTATAGAGAGACAAGCTTTTGAGCTTATTTAGGCTAGATTTCACTTCATTTGAACAGAAGCACTATTTCAACATTACTGGTCTCAGAAACCTGTAAACTGACAATCTTGAGCATTTGAAGTCCTAACATAAGTTTTTATGCATATAACTTCTAACACATTAAAAACTGTCTTACAGCATTGCAAAAACATTGTTTTTCATAAGGCATAAGCATCTTTCAGTTTGGCAAGATTTGCACTGATTATTGAATGAAGCAGCTTTCTCTTATAGAGAGACAAGCTTTTGAGCTTATTTAGGCTAGATTTCACTTCATTTGAACAAAAGCACTATTTCAACATTACTGGTCTCAGAAACCTGTAAACTTACAATCTTGAGCATTGAAGTCCTAACATATGTTTTTGTGCATATAACTTCTAACACATTAAAAACTGTCTCACTTCATTGCAGAAATCATTTTATTTCATAAGACATAAGCATCTTTCAGTTTGGCAAGAATTGCACTGAACATTGAATGAAGCAGCTCTATCTCACATTGAAACAAGCTTTTGAGCAGATTTGGGCTAGATTTCACTTCATTTGAACAAAAGCACTATTTTAACATTACTGGTCTCAGAAACCTGTAAACTTACAATCTTGAGCATTGAAGTCCTAACATATGTTTTTGTGCATATAACTTCTAACACATTAAAAACTGTCTTACAGCATTGCAAAAACATTGTATTTCATAAGGCATAAGCATCTTTCAGTTTGGCAACATTTGCACTGATTATTGAATGAAGCAGCTTTCTCTCATAGAGAGACAAGCTTTTGAGCAGATTTGGGCTAGATTTCACTTCATTTGAACAGAAGCACTATTTCAACATTACTGGTCTCAGAAACCTGTAAAATGACAATCTTGAGCATTGAAGTCCTAACATAAGTTTTTGTGCATATTACTTCTAACACATTAAAAACTGTCTTACAGCATTGCAAAAACATTGTATTTCATAAGGCATAAGCATCTTTCAGTTTGGCAAGATTTGCACTGATTATTGAATGAAGCAGCTTTTTCTTATAGAGAGACAAGCTTTTGAGCTTATTTCTGCTAGATTTCACTTCATTTGAACAAAAGCACTATTTTAACATTACTGGTCTCAGAAACCTGTAAACTAACAATCTTGAGCATTGAAGTCCTAACATATGTTTTTGTGCATATAACTTCTAACACATTAAAAACTGTCTTACAGCATTGCAAAAACATTGTATTTCATAAGGCATAAGCATCTTTCAGTTTGGAAGATTTGCACTGATTATTGAATGAAGCAGCTTTCTCTTATAGAGAGACATTCTTTTGAGTTTATTTAGGCTAGATTTCACTTCATTTGAACAGAAGCACTATTTCAACATTACTGGTCTCAGAAACCTGTAAAATGACAATCTTGAGCATTGAAGTCCTAACATAAGTTTTTGTGCATATTACTTCTAACACATTAAAAACTGTCTTACAGCATTGAAAAAACATTGTATTTCATAAGGCATAAGCATCTTTCAGTTTAGCAACATTTGCACTGAATATTGAATGAAGCAGCTTTCTCTCATAGAGAGACAAGCTTTTGAGCAGATTTGGGCTAGATTTCACTTCATTTGAACAGAAGCACTATTTCAACATTACTGGTCTCAGAAACCTGTAAACTAACAATCTTGAGCATTGAAGTCCTAACATATGTTTTTGTGCATATAACTTCTAACACATTAAAAACTGTCTTACAGCATTGCAAAAACATTGTATTTCATAAGGCATAAGCATCTTTCAGTTTGGCAAGATTTGCAATGAATATTGAATGAAGCAGCTTTCTCTTATAGAGAGACAAGCTTTTGAGCTTATTTAGGCTAGATTTCACTTCATTTGAACAGAAGCACTATTTTAACATTACTGGTCTCAGAAGCCTGTAAACTGACAATCTTGAGCATTGAAGTCCTAACATATGTTTTTGTTCATATAACTTCTAACACATTAAAAACTGTCTCACTTCATTGCAGAAATCATTTTATTTCATAAGACATAAGCATCTTTCAGTTTGGCAAGAATTGCACTGAACATTGAATGAAGCAGCTCTATCTCACAGAGAAACAAGCTTTTGAGCAGATTTGGGCTAGATTTCACTTCATTTGAACAGAAGCACTATTTCAACATTACTGGTCTCAGAAACCTGTAAAATGATGATCTTGAGCATTGAAGTCCTAACATAAGTTTTTGGGCATATAACTTCTAACACATTAAAAACTGTCTTGCAGCATTGCAAAAATATTTTATTTCATAAGGCATAAGCATCTTTCAGTTTGGCAAGATTTGCACTGAATATTGAATGAAGCAGCTTTCTCTCATGGAGAGACAAGCTTTTGAGCAGATTTGGGCTAGATTTCACTTCATTTGAACAGAAGCACTATTTCAACATTACTGGTCTCAGAAACCTGTAAACTGACAATCTTGAGCATTTGAAGTCCTAACATAAGTTTTTGTGCATATAACTTCTAACACATTAAAAACTGTCTTACAGCATTGCAAAAACATTGTATTTCATAAGGCATAAGCATCTTTCAGTTTGGCAAGATTTGCACTGAAAATTGAATGAAGCAGCTTTCTCTCATAGAGAGACAAGCTTTTGAGCAGATTTGGGCTAGATTTCACTTCATTTGAACAGAAGCACTATTTCAACATTACTGGTCTCAGAAACCTGTAAAATGACAATCTTGAGCATTGAAGTCCTAACATAAGTTTTTGGGCATATAACTTCTAACACATTAAAAACTGTCTTACAGCATTGCAAAAACATTGTATTTCATAAGGCATAAGCATCTTTCAGTTTGGCAAGATTTGCACTGATTATTGAATGAAGCAGCTTTCTCTTATAGAGAGACAAGCTTTTGAGCTTATTTAGGCTAGATTTCACCTCATTTGAACAAAAGCACTATTTTAACATTACTGGTCTCAGAAACCTGTAAACTTACAATCTTGAGCATTGAAGTCCTAACATATGTTTTTGTGCATATAACTTCTAACACATTAAAAACTGTCTTACAGCATTGCAAAAACATTGTATTTCATAAGGCATAAGCATCTTTCAGTTTGGCAAGATTTGCACTGATTATTGAATGAAGCAGCTTTCTCTTATAGAGAGACAAGCTTTTGAGCTTATTTAGGCTAGATTTCACTTCATTTGAACAGAAGCACTATTTTAACATTACTGGTCTCAGAAGCCTGTAAACTGACAATCTTGAGCATTGAAGTCCAAACATATGTTTTTGTGCATATAACTTCTAACACATTAAAAACTGTCTCACTGCATTGCAGAAATCATTTTATTTCATAAGGCATAAGCATCTTTCAGTTTGGCAAGAATTGCACTGATTATTGAATGAAGCAGCTTTCTCTTATAGAGAGACAAGCTTTTGAGCTTATTTAGGCTAGATTTCACTTCATTTGAACAAAAGCACTATTTCAACATTACTGGTCTCAGAAACCTGTAAAATGATGATCTTGAGCATTGAAGTCCTAACATAAGTTTTTGGGCATATAACTTCTAACACATTAAAAACTGTCTTACAGCATTGCAAAAATATTGTATTTCATAAGGCATAAGCATCTTTCAGTTTGGCAAGATTTGCACTGAATATTGAATGAAGCAGCTTTCTCTCATAGAGAGACAAGCTTTTGAGCAGATTTGGGCTAGATTTCACTTCATTTGAACAGAAGCACTATTTCAACAATACTGGTCTCAGAAACCTGTAAACTGACAATCTTGAGCATTTGAAGTCCTAACATAAGTTTTTGTGCATATAACTTCTAACACATTAAAAACTGTCTTACAGCATTGCAAAAACATTGTATTTCATAAGGCATAAGCATCTTTCAGTTTGGCAAGATTTGCACTGAAAATTGAATGAAGCAGCTTTCTCTCATAGAGAGACAAGCTTTTGAGCAGATTTGGGCTAGATTTCACTTCATTTGAACAGAAGCACTATTTCAACATTACTGGTCTCAGAAACCTGTAAAATGACAATCTTGAGCATTGAAGTCCTAACATAAGTTTTTGGGCATATAACTTCTAACACATTAAAAACTGTCTTACAGCATTGCAAAAACATTGTATTTCATAAGGCATAAGCATCTTTCAGTTTGGCAAGATTTGCACTGATTATTGAATGAAGCAGCTTTCTCTTATAGAGAGACAAGCTTTTGAGCAGATTTGGGCTAGATTTCACTTCATTTGAACAGAAGCACTATTTCAATATTACTGGTCTCAGAAACCTGTAAACTGACAATCTTGAGCATTTGAAGTCCTAACATAAGTTTTTGTGCATATAACTTCTAACACATTAAAAACTGTCTTACAGCATTGCAAAAACATTGTATTTTATAAGGCATAAGCATCTTTCAGTTTGGCAAGATTTGCACTGATTATTGAATGAAGCAGCTTTCTCTTATAGAGAGACAAGCTTTTGAGCTTATTTAGGCTAGATTTCACTTCATTTGAACAGAAGCACTATTTCAACATTACTGGTCTCAGAAACCTGTAAACTGACAATCTTGAGCATTTGAAGTCCTAACATAAGTTTTTATGCATATAACTTCTAACACATTAAAAACTGTCTTACAGCATTGCAAAAACATTGTTTTTCATAAGGCATAAGCATCTTTCAGTTTGGCAAGATTTGCACTGATTATTGAATGAAGCAGCTTTCTCTTATAGAGAGACAAGCTTTTGAGCTTATTTAGGCTAGATTTCACTTCATTTGAACAAAAGCACTATTTCAACATTACTGGTCTCAGAAACCTGTAAACTTACAATCTTGAGCATTGAAGTCCTAACATATGTTTTTGTGCATATAACTTCTAACACATTAAAAACTGTCTCACTTCATTGCAGAAATCATTTTATTTCATAAGACATAAGCATCTTTCAGTTTGGCAAGAATTGCACTGAACATTGAATGAAGCAGCTCTATCTCACATTGAAACAAGCTTTTGAGCAGATTTGGGCTAGATTTCACTTCATTTGAACAAAAGCACTATTTTAACATTACTGGTCTCAGAAACCTGTAAACTTACAATCTTGAGCATTGAAGTCCTAACATATGTTTTTGTGCATATAACTTCTAACACATTAAAAACTGTCTTACAGCATTGCAAAAACATTGTATTTCATAAGGCATAAGCATCTTTCAGTTTGGCAACATTTGCACTGAATATTGAATGAAGCAGCTTTCTCTCATAGAGAGACAAGCTTTTGAGCAGATTTGGGCTAGATTTCACTTCATTTGAACAGAAGCACTATTTCAACATTACTGGTCTCAGAAACCTGTAAAATGACAATCTTGAGCATTGAAGTCCTAACATAAGTTTTTGGGCATATTACTTCTAACACATTAAAAACTGTCTTACAGCATTGCAAAAACATTGTATTTCATAAGGCATAAGCATCTTTCAGTTTGGCAAGATTTGCACTGATTATTGAATGAAGCAGCTTTCTCTTATAGAGAGACAAGCTTTTGAGCTTATTTAGGCTAGATTTCACTTCATTTGAACAGAAGCACTATTTTAACATTACTGGTCTCAGAAGCCTGTAAACTGACAATCTTGAGCATTGAAGTCCAAACATATGTTTTTGTGCATATAACTTCTAACACATTAAAAACTGTCTCACTGCATTGCAGAAATCATTTTATTTCATAAGGCATAAGCATCTTTCAGTTTGGCAAGAATTGCACTGATTATTGAATGAAGCAGCTTTCTCTTATAGAGAGACAAGCTTTTGAGCTTATTTAGGCTAGATTTCACTTCATTTGAACAAAAGCACTATTTCAACATTACTGGTCTCAGAAACCTGTAAACTTACAATCTTGAGCATTGAAGTCCTAACATATGTTTTTGTGCATATAACTTCTAACACATTAAAAACTGTCTTACAGCATTGCAAAAACATTGTATTTCATTAGGCATAAGCATCTTTCAGTTTGGCAAGATTTGCACTGATTATTGAATGAAGCAGCTTTTTCTTATAGAGAGACAAGCTTTTGAGCAGATTTGGGCTAAAGTTCACTTCATTTGAACAGAAGCACTATTTCAACATTACTGGTCTCAGAAACCTGTAAACTGACAATCTTGAGCATTTGAAGTCCTAACATATGTTTTTGTGCATATAACTTCTAACACATTAAAAACTGTCTTACAGCATTGCAAAAACATTGTATTTCATAAGGCATAAGCATCTTTCAGTTTGGCAAGATTTGCACTGATTATTGAATGAAGCAGCTTTTTCTTATAGAGAGACAAGCTTTTGAGCTTATTTATGCTAGATTTCACTTCATTTGAACAAAAGCACTATTTTAACATTACTGGTCTCAGAAACCTGTAAACTAACAATCTTGAGCATTGAAGTCCTAACATATGTTTTTGTGCATATAACTTCTAACACATTAAAAACTGTCTTACAGCATTGCAAAAACATTGTATTTCATAAGGCATAAGCATCTTTCAGTTTGGAAGATTTGCACTGATTATTGAATGAAGCAGCTTTCTCTTATAGAGAGACATTCTTTTGAGTTTATTTAGGCTAGATTTCACTTCATTTGAACAGAAGCACTATTTCAACATTACTGGTCTCAGAAACCTGTAAAATGACAATCTTGAGCATTGAAGTCCTAACATAAGTTTTTGGGCATTTAACTTCTAACACATTAAAAACTGTCTTACAGCATTGCAAAAACATTGTATTTCATAAGGCATAAGCATCTTTCAGTTTAGCAACATTTGCACTGAATATTGAATGAAGCAGCTTTCTCTCATAGAGAGACAAGCTTTTGAGCAGATTTGGGCTAGATTTCACTTCATTTGAACAGAAGCACTATTTCAACATTACTGGTCTCAGAAACCTGTAAACTAACAATCTTGAGCATTGAAGTCCTAACATATGTTATTGTGCATATAACTTCTAACACATTAAAAACTGTCTTACAGCATTGCAAAAACATTGTATTTCATAAGGCATAAGCATCTTTCAGTTTGGCAAGATTTGCACTGAATATTGAATGAAGCAGCTTTCTCTCATAGAGAGACAAGCTTTTGAGCTTATTTAGGCTAGATTTCACTTCATTTGAACAGAAGCACTATTTTAACATTACTGATCTCAGAAGCCTGTAAACTGACAATCTTGAGCATTGAAGTCCTAACATATGTTTTTGTTCATATAACTTCTAACACATTAAAAACTGTCTCACTTCATTGCAGAAATCATTTTATTTCATAAGACATAAGCATCTTTCAGTTTGGCAAGAATTGCACTGAACATTGAATGAAGCAGCTCTATCTCACAGAGAAACAAGCTTTTGAGCAGATTTGGGCTAGATTTCACTTCATTTGAACAGAAGCACTATTTCAACATTACTGGTCTCAGAAACCTGTAAAATGACGATCTTGAGCATTGAAGTCCTAACATAAGTTTTTGGGCATATAACTTCTAACACATTAAAAACTGTCTTACAGCATTGCAAAAACATTGTATTTCATAAGGCATAAGCATCTTTCAGTTTGGCAAGATTTGCACTGATTATTGAATGAAGCAGCTTTCTCTTATAGAGAGACAAGCTTTTGAGCTTATTTAGGCTAGATTTCACTTCATTTGAACAAAAGCACTATTTTAACATTACTGGTCTCAGAAACCTGTAAACTTACAATCTTGAGCATTGAAGTCCTAACATATGTTATTGTGCATATAACTTCTAACACATTAAAAACTGTCTTACAACATTGCAAAAACATTGTATTTCATAAGGCATAAGCATCTTTCAGTTTGGCAAGATTTGCACTGAATATTGAATGAAGCAGCTTTCTCTCATAGAGAGACAAGCTTTTGAGCAGATTTGGGCTAGATTTCACTTCATTTGAACAGAAGCACTATTTCAACATTACTGGTCTCAGAAACCTGTAAACTTACAATCTTGAGGTTTGAAGTCCTAACATATGTTTTTGTGCATATAACTTCTAACACATTAAAAACTGTCTTACAGCATTGGAAAAACATTGTATTTCATAAAGCATAAGCATCTTTCAGTTTGGCAAGATTTGCAATGAATATTGAATGAAGCAGCTTTTTCTTATAGAGAGACAAGCTTTTGAGCTTATTTAGGCTAGATTTCACTTCATTTGAACAAAAGCACTATTTCAACATTACTGGTCTCAGAAACCTGTAAACTGACAATCTTGAGCATTAAAGTCCTAACATATGTTTTTGTGCATATAACTTCTAACACATTAAAAACTGTCTCACTGCATTGCAGAAATCATTTTATTTCATAAGACATAAGCATCTTTCAGTTTGGCAAGAATTGCACTGAACATTGAATGAAGCAGCTCTATCTCACAGAGAAACAAGCTTTTGAGCAGATTTGGGCTAGATTGCACTTCATTTGAACAGAAGCACTATTTCAACATTACTGGTCTCAGAAACCTGTAAAATGACAATCTTGAGCATTGAAGTCCTAACATAAGTTTTTGTGCATATTACTTCTAACACATTAAAAACTGTCTTACAGCATTGCAAAAACATTTTATTTCATAAGGCATAAGCATCTTTCAGTTTGGCAAGATTTGCAATGAATATTGAATGAAGCAGCTTTCTCTTATAGAGAGACAAGCTTTTGAGCTTATTTAGGCTAGATTTCACTTCATTTGAACAGAAGCACTATTTTAACATTACTGGTCTCAGAAGCCTGTAAACTGACAATCTTGAGCATTGAAGTCCAAACATATGTTTTTGTGCATATAACTTCTAACACATTAAAAACTGTCTCACTGCATTGCAGAAATCATTTTATTTCATAAGGCATAAGCATCTTTCAGTTTGGCAAGAATTGCACTGATTATTGAATGAAGCAGCTTTCTCTTATAGAGAGACAAGCTTTTGAGCTTATTTAGGCTAGATTTCACTTCATTTGAACAAAAGCACTATTTCAACATTACTGGTCTCAGAAACCTGTAAACTTACAATCTTGAGCATTGAAGTCCTAACATATGTTTTTGTGCATATAACTTCTAACACATTAAAAACTGTCTTACAGCATTGCAAAAACATTGTATTTCATTAGGCATAAGCATCTTTCAGTTTGGCAAGATTTGCACTGATTATTGAATGAAGCAGCTTTTTCTTATAGAGAGACAAGCTTTTGAGCAGATTTGGGCTAAAGTTCACTTCATTTGAACAGAAGCACTATTTCAACATTACTGGTCTCAGAAACCTGTAAACTGACAATCTTGAGCATTTGAAGTCCTAACATATGTTTTTGTGCATATAACTTCTAACACATTAAAAACTGTCTTACAGCATTGCAAAAACATTGTATTTCATAAGGCATAAGCATCTTTCAGTTTGGCAAGATTTGCACTGATTATTGAATGAAGCAGCTTTTTCTTATAGAGAGACAAGCTTTTGAGCTTATTTATGCTAGATTTCACTTCATTTGAACAAAAGCACTATTTTAACATTACTGGTCTCAGAAACCTGTAAACTAACAATCTTGAGCATTGAAGTCCTAACATATGTTTTTGTGCATATAACTTCTAACACATTAAAAACTGTCTTACAGCATTGCAAAAACATTGTATTTCATAAGGCATAAGCATCTTTCAGTTTGGAAGATTTGCACTGATTATTGAATGAAGCAGCTTTCTCTTATAGAGAGACATTCTTTTGAGTTTATTTAGGCTAGATTTCACTTCATTTGAACAGAAGCACTATTTCAACATTACTGGTCTCAGAAACCTGTAAAATGACAATCTTGAGCATTGAAGTCCTAACATAAGTTTTTGGGCATTTAACTTCTAACACATTAAAAACTGTCTTACAGCATTGCAAAAACATTGTATTTCATAAGGCATAAGCATCTTTCAGTTTAGCAACATTTGCACTGAATATTGAATGAAGCAGCTTTCTCTCATAGAGAGACAAGCTTTTGAGCAGATTTGGGCTAGATTTCACTTCATTTGAACAGAAGCACTATTTCAACATTACTGGTCTCAGAAACCTGTAAACTAACAATCTTGAGCATTGAAGTCCTAACATATGTTATTGTGCATTAAACTTCTAACACATTAAAAACTGTCTTACAGCATTGCAAAAACATTGTATTTCATAAGGCATAAGCATCTTTCAGTTTGGCAAGATTTGCACTGAATATTGAATGAAGCAGCTTTCTCTCATAGAGAGACAAGCTTTTGAGCTTATTTAGGCTAGATTTCACTTCATTTGAACAGAAGCACTATTTTAACATTACTGGTCTCAGAAGCCTGTAAACTGACAATCTTGAGCATTGAAGTCCTAACATATGTTTTTGTTCATATAACTTCTAACACATTAAAAACTGTCTCACTTCATTGCAGAAATCATTTTATTTCATAAGACATAAGCATCTTTCAGTTTGGCAAGAATTGCACTGAACATTGAATGAAGCAGCTCTATCTCACAGAGAAACAAGCTTTTGAGCAGATTTGGGCTAGATTTCACTTCATTTGAACAGAAGCACTATTTCAACATTACTGGTCTCAGAAACCTGTAAAATGACGATCTTGAGCATTGAAGTCCTAACATAAGTTTTTGGGCATATAACTTCTAACACATTAAAAACTGTCTTACAGCATTGCAAAAACATTGTATTTCATAAGGCATAAGCATCTTTCAGTTTGGCAAGATTTGCACTGATTATTGAATGAAGCAGCTTTCTCTTATAGAGAGACAAGCTTTTGAGCTTATTTAGGCTAGATTTCACTTCATTTGAACAAAAGCACTATTTTAACATTACTGGTCTCAGAAACCTGTAAACTTACAATCTTGAGCATTGAAGTCCTAACATATGTTATTGTGCATATAACTTCTAACACATTAAAAACTGTCTTACAGCATTGCAAAAACATTGTATTTCATAAGGCATAAGCATCTTTCAGTTTGGCAAGATTTGCACTGAATATTGAATGAAGCAGCTTTCTCTCATAGAGAGACAAGCTTTTGAGCAGATTTGGGCTAGATTTCACTTCATTTGAACAGAAGCACTATTTCAAAATTACTGGTCTCAGAAACCTGTAAACTGACAATCTTGAGCATTTGAAGTCCTAACATAAGTTTTTGGGCATTTAACTTCTAACACATTAAGAAACTGTCTTACAGCATTGCAAAAACATTGTATTTCATAAGGCATAAGCATCTTTCAGTTTGGCAACATTTGCACTGAATATTGAATGAAGCAGCTTTCTCTCATAGAGAGACAAGCTTTTGAGCAGATTTGGGCTAGATTTCACTTCATTTGAACAGAAGCACTATTTCAACATTACTGGTCTCAGAAACCTGTAAACTAACAATCTTGAGCATTGAAGTCCTAACATATGTTTTTGTGCATATAACTTCTAACACATTAAAAACTGTCTTACAGCATTGCAAAAACATTGTATTTCATAAGGCATAAGCATCTTTCAGTTTGGAAGATTTGCACTGATTATTGAATGAAGCAGCTTTCTCTTATAGAGAGACAATCCTTTGAGCTTATTTAGGCTAGATTTCACTTCATTTGAACAAAAGCACTATTTAAACATTACTGGTCTCAGAAACCTGTAAACTTACAATCTTGAGCATTGAAGTCCTAACATATGTTTTTGTGCATATAACTTCTAACACATTAAAAACTGTCTTACAGCATTGGAAAAACATTGTATTTCATAAAGCATAAGCATCTTTCAGTTTGGCAAGATTTGCAATGAATATTGAATGAAGCAGCTTTTTCTTATAGAGAGACAAGCTTTTGAGCTTATTTAGGCTAGATTTCACTTCATTTGAACAAAAGCACTATTTCAACATTACTGGTCTCAGAAACCTGTAAACTGACAATCTTGAGCATTAAAGTCCTAACATATGTTTTTGTGCATATAACTTCTAACACATTAAAAACTGTCTCACTGCATTGCAGAAATCATTTTATTTCATAAGACATAAGCATCTTTCAGTTTGGCAAGAATTGCACTGAACATTGAATGAAGCAGCTCTATCTCACAAAGAAACAAGCTTTTGAGCAGATTTGGGCTAGATTTCACTTCATTTGAACAGAAGCACTATTTCAACATTACTGGTCTCAGAAACCTGTAAAATGACGATCTTGAGCATTGAAGTCCTAACATAAGTTTTTGGGCATATAACTTCTAACACATTAAAAACTGTCTTACAGCATTGCAAAAACATTGTATTTCATAAGGCATAAGCATCTTTCAGTTTGGCAAGATTTGCACTGATTATTGAATGAAGCAGCTTTCTCTTATAGAGAGACAAGCTTTTGAGCTTATTTAGGCTAGATTTCACTTCATTTGAACAAAAGCACTATTTTAACATTACTGGTCTCAGAAACCTGTAAACTTACAATCTTGAGCATTGAAGTCCTAACATATGTTATTGTGCATATAACTTCTAACACATTAAAAACTGTCTTACAGCATTGCAAAAACATTGTATTTCATAAGGCATAAGCATCTTTCAGTTTGGCAAGATTTGCACTGAATATTGAATGAAGCAGCTTTCTCTCATAGAGAGACAAGCTTTTGAGCAGATTTGGGCTAGATTTCACTTCATTTGAACAGAAGCACTATTTCAAAATTACTGGTCTCAGAAACCTGTAAACTGACAATCTTGAGCATTTGAAGTCCTAACATAAGTTTTTGGGCATTTAACTTCTAACACATTAAGAAACTGTCTTACAGCATTGCAAAAACATTGTATTTCATAAGGCATAAGCATCTTTCAGTTTGGCAACATTTGCACTGAATATTGAATGAAGCAGCTTTCTCTCATAGAGAGACAAGCTTTTGAGCAGATTTGGGCTAGATTTCACTTCATTTGAACAGAAGCACTATTTCAACATTACTGGTCTCAGAAACCTGTAAACTAACAATCTTGAGCATTGAAGTCCTAACATATGTTTTTGTGCATATAACTTCTAACACATTAAAAACTGTCTTACAGCATTGCAAAAACATTGTATTTCATAAGGCATAAGCATCTTTCAGTTTGGAAGATTTGCACTGATTATTGAATGAAGCAGCTTTCTCTTATAGAGAGACAATCCTTTGAGCTTATTTAGGCTAGATTTCACTTCATTTGAACAAAAGCACTATTTTAACATTACTGGTCTCAGAAACCTGTAAACTTACAATCTTGAGCATTGAAGTCCTAACATATGTTTTTGTGCATATAACTTCTAACACATTAAAAACTGTCTTACAGCATTGGAAAAACATTGTATTTCATAAAGCATAAGCATCTTTCAGTTTGGCAAGATTTGCAATGAATATTGAATGAAGCAGCTTTTTCTTATAGAGAGACAAGCTTTTGAGCTTATTTAGGCTAGATTTCACTTCATTTGAACAAAAGCACTATTTCAACATTACTGGTCTCAGAAACCTGTAAACTGACAATCTTGAGCATTAAAGTCCTAACATATGTTTTTGTGCATATAACTTCTAACACATTAAAAACTGTCTCACTGCATTGCAGAAATCATTTTATTTCATAAGACATAAGCATCTTTCAGTTTGGCAAGAATTGCACTGAACATTGAATGAAGCAGCTCTATCTCACAAAGAAACAAGCTTTTGAGCAGATTTGGGCTAGATTGCACTTCATTTGAACAGAAGCACTATTTCAACATTACTGGTCTCAGAAACCTGTAAAATGACAATCTTGAGCATTGAAGTCCTAACATAAGTTTTTGTGCATATTACTTCTAACACATTAAAAACTGTCTTACAGCATTGCAAAAACATTTTATTTCATAAGGCATAAGCATCTTTCAGTTTGGCAAGATTTGCAATGAATATTGAATGAAGCAGCTTTCTCTTATAGAGAGACAAGCTTTTGAGCTTATTTAGGCTAGATTTCACTTCATTTGAACAGAAGCACTATTTTAACATTACTGGTCTCAGAAGCCTGTAAACTGACAATCTTGAGCATTGAAGTCCAAACATATGTTTTTGTGCATATAACTTCTAACACATTAAAAACTGTCTCACTGCATTGCAGAAATCATTTTATTTCATAAGGCATAAGCATCTTTCAGTTTGGCAAGAATTGCACTGATTATTGAATGAAGCAGCTTTCTCTTATAGAGAGACAAGCTTTTGAGCTTATTTAGGCTAGATTTCACTTCATTTGAACAAAAGCACTATTTCAACATTACTGGTCTCAGAAACCTGTAAACTTACAATCTTGAGCATTGAAGTCCTAACATATGTTTTTGTGCATATAACTTCTAACACATTAAAAACTGTCTTACAGCATTGCAAAAACATTGTATTTCATAAGGCATAAGCATCTTTCAGTTTGGCAAGATTTGCACTGATTATTGAATGAAGCAGCTTTTTCTTATAGAGAGACAAGCTTTTGAGCAGATTTGGGCTAAAGTTCACTTCATTTGAACAGAAGCACTATTTCAACATTACTGGTCTCAGAAACCTGTAAACTGACAATCTTGAGCATTTGAAGTCCTAACATATGTTTTTGTGCATATAACTTCTAACACATTAAAAACTGTCTTACAGCATTGCAAAAACATTGTATTTCATAAGGCATAAGCATCTTTCAGTTTGGCAAGATTTGCACTGATTATTGAATGAAGCAGCTTTTTCTTATAGAGAGACAAGCTTTTGAGCTTATTTATGCTAGATTTCACTTCATTTGAACAAAAGCACTATTTTAACATTACTGGTCTCAGAAACCTGTAAACTAACAATCTTGAGCATTGAAGTCCTAACATATGTTTTTGTGCATATAACTTCTAACACATTAAAAACTGTCTTACAGCATTGCAAAAACATTGTATTTCATAAGGCATAAGCATCTTTCAGTTTGGAAGATTTGCACTGATTATTGAATGAAGCAGCTTTCTCTTATAGAGAGACATTCTTTTGAGTTTATTTAGGCTAGATTTCACTTCATTTGAACAGAAGCACTATTTCAACATTACTGGTCTCAGAAACCTGTAAAATGACAATCTTGAGCATTGAAGTCCTAACATAAGTTTTTGGGCATTTAACTTCTAACACATTAAAAACTGTCTTACAGCATTGCAAAAACATTGTATTTCATAAGGCATAAGCATCTTTCAGTTTAGCAACATTTGCACTGAATATTGAATGAAGCAGCTTTCTCTCATAGAGAGACAAGCTTTTGAGCAGATTTGGGCTAGATTTCACTTCATTTGAACAGAAGCACTATTTTAACATTACTGGTCTCAGAAACCTGTAAACTAACAATCTTGAGCATTGAAGTCCTAACATATGTTATTGTGCATATAACTTCTAACACATTAAAAACTGTCTTACAGCATTGCAAAAACATTGTATTTCATAAGGCATAAGCATCTTTCAGTTTGGCAAGATTTGCACTGAATATTGAATGAAGCAGCTTTCTCTCATAGAGAGACAAGCTTTTGAGCTTATTTAGGCTAGATTTCACTTCATTTGAACAGAAGCACTATTTTAACATTACTGGTCTCAGAAGCCTGTAAACTGACAATCTTGAGCATTGAAGTCCTAACATATGTTTTTGTTCATATAACTTCTAACACATTAAAAACTGTCTCACTTCATTGCAGAAATCATTTTATTTCATAAGACATAAGCATCTTTCAGTTTGGCAAGAATTGCACTGAACATTGAATGAAGCAGCTCTATCTCACAGAGAAACAAGCTTTTGAGCAGATTTGGGCTAGATTTCACTTCATTTGAACAGAAGCACTATTTCAACATTACTGGTCTCAGAAACCTGTAAAATGACGATCTTGAGCATTGAAGTCCTAACATAAGTTTTTGGGCATATAACTTCTAACACATTAAAAACTGTCTTACAGCATTGCAAAAACATTGTATTTCATAAGGCATAAGCATCTTTCAGTTTGGCAAGATTTGCACTGATTATTGAATGAAGCAGCTTTCTCTTATAGAGAGACAAGCTTTTGAGCTTATTTAGGCTAGATTTCACTTCATTTGAACAAAAGCACTATTTCAACATTACTGGTCTCAGAAACCTGTAAAATGATGATCTTGAGCATTGAAGTCCTAACATAAGTTTTTGGGCATATAACTTCTAACACATTAAAAACTGTCTTACAGCATTGCAAAAATATTGTATTTCATAAGGCATAAGCATCTTTCAGTTTGGCAAGATTTGCACTGAATATTGAATGAAGCAGCTTTCTCTCATAGAGAGACAAGCTTTTGAGCAGATTTGGGCTAGATTTCACTTCATTTGAACAGAAGCACTATTTCAACATTACTGGTCTCAGAAACCTGTAAACTGACAATCTTGAGCATTTGAAGTCCTAACATAAGTTTTTGGGCATTTAACTTCTAACACATTAAGAAACTGTCTTACAGCATTGCAAAAACATTGTATTTCATAAGGCATAAGCATCTTTCAGTTTGGCAACATTTGCACTGAATATTGAATGAAGCAGCTTTCTCTCATAGAGAGACAAGCTTTTGAGCAGATTTGGGCTAGATTTCACTTCATTTGAACAGAAGCACTATTTCAACATTACTGGTCTCAGAAACCTGTAAACTAACAATCTTGAGCATTGAAGTCCTAACATATGTTTTTGTGCATATAACTTCTAACACATTAAAAACTGTCTTACAGCATTGCAAAAACATTGTATTTCATAAGGCATAAGCATCTTTCAGTTTAGCAACATTTGCACTGAATATTGAATGAAGCAGCTTTCTCTCATAGAGAGACAAGCTTTTGAGCAGATTTGGGCTAGATTTCACTTCATTTGAACAGAAGCACTATTTTAACATTACTGGTCTCAGAAACCTGTAAACTAACAATCTTGAGCATTGAAGTCCTAACATATGTTATTGTGCATATAACTTCTAACACATTAAAAACTGTCTTACAGCATTGCAAAAACATTGTATTTCATAAGGCATAAGCATCTTTCAGTTTGGCAAGATTTGCACTGAATATTGAATGAAGCAGCTTTCTCTCATAGAGAGACAAGCTTTTGAGCTTATTTAGGCTAGATTTCACTTCATTTGAACAGAAGCACTATTTTAACATTACTGGTCTCAGAAGCCTGTAAACTGACAATCTTGAGCATTGAAGTCCTAACATATGTTTTTGTTCATATAACTTCTAACACATTAAAAACTGTCTCACTTCATTGCAGAAATCATTTTATTTCATAAGACATAAGCATCTTTCAGTTTGGCAAGAATTGCACTGAACATTGAATGAAGCAGCTCTATCTCACAGAGAAACAAGCTTTTGAGCAGATTTGGGCTAGATTTCACTTCATTTGAACAGAAGCACTATTTCAACATTACTGGTCTCAGAAACCTGTAAAATGACGATCTTGAGCATTGAAGTCCTAACATAAGTTTTTGGGCATATAACTTCTAACACATTAAAAACTGTCTTACAGCATTGCAAAAACATTGTATTTCATAAGGCATAAGCATCTTTCAGTTTGGCAAGATTTGCACTGATTATTGAATGAAGCAGCTTTCTCTTATAGAGAGACAAGCTTTTGAGCTTATTTAGGCTAGATTTCACTTCATTTGAACAAAAGCACTATTTTAACATTACTGGTCTCAGAAACCTGTAAACTTACAATCTTGAGCATTGAAGTCCTAACATATGTTATTGTGCATATAACTTCTAACACATTAAAAACTGTCTTACAGCATTGCAAAAACATTGTATTTCATAAGGCATAAGCATCTTTCAGTTTGGCAAGATTTGCACTGAATATTGAATGAAGCAGCTTTCTCTCATAGAGAGACAAGCTTTTGAGCAGATTTGGGCTAGATTTCACTTCATTTGAACAGAAGCACTATTTCAACATTACTGGTCTCAGAAACCTGTAAACTGACAATCTTGAGCATTTGAAGTCCTAACATAAGTTTTTGGGCATTTAACTTCTAACACATTAAGAAACTGTCTTACAGCATTGCAAAAACATTGTATTTCATAAGGCATAAGCATCTTTCAGTTTGGCAACATTTGCACTGAATATTGAATGAAGCAGCTTTCTCTCATAGAGAGACAAGCTTTTGAGCAGATTTGGGCTAGATTTCACTTCATTTGAACAGAAGCACTATTTCAACATTACTGGTCTCAGAAACCTGTAAACTAACAATCTTGAGCATTGAAGTCCTAACATATGTTTTTGTGCATATAACTTCTAACACATTAAAAACTGTCTTACAGCATTGCAAAAACATTGTATTTCATAAGGCATAAGCATCTTTCAGTTTGGAAGATTTGCACTGATTATTGAATGAAGCAGCTTTCTCTTATAGAGAGACAATCCTCTGAGCTTATTTAGGCTAGATTTCACTTCATTTGAACAAAAGCACTATTTTAACATTACTGGTCTCAGAAACCTGTAAACTTACAATCTTGAGCATTGAAGTCCTAACATATGTTTTTGTGCATATAACTTCTAACACATTAAAAACTGTCTTACAGCATTGCAAAAACATTGTATTTCATAAGGCATAAGCATCTTTCAGTTTGGCAAGATTTGCACTGAATATTGAATGAAGCAGCTTTCTCTCATAGAGAGACAAGCTTTTGAGCAGATTTGGGCTAGATTTCACTTCATTTGAACAGAAGCACTATTTCAACATTACTGGTCTCAGAAACCTGTAAACTTACAATCTTGAGGTTTGAAGTCCTAACATATGTTTTTGTGCATATAACTTCTAACACATTAAAAACTGTCTTACAGCATTGGAAAAACATTGTATTTCATAAAGCATAAGCATCTTTCAGTTTGGCAAGATTTGCAATGAATATTGAATGAAGCAGCTTTTTCTTATAGAGAGACAAGCTTTTGAGCTTATTTAGGCTAGATTTCACTTCATTTGAACAAAAGCACTATTTCAACATTACTGGTCTCAGAAACCTGTAAACTGACAATCTTGAGCATTAAAGTCCTAACATATGTTTTTGTGCATATAACTTCTAACACATTAAAAACTGTCTCACTGCATTGCAGAAATCATTTTATTTCATAAGACATAAGCATCTTTCAGTTTGGCAAGAATTGCACTGAACATTGAATGAAGCAGCTCTATCTCACAGAGAAAACAAGCTTTTGAGCAGATTTGGGCTAGATTGCACTTCATTTGAACAGAAGCACTATTTCAACATTACTGGTCTCAGAAACCTGTAAAATGACAATCTTGAGCATTGAAGTCCTAACATAAGTTTTTGTGCATATTACTTCTAACACATTAAAAACTGTCTTACAGCATTGCAAAAACATTTTATTTCATAAGGCATAAGCATCTTTCAGTTTGGCAAGATTTGCAATGAATATTGAATGAAGCAGCTTTCTCTTATAGAGAGACAAGCTTTTGAGCTTATTTAGGCTAGATTTCACTTCATTTGAACAGAAGCACTATTTTAACATTACTGGTCTCAGAAGCCTGTAAACTGACAATCTTGAGCATTGAAGTCCAAACATATGTTTTTGTGCATATAACTTCTAACACATTAAAAACTGTCTCACTGCATTGCAGAAATCATTTTATTTCATAAGGCATAAGCATCTTTCAGTTTGGCAAGAATTGCACTGATTATTGAATGAAGCAGCTTTCTCTTATAGAGAGACATTCTTTTGAGTTTATTTAGGCTAGATTTCACTTCATTTGAACAGAAGCACTATTTCAACATTACTGGTCTCAGAAACCTGTAAAATGACAATCTTGAGCATTGAAGTCCTAACATAAGTTTTTGGGCATTTAACTTCTAACACATTAAAAACTGTCTTACAGCATTGCAAAAACATTGTATTTCATAAGGCATAAGCATCTTTCAGTTTAGCAACATTTGCACTGAATATTGAATGAAGCAGCTTTCTCTCATAGAGAGACAAGCTTTTGAGCAGATTTGGGCTAGATTTCACTTCATTTGAACAGAAGCACTATTTCAACATTACTGGTCTCAGAAACCTGTAAAATGACAATCTTGAGCATTGAAGTCCTAACATAAGTTTTTGTGCATATTACTTCTAACACATTAAAAACTGTCTTACAGCATTGCAAAAACATTTTATTTCATAAGGCATAAGCATCTTTCAGTTTGGCAAGATTTGCAATGAATATTGAATGAAGCAGCTTTCTCTTATAGAGAGACAAGCTTTTGAGCTTATTTAGGCTAGATTTCACTTCATTTGAACAGAAGCATTATTTTAACATTACTGGTCTCAGAAGCCTGTAAACTGACAATCTTGAGCATTGAAGTCCTAACATATGTTTTTGTGCATATAACTTCTAACACATTAAAAACTGTTTTACAGCATTGCAAAAACATTGTATTTCATAAGGCATAAGCATCTTTCAGTTTGGCAAGATTTGCACTGATTATTGAATGAAGCAGCTTTCTCTTATAGAGAGACAAGCTTTTGAGCTTATTTAGGCTAGATTTCACTTCATTTGAACAAAAGCACTATTTTAACATTACTGGTCTCAGAAACCTGTAAACTTACAATCTTGAGCATTGAAGTCCTAACATATGTTTTTGTGCATATAACTTCTAACACATTAAAAACTGTCTTACAGCATTGCAAAAACATTGTATTTCATTAGGCATAAGCATCTTTCAGTTTGGCAAGATTTGCACTGAATATTGAATGAAGCAGCTTTCTCTCATAGAGAGACAAGCTTTTGAGCAGATTTGGGCTAGATTTCACTTCATTTGAACAGAAGCACTATTTCAACATTACTGGTCTCAGAAACCTGTAAAATGACAATCTTGAGCATTGAAGTCCTAACATAAGTTTTTGTGCATATTACTTCTAACACATTAAAAACTGTCTTACAGCATTGCAAAAATATTTTATTTCATAAGGCATAAGCATCTTTCAGTTTGGCAAGATTTGCAATGAATATTGAATGAAGCAGCTTTCTCTTATAGAGAGACAAGCTTTTGAGCTTATTTAGGCTAGATTTCACTTCATTTGAACAGAAGCACTATTTTAACATTACTGGTCTCAGAAGCCTGTAAACTGACAATCTTTAGCATTGAAGTCCAAACATATGTTTTTGTGCATATAACTTCTAACACATTAAAAACTGTCTCACTGCATTGCAGAAATCATTTTATTTCATAAGGCATAAGAATCTTTCAGTTTGGCAAGAATTGCACTGATTATTGAATGAAGCAGCTTTCTCTTATAGAGAGACAAGCTTTTGAGCTTATTTAGGCTAGATTTCACTTCATTTGAACAAAAGCACTATTTCAACATTACTGGTCTCAGAAACCTGTAAACTTACAATCTTGAGCATTAAAGTCCTAACATATGTTTTTGTGCATATAACTTCTAACACATTAAAAACTGTCTTACAGCATTGCAAAAACATTGTATTTCATTAGGCATAAGCATCTTTCAGTTTGGCAAGATTTGCACTGATTATTGAATGAAGCAGCTTTTTCTTATAGAGAGACAAGCTTTTGAGCAGATTTGGGCTAAAGTTCACTTCATTTGAACAGAAGCACTATTTCAACATTACTGGTCTCAGAAACCTGTAAACTGACAATCTTGAGCATTTGAAGTCCTAACATATGTTTTTGTGCATATAACTTCTAACACATTAAAAACTGTCTTACAGCATTGCAAAAACATTGTATTTCATAAGGCATAAGCATCTTTCAGTTTGGCAAGATTTGCACTGATTATTGAATGAAGCAGCTTTTTCTTATAGAGAGACAAGCTTTTGAGCTTATTTATGCTAGATTTCACTTCATTTGAACAAAAGCACTATTTTAACATTACTGGTCTCAGAAACCTGTAAACTAACAATCTTGAGCATTGAAGTCCTAACATATGTTTTTGTGCATATAACTTCTAACACATTAAAAACTGTCTTACAGCATTGCAAAAACATTGTATTTCATAAGGCATAAGCATCTTTCAGTTTGGAAGATTTGCACTGATTATTGAATGAAGCAGCTTTCTCTTATAGAGAGACATTCTTTTGAGTTTATTTAGGCTAGATTTCACTTCATTTGAACAGAAGCACTATTTCAACATTACTGGTCTCAGAAACCTGTAAAATGACAATCTTGAGCATTGAAGTCCTTACATAAGTTTTTGGGCATTTAACTTCTAACACATTAAAAACTGTCTTACAGCATTGCAAAAACATTGTATTTCATAAGGCATAAGCATCTTTCAGTTTAGCAACATTTGCACTGAATATTGAATGAAGCAGCTTTCTCTCATAGAGAGACAAGCTTTTGAGCAGATTTGGGCTAGATTTCACTTCATTTGAACAGAAGCACTATTTCAACATTACTGGTCTCAGAAACCTGTAAAATGACAATCTTGAGCATTGAAGTCCTAACATAAGTTTTTGTGCATATTACTTCTAACACATTAAAAACTGTCTTACAGCATTGCAAAAACATTTTATTTCATAAGGCATAAGCATCTTTCAGTTTGGCAAGATTTGCAATGAATATTGAATGAAGCAGCTTTCTCTTATAGAGAGACAAGCTTTTGAGCTTATTTAGGCTAGATTTCACTTCATTTGAACAGAAGCACTATTTTAACATTACTGGTCTCAGAAGCCTGTAAACTGACAATCTTGAGCATTGAAGTCCAAACATATGTTTTTGTGCATATAACTTCTAACACATTAAAAACTGTCTCACTGCATTGCAGAAATCATTTTATTTCATAAGGCATAAGAATCTTTCAGTTTGGCAAGAATTGCACTGATTATTGAATGAAGCAGCTTTCTCTTATAGAGAGACAAGCTTTTGAGCTTATTTAGGCTAGATTTCACTTCATTTGAACAAAAGCACTATTTCAACATTACTGGTCTCAGAAACCTGTAAACTTACAATCTTGAGCATTAAAGTCCTAGCATATGTTTTTGTGCATATAACTTCTAACACATTAAAAACTGTCTTACAGCATTGCAAAAACATTGTATTTCATTAGGCATAAGCATCTTTCAGTTTGGCAAGATTTGCACTGATTATTGAATGAAGCAGCTTTTTCTTATAGAGAGACAAGCTTTTGAGCAGATTTGGGCTAAAGTTCACTTCATTTGAACAGAAGCACTATTTCAACATTACTGGTCTCAGAAACCTGTAAACTGACAATCTTGAGCATTTGAAGTCCTAACATATGTTTTTGTGCATATAACTTCTAACACATTAAAAACTGTCTTACAGCATTGCAAAAACATTGTATTTCATAAGGCATAAGCATCTTTCAGTTTGGCAAGATTTGCACTGATTATTGAATGAAGCAGCTTTTTCTTATAGAGAGACAAGCTTTTGAGCTTATTTATGCTAGATTTCACTTCATTTGAACAAAAGCACTATTTTAACATTACTGGTCTCAGAAACCTGTAAACTAACAATCTTGAGCATTGAAGTTCTAACATATGTTTTTGTGCATATAACTTCTAACACATTAAAAACTGTCTTACAGCATTGCAAAAACATTGTATTTCATAAGGCATAAGCATCTTTCAGTTTGGAAGATTTGCACTGATTATTGAATGAAGCAGCTTTCTCTTATAGAGAGACATTCTTTTGAGTTTATTTAGGCTAGATTTCACTTCATTTGAACAGAAGCACTATTTCAACATTACTGGTCTCAGAAACCTGTAAAATGACAATCTTGAGCATTGAAGTCCTAACATAAGTTTTTGGGCATTTAACTTCTAACACATTAAAAACTGTCTTACAGCATTGCAAAAACATTGTATTTCATAAGGCATAAGCATCTTTCAGTTTAGCAACATTTGCACTGAATATTGAATGAAGCAGCTTTCTCTCATAGAGAGACAAGCTTTTGAGCAGATTTGGGCTAGATTTCACTTCATTTGAACAGAAGCACTATTTCAACATTACTGGTCTCAGAAACCTGTAAACTAACAATCTTGAGCATTGAAGTCCTAACATAAGTTTTTGGGCATTTAACTTCTAACACATTAAAAACTGTCTTACAGCATTGCAAAAACATTGTATTTCATAAGGCATAAGCATCTTTCAGTTTGGCAACATTTGCACTGAATATTGAATGAAGCAGCTTTCTCTCATAGAGAGACAAGCTTTTGAGCAGATTTGGGCTAGATTTCACTTCATTTGAACAGAAGCATTATTTTAACATTACTGGTCTCAGAAGCCTGTAAACTGACAATCTTGAGCATTGAAGTCCTAACATATGTTTTTGTGCATATAACTTCTAACACATTAAAAACTGTCTTACAGCATTGCAAAAACATTTTATTTCATAAGGCATAAGCATCTTTCAGTTTGGCAAGATTTGCAATGAATATTGAATGAAGCAGCTTTCTCTTATAGAGAGACAAGCTTTTGAGCTTATTTAGGCTAGATTTCACTTCATTTGAACAAAAGCACTATTTCAACATTACTGGTCTCAGAAACCTGTAAACTTACAATCTTGAGCATTGAAGTCCTAACATATGTTTTTGTGCATATAACTTCTAACACATTAAAAACTGTCTCACTTCATTGCAGAAATCATTTTATTTCATAAGACATAAGCATCTTTCAGTTTGGCAAGAATTGCACTGAACATTGAATGAAGCAGCTCTATCTCACATTGAAACAAGCTTTTGAGCAGATTTGGGCTAGATTTCACTTCATTTGAACAAAAGCACTATTTTAACATTACTGGTCTCAGAAACCTGTAAACTTACAATCTTGAGCATTGAAGTCCTAACATATGTTTTTGTGCATATAACTTCTAACACATTAAAAACTGTCTTACAGCATTGCAAAAATATTGTATTTCATAAGGCATAAGCATCTTTCAGTTTGGCAACAATTGCACTGAATATTGAATGAAGCAGCTTTCTCTCATAGAGAGACAAGCTTTTGAGCAGATTTGGGCTAGATTTCACTTCATTTGAACAGAAGCACTATTTCAACATTACTGGTCTCAGAAACCTGTTAAATGACAATCTTGAGCATTTGAAGTCCTAACATAAGTTTTTGTGCATATAACTTCTAACACATGAAAAACTGTCTTACAGCATTGCAAAAACATTTTATTTCATGAGGCATAAGCATCTTTCAGTTTGGCAAGATTTGCACTGATTATTGAATGAAGCAGCTTTCTCTTATAGAGAGACAAGCTTTTGAGCTTATTTAGGCTAGATTTCACTTCATTTGAACAAAAGCACTATTTCAACATTACTGGTCTCAGAAACCTGTAAACTTACTATCTTGAGCATTGAAGTCCTAACATATGTTTTTGTGCATATAACTTCTAACACATTAAAAACTGTCTCACTTCATTGCAGAAATCATTTTATTTCATAAGGCATAAGAATCTTTCAGTTTGGCAAGAATTGCACTGATTATTGAATGAAGCAGCTTTCTCTTATAGAGAGACAAGCTTTTGAGCTTATTTAGGCTAGATTTCACTTCATTTGAACAGAAGCACTATTTCAACATTACTGGTCTCAGAAACCTGTAAAATGACAATCTTGAGCATTGAAGTCCTAACATAAGTTTTTGTGCATATTACTTCTAACACATTAAAAACTGTCTTACAGCATTGCAAAAACATTTTATTTCATAAGGCATAAGCATCTTTCAGTTTGGCAAGATTTGCAATGAATATTGAATGAAGCAGCTTTCTCTTATAGAGAGACAAGCTTTTGAGCTTATTTAGGCTAGATTTCACTTCATTTGAACAGAAGCACTATTTTAACATTACTGGTCTCAGAAGCCTGTAAACTGACAATCTTGAGCATTGAAGTCCAAACATATGTTTTTGTGCATATAACTTCTAACACATTAAAAACTGTCTCACTGCATTGCAGAAATCATTTTATTTCATAAGGCATAAGAATCTTTCAGTTTGGCAAGAATTGCACTGATTATTGAATGAAGCAGCTTTCTCTTATAGAGAGACAAGCTTTTGAGCTTATTTAGGCTAGATTTCACTTCATTTGAACAAAAGCACTATTTCAACATTACTGGTCTCTGAAACCTGTAAACTTACAATCTTGAGCATTGAAGTCCTAACATATGTTTTTGTGCATATAACTTCTAACACATTAAAAACTGTCTTACAGCATTGCAAAAACATTGTATTTCATTAGGCATAAGCATCTTTCAGTTTGGCAAGATTTGCACTGATTATTGAATGAAGCAGCTTTTTCTTATAGAGAGACAAGCTTTTGAGCAGATTTGGGCTAAAGTTCACTTCATTTGAACAGAAGCACTATTTCAACATTACTGGTCTCAGAAACCTGTAAACTGACAATCTTGAGCATTTGAAGTCCTAACATATGTTTTTGTGCATATAACTTCTAACACATTAAAAACTGTCTTACAGCATTGCAAAAACATTGTATTTCATAAGGCATAAGCATCTTTCAGTTTGGCAAGATTTGCACTGATTATTGAATGAAGCAGCTTTTTCTTATAGAGAGACAAGCTTTTGAGCTTATTTATGCTAGATTTCACTTCATTTGAACAAAAGCACTATTTTAACATTACTGGTCTCAGAAACCTGTAAACTAACAATCTTGAGCATTGAAGTCCTAACATATGTTTTTGTGCATATAACTTCTAACACATTAAAAACTGTCTTACAGCATTGCAAAAACATTGTATTTCATAAGGCATAAGCATCTTTCAGTTTGGAAGATTTGCACTGATTATTGAATGAAGCAGCTTTCTCTTATAGAGAGACATTCTTTTGAGTTTATTTAGGCTAGATTTCACTTCATTTGAACAGAAGCACTATTTCAACATTACTGGTCTCAGAAACCTGTAAAATGACAATCTTGAGCATTGAAGTCCTAACATAAGTTTTTGGGCATTTAACTTCTAACACATTAAAAACTGTCTTACAGCATTGCAAAAACATTGTATTTCATAAGGCATAAGCATCTTTCAGTTTGGAAGATTTGCACTGATTATTGAATGAAGCAGCTTTCTCTTATAGAGAGACATTCTTTTGAGTTTATTTAGGCTAGATTTCACTTCATTTGAACAGAAGCACTATTTCAACATTACTGGTCTCAGAAACCTGTAAAATGACAATCTTGAGCATTGAAGTCCTAACATAAGTTTTTGGGCATTTAACTTCTAACACATTAAAAACTGTCTTACAGCATTGCAAAAACATTGTATTTCATAAGGCATAAGCATCTTTCAGTTTAGCAACATTTGCACTGAATATTGAATGAAGCAGCTTTCTCTCATAGAGAGACAAGCTTTTGAGCAGATTTGGGCTAGATTTCACTTCATTTGAACAGAAGCACTATTTCAACATTACTGGTCTCAGAAACCTGTAAACTAACAATCTTGAGCATTGAAGTCCTAACATATGTTTTTGTGCATATAACTTCTAACACATTAAAAACTGTCTTACAGCATTGCAAAAACATTGTATTTCATAAGGCATTAGCATCTTTCAGTTTGGCAAGATTTGCAATGAATATTGAATGAAGCAGCTTTCTCTTATAGAGAGACAAGCTTTTGAGCTTATTTAGGCTAGATTTCACTTCATTTGAACAGAAGCACTATTTTAACATTACTGGTCTCAGAAGCCTGTAAACTGACAATCTTGAGCATTGAAGTCCTAACATATGTTTTTGTTCATATAACTTCTAACACATTAAAAACTGTCTCACTTCATTGCAGAAATCATTTTATTTCATAAGACATAAGCATCTTTCAGTTTGGCAAGAATTGCACTGAACATTGAATGAAGCAGCTCTATCTCACAGAGAAACAAGCTTTTGAGCAGATTTGGGCTAGATTTCACTTCATTTGAACAGAAGCACTATTTCAACATTACTGGTCTCAGAAACCTGTAAAATGATGATCTTGAGCATTGAAGTCCTAACATAAGTTTTTGGGCATATAACTTCTAACACATTAAAAACTGTCTCACTGCATTGCAGAAATCATTTTATTTCATAAGGCATAAGCATCTTTCAGTTTGGCAAGAATTGCACTGATTATTGAATGAAGCAGCTTTCTCTTATAGAGAGACAAGCTTTTGAGCTTATTTAGGCTAGATTTCACTTCATTTGAACAAAAGCACTATTTCAACATTACTGGTCTCAGAAACCTGTAAACTTACAATCTTGAGCATTGAAGTCCTAACATATGTTTTTGTGCATATAACTTCTAACACATTAAAAACTGTCTTACAGCATTGCAAAAACATTGTATTTCATAAGGCATAAGCATCTTTCAGTTTGGCAAGATTTGCACTGATTATTGAATGAAGCAGCTTTTTCTTATAGAGAGACAAGCTTTTGAGCAGATTTGGGCTAAAGTTCACTTCATTTGAACAGAAGCACTATTTCAACATTACTGGTCTCAGAAACCTGTAAACTGACAATCTTGAGCATTTGAAGTCCTAACATATGTTTTTGTGCATATAACTTCTAACACATTAAAAACTGTCTTACAGCATTGCAAAAACATTGTATTTCATAAGGCATAAGCATCTTTCAGTTTGGCAAGATTTGCACTGATTATTGAATGAAGCAGCTTTTTCTTATAGAGAGACAAGCTTTTGAGCTTATTTATGCTAGATTTCACTTCATTTGAACAAAAGCACTATTTTAACATTACTGGTCTCAGAAACCTGTAAACTAACAATCTTGAGCATTGAAGTCCTAACATATGTTTTTGTGCATATAACTTCTAACACATTAAAAACTGTCTTACAGCATTGCAAAAACATTGTATTTCATAAGGCATAAGCATCTTTCAGTTTGGAAGATTTGCACTGATTATTGAATGAAGCAGCTTTCTCTTATAGAGAGACATTCTTTTGAGTTTATTTAGGCTAGATTTCACTTCATTTGAACAGAAGCACTATTTCAACATTACTGGTCTCAGAAACCTGTAAAATGACAATCTTGAGCATTGAAGTCCTAACATAAGTTTTTGGGCATTTAACTTCTAACACATTAAAAACTGTCTTACAGCATTGCAAAAACATTGTTTTTCATAAGGCATAAGCATCTTTCAGTTTAGCAACATTTGCACTGAATATTGAATGAAGCAGCTTTCTCTCATAGAGAGACAAGCTTTTGAGCAGATTTGGGCTAGATTTCACTTCATTTGAACAGAAGCACTATTTTAACATTACTGGTCTCAGAAACCTGTAAACTAACAATCTTGAGCATTGAAGTCCTAACATATGTTATTGTGCATATAACTTCTAACACATTAAAAACTGTCTTACAGCATTGCAAAAACATTGTATTTCATAAGGCATAAGCATCTTTCAGTTTGGCAAGATTTGCACTGAATATTGAATGAAGCAGCTTTCTCTCATAGAGAGACAAGCTTTTGAGCTTATTTAGGCTAGATTTCACTTCATTTGAACAGAAGCACTATTTTAACATTACTGGTCTCAGAAGCCTGTAAACTGACAATCTTGAGCATTGAAGTCCTAACATATGTTTTTGTTCATATAACTTCTAACACATTAAAAACTGTCTCACTTCATTGCAGAAATCATTTTATTTCATAAGACATAAGCATCTTTCAGTTTGGCAAGAATTGCACTGAACATTGAATGAAGCAGCTCTATCTCACAGAGAAACAAGCTTTTGAGCAGATTTGGGCTAGATTTCACTTCATTTGAACAGAAGCACTATTTCAACATTACTGGTCTCAGAAACCTGTAAAATGACGATCTTGAGCATTGAAGTCCTAACATAAGTTTTTGGGCATATAACTTCTAACACATTAAAAACTGTCTTACAGCATTGCAAAAACATTGTATTTCATAAGGCATAAGCATCTTTCAGTTTGGCAAGATTTGCACTGATTATTGAATGAAGCAGCTTTCTCTTATAGAGAGACAAGCTTTTGAGCTTATTTAGGCTAGATTTCACTTCATTTGAACAAAAGCACTATTTTAACATTACTGGTCTCAGAAACCTGTAAACTTACAATCTTGAGCATTGAAGTCCTAACATATGTTATTGTGCATATAACTTCTAACACATTAAAAACTGTCTTACAGCATTGCAAAAACATTGTATTTCATAAGGCATAAGCATCTTTCAGTTTGGCAAGATTTGCACTGAATATTGAATGAAGCAGCTTTCTCTCATAGAGAGACAAGCTTTTGAGCAGATTTGGGCTAGATTTCACTTCATTTGAACAGAAGCACTATTTCAACATTACTGGTCTCAGAAACCTGTAAACTGACAATCTTGAGCATTGAAGTCCTAACATAAGTTTTTGTGCATATTACTTCTAACACATTAAAAACTGTCTTACAGCATTGCAAAAACATTTTATTTCATAAGGCATAAGCATCTTTCAGTTTGGCAAGATTTGCAATGAATATTGAATGAAGCAGCTTTCTCTTATAGAGAGACAAGCTTTTGAGCTTATTTAGGCTAGATTTCACTTCATTTGAACAGAAGCATTATTTTAACATTACTGGTCTCAGAAGCCTGTAAACTGACAATCTTGAGCATTGAAGTCCTAACATATGTTTTTGTGCATATAACTTCTAACACATTAAAAACTGTTTTACAGCATTGCAAAAACATTGTATTTCATAAGGCATAAGCATCTTTCAGTTTGGCAAGATTTGCACTGATTATTGAATGAAGCAGCTTTCTCTTATAGAGAGACAAGCTTTTGAGCTTATTTAGGCTAGATTTCACTTCATTTGAACAAAAGCACTATTTTAACATTACTGGTCTCAGAAACCTGTAAACTTACAATCTTGAGCATTGAAGTCCTAACATATGTTTTTGTGCATATAACTTCTAACACATTAAAAACTGTCTTACAGCATTGCAAAAACATTGTATTTCATAAGGCATAAGCATCTTTCAGTTTGGCAAGATTTGCACTGAATATTGAATGAAGCAGCTTTCTCTCATAGAGAGACAAGCTTTTGAGCAGATTTGGGCTAGATTTCACTTCATTTGAACAGAAGCACTATTTCAACATTACTGGTCTCAGAAACCTGTAAACTTACAATCTTGAGGTTTGAAGTCCTAACATATGTTTTTGTGCATATAACTTCTAACACATTAAAAACTGTCTTACAGCATTGGAAAAACATTGTATTTCATAAAGCATAAGCATCTTTCAGTTTGGCAAGATTTGCAATGAATATTGAATGAAGCAGCTTTTTCTTATAGAGAGACAAGCTTTTGAGCTTATTTAGGCTAGATTTCACTTCATTTGAACAGAAGCACTATTTCAACATTACTGGTCTCAGAAACCTGTAAACTGACAATCTTGAGCATTAAAGTCCTAACATATGTTTTTGTGCATATAACTTCTAACACATTAAAAACTGTCTCACTGCATTGCAGAAATCATTTTATTTCATAAGACATAAGCATCTTTCAGTTTGGCAAGAATTGCACTGAACATTGAATGAAGCAGCTCTATCTCACAGAGAAAACAAGCTTTTGAGCAGATTTGGGCTAGATTGCACTTCATTTGAACAGAAGCACTATTTCAACATTACTGGTCTCAGAAACCTGTAAAATGACAATCTTGAGCATTGAAGTCCTAACATAAGTTTTTGTGCATATTACTTCTAACACATTAAAAACTGTCTTACAGCATTGCAAAAACATTTTATTTCATAAGGCATAAGCATCTTTCAGTTTGGCAAGATTTGCAATGAATATTGAATGAAGCAGCTTTCTCTTATAGAGAGACAAGCTTTTGAGCTTATTTAGGCTAGATTTCACTTCATTTGAACAGAAGCACTATTTTAACATTACTGGTCTCAGAAGTCTGTAAACTGACAATCTTGAGCATTGAAGTCCAAACATATGTTTTTGTGCATATAACTTCTAACACATTAAAAACTGTCTTACAGCATTGCAAAAACATTGTATTTCATTAGGCATAAGCATCTTTCAGTTTGGCAAGATTTGCACTGATTATTGAATGAAGCAGCTTTTTCTTATAGAGAGACAAGCTTTTGAGCAGATTTGGGCCTAAAGTTCACTTCATTTGAACAGAAGCACTATTTCAACATTACTGGTCTCAGAAACCTGTAAACTGACAATCTTGAGCATTTGAAGTCCTAACACATGTTTTTGTGCATATAACTTCTAACACATTAAAAACTGTCTTACAGCATTGCAAAAACATTGTATTTCATAAGGCATAAGCATCTTTCAGTTTGGCAAGATTTGCACTGATTATTGAATGAAGCAGCTTTTTCTTATAGAGAGACAAGCTTTTGAGCTTATTTATGCTAGATTTCACTTCATTTGAACAAAAGCACTATTTTAACATTACTGGTCTCAGAAACCTGTAAACTAACAATCTTGAGCATTGAAGTCCTAACATATGTTTTTGTGCATATAACTTCTAACACATTAAAAACTGTCTTACAGCATTGCAAAAACATTGTATTTCATAAGGCATAAGCATCTTTCAGTTTGGAAGATTTGCACTGATTATTGAATGAAGCAGCTTTCTCTTATAGAGAGACATTCTTTTGAGTTTATTTAGGCTAGATTTCACTTCATTTGAACAGAAGCACTATTTCAACATTACTGGTCTCAGAAACCTGTAAAATGACAATCTTGAGCATTGAAGTCCTAACATAAGTTTTTGGGCATTTAACTTCTAACACATTAAAAACTGTCTTACAGCATTGCAAAAACATTGTATTTCATAAGGCATAAGCATCTTTCAGTTTAGCAACATTTGCACTGAATATTGAATGAAGCAGCTTTCTCTCATAGAGAGACAAGCTTTTGAGCAGATTTGGGCTAGATTTCACTTCATTTGAACAGAAGCACTATTTTAACATTACTGGTCTCAGAAACCTGTAAACTAACAATCTTGAGCATTGAAGTCCTAACATATGTTATTGTGCATATAACTTCTAACACATTAAAAACTGTCTTACAGCATTGCAAAAACATTGTATTTCATAAGGCATAAGCATCTTTCAGTTTGGCAAGATTTGCACTGAATATTGAATGAAGCAGCTTTCTCTCATAGAGAGACAAGCTTTTGAGCTTATTTAGGCTAGATTTCACTTCATTTGAACAGAAGCACTATTTTAACATTACTGGTCTCAGAAGCCTGTAAACTGACAATCTTGAGCATTGAAGTCCTAACATATGTTTTTGTTCATATAACTTCTAACACATTAAAAACTGTCTCACTTCATTGCAGAAATCATTTTATTTCATAAGACATAAGCATCTTTCAGTTTGGCAAGAATTGCACTGAACATTGAATGAAGCAGCTCTATCTCACAGAGAAACAAGCTTTTGAGCAGATTTGGGCTAGATTTCACTTCATTTGAACAGAAGCACTATTTCAACATTACTGGTCTCAGAAACCTGTAAAATGACGATCTTGAGCATTGAAGTCCTAACATAAGTTTTTGGGCATATAACTTCTAACACATTAAAAACTGTCTTACAGCATTGCAAAAACATTGTATTTCATAAGGCATAAGCATCTTTCAGTTTGGCAAGATTTGCACTGATTATTGAATGAAGCAGCTTTCTCTTATAGAGAGACAAGCTTTTGAGCTTATTTAGGCTAGATTTCACTTCATTTGAACAAAAGCACTATTTTAACATTACTGGTCTCAGAAACCTGTAAACTTACAATCTTGAGCATTGAAGTCCTAACATATGTTATTGTGCATATAACTTCTAACACATTAAAAACTGTCTTACAGCATTGCAAAAACATTGTATTTCATAAGGCATAAGCATCTTTCAGTTTGGCAAGATTTGCACTGAATATTGAATGAAGCAGCTTTCTCTCATAGAGAGACAAGCTTTTGAGCAGATTTGGGCTAGATTTCACTTCATTTGAACAGAAGCACTATTTCAACATTACTGGTCTCAGAAACCTGTAAACTGACAATCTTGAGCATTGAAGTCCTAACATAAGTTTTTGTGCATATTACTTCTAACACATTAAAAACTGTCTTACAGCATTGCAAAAACATTTTATTTCATAAGGCATAAGCATCTTTCAGTTTGGCAAGATTTGCAATGAATATTGAATGAAGCAGCTTTCTCTTATAGAGAGACAAGCTTTTGAGCTTATTTAGGCTAGATTTCACTTCATTTGAACAGAAGCATTATTTTAACATTACTGGTCTCAGAAGCCTGTAAACTGACAATCTTGAGCATTGAAGTCCTAACATATGTTTTTGTGCATATAACTTCTAACACATTAAAAACTGTTTTACAGCATTGCAAAAACATTGTATTTCATAAGGCATAAGCATCTTTCAGTTTGGCAAGATTTGCACTGATTATTGAATGAAGCAGCTTTCTCTTATAGAGAGACAAGCTTTTGAGCTTATTTAGGCTAGATTTCACTTCATTTGAACAAAAGCACTATTTTAACATTACTGGTCTCAGAAACCTGTAAACTTACAATCTTGAGCATTGAAGTCCTAACATATGTTTTTGTGCATATAACTTCTAACACATTAAAAACTGTCTTACAGCATTGCAAAAACATTGTATTTCATAAGGCATAAGCATCTTTCAGTTTGGCAAGATTTGCACTGAATATTGAATGAAGCAGCTTTCTCTCATAGAGAGACAAGCTTTTGAGCAGATTTGGGCTAGATTTCACTTCATTTGAACAGAAGCACTATTTCAACATTACTGGTCTCAGAAACCTGTAAACTTACAATCTTGAGGTTTGAAGTCCTAACATATGTTTTTGTGCATATAACTTCTAACACATTAAAAACTGTCTTACAGCATTGGAAAAACATTGTATTTCATAAAGCATAAGCATCTTTCAGTTTGGCAAGATTTGCAATTAATATTGAATGAAGCAGCTTTTTCTTATAGAGAGACAAGCTTTTGAGCTTATTTAGGCTAGATTTCACTTCATTTGAACAGAAGCACTATTTCAACATTACTGGTCTCAGAAACCTGTAAACTGACAATCTTGAGCATTAAAGTCCTAACATATGTTTTTGTGCATATAACTTCTAACACATTAAAAACTGTCTCACTGCATTGCAGAAATCATTTTATTTCATAAGACATAAGCATCTTTCAGTTTGGCAAGAATTGCACTGAACATTGAATGAAGCAGCTCTATCTCACAGAGAAAACAAGCTTTTGAGCAGATTTGGGCTAGATTGCACTTCATTTGAACAGAAGCACTATTTCAACATTACTGGTCTCAGAAACCTGTAAAATGACAATCTTGAGCATTGAAGTCCTAACATAAGTTTTTGTGCATATTACTTCTAACACATTAAAAACTGTCTTACAGCATTGCAAAAACATTTTATTTCATAAGGCATAAGCATCTTTCAGTTTGGCAAGATTTGCAATGAATATTGAATGAAGCAGCTTTCTCTTATAGAGAGACAAGCTTTTGAGCTTATTTAGGCTAGATTTCACTTCATTTGAACAGAAGCACTATTTTAACATTACTGGTCTCAGAAGTCTGTAAACTGACAATCTTGAGCATTGAAGTCCAAACATATGTTTTTGTGCATATAACTTCTAACACATTAAAAACTGTCTTACAGCATTGCAAAAACATTGTATTTCATTAGGCATAAGCATCTTTCAGTTTGGCAAGATTTGCACTGATTATTGAATGAAGCAGCTTTTTCTTATAGAGAGACAAGCTTTTGAGCAGATTTGGGCCTAAAGTTCACTTCATTTGAACAGAAGCACTATTTCAACATTACTGGTCTCAGAAACCTGTAAACTGACAATCTTGAGCATTTGAAGTCCTAACACATGTTTTTGTGCATATAACTTCTAACACATTAAAAACTGTCTTACAGCATTGCAAAAACATTGTATTTCATAAGGCATAAGCATCTTTCAGTTTGGCAAGATTTGCACTGATTATTGAATGAAGCAGCTTTTTCTTATAGAGAGACAAGCTTTTGAGCTTATTTATGCTAGATTTCACTTCATTTGAACAAAAGCACTATTTTAACATTACTGGTCTCAGAAACCTGTAAACTAACAATCTTGAGCATTGAAGTCCTAACATATGTTTTTGTGCATATAACTTCTAACACATTAAAAACTGTCTTACAGCATTGCAAAAACATTGTATTTCATAAGGCATAAGCATCTTTCAGTTTGGAAGATTTGCACTGATTATTGAATGAAGCAGCTTTCTCTTATAGAGAGACATTCTTTTGAGTTTATTTAGGCTAGATTTCACTTCATTTGAACAGAAGCACTATTTCAACATTACTGGTCTCAGAAACCTGTAAAATGACAATCTTGAGCATTGAAGTCCTAACATAAGTTTTTGGGCATTTAACTTCTAACACATTAAAAACTGTCTTACAGCATTGCAAAAACATTGTATTTCATAAGGCATAAGCATCTTTCAGTTTAGCAACATTTGCACTGAATATTGAATGAAGCAGCTTTCTCTCATAGAGAGACAAGCTTTTGAGCAGATTTGGGCTAGATTTCACTTCATTTGAACAGAAGCACTATTTCAACATTACTGGTCTCAGAAACCTGTAAACTGACAATCTTGAGCATTTGAAGTCCTAACATAAGTTTTTGGGCATTTAACTTCTAACACATTAAGAAACTGTCTTACAGCATTGCAAAAACATTGTATTTCATAAGGCATAAGCATCTTTCAGTTTGGCAACATTTGCACTGAATATTGAATGAAGCAGCTTTCTCTTATAGAGAGACAATCCTTTGAGCTTATTTAGGCTAGATTTCACTTCATTTGAACAAAAGCACTATTTTAACATTACTGGTCTCAGAAACCTGTAAACTTACAATCTTGAGCATTGAAGTCCTAACATATGTTTTTGTGCATATAACTTCTAACACATTAAAAACTGTCTTACAGCATTGCAAAAATATTGTATTTCATAAGGCATAAGCATCTTTCAGTTTTGCAAGATTTGCACTGATTATTGAATGAAGCAGCTTTATCTTATAGAGAGACAAGCTTTTGAGCTTATTTAGGCTAGATTTCACTTCATTTGAACAAAAGCACTATTTCAACATTACTGGTCTCAGAAACCTGTAAACTGACAATCTTGAGCATTGAAGTCCTAACACATGTTTTTGTGCATATAACTTCTAACACATTAAAAACTGTCTCACTGCATTGCAGAAATCATTTTATTTCATAAGACATAAGCATCTTTCAGTTTGGCAAGAATTGCACTGAACATTGAATGAAGCAGCTCTATCTCACAGAGAAACAAGCTTTTGAGCAGATTTGGGCTAGATTGCACTTCATTTGAACAGAAGCACTATTTCAACATTACTGGTCTCAGAAACCTGTAAAATGACAATCTTGAGCATTGAAGTCCTAACATAAGTTTTTGGGCATTTAACTTCTAACACATTAAAAACTGTCTTACAGCATTGCAAAAACATTGTATTTCATAAGGCATAAGCATCTTTCAGTTTGGCAACATTTGCACTGAATATTGAATGAAGCAGCTTTCTCTCATAGAGAGACAAGCTTTTGAGCAGATTTGGGCTAGATTTCACTTCATTTGAACAGAAGCACTATTTCAACATTACTGGTCTCAGAAACCTGTAAAATGACAATCTTGAGCATTGAAGTCCTAACATAAGTTTTTGTGCATATTACTTCTAACACATTAAAAACTGTCTTACAGCATTGCAAAAACATTTTATTTCATAAGGCATAAGCATCTTTCAGTTTGGCAAGATTTGCAATGAATATTGAATGAAGCAGCTTTCTCTTATAGAGAGACAAGCTTTTGAGCTTATTTAGGCTAGATTTCACTTCATTTGAACAGAAGCATTATTTTAACATTACTGGTCTCAGAAGCCGGTAAACTGACAATCTTGAGCATTGAAGTCCTAACATATGTTTTTGTGCATATAACTTCTAACACATTAAAAACTGTTTTACAGCATTGCAAAAACATTGTATTTCATAAGGCATAAGCATCTTTCAGTTTGGCAAGATTTGCACTGATTATTGAATGAAGCAGCTTTCTCTTATAGAGAGACAAGCTTTTGAGCTTATTTAGGCTAGATTTCACTTCATTTGAACAAAAGCACTATTTTAACATTACTGGTCTCAGAAACCTGTAAACTTACAATCTTGAGCATTGAAGTCCTAACATATGTTTTTGTGCATATAACTTCTAACACATTAAAAACTGTCTTACAGCATTGCAAAAACATTGTATTTCATAAGGCATAAGCATCTTTCAGTTTGGCAAGATTTGCACTGAATATTGAATGAAGCAGCTTTCTCTCATAGAGAGACAAGCTTTTGAGCAGATTTGGGCTAGATTTCACTTCATTTGAACAGAAGCACTATTTCAACATTACTGGTCTCAGAAACCTGTAAACTTACAATCTTGAGGTTTGAAGTCCTAACATATGTTTTTGTGCATATAACTTCTAACACATTAAAAACTGTCTTACAGCATTGGAAAAACATTGTATTTCATAAAGCATAAGCATCTTTCAGTTTGGCAAGATTTGCAATGAATATTGAATGAAGCAGCTTTTTCTTATAGAGAGACAAGCTTTTGAGCTTATTTAGGCTAGATTTCACTTCATTTGAACAGAAGCACTATTTCAACATTACTGGTCTCAGAAACCTGTAAAATGACAATCTTGAGCATTAAAGTCCTAACATATGTTTTTGTGCATATAACTTCTAACACATTAAAAACTGTCTCACTGCATTGCAGAAATCATTTTATTTCATAAGACATAAGCATCTTTCAGTTTGGCAAGAATTGCACTGAACATTGAATGAAGCAGCTCTATCTCACAGAGAAAACAAGCTTTTGAGCAGATTTGGGCTAGATTGCACTTCATTTGAACAGAAGCACTATTTCAACATTACTGGTCTCAGAAACCTGTAAAATGACAATCTTGAGCATTGAAGTCCTAACATAAGTTTTTGTGCATATTACTTCTAACACATTAAAAACTGTCTTACAGCATTGCAAAAACATTTTATTTCATAAGGCATAAGCATCTTTCAGTTTGGCAAGATTTGCAATGAATATTGAATGAAGCAGCTTTCTCTTATAGAGAGACAAGCTTTTGAGCTTATTTAGGCTAGATTTCACTTCATTTGAACAGAAGCACTATTTTAACATTACTGGTCTCAGAAGCCTGTAAACTGACAATCTTGAGCATTGAAGTCCAAACATATGTTTTTGTGCATATAACTTCTAACACATTAAAAACTGTCTCACTGCATTGCAGAAATCATTTTATTTCATAAGGCATAAGCATATTTCAGTTTGGCAAGAATTGCACTGATTATTGAATGAAGCAGCTTTCTCTTATAGAGAGACAAGCTTTTGAGCTTATTTAGGCTAGATTTCACTTCATTTGAACAAAAGCACTATTTCAACATTACTGGTCTCAGAAACCTGTAAACTTACAATCTTGAGCATTGAAGTCCTAACATATGTTTTTGTGCATATAACTTCTAACACATTAAAAACTGTCTTACAGCATTGCAAAAACATTGTATTTCATTAGGCATAAGCATCTTTCAGTTTGGCAAGATTTGCACTGATTATTGAATGAAGCAGCTTTTTCTTATAGAGAGACAAGCTTTTGAGCAGATTTGGGCCTAAAGTTCACTTCATTTGAACAGAAGCACTATTTCAACATTACTGGTCTCAGAAACCTGTAAACTGACAATCTTGAGCATTTGAAGTCCTAACACATGTTTTTGTGCATATAACTTCTAACACATTAAAAACTGTCTTACAGCATTGCAAAAACATTGTATTTCATAAGGCATAAGCATCTTTCAGTTTGGCAAGATTTGCACTGATTATTGAATGAAGCAGCTTTTTCTTATAGAGAGACAAGCTTTTGAGCTTATTTATGCTAGATTTCACTTCATTTGAACAAAAGCACTATTTTAACATTACTGGTCTCAGAAACCTGTAAACTAACAATCTTGAGCATTGAAGTCCTAACATATGTTTTTGTGCATATAACTTCTAACACATTAAAAACTGTCTTACAGCATTGCAAAAACATTGTATTTCATAAGGCATAAGCATCTTTCAGTTTGGAAGATTTGCACTGATTATTGAATGAAGCAGCTTTCTCTTATAGAGAGACATTCTTTTGAGTTTTTTTAGGCTAGATTTCACTTCATTTGAACAGAAGCACTATTTCAACATTACTGGTCTCAGAAACCTGTAAAATGACAATCTTGAGCATTGAAGTCCTAACATAAGTTTTTGGGCATTTAACTTCTAACACATTAAAAACTGTCTTACAGCATTGCAAAAACATTGTATTTCATAAGGCATAAGCATCTTTCAGTTTAGCAACATTTGCACTGAATATTGAATGAAGCAGCTTTCTCTCATAGAGAGACAAGCTTTTGAGCAGATTTGGGCTAGATTTCACTTCATTTGAACAGAAGCACTATTTCAACATTACTGGTCTCGGAAACCTGTAAACTAACAATCTTGAGCATTGAAGTCCTAACATATGTTATTGTGCATATAACTTCTAACACATTAAAAACTGTCTTACAGCATTGCAAAAACATTGTATTTCATAAGGCATAAGCATCTTTCAGTTTGGCAAGATTTGCACTGAATATTGAATGAAGCAGCTTTCTCTCATAGAGAGACAAGCTTTTGAGCTTATTTAGGCTAGATTTCACTTCATTTGAACAGAAGCACTATTTTAACATTACTGGTCTCAGAAGCCTGTAAACTGACAATCTTGAGCATTGAAGTCCTAACATATGTTTTTGTTCATATAACTTCTAACACATTAAAAACTGTCTCACTTCATTGCAGAAATCATTTTATTTCATAAGACATAAGCATCTTTCAGTTTGGCAAGAATTGCACTGAACATTGAATGAAGCAGCTCTATCTAACAGAGAAACAAGCTTTTGAGCAGATTTGGGCTAGATTTCACTTCATTTGAACAGAAGCACTATTTCAACATTACTGGTCTCAGAAACCTGTAAAATGATGATCTTGAGCATTGAAGTCCTAACATAAGTTTTTGGGCATATAACTTCTAACACATTAAAAACTGTCTTACAGCATTGCAAAAACATTGTATTTCATAAGGCATAAGCATCTTTCAGTTTGGCAAGATTTGCACTGAAAATTGAATGAAGCAGCTTTCTCTCATAGAGAGACAAGCTTTTGAGCAGATTTGGGCTAGATTTCACTTCATTTGAACAGAAGCACTATTTCAACATTACTGGTCTCAGAAACCTGTAAAATGACAATCTTGAGCATTGAAGTCCTAACATAAGTTTTTGGGCATATAACTTCTAACACATTAAAAACTGTCTTACAGCATTGCAAAAACATTGTATTTCATAAGGCATAAGCATCTTTCAGTTTGGCAAGATTTGCACTGATTATTGAATGAAGCAGCTTTCTCTTATAGAGAGACAAGCTTTTGAGCTTATTTAGGCTAGATTTCACTTCATTTGAACAAAAGCACTATTTTAACATTACTGGTCTCAGAAACCTGTAAACTTACAATCTTGAGCATTGAAGTCCTAACATATGTTATTGTGCATATAACTTCTAACACATTAAAAACTGTCTTACAGCATTGCAAAAACATTGTATTTCATAAGGCATAAGCATCTTTCAGTTTGGCAAGATTTGCACTGAATATTGAATGAAGCAGCTTTCTCTCATAGAGAGACAAGCTTTTGAGCAGATTTGGGCTAGATTTCACTTCATTTGAACAGAAGCACTATTTCAACATTACTGGTCTCAGAAACCTGTAAACTGACAATCTTGAGCATTTGAAGTCCTAACATAAGTTTTTGGGCATTTAACTTCTAACACATTAAGAAACTGTCTTACAGCATTGCAAAAACATTGTATTTCATAAGGCATAAGCATCTTTCAGTTTGGCAACATTTGCACTGAATATTGAATGAAGCAGCTTTCTCTTATAGAGAGACAATCCTTTGAGCTTATTTAGGCTAGATTTCACTTCATTTGAACAAAAGCACTATTTTAACATTACTGGTCTCAGAAACCTGTAAACTTACAATCTTGAGCATTGAAGTCCTAACATATGTTTTTGTGCATATAACTTCTAACACATTAAAAACTGTCTTACAGCATTGCAAAAATATTGTATTTCATAAGGCATAAGCATCTTTCAGTTTTGCAAGATTTGCACTGATTATTGAATGAAGCAGCTTTATCTTATAGAGAGACAAGCTTTTGAGCTTATTTAGGCTAGATTTCACTTCATTTGAACAAAAGCACTATTTCAACATTACTGGTCTCAGAAACCTGTAAACTGACAATCTTGAGCATTGAAGTCCTAACACATGTTTTTGTGCATATAACTTCTAACACATTAAAAACTGTCTCACTGCATTGCAGAAATCATTTTATTTCATAAGACATAAGCATCTTTCAGTTTGGCAAGAATTGCACTGAACATTGAATGAAGCAGCTCTATCTCACAGAGAAACAAGCTTTTGAGCAGATTTGGGCTAGATTGCACTTCATTTGAACAGAAGCACTATTTCAACATTACTGGTCTCAGAAACCTGTAAAATGACAATCTTGAGCATCGAAGTCCTAACATAAGTTTTTGGGCATTTAACTTCTAACACATTAAAAACTGTCTTACAGCATTGCAAAAACATTGTATTTCATAAGGCATAAGCATCTTTCAGTTTGGCAACATTTGCACTGAATATTGAATGAAGCAGCTTTCTCTCATAGAGAGACAAGCTTTTGAGCAGATTTGGGCTAGATTTCACTTCATTTGAACAGAAGCACTATTTCAACATTACTGGTCTCAGAAACCTGTAAAATGACAATCTTGAGCATTGAAGTCCTAACATAAGTTTTTGTGCATATTACTTCTAACACATTAAAAACTGTCTTACAGCATTGCAAAAACATTTTATTTCATAAGGCATAAGCATCTTTCAGTTTGGCAAGATTTGCAATGAATATTGAATGAAGCAGCTTTCTCTTATAGAGAGACAAGCTTTTGAGCTTATTTAGGCTAGATTTCACTTCATTTGAACAGAAGCATTATTTTAACATTACTGGTCTCAGAAGCCTGTAAACTGACAATCTTGAGCATTGAAGTCCTAACATATGTTTTTGTGCATATAACTTCTAACACATTAAAAACTGTTTTACAGCATTGCAAAAACATTGTATTTCATAAGGCATAAGCATCTTTCAGTTTGGCAAGATTTGCACTGATTATTGAATGAAGCAGCTTTCTCTTATAGAGAGACAAGCTTTTGAGCTTATTTAGGCTAGATTTCACTTCATTTGAACAAAAGCACTATTTTAACATTACTGGTCTCAGAAACCTGTAAACTTACAATCTTGAGCATTGAAGTCCTAACATATGTTTTTGTGCATATAACTTCTAACACATTAAAAACTGTCTTACAGCATTGCAAAAACATTGTATTTCATTAGGCATAAGCATCTTTCAGTTTGGCAAGATTTGCACTGAATATTGAATGAAGCAGCTTTCTCTCATAGAGAGACAAGCTTTTGAGCTTATTTAGGCTAGATTTCACTTCATTTGAACAGAAGCACTATTTTAACATTACTGGTCTCAGAAGCCTGTAAACTGACAATCTTGAGCATTGAAGTCCTAACATATGTTTTTGTTCATATAACTTCTAACACATTAAAAACTGTCTCACTTCATTGCAGAAATCATTTTATTTCATAAGACATAAGCATCTTTCAGTTTGGCAAGAATTGCACTGAACATTGAATGAAGCAGCTCTATCTAACAGAGAAACAAGCTTTTGAGCAGATTTGGGCTAGATTTCACTTCATTTGAACAGAAGCACTATTTCAACATTACTGGTCTCAGAAACCTGTAAAATGATGATCTTGAGCATTGAAGTCCTAACATAAGTTTTTGGGCATATAACTTCTAACACATTAAAAACTGTCTTACAGCATTGCAAAAACATTGTATTTCATAAGGCATAAGCATCTTTCAGTTTGGCAAGATTTGCACTGAAAATTGAATGAAGCAGCTTTCTCTCATAGAGAGACAAGCTTTTGAGCAGATTTGGGCTAGATTTCACTTCATTTGAACAGAAGCACTATTTCAACATTACTGGTCTCAGAAACCTGTAAAATGACAATCTTGAGCATTGAAGTCCTAACATAAGTTTTTGGGCATATAACTTCTAACACATTAAAAACTGTCTTACAGCATTGCAAAAACATTGTATTTCATAAGGCATAAGCATCTTTCAGTTTGGCAAGATTTGCACTGATTATTGAATGAAGCAGCTTTCTCTTATAGAGAGACAAGCTTTTGAGCTTATTTAGGCTAGATTTCACTTCATTTGAACAAAAGCACTATTTTAACATTACTGGTCTCAGAAACCTGTAAACTTACAATCTTGAGCATTGAAGTCCTAACATATGTTATTGTGCATATAACTTCTAACACATTAAAAACTGTCTTACAGCATTGCAAAAACATTGTATTTCATAAGGCATAAGCATCTTTCAGTTTGGCAAGATTTGCACTGAATATTGAATGAAGCAGCTTTCTCTCATAGAGAGACAAGCTTTTGAGCAGATTTGGGCTAGATTTCACTTCATTTGAACAGAAGCACTATTTCAACATTACTGGTCTCAGAAACCTGTAAACTGACAATCTTGAGCATTTGAAGTCCTAACATAAGTTTTTGGGCATTTAACTTCTAACACATTAAGAAACTGTCTTACAGCATTGCAAAAACATTGTATTTCATAAGGCATAAGCATCTTTCAGTTTGGCAACATTTGCACTGAATATTGAATGAAGCAGCTTTCTCTTATAGAGAGACAATCCTTTGAGCTTATTTAGGCTAGATTTCACTTCATTTGAACAAAAGCACTATTTTAACATTACTGGTCTCAGAAACCTGTAAACTTACAATCTTGAGCATTGAAGTCCTAACATATGTTTTTGTGCATATAACTTCTAACACATTAAAAACTGTCTTACAGCATTGCAAAAATATTGTATTTCATAAGGCATAAGCATCTTTCAGTTTTGCAAGATTTGCACTGATTATTGAATGAAGCAGCTTTATCTTATAGAGAGACAAGCTTTTGAGCTTATTTAGGCTAGATTTCACTTCATTTGAACAAAAGCACTATTTCAACATTACTGGTCTCAGAAACCTGTAAACTGACAATCTTGAGCATTGAAGTCCTAACACATGTTTTTGTGCATATAACTTCTAACACATTAAAAACTGTCTCACTGCATTGCAGAAATCATTTTATTTCATAAGACATAAGCATCTTTCAGTTTGGCAAGAATTGCACTGAACATTGAATGAAGCAGCTCTATCTCACAGAGAAACAAGCTTTTGAGCAGATTTGGGCTAGATTGCACTTCATTTGAACAGAAGCACTATTTCAACATTACTGGTCTCAGAAACCTGTAAAATGACAATCTTGAGCATTGAAGTCCTAACATAAGTTTTTGGGCATTTAACTTCTAACACATTAAAAACTGTCTTACAGCATTGCAAAAACATTGTATTTCATAAGGCATAAGCATCTTTCAGTTTGGCAACATTTGCACTGAATATTGAATGAAGCAGCTTTCTCTCATAGAGAGACAAGCTTTTGAGCAGATTTGGGCTAGATTTCACTTCATTTGAACAGAAGCACTATTTCAACATTACTGGTCTCAGAAACCTGTAAAATGACAATCTTGAGCATTGAAGTCCTAACATAAGTTTTTGTGCATATTACTTCTAACACATTAAAAACTGTCTTACAGCATTGCAAAAACATTTTATTTCATAAGGCATAAGCATCTTTCAGTTTGGCAAGATTTGCAATGAATATTGAATGAAGCAGCTTTCTCTTATAGAGAGACAAGCTTTTGAGCTTATTTAGGCTAGATTTCACTTCATTTGAACAGAAGCATTATTTTAACATTACTGGTCTCAGAAGCCTGTAAACTGACAATCTTGAGCATTGAAGTCCTAACATATGTTTTTGTGCATATAACTTCTAACACATTAAAAACTGTTTTACAGCATTGCAAAAACATTGTATTTCATAAGGCATAAGCATCTTTCAGTTTGGCAAGATTTGCACTGATTATTGAATGAAGCAGCTTTCTCTTATAGAGAGACAAGCTTTTGAGCTTATTTAGGCTAGATTTCACTTCATTTGAACAAAAGCACTATTTTAACATTACTGGTCTCAGAAACCTGTAAACTTACAATCTTGAGCATTGAAGTCCTAACATATGTTTTTGTGCATATAACTTCTAACACATTAAAAACTGTCTTACAGCATTGCAAAAACATTGTATTTCATTAGGCATAAGCATCTTTCAGTTTGGCAAGATTTGCACTGAATATTGAATGAAGCAGCTTTCTCTCATAGAGAGACAAGCTTTTGAGCAGATTTGGGCTAGATTTCACTTCATTTGAACAGAAGCACTATTTCAACATTACTGGTCTCAGAAACCTGTAAAATGACAATCTTGAGCATTGAAGTCCTAACATAAGTTTTTGTGCATATTACTTCTAACACATTAAAAACTGTCTTACAGCATTGCAAAAACATTTTATTTCATAAGGCATAAGCATCTTTCAGTTTGGCAAGATTTGCAATGAATATTGAATGAAGCAGCTTTCTCTTATAGAGAGACAAGCTTTTGAGCTTATTTAGGCTAGATTTCACTTCATTTGAACAGAAGCACTATTTTAACATTACTGGTCTCAGAAGCCTGTAAACTGACAATCTTTAGCATTGAAGTCCAAACATATGTTTTTGTGCATATAACTTCTAACACATTAAAAACTGTCTCACTGCATTGCAGAAATCATTTTATTTCATAAGGCATAAGAATCTTTCAGTTTGGCAAGAATTGCACTGATTATTGAATGAAGCAGCTTTCTCTTATAGAGAGACAAGCTTTTGAGCTTATTTAGGCTAGATTTCACTTCATTTGAACAAAAGCACTATTTCAACATTACTGGTCTCAGAAACCTGTAAACTTACAATCTTGAGCATTAAAGTCCTAACATATGTTTTTGTGCATATAACTTCTAACACATTAAAAACTGTCTTACAGCATTGCAAAAACATTGTATTTCATTAGGCATAAGCATCTTTCAGTTTGGCAAGATTTGCACTGATTATTGAATGAAGCAGCTTTTTCTTATAGAGAGACAAGCTTTTGAGCAGATTTGGGCTAAAGTTCACTTCATTTGAACAGAAGCACTATTTCAACATTACTGGTCTCAGAAACCTGTAAACTGACAATCTTGAGCATTTGAAGTCCTAACATATGTTTTTGTGCATATAACTTCTAACACATTAAAAACTGTCTTACAGCATTGCAAAAACATTGTATTTCATAAGGCATAAGCATCTTTCAGTTTGGCAAGATTTGCACTGATTATTGAATGAAGCAGCTTTTTCTTATAGAGAGACAAGCTTTTGAGCTTATTTATGCTAGATTTCACTTCATTTGAACAAAAGCACTATTTTAACATTACTGGTCTCAGAAACCTGTAAACTAACAATCTTGAGCATTGAAGTCCTAACATATGTTTTTGTGCATATAACTTCTAACACATTAAAAACTGTCTTACAGCATTGCAAAAACATTGTATTTCATAAGGCATAAGCATCTTTCAGTTTGGAAGATTTGCACTGATTATTGAATGAAGCAGCTTTCTCTTATAGAGAGACATTCTTTTGAGTTTATTTAGGCTAGATTTCACTTCATTTGAACAGAAGCACTATTTCAACATTACTGGTCTCAGAAACCTGTAAAATGACAATCTTGAGCATTGAAGTCCTTACATAAGTTTTTGGGCATTTAACTTCTAACACATTAAAAACTGTCTTACAGCATTGCAAAAACATTGTATTTCATAAGGCATAAGCATCTTTCAGTTTAGCAACATTTGCACTGAATATTGAATGAAGCAGCTTTCTCTCATAGAGAGACAAGCTTTTGAGCAGATTTGGGCTAGATTTCACTTCATTTGAACAGAAGCACTATTTCAACATTACTGGTCTCAGAAACCTGTAAAATGACAATCTTGAGCATTGAAGTCCTAACATAAGTTTTTGTGCATATTACTTCTAACACATTAAAAACTGTCTTACAGCATTGCAAAAACATTTTATTTCATAAGGCATAAGCATCTTTCAGTTTGGCAAGATTTGCAATGAATATTGAATGAAGCAGCTTTCTCTTATAGAGAGACAAGCTTTTGAGCTTATTTAGGCTAGATTTCACTTCATTTGAACAGAAGCATTATTTTAACATTACTGGTCTCAGAAGCCTGTAAACTGACAATCTTGAGCATTGAAGTCCTAACATATGTTTTTGTGCATATAACTTCTAACACATTAAAAACTGTTTTACAGCATTGCAAAAACATTGTATTTCATAAGGCATAAGCATCTTTCAGTTTGGCAAGATTTGCACTGATTATTGAATGAAGCAGCTTTCTCTTATAGAGAGACAAGCTTTTGAGCTTATTTAGGCTAGATTTCACTTCATTTGAACAAAAGCACTATTTTAACATTACTGGTCTCAGAAACCTGTAAACTTACAATCTTGAGCATTGAAGTCCTAACATATGTTTTTGTGCATATAACTTCTAACACATTAAAAACTGTCTTACAGCATTGCAAAAACATTGTATTTCATTAGGCATAAGCATCTTTCAGTTTGGCAAGATTTGCACTGAATATTGAATGAAGCAGCTTTCTCTCATAGAGAGACAAGCTTTTGAGCAGATTTGGGCTAGATTTCACTTCATTTGAACAGAAGCACTATTTCAACATTACTGGTCTCAGAAACCTGTAAAATGACAATCTTGAGCATTGAAGTCCTAACATAAGTTTTTGTGCATATTACTTCTAACACATTAAAAACTGTCTTACAGCATTGCAAAAACATTTTATTTCATAAGGCATAAGCATCTTTCAGTTTGGCAAGATTTGGAATGAATATTGAATGAAGCAGCTTTCTCTTATAGAGAGACAAGCTTTTGAGCTTATTTAGGCTAGATTTCACTTCATTTGAACAGAAGCACTATTTTAACATTACTGGTCTCAGAAGCCTGTAAACTGACAATCTTGAGCATTGAAGTCCAAACATATGTTTTTGTGCATATAACTTCTAACACATTAAAAACTGTCTCACTGCATTGCAGAAATCATTTTATTTCATAAGGCATAAGAATCTTTCAGTTTGGCAAGAATTGCACTGATTATTGAATGAAGCAGCTTTCTCTTATAGAGAGACAAGCTTTTGAGCTTATTTAGGCTAGATTTCACTTCATTTGAACAAAAGCACTATTTCAACATTACTGGTCTCAGAAACCTGTAAACTTACAATCTTGAGCATTAAAGTCCTAGCATATGTTTTTGTGCATATAACTTCTAACACATTAAAAACTGTCTTACAGCATTGCAAAAACATTGTATTTCATTAGGCATAAGCATCTTTCAGTTTGGCAAGATTTGCACTGATTATTGAATGAAGCAGCTTTTTCTTATAGAGAGACAAGCTTTTGAGCAGATTTGGGCTAAAGTTCACTTCATTTGAACAGAAGCACTATTTCAACATTACTGGTCTCAGAAACCTGTAAACTGACAATCTTGAGCATTTGAAGTCCTAACATATGTTTTTGTGCATATAACTTCTAACACATTAAAAACTGTCTTACAGCATTGCAAAAACATTGTATTTCATAAGGCATAAGCATCTTTCAGTTTGGAAAGATTTGCACTGATTATTGAATGAAGCAGCTTTTTCTTATAGAGAGACAAGCTTTTGAGCTTATTTATGCTAGATTTCACTTCATTTGAACAAAAGCACTATTTTAACATTACTGGTCTCAGAAACCTGTAAACTAACAATCTTGAGCATTGAAGTCCTAACATATGTTTTTGTGCATATAACTTCTAACACATTAAAAACTGTCTTACAGCATTGCAAAAACATTGTATTTCATAAGGCATAAGCATCTTTCAGTTTGGAAGATTTGCACTGATTATTGAATGAAGCAGCTTTCTCTTATAGAGAGACATTCTTTTGAGTTTATTTAGGCTAGATTTCACTTCATTTGAACAGAAGCACTATTTCAACATTACTGGTCTCAGAAACCTGTAAAATGACAATCTTGAGCATTGAAGTCCTAACATAAGTTTTTGGGCATTTAACTTCTAACACATTAAAAACTGTCTTACAGCATTGCAAAAACATTGTATTTCATAAGGCATAAGCATCTTTCAGTTTAGCAACATTTGCACTGAATATTGAATGAAGCAGCTTTCTCTCATAGAGAGACAAGCTTTTGAGCAGATTTGGGCTAGATTTCACTTCATTTGAACAGAAGCACTATTTCAACATTACTGGTCTCAGAAACCTGTAAACTAACAATCTTGAGCATTGAAGTCCTAACATAAGTTTTTGGGCATTTAACTTCTAACACATTAAAAACTGTCTTACAGCATTGCAAAAACATTGTATTTCATAAGGCATAAGCATCTTTCAGTTTGGCAACATTTGCACTGAATATTGAATGAAGCAGCTTTCTCTCATAGAGAGACAAGCTTTTGAGCAGATTTGGGCTAGATTTCACTTCATTTGAACAGAAGCATTATTTTAACATTACTGGTCTCAGAAGCCTGTAAACTGACAATCTTGAGCATTGAAGTCCTAACATATGTTTTTGTGCATATAACTTCTAACACATTAAAAACTGTCTTACAGCATTGCAAAAACATTTTATTTCATAAGGCATAAGCATCTTTCAGTTTGGCAAGATTTGCAATGAATATCGAATGAAGCAGCTTTCTCTTATAGAGAGACAAGCTTTTGAGCTTATTTAGGCTAGATTTCACTTCATTTGAACAAAAGCACTATTTCAACATTACTGGTCTCAGAAACCTGTAAACTTACAATCTTGAGCATTGAAGTCCTAACATATGTTTTTGTGCATATAACTTCTAACACATTAAAAACTGTCTCACTTCATTGCAGAAATCATTTTATTTCATAAGACATAAGCATCTTTCAGTTTGGCAAGAATTGCACTGAACATTGAATGAAGCAGCTCTATCTCACATTGAAACAAGCTTTTGAGCAGATTTGGGCTAGATTTCACTTCATTTGAACAAAAGCACTATTTTAACATTACTGGTCTCAGAAACCTGTAAACTTACAATCTTGAGCATTGAAGTCCTAACATATGTTTTTGTGCATATAACTTCTAACACATTAAAAACTGTCTTACAGCATTGCAAAAATATTGTATTTCATAAGGCATAAGCATCTTTCAGTTTGGCAACATTTGCACTGAATATTGAATGAAGCAGCTTTCTCTCATAGAGAGACAAGCTTTTGAGCAGATTTGGGCTAGATTTCACTTCATTTGAACAGAAGCACTATTTCAACATTACTGGTCTCAGAAACCTGTTAAATGACAATCTTGAGCATTTGAAGTCCTAACATAAGTTTTTGTGCATATAACTTCTAACACATGAAAAACTGTCTTACAGCATTGCAAAAACATTTTATTTCACAAGGCATAAGCATCTTTCAGTTTGGCAAGATTTGCACTGATTATTGAATGAAGCAGCTTTCTCTTATAGAGAGACAAGCTTTTGAGCTTATTTAGGCTAGATTTCACTTCATTTGAACAAAAGCACTATTTCAACATTACTGGTCTCAGAAACCTGTAAACTTACAATCTTGAGCATTGAAGTCCTAACATATGTTTTTGTGCATATAACTTCTAACACATTAAAAACTGTCTCACTTCATTGCAGAAATCATTTTATTTCATAAGGCATAAGAATCTTTCAGTTTGGCAAGAATTGCACTGATTATTGAATGAAGCAGCTTTCTCTTATAGAGAGACAAGCTTTTGAGCTTATTTAGGCTAGATTTCACTTCATTTGAACAGAAGCACTATTTCAACATTACTGGTCTCAGAAACCTGTAAAATGACAATCTTGAGCATTGAAGTCCTAACATAAGTTTTTGTGCATATTACTTCTAACACATTAAAAACTGTCTTACAGCATTGCAAAAACATTTTATTTCATAAGGCATAAGCATCTTTCAGTTTGGCAAGATTTGCAATGAATATTGAATGAAGCAGCTTTCTCTTATAGAGAGACAAGCTTTTGAGCTTATTTAGGCTAGATTTCACTTCATTTGAACAGAAGCACTATTTTAACATTACTGGTCTCAGAAGCCTGTAAACTGACAATCTTGAGCATTGAAGTCCAAACATATGTTTTTGTGCATATAACTTCTAACACATTAAAAACTGTCTCACTGCATTGCAGAAATCATTTTATTTCATAAGGCATAAGAATCTTTCAGTTTGGCAAGAATTGCACTGATTATTGAATGAAGCAGCTTTCTCTTATAGAGAGACAAGCTTTTGAGCTTATTTAGGCTAGATTTCACTTCATTTGAACAAAAGCACTATTTCAACATTACTGGTCTCAGAAACCTGTAAACTTACAATCTTGAGCATTGAAGTCCTAACATATGTTTTTGTGCATATAACTTCTAACACATTAAAAACTGTCTTACAGCATTGCAAAAACATTGTATTTCATTAGGCATAAGCATCTTTCAGTTTGGCAAGATTTGCACTGATTATTGAATGAAGCAGCTTTTTCTTATAGAGAGACAAGCTTTTGAGCAGATTTGGGCTAAAGTTCACTTCATTTGAACAGAAGCACTATTTCAACATTACTGGTCTCAGAAACCTGTAAACTGACAATCTTGAGCATTGAAGTCCTAACATAAGTTTTTGGGCATTTAACTTCTAACACATTAAAAACTGTCTTACAGCATTGCAAAAACATTGTATTTCATAAGGCATAAGCATCTTTCAGTTTGGAAGATTTGCACTGATTATTGAATGAAGCAGCTTTCTCTTATAGAGAGACATTCTTTTGAGTTTATTTAGGCTAGATTTCACTTCATTTGAACAGAAGCACTATTTCAACATTACTGGTCTCAGAAACCTGTAAAATGACAATCTTGAGCATTGAAGTCCTAACATAAGTTTTTGGGCATTTAACTTCTAACACATTAAAAACTGTCTTACAGCATTGCAAAAACATTGTATTTCATAAGGCATAAGCATCTTTCAGTTTAGCAACATTTGCACTGAATATTGAATGAAGCAGCTTTCTCTCATAGAGAGACAAGCTTTTGAGCAGATTTGGGCTAGATTTCACTTCATTTGAACAGAAGCACTATTTCAACATTACTGGTCTCAGAAACCTGTAAACTAACAATCTTGAGCATTGAAGTCCTAACATATGTTTTTGTGCATATAACTTCTAACACATTAAAAACTGTCTTACAGCATTGCAAAAACATTGTATTTCATAAGGCATTAGCATCTTTCAGTTTGGCAAGATTTGCAATGAATATTGAATGAAGCAGCTTTCTCTTATAGAGAGACAAGCTTTTGAGCTTATTTAGGCTAGATTTCACTTCATTTGAACAGAAGCACTATTTTAACATTACTGGTCTCAGAAGCCTGTAAACTGACAATCTTGAGCATTGAAGTCCTAACATATGTTTTTGTTCATATAACTTCTAACACATTAAAAACTGTCTCACTTCATTGCAGAAATCATTTTATTTCATAAGACATAAGCATCTTTCAGTTTGGCAAGAATTGCACTGAACATTGAATGAAGCAGCTCTATCTCACAGAGAAACAAGCTTTTGAGCAGATTTGGGCTAGATTTCACTTCATTTGAACAGAAGCACTATTTCAACATTACTGGTCTCAGAAACCTGTAAAATGATGATCTTGAGCATTGAAGTCCTAACATAAGTTTTTGGGCATATAACCTCTAACACATTAAAAACTGTCTTACAGCATTGCAAAAATATTGTATTTCATAAGGCATAAGCATCTTTCAGTTTGGCAAGATTTGCACTGAATATTGAATGAAGCAGCTTTCTCTCATAGAGAGACAAGCTTTTGAGCAGATTTGGGCTAGATTTCACTTCATTTGAACAAAAGCACTATTTCAACATTACTGGTCTCAGAAACCTGTAAACTTACAATCTTGAGCATTGAAGTCCTAACATATGTTTTTGTGCATATAACTTCTAACACATTAAAAACTGTCTCACTTCATTGCAGAAATCATTTTATTTCATAAGACATAAGCATCTTTCAGTTTGGCAAGAATTGCACTGAACATTGAATGAAGCAGCTCTATCTCACATTGAAACAAGCTTTTGAGCAGATTTGGGCTAGATTTCACTTCATTTGAACAAAAGCACTATTTTAACATTACTGGTCTCAGAAACCTGTAAACTTACAATCTTGAGCATTGAAGTCCTAACATATGTTTTTGTGCATATAACTTCTAACACATTAAAAACTGTCTTACAGCATTGCAAAAACATTGTATTTCATAAGGCATAAGCATCTTTCAGTGTGGCAACATTTGCACTGAATATTGAATGAAGCAGCTTTCTCTCATAGAGAGACAAGCTTTTGAGCAGATTTGGGCTAGATTTCACTTCATTTGAACAGAAGCACTATTTCAACATTACTGGTCTCAGAAACCTGTTAAATGACAATCTTGAGCATTGAAGTCCTAACATAAGTTTTTGTGCATATTACTTCTAACACATTAAAAACTGTCTTACAGCATTGCAAAAACATTTTATTTCATAAGGCATAAGCATCTTTCAGTTTGGCAAGATTTGCACTGATTATTGAATGAAGCAGCTTTCTCTTATAGAGAGACAAGCTTTTGAGCTTATTTAGGCTAGATTTCACTTCATTTGAACAGAAGCACTATTTTAACATTACTGGTCTCAGAAGCCTGTAAACTGACAATCTTGAGCATTGAAGTCCAAACATATGTTTTTGTGCATATAACTTCTAACACATTAAAAACTGTCTCACTGCATTGCAGAAATCATTTTATTTCATAAGGCATAAGAATCTTTCAGTTTGGCAAGAATTGCACTGATTATTGAATGAAGCAGCTTTCTCTTATAGAGAGACACGCTTTTGAGCTTATTTAGGCTAGATTTCACTTCATTTGAACAAAAGCACTATTTCAACATTACTGGTCTCAGAAACCTGTAAACTTACAATCTTGAGCATTGAAGTCCTAACATATGTTTTTGTGCATATAACTTCTAACACATTAAAAACTGTCTTACAGCATTGCAAAAACATTGTATTTCATTAGGCATAAGCATTTTTCAGTTTGGCAAGATTTGCACTGTTTATTGAATGAAGCAGCTTTTTCTTATAGAGAGACAAGCTTTTGAGCAGATTTGGGCTAAAGTTCACTTCATTTGAACAGAAGCACTATTTCAACATTACTGGTCTCAGAAACCTGTAAACTGACAATCTTGAGCATTTGAAGTCCTAACATATGTTTTTGTGCATATAACTTCTAACACATTAAAAACTGTCTTACAGCATTGCAAAAACATTGTATTTCGTAAGGCATAAGCATCTTTCAGTTTGGCAAGATTTGCACTGATTATTGAATGAAGCAGCTTTCTCTTATAGAGAGACAAGCTTTTGAGCTTATTTATGCTAGATTTCACTTCATTTGAACAAAAGCACTATTTTAACATTACTGGTCTCAGAAACCTGTAAACTAACAATCTTGAGCATTAAAGTCCTAACATTTGTTTTTGTGCATATAACTTCTAACACATTAAAAACTGTCTCACTGCATTGCAAAAATATTGTATTTCATAAGGCATAAGCATCTTTCAGTTTGGCAAGATTTGCACTGATTATTGAATGAAGCAGCTTTCTCTTATAGAGAGACAAGCTTTTGAGCTTATTTAGGCTAGATTTCACTTCATTTGAACAAAAGCACTATTTCAACATTACTGGTCTCAGAAACCTGTAAACTGACAATCTTGAGCATTGAAGTCGTAACACATGTTTTTGTGCATATAACTTCTAACACATTAAAAACTGTCTCACTGCATTGCAGAAATCATTTTATTTCATAAGACATAAGCATCTTTCAGTTTGGCAAGAATTGCACTGAACATTGAATGAAGCAGCTCTATCTCACAGAGAAACAAGCTTTTGAGCAGATTTGGGCTAGATTGCACTTCATTTGAACAGAAGCACTATTTCAACATTACTGGTCTCAGAAACCTGTAAAATGACAATCTTGAGCATTGAAGTCCTAACATAAGTTTTTGGGCATTTAACTTCTAACACATTAAAAACTGTCTTACAGCATTGCAAAAACATTGTATTTCATAAGGCATAAGCATCTTTCAGTTTGGCAACATTTGCACTGAATATTGAATGAAGCAGCTTTCTCTTATAGAGAGACAAGCTTTTGAGCTTATTTAGGCTAGATTTCACTTCATTTGAACAGAAGCATTATTTTAACATTACTGGTCTCAGAAGCCTGTAAACTGACAATCTTGAGCATTGAAGTCCTAACATATGTTTTTGTGCATATAACTTCTAACACATTAAAAACTATTTTACAGCATTGCAAAAACATTGTATTTCATAAGGCATAAGCATCTTTCAGTTTGGCAAGATTTGCACTGATTATTGAATGAAGCAGCTTTCTCTTATAGAGAGACAAGCTTTTGAGCTTATTTAGGCTAGATTTCACTTCATTTGACTAAAAGCACTATTTTAACATTACTGGTCTCAGAAACCTGTAAAATGATGATCTTGAGCATTGAAGTCCTAACATAAGTTTTTGGGCATATAACTTCTAACACATTAAAAACTGTCTTACAGCATTGCAAAAATATTGTATTTCATAAGGCATAAGCATCTTTCAGTTTGGCAAGATTTGCACTGAATATTGAATGAAGCAGCTTTCTCTCATAGAGAGACAAGCTTTTGAGCAGATTTGGGCTAGATTTCACTTCATTTGAACAAAAGCACTATTTCAACATTACTGGTCTCAGAAACCTGTAAACTTACAATCTTGAGCATTGAAGTCCTAACATATGTTTTTGTGCATATAACTTCTAACACATTAAAAACTGTCTCACTTCATTGCAGAAATCATTTTATTTCATAAGACATAAGCATCTTTCAGTTTGGCAAGAATTGCACTGAACATTGAATGAAGCAGCTCTATCTCACATTGAAACAAGCTTTTGAGCAGATTTGGGCTAGATTTCACTTCATTTGAACAAAAGCACTATTTTAACATTACTGGTCTCAGAAACCTGTAAACTTACAATCTTGAGCATTGAAGTCCTAACATATGTTTTTGTGCATATAACTTCTAACACATTAAAAACTGTCTTACAGCATTGCAAAAATATTGTATTTCATAAGGCATAAGCATCTTTCAGTTTGGCAACATTTGCACTGAATATTGAATGAAGCAGCTTTCTCTCATAGAGAGACAAGCTTTTGAGCAGATTTGGGCTAGATTTCACTTCATTTGAACAGAAGCACTATTTCAACATTACTGGTCTCAGAAACCTGTTAAATGACAATCTTGAGCATTTGAAGTCCTAACATAAGTTTTTGTGCATATAACTTCTAACACATGAAAAACTGTCTTACAGCATTGCAAAAACATTTTATTTCATAAGGCATAAGCATCTTTCAGTTTGGCAAGATTTGCACTGATTATTGAATGAAGCAGCTTTCTCTTATAGAGAGACAAGCTTTTGAGCTTATTTAGGCTAGATTTCACTTCATTTGAACAAAAGCACTATTTCAACATTACTGGTCTCAGAAACCTGTAAACTTACAATCTTGAGCATTGAAGTCCTAACATAAGTTTTTGTGCATATTACTTCTAACACATTAAAAACTGTCTTACAGCATTGCAAAAACATTTTATTTCATAAGGCATAAGCATCTTTCAGTTTGGCAAGATTTGCAATGAATATTGAATGAAGCAGCTTTCTCTTATAGAGAGACAAGCTTTTGAGCTTATTTAGGCTAGATTTCACTTCATTTGAACAGAAGCACTATTTTAACATTACTGGTCTCAGAAGCCTGTAAACTGACAATCTTGAGCATTGAAGTCCAAACATATGTTTTTGTGCATATAACTTCTAACACATTAAAAACTGTCTCACTGCATTGCAGAAATCATTTTATTTCATAAGGCATAAGAATCTTTCAGTTTGGCAAGAATTGCACTGATTATTGAATGAAGCAGCTTTCTCTTATAGAGAGACAAGCTTTTGAGCTTATTTAGGCTAGATTTCACTTCATTTGAACAAAAGCACTATTTCAACATTACTGGTCTCAGAAACCTGTAAACTTACAATCTTGAGCATTGAAGTCCTAACATATGTTTTTGTGCATATAACTTCTAACACATTAAAAACTGTCTTACAGCATTGCAAAAACATTGTATTTCATTAGGCATAAGCATCTTTCAGTTTGGCAAGATTTGCACTGATTATTGAATGAAGCAGCTTTTTCTTATAGAGAGACAAGCTTTTGAGCAGATTTGGGCTAAATATCACTTCATTTGAACAGAAGCACTATTTCAACATTACTGGTCTCAGAAACCTGTAAACTGACAATCTTGAGCATTTGAAGTCCTAACATATGTTTTTGTGCATATAACTTCTAACACATTAAAAACTGTCTTACAGCATTGCAAAAACATTGTATTTCATAAGGCATAAGCATCTTTCAGTTTGGCAAGATTTGCACTGATTATTGAATGAAGCAGCTTTTTCTTATAGAGAGACAAGCTTTTGAGCTTATTTATGCTAGATTTCACTTCATTTGAACAAAAGCACTATTTTAAAATTACTGGTCTCAGAAACCTGTAAACTAACAATCTTGAGCATTGAAGTCCTAACATATGTTTTTGTGCATATAACTTCTAACACATTAAAAACTGTCTTACAGCATTGCAAAAACATTGTATTTCATAAGGCATAAGCATCTTTCAGTTTGGAAGATTTGCACTGATTATTGAATGAAGCAGCTTTCTCTTATAGAGAGACATTCTTTTGAGTTTATTTAGGCTAGATTTCACTTCATTTGAACAGAAGCACTATTTCAACATTACTGGTCTCAGAAACCTGTAAAATGACAATCTTGAGCATTGAAGTCCTAACATAAGTTTTGGGCATTTAACTTCTAACACATTAAAAACTGTCTTACAGCATTGCAAAAACATTGTATTTCATAAGGCATAAGCATCTTTCAGTTTGGAAGATTTGCACTGATTATTGAATGAAGCAGCTTTCTCTTATAGAGAGACATTCTTTTGAGTTTATTTAGGCTAGATTTCACTTCATTTGAACAGAAGCACTATTTCAACATTACTGGTCTCAGAAACCTGTAAAATGACAATCTTGAGCATTGAAGTCCTAACATAAGTTTTTGGGCATTTAACTTCTAACACATTAAAAACTGTCTTACAGCCTTGCAAAAACATTGTATTTCATAAGGCATAAGCATCTTTCAGTTTAGCAACATTTGCACTGAATATTGAATGAAGCAGCTTTCTCTCATAGAGAGACAAGCTTTTGAGCAGATTTGGGCTAGATTTCACTTCATTTGAACAGAAGCACTATTTCAACATTACTGGTCTCAGAAACCTGTAAACTAACAATCTTGAGCATTGAAGTCCTAACATATGTTTTTGTGCATATAACTTCTAACACATTAAAAACTGTCTTACAGCATTGCAAAAACATTGTATTTCATAAGGCATTAGCATCTTTCAGTTTGGCAAGATTTGCAATGAATATTGAATGAAGCAGCTTTCTCTTATAGAGAGACAAGCTTTTGAGCTTATTTAGGCTAGATTTCACTTCATTTGAACAGAAGCACTATTTTAACATTACTGGTCTCAGAAGCCTGTAAACTGACAATCTTGAGCATTGAAGTCCTAACATATGTTTTTGTTCATATAACTTCTAACACATTAAAAACTGTCTCACTTCATTGCAGAAATCATTTTATTTCATAAGACATAAGCATCTTTCAGTTTGGCAAGAATTGCACTGAACATTGAATGAAGCAGCTCTATCTCACAGAGAAACAAGCTTTTGAGCAGATTTGGGCTAGATTTCACTTCATTTGAACAGAAGCACTATTTCAACATTACTGGTCTCAGAAACCTGTAAAATGATGATCTTGAGCATTGAAGTCCTAACATAAGTTTTTGGGCATATAACCTCTAACACATTAAAAACTGTCTTACAGCATTGCAAAAATATTGTATTTCATAAGGCATAAGCATCTTTCAGTTTGGCAAGATTTGCACTGAATATTGAATGAAGCAGCTTTCTCTCATAGAGAGACAAGCTTTTGAGCAGATTTGGGCTAGATTTCACTTCATTTGAACAAAAGCACTATTTCAACATTACTGGTCTCAGAAACCTGTAAACTTACAATCTTGAGCATTGAAGTCCTAACATATGTTTTTGTGCATATAACTTCTAACACATTAAAAACTGTCTCACTTCATTGCAGAAATCATTTTATTTCATAAGACATAAGCATCTTTCAGTTTGGCAAGAATTGCACTGAACATTGAATGAAGCAGCTCTATCTCACATTGAAACAAGCTTTTGAGCAGATTTGGGCTAGATTTCACTTCATTTGAACAAAAGCACTATTTTAACATTACTGGTCTCAGAAACCTGTAAACTTACAATCTTGAGCATTGAAGTCCTAACATATGTTTTTGTGCATATAACTTCTAACACATTAAAAACTGTCTTACAGCATTGCAAAAACATTGTATTTCATAAGGCATAAGCATCTTTCAGTGTGGCAACATTTGCACTGAATATTGAATGAAGCAGCTTTCTCTCATAGAGAGACAAGCTTTTGAGCAGATTTGGGCTAGATTTCACTTCATTTGAACAGAAGCACTATTTCAACATTACTGGTCTCAGAAACCTGTTAAATGACAATCTTGAGCATTGAAGTCCTAACATAAGTTTTTGTGCATATTACTTCTAACACATTAAAAACTGTCTTACAGCATTGCAAAAACATTTTATTTCATAAGGCATAAGCATCTTTCAGTTTGGCAAGATTTGCACTGATTATTGAATGAAGCAGCTTTCTCTTATAGAGAGACAAGCTTTTGAGCTTATTTAGGCTAGATTTCACTTCATTTGAACAGAAGCACTATTTTAACATTACTGGTCTCAGAAGCCTGTAAACTGACAATCTTGAGCATTGAAGTCCAAACATATGTTTTTGTGCATATAACTTCTAACACATTAAAAACTGTCTCACTGCATTGCAGAAATCATTTTATTTCATAAGGCATAAGAATCTTTCAGTTTGGCAAGAATTGCACTGATTATTGAATGAAGCAGCTTTCTCTTATAGAGAGACAAGCTTTTGAGCTTATTTAGGCTAGATTTCACTTCATTTGAACAAAAGCACTATTTCAACATTACTGGTCTCAGAAACCTGTAAACTTACAATCTTGAGCATTGAAGTCCTAACATATGTTTTTGTGCATATAACTTCTAACACATTAAAAACTGTCTTACAGCATTTGCAAAAACATTGTATTTCATTAGGCATAAGCATTTTTCAGTTTGGCAAGATTTGCACTGATTATTGAATGAAGCAGCTTTTTCTTATAGAGAGACAAGCTTTTGAGCAGATTTGGGCTAAAGTTCACTTCATTTGAACAGAAGCACTATTTCAACATTACTGGTCTCAGAAACCTGTAAACTGACAATCTTGAGCATTTGAAGTCCTAACATATGTTTTTGTGCATATAACTTCTAACACATTAAAAACTGTCTTACAGCATTGCAAAAACATTGTATTTCATAAGGCATAAGCATCTTTCAGTTTGGCAAGATTTGCACTGATTATTGAATGAAGCAGCTTTCTCTTATAGAGAGACAAGCTTTTGAGCTTATTTATGCTAGATTTCACTTCATTTGAACAAAAGCACTATTTCAACATTACTGGTCTCAGAAACCTGTAAACTGACAATCTTGAGCATTGAAGTCCTAACACATGTTTTTGTGCATATAACTTCTAACACATTAAAAACTGTCTCACTGCATTGCAGAAATCATTTTATTTCATAAGACATAAGCATCTTTCAGTTTGGCAAGATTTGCACTGAACATTGAATGAAGCAGCTCTATCTCACAGAGAAACAAGCTTTTGAGCAGATTTGGGCTAGATTGCACTTCATTTGAACAGAAGCACTATTTCAACATTACTGGTCTCAGAAACCTGTAAAATGACAATCTTGAGCATTGAAGTCCTAACATAAGTTTTTGGGCATTTAACTTCTAACACATTAAAAACTGTCTTACAGCATTGCAAAAACATTGTATTTCATAAGGCATAAGCATCTTTCCGTTTGGCAACATTTGCACTGAATATTGAATGAAGCAGCTTTCTCTCATAGAGAGACAAGCTTTTGAGCAGATTTGGGCTAGATTTCACTTCATTTGAACAGAAGCACTATTTCAACATTACTGGTCTCAGAAACCTGTAAAATGACAATCTTGAGCATTGAAGTCCTAACATAAGTTTTTGTGCATATTACTTCTAACACATTAAAAACTGTCTTACAGCATTGCAAAAACATTTTATTTCATAAGGCATAAGCATCTTTCAGTTTGGCAAGATTTGCAATGAATATTGAATGAAGCAGCTTTCTCTTATAGAGAGACAAGCTTTTGAGCTTATTTAGGCTAGATTTCACTTCATTTGAACAGAAGCATTATTTTAACATTACTGGTCTCAGAAGCCTGTAAACTGACAATCTTGAGCATTGAAGTCCTAACATATGTTTTTGTGCATATAACTTCTAACACATTAAAAACTATTTTACAGCATTGCAAAAACATTGTATTTCATAAGGCATAAGCATCTTTCAGTTTGGCAAGATTTGCACTGATTATTGAATGAAGCAGCTTTCTCTTATAGAGAGACAAGCTTTTGAGCTTATTTAGGCTAGATTTCACTTCATTTGAACAAAAGCACTATTTTAACATTACTGGTCTCAGAAACCTGTAAAATGATGATCTTGAGCATTGAAGTCCTAACATAAGTTTTTGGGCATATAACTTCTAACACATTAAAAACTGTCTTACAGCATTGCAAAAATATTGTATTTCATAAGGCATAAGCATCTTTCAGTTTGGCAAGATTTGCACTGAATATTGAAAGAAGCAGCTTTCTCTCATAGAGAGACAAGCTTTTGAGCAGATTTGGGCTAGATTTCACTTCATTTGAACAAAAGCACTATTTCAACATTACTGGTCTCAGAAACCTGTAAACTTACAATCTTGAGCATTGAAGTCCTAACATATGTTTTTGTGCATATAACTTCTAACACATTAAAAACTGTCTCACTTCATTGCAGAAATCATTTTATTTCATAAGACATAAGCATCTTTCAGTTTGGCAAGAATTGCACTGAACATTGAATGAAGCAGCTCTATCTCACATTGAAACAAGCTTTTGAGCAGATTTGGGCTAGATTTCACTTCATTTGAACAAAAGCACTATTTTAACATTACTGGTCTCAGAAACCTGTAAACTTACAATCTTGAGCATTGAAGTCCTAACATATGTTTTTGTGCATATAACTTCTAACACATTAAAAACTGTCTTACAGCATTGCAAAAATATTGTATTTCATAAGGCATAAGCATCTTTCAGTTTGGCAACATTTGCACTGAATATTGAATGAAGCAGCTTTCTCTCATAGAGAGACAAGCTTTTGAGCAGATTTGGGCTAGATTTCACTTCATTTGAACAAAAGCACTATTTTAACATTACTGGTCTCAGAAACCTGTTAAATGACAATCTTGAGCATTTGAAGTCCTAACATAAGTTTTTGTGCATGTAACTTCTAACACATGAAAAACTGTCTTACAGCATTGCAAAAACATTTTATTTCATAAGGCATAAGCATCTTTCAGTTTGGCAAGATTTGCACTGATTATTGAATGAAGCAGCTTTCTCTTATAGAGAGACAAGCTTTTGAGCTTATTTAGGCTAGATTTCACTTCATTTGAACAAAAGCACTATTTCAACATTACTGGTCTCAGAAACCTGTAAACTTACAATCTTGAGCATTGAAGTCCTAACATATGTTTTTGTGCATATAACTTCTAACACATTAAAAACTGTCTCACTTCATTGCAGAAATCATTTTATTTCATAAGGCATAAGAATCTTTCAGTTTGGCAAGAATTGCACTGATTATTGAATGAAGCAGCTTTCTCTTATAGAGAGACAAGCTTTTGAGCTTATTTAGGCTAGATTTCACTTCATTTGAACAGAAGCACTATTTCAACATTACTGGTCTCAGAAACCTGTAAAATGACAATCTTGAGCATTGAAGTCCTAACATAAGTTTTTGTGCATATTACTTCTAACACATTAAAAACTGTCTTACAGCATTGCAAAAACATTTTATTTCATAAGGCATAAGCATCTTTCAGTTTGGCAAGATTTGCAATGAATATTGAATGAAGCAGCTTTCTCTTATAGAGAGACAAGCTTTTGAGCTTATTTAGGCTAGATTTCACTTCATTTGAACAGAAGCACTATTTTAACATTACTGGTCTCAGAAGCCTGTAAACTGACAATCTTGAGCATTGAAGTCCAAACATATGTTTTTGTGCATATAACTTCTAACACATTAAAAACTGTCTCACTGCATTGCAGAAATCATTTTATTTCATAAGGCATAAGAATCTTTCAGTTTGGCAAGAATTGCACTGATTATTGAATGAAGCAGCTTTCTCTTATAGAGAGACAAGCTTTTGAGCTTATTTAGGCTAGATTTCACTTCATTTGAACAAAAGCACTATTTCAACATTACTGGTCTCAGAAACCTGTAAACTTACAATCTTGAGCATTGAAGTCCTAACATATGTTTTTGTGCATATAACTTCTAACACATTAAAAACTGTCTTACAGCATTGCAAAAACATTGTATTTCATTAGGCATAAGCATCTTTCAGTTTGGCAAGATTTGCACTGATTATTGAATGAAGCAGCTTTTTCTTATAGAGAGACAAGCTTTTGAGCAGATTTGGGCTAAAGTTCACTTCATTTGAACAGAAGCACTATTTCAACATTACTGGTCTCAGAAACCTGTAAACTGACAATCTTGAGCATTTGAAGTCCTAACATATGTTTTTGTGCATATAACTTCTAACACATTAAAAACTGTCTTACAGCATTGCAAAAACATTGTATTTCATAAGGCATAAGCATCTTTCAGTTTGGCAAGATTTGCACTGATTATTGAATGAAGCAGCTTTTTCTTATAGAGAGACAAGCTTTTGAGCTTATTTATGCTAGATTTCACTTCATTTGAACAAAAGCACTATTTTAACATTACTGGTCTCAGAAACCTGTAAACTAACAATCTTGAGCATTGAAGTCCTAACATATGTTTTTGTGCATATAACTTCTAACACATTAAAAACTGTCTTACAGCATTGCAAAAACATTGTATTTCATAAGGCATAAGCATCTTTCAGTTTGGAAGATTTGCACTGATTATTGAATGAAGCAGCTTTCTCTTATAGAGAGACATTCTTTTGAGTTTATTTAGGCTAGATTTCACTTCATTTGAACAGAAGCACTATTTCAACATTACTGGTCTCAGAAACCTGTAAAATGACAATCTTGAGCATTGAAGTCCTAACATAAGTTTTTGGGCATTTAACTTCTAACACATTAAAAACTGTCTTACAGCATTGCAAAAACATTGTATTTCATAAGGCATAAGCATCTTTCAGTTTGGAAGATTTGCACTGATTATTGAATGAAGCAGCTTTCTCTTATAGAGAGACATTCTTTTGAGTTTATTTAGGCTAGATTTCACTTCATTTGAACAGAAGCACTATTTCAACATTACTGGTCTCAGAAACCTGTAAAATGACAATCTTGAGCATTGAAGTCCTAACATAAGTTTTTGGGCATTTAACTTCTAACACATTAAAAACTGTCTTACAGCATTGCAAAAACATTGTATTTCATAAGGCATAAGCATCTTTCAGTTTAGCAACATTTGCACTGAATATTGAATGAAGCAGCTTTCTCTCATAGAGAGACAAGCTTTTGAGCAGATTTGGGCTAGATTTCACTTCATTTGAACAGAAGCACTATTTCAACATTACTGGTCTCAGAAACCTGTAAACTAACAATCTTGAGCATTGAAGTCCTAACATATGTTTTTGTGCATATAACTTCTAACACATTAAAAACTGTCTTACAGCATTGCAAAAACATTGTATTTCATAAGGCATTAGCATCTTTCAGTTTGGCAAGATTTGCAATGAATATTGAATGAAGCAGCTTTCTCTTATAGAGAGACAAGCTTTTGAGCTTATTTAGGCTAGATTTCACTTCATTTGAACAGAAGCACTATTTTAACATTACTGGTCTCAGAAGCCTGTAAACTGACAATCTTGAGCATTGAAGTCCTAACATATGTTTTTGTTCATATAACTTCTAACACATTAAAAACTGTCTCACTTCATTGCAGAAATCATTTTATTTCATAAGACATAAGCATCTTTCAGTTTGGCAAGAATTGCACTGAACATTGAATGAAGCAGCTCTATCTCACAGAGAAACAAGCTTTTGAGCAGATTTGGGCTAGATTTCACTTCATTTGAACAGAAGCACTATTTCAACATTACTGGTCTCAGAAACCTGTAAAATGATGATCTTGAGCATTGAAGTCCTAACATAAGTTTTTGGGCATATAACCTCTAACACATTAAAAACTGTCTTACAGCATTGCAAAAATATTGTATTTCATAAGGCATAAGCATCTTTCAGTTTGGCAAGATTTGCACTGAATATTGAATGAAGCAGCTTTCTCTCATAGAGAGACAAGCTTTTGAGCAGATTTGGGCTAGATTTCACTTCATTTGAACAAAAGCACTATTTTAACATTACTGGTCTCAGAAACCTGTAAACTTACAATCTTGAGCATTGAAGTCCTAACATATGTTTTTGTGCATATAACTTCTAACACATTAAAAACTGTCTTACAGCATTGCAAAAACATTGTATTTCATAAGGCATAAGCATCTTTCAGTGTGGCAACATTTGCACTGAATATTGAATGAAGCAGCTTTCTCTCATAGAGAGACAAGCTTTTGAGCAGATTTGGGCTAGATTTCACTTCATTTGAACAGAAGCACTATTTCAACATTACTGGTCTCAGAAACCTGTTAAATGACAATCTTGAGCATTAAAGTCCTAACATAAGTTTTTGTGCATATTACTTCTAACACATTAAAAACTGTCTTACAGCATTGCAAAAAACATTTTATTTCATAAGGCATAAGCATCTTTCAGTTTGGCAAGATTTGCACTGATTATTGAATGAAGCAGCTTTCTCTTATAGAGAGACAAGCTTTTGAGCTTATTTAGGCTAGATTTCACTTCATTTGAACAGAAGCACTATTTTAACATTACTGGTCTCAGAAGCCTGTAAACTGACAATCTTGAGCATTGAAGTCCAAACATATGTTTTTGTGCATATAACTTCTAACACATTAAAAACTGTCTCACTGCATTGCAGAAATCATTTTATTTCATAAGGCATAAGAATCTTTCAGTTTGGCAAGAATTGCACTGATTATTGAATGAAGCAGCTTTCTCTTATAGAGAGACAAGCTTTTGAGCTTATTTAGGCTAGATTTCACTTCATTTGAACAAAAGCACTATTTCAACATTACTGGTCTCAGAAACCTGTAAAATGACAATCTTGAGCATTAAAGTCCTAACATAAGTTTTTGTGCATATTACTTCTAACACATTAAAAACTGTCTTACAGCATTGCAAAAACATTTTATTTCATAAGGCATAAGCATCTTTCAGTTTGGCAAGATTTGCACTGATTATTGAATGAAGCAGCTTTCTCTTATAGAGAGACAAGCTTTTGAGCTTATTTAGGCTAGATTTCACTTCATTTGAACAGAAGCACTATTTTAACATTACTGGTCTCAGAAGCCTGTAAACTGACAATCTTGAGCATTGAAGTCCAAACATATGTTTTTGTGCATATAACTTCTAACACATTAAAAACTGTCTCACTGCATTGCAGAAATCATTTTATTTCATAAGGCATAAGAATCTTTCAGTTTGGCAAGAATTGCACTGATTATTGAATGAAGCAGCTTTCTCTTATAGAGAGACAAGCTTTTGAGCTTATTTAGGCTAGATTTCACTTCATTTGAACAAAAGCACTATTTCAACATTACTGGTCTCAGAAACCTGTAAACTTACAATCTTGAGCATTGAAGTCCTAACATATGTTTTTGTGCATATAACTTCTAACACATTAAAAACTGTCTTACAGCATTGCAAAAACATTGTATTTCATTAGGCATAAGCATTTTTCAGTTTGGCAAGATTTGCACTGATTATTGAATGAAGCAGCTTTTTCTTATAGAGAGACAAGCTTTTGAGCAGATTTGGGCTAAAGTTCACTTCATTTGAACAGAAGCACTATTTCAACATTACTGGTCTCAGAAACCTGTAAACTGACAATCTTGAGCATTTGAAGTCCTAACATATGTTTTTGTGCATATAACTTCTAACACATTAAAAACTGTCTTACAGCATTGCAAAAACATTGTATTTCATAAGGCATAAGCATCTTTCAGTTTGGCAAGATTTGCACTGATTATTGAATGAAGCAGCTTTCTCTTATAGAGAGACAAGCTTTTGAGCTTATTTATGCTAGATTTCACTTCATTTGAACAAAAGCACTATTTTAACATTACTGGTCTCAGAAACCTGTAAACTAACAATCTTGAGCATTAAAGTCCTAACATATGTTTTTGTGCATATAACTTCTAACACATTAAAAACTGTCTCACTGCATTGCAAAAATATTGTATTTCATAAGGCATAAGCATATTTCAGTTTGGCAAGATTTGCACTGATTATTGAATGAAGCAGCTTTCTCTTATAGAGAGACAAGCTTTTGAGCTTATTTAGGCTAGATTTCACTTCATTTGAACAAAAGCACTATTTCAACATTACTGGTCTCAGAAACCTGTAAACTGACAATCTTGAGCATTGAAGTCCTAACACATGTTTTTGTGCATATAACTTCTAACACATTAAAAACTGTCTCACTGCATTGCAGAAATCATTTTATTTCATAAGACATAAACATCTTTCAGTTTGGCAAGAATTGCACTGAACATTGAATGAAGCAGCTCTATCTCACAGAGAAACAAGCTTTTGAGCAGATTTGGGCTAGATTGCACTTCATTTGAACAGAAGCACTATTTCAACATTACTGGTCTCAGAAACCTGTAAAATGACAATCTTGAGCATTGAAGTCCTAACATAAGTTTTTGGGCATTTAACTTCTAACACATTAAAAACTGTCTTACAGCATTGCAAAAACATTGTATTTCATAAGGCATAAGCATCTTTCAGTTTGGCAACATTTGCACTGAATATTGAATGAAGCAGCTTTCTCTCATAGAGAGACAAGCTTTTGAGCAGATTTGGGCTAGATTTCACTTCATTTGAACAGAAGCACTATTTCAACATTACTGGTCTCAGAAACCTGTAAAATGACAATCTTGAGCATTGAAGTCCTAACATAAGTTTTTGTGCATATTACTTCTAACACATTAAAAACTGTCTTACAGCATTGCAAAAACATTTTATTTCATAAGGCATAAGCATCTTTCAGTTTGGCAAGATTTGCAATGAATATTGAATGAAGCAGCTTTCTCTTATAGAGAGACAAGCTTTTGAGCTTATTTAGGATAGATTTCACTTCATTTGAACAGAAGCATTATTTTAATATTACTGGTCTCAGAAGCCTGTAAACTGACAATCTTGAGCATTGAAGTCCTAACATATGTTTTTGTGCATATAACTTCTAACACATTAAAAACTATTTTACAGCATTGCAAAAACATTGTATTTCATAAGGCATAAGCATCTTTCAGTTTGGCAAGATTTGCACTGATTATTGAATGAAGCAGCTTTCTCTTATAGAGAGACAAGCTTTTGAGCTTATTTAGGCTAGATTTCACTTCATTTGACTAAAAGCACTATTTTAACATTACTGGTCTCAGAAACCTGTAAAATGATGATCTTGAGCATTGAAGTCCTAACATAAGTTTTTGGGCATATAACTTCTAACACATTAAAAACTGTCTTACAGCATTGCAAAAATATTGTATTTCATAAGGCATAAGCATCTTTCAGTTTGGCAAGAATTGCACTGAATATTGAATGAAGCAGCTTTCTCTCATAGAGAGACAAGCTTTTGAGCAGATTTGGGCTAGATTTCACTTCATTTGAACAAAAGCACTATTTCAACATTACTGGTCTCAGAAACCTGTAAACTTACAATCTTGAGCATTGAAGTCCTAACATATGTTTTTGTGCATATAACTTCTAACACATTAAAAACTGTCTTACAGCATTGCAAAAATATTGTATTTCATAAGGCATAAGCATCTTTCAGTTTGGCAACATTTGCACTGAATATTGAATGAAGCAGCTTTCTCTCATAGAGAGACAAGCTTTTGAGCAGATTTGGGCTAGATTTCACTTCATTTGAACAGAAGCACTATTTCAACATTACTGGTCTCAGAAACCTGTTAAATGACAATCTTGAGCATTTGAAGTCCTAACATAAGTTTTTGTGCATATAACTTCTAACACATGAAAAACTGTCTTACAGCATTGCAAAAACATTTTATTTCATAAGGCATAAGCATCTTTCAGTTTGGCAAGATTTGCACTGATTATTGAATGAAGCAGCTTTCTCTTATAGAGAGACAAGCTTTTGAGCTTATTTAGGCTAGATTTCACTTCATTTGAACAAAAGCACTATTTCAACATTACTGGTCTCAGAAACCTGTAAACTTACAATCTTGAGCATTGAAGTCCTAACATATGTTTTTGTGCATATAACTTCTAACACATTAAAAACTGTCTCACTTCATTGCAGAAATCATTTTATTTCATAAGGCATAAGAATCTTTCAGTTTAGCAAGAATTGCACTGATTATTGAATGAAGCAGCTTTCTCTTATAGAGAGACAAGCTTTTGAGCTTATTTAGGCTAGATTTCACTTCATTTGAACAGAAGCACTATTTTAACATTACTGGTCTCAGAAGCCTGTAAACTGACAATCTTGAGCATTGAAGTCCAAACATATGTTTTTGTGCATATAACTTCTAACACATTAAAAACTGTCTCACTGCATTGCAGAAATCATTTTATTTCATAAGGCATAAGAATCTTTCAGTTTGGCAAGAATTGCACTGATTATTGAATGAAGCAGCTTTCTCTTATAGAGAGACAAGCTTTTGAGCTTATTTAGGCTAGATTTCACTTCATTTGAACAAAAGCACTATTTCAACATTACTGGTCTCAGAAACCTGTAAACTTACAATCTTGAGCATTGAAGTCCTAACATATGTTTTTGTGCATATAACTTCTAACACATTAAAAACTGTCTTACAGCATTGCAAAAACATTGTATTTCATTAGGCATAAGCATCTTTCAGTTTGGCAAGATTTGCACTGATTATTGAATGAAGCAGCTTTTTCTTATAGAGAGACAAGCTTTTGAGCAGATTTGGGCTAAAGTTCACTTCATTTGAACAGAAGCACTATTTCAACATTACTGGTCTCAGAAACCTGTAAACTGACAATCTTGAGCATTTGAAGTCCTAACATATGTTTTTGTGCATATAACTTCTAACACATTAAAAACTGTCTTACAGCATTGCAAAAACATTGTATTTCATAAGGCATAAGCATCTTTCAGTTTGGCAAGATTTGCACTGATTATTGAATGAAGCAGCTTTTTCTTATAGAGAGACAAGCTTTTGAGCTTATTTATGCTAGATTTCACTTCATTTGAACAAAAGCACTATTTTAACATTACTGGTCTCAGAAACCTGTAAACTAACAATCTTGAGCATTGAAGTCCTAACATATGTTTTTGTGCATATAACTTCTAACACATTAAAAACTGTCTTACAGCATTGCAAAAACATTGTATTTCATAAGGCATAAGCATCTTTCAGTTTGGAAGATTTGCACTGATTATTGAATGAAGCAGCTTTCTCTTATAGAGAGACATTCTTTTGAGTTTATTTAGGCTAGATTTCACTTCATTTGAACAGAAGCACTATTTCAACATTACTGGTCTCAGAAACCTGTAAAATGACAATCTTGAGCATTGAAGTCCTAACATATGTTTTTGTGCATATAACTTCTAACACATTAAAAACTGTCTCACTTCATTGCAGAAATCATTTTATTTCATAAGACATAAGCATCTTTCAGTTTGGCAAGAATTGCACTGAACATTGAATGAAGCAGCTCTATCTCACATTGAAACAAGCTTTTGAGCAGATTTGGGCTAGATTTCACTTCATTTGAACAAAAGCACTATTTTAACATTACTGGTCTCAGAAACCTGTAAACTTACAATCTTGAGCATTGAAGTCCTAACATATGTTTTTGTGCATATAACTTCTAACACATTAAAAACTGTCTTACAGCATTGCAAAAACATTGTATTTCATAAGGCATAAGCATCTTTCAGTGTGGCAACATTTGCACTGAATATTGAATGAAGCAGCTTTCTCTCATAGAGAGACAAGCTTTTGAGCAGATTTGGGCTAGATTTCACTTCATTTGAACAGAAGCACTATTTCAACATTACTGGTCTCAGAAACCTGTTAAATGACAATCTTGAGCATTGAAGTCCTAACATAAGTTTTTGTGCATATTACTTCTAACACATTAAAAACTGTCTTACAGCATTGCAAAAACATTTTATTTCATAAGGCATAAGCATCTTTCAGTTTGGCAAGATTTGCACTGATTATTGAATGAAGCAGCTTTCTCTTATAGAGAGACAAGCTTTTGAGCTTATTTAGGCTAGATTTCACTTCATTTGAACAGAAGCACTATTTTAACATTACTGGTCTCAGAAGCCTGTAAACTGACAATCTTGAGCATTGAAGTCTAAACATATGTTTTTGTGCATATAACTTCTAACACATTAAAAACTGTCTCACTGCATTGCAGAAATCATTTTATTTCATAAGGCATAAGAATCTTTCAGTTTGGCAAGAATTGCACTGATTATTGAATGAAGCAGCTTTCTCTTATAGAGAGACAAGCTTTTGAGCTTATTTAGGCTAGATTTCACTTCATTTGAACAAAAGCACTATTTCAACATTACTGGTCTCAGAAACCTGTAAACTTACAATCTTGAGCATTGAAGTCCTAACATATGTTTTTGTGCATATAACTTCTAACACATTAAAAACTGTCTTACAGCATTGCAAAAACATTGTATTTCATTAGGCATAAGCATTTTTCAGTTTGGCAAGATTTGCACTGATTATTGAATGAAGCAGCTTTTTCTTATAGAGAGACAAGCTTTTGAGCAGATTTGGGCTAAAGTTCACTTCACTTGAACAAAAGCACTATTTTAACATTACTGGTCTCAGAAACCTGTAAACTTACAATCTTGAGCATTGAAGTCCTAACATATGTTTTTGTGCATATAACTTCTAACACATTAAAAACTGTCTTACAGCATTGCAAAAACATTGTATTTTTTGTGCATATAACTTCTAACACATTAAAAACTGTCTTACAGCATTGCAAAAACATTGTATTTCATTAGGCATAAGCATCTTTCAGTTTGGCAAGATTTGCACTGAATATTGAATGAAGCAGCTTTCTCTCATAGAGAGACAAGCTTTTGAGCAGATTTGGGCTAGATTTCACTTCATTTGAACAGAAGCACTATTTCAACATTACTGGTCTCAGAAACCTGTAAAATGACAATCTTGAGCATTGAAGTCCTAACATAAGTTTTTGTGCATATTACTTCTAACACATTAAAAACTGTCTTACAGCATTGCAAAAACATTTTATTTCATAAGGCATAAGCATCTTTCAGTTTGGCAAGATTTGCAATGAATATTGAATGAAGCAGCTTTCTCTTATAGAGAGACAAGCTTTTGAGCTTATTTAGGCTAGATTTCACTTCATTTGAACAGAAGCACTATTTTAACATTACTGGTCTCAGAAGCCTGTAAACTGACAATCTTGAGCATTGAAGTCCAAACATATGTTTTTGTGCATATAACTTCTAACACATTAAAAACTGTCTCACTGCATTGCAGAAATCATTTTATTTCATAAGGCATAAGAATCTTTCAGTTTGGCAAGAATTGCACTGATTATTGAATGAAGCAGCTTTCTCTTATAGAGAGACAAGCTTTTGAGCTTATTTAGGCTAGATTTCACTTCATTTGAACAAAAGCACTATTTCAACATTACTGGTCTCAGAAACCTGTAAACTTACAATCTTGAGCATTGAAGTCCTAACATATGTTTTTGTGCATATAACTTCTAACACATTAAAAACTGTCTTACAGCATTGCAAAAACATTGTATTTCATTAGGCATAAGCATCTTTCAGTTTGGCAAGATTTGCACTGATTATTGAATGAAGCAGCTTTTTCTTATAGAGAGACAAGCTTTTGAGCAGATTTGGGCTAAAGTTCACTTCATTTGAACAGAAGCACTATTTCAACATTACTGGTCTCAGAAACCTGTAAACTGACAATCTTGAGCATTTGAAGTCCTAACATATGTTTTTGTGCATATAACTTCTAACACATTAAAAACTGTCTTACAGCATTGCAAAAACATTGTATTTCATAAGGCATAAGCATCTTTCAGTTTGGCAAGATTTGCACTGATTATTGAATGAAGCAGCTTTTTCTTATAGAGAGACAAGCTTTTGAGCTTATTTATGCTAGATTTCACTTCATTTGAACAAAAGCACTATTTTAACATTACTGGTCTCAGAAACCTGTAAACTAACAATCTTGAGCATTGAAGTCCTAACATATGTTTTTGTGCATATAACTTCTAACACATTAAAAACTGTCTTACAGCATTGCAAAAACATTGTATTTCATAAGGCATAAGCATCTTTCAGTTTGGAAGATTTGCACTGATTATTGAATGAAGCAGCTTTCTCTTATAGAGAGACATTCTTTTGAGTTTATTTAGGCTAGATTTCACTTCATTTGAACAGAAGCACTATTTCAACATTACTGGTCTCAGAAACCTGTAAAATGACAATCTTGAGCATTGAAGTCCTAACATATGTTTTTGTGCATATAACTTCTAACACATTAAAAACTGTCTCACTTCATTGCAGAAATCATTTTATTTCATAAGACATAAGCATCTTTCAGTTTGGCAAGAATTGCACTGAACATTGAATGAAGCAGCTCTATCTCACATTGAAACAAGCTTTTGAGCAGATTTGGGCTAGATTTCACTTCATTTGAACAAAAGCACTATTTTAACATTACTGGTCTCAGAAACCTGTAAACTTACAATCTTGAGCATTGAAGTCCTAACATATGTTTTTGTGCATATAACTTCTAACACATTAAAAACTGTCTTACAGCATTGCAAAAACATTGTATTTCATAAGGCATAAGCATCTTTCAGTGTGGCAACATTTGCACTGAATATTGAATGAAGCAGCTTTCTCTCATAGAGAGACAAGCTTTTGAGCAGATTTGGGCTAGATTTCACTTCATTTGAACAGAAGCACTATTTCAACATTACTGGTCTCAGAAACCTGTTAAATGACAATCTTGAGCATTGAAGTCCTAACATAAGTTTTTGTGCATATTACTTCTAACACATTAAAAACTGTCTTACAGCATTGCAAAAACATTTTATTTCATAAGGCATAAGCATCTTTCAGTTTGGCAAGATTTGCACTGATTATTGAATGAAGCAGCTTTCTCTTATAGAGAGACAAGCTTTTGAGCTTATTTAGGCTAGATTTCACTTCATTTGAACAGAAGCACTATTTTAACATTACTGGTCTCAGAAGCCTGTAAACTGACAATCTTGAGCATTGAAGTCCAAACATATGTTTTTGTGCATATAACTTCTAACACATTAAAAACTGTCTCACTGCATTGCAGAAATCATTTTATTTCATAAGGCATAAGAATCTTTCAGTTTGGCAAGAATTGCACTGATTATTGAATGAAGCAGCTTTCTCTTATAGAGAGACAAGCTTTTGAGCTTATTTAGGCTAGATTTCACTTCATTTGAACAAAAGCACTATTTCAACATTACTGGTCTCAGAAACCTGTAAACTTACAATCTTGAGCATTGAAGTCCTAACATATGTTTTTGTGCATATAACTTCTAACACATTAAAAACTGTCTTACAGCATTGCAAAAACATTGTATTTCATTAGGCATAAGCATTTTTCAGTTTGGCAAGATTTGCACTGATTATTGAATGAAGCAGCTTTTTCTTATAGAGAGACAAGCTTTTGAGCAGATTTGGGCTAAAGTTCACTTCACTTGAACAAAAGCACTATTTTAACATTACTGGTCTCAGAAACCTGTAAACTTACAATCTTGAGCATTGAAGTCCTAACATATGTTTTTGTGCATATAACTTCTAACACATTAAAAACTGTCTTACAGCATTGCAAAAACATTGTATTTTTTGTGCATATAACTTCTAACACATTAAAAACTGTCTTACAGCATTGCAAAAACATTGTATTTCATTAGGCATAAGCATCTTTCAGTTTGGCAAGATTTGCACTGAATATTGAATGAAGCAGCTTTCTCTCATAGAGAGACAAGCTTTTGAGCAGATTTGGGCTAGATTTCACTTCATTTGAACAGAAGCACTATTTCAACATTACTGGTCTCAGAAACCTGTAAAATGACAATCTTGAGCATTGAAGTCCTAACATAAGTTTTTGTGCATATAACTTTTAACACATTAAAAACTGTCTTACAGCATTGCATAAACATTGTATTTCATAAGGCATAAGCATCTTTCAGTTTGGCAAGATTTGCACTGATTATTGAATGAAGCAGCTTTTTCTTATAGAAAGAAAAGCTTTTGAGCTTATTTATGCTAGATTTCACTTCATTTGAACAGAAGCACTATTTCAACATTACTGGTCTCAGAAACCTGTAAACTTACAATCTTGAGCATTGAAGTCCTAACATATGTTATTGTGCATATAACTTCTAACACATTAAAAACTGTCTTACAGCATTGCAAAAACATTGTATTTCATAAGGCATAAGCATCTTTCAGTTTGGCGAGATTTGCACTGAATATTGAATGAAGCAGCTTTCTCTCATAGAGAGACAAGCTTTGATCTCATTTGAACAGAAGCACTATTTCAACATTACTGGTCTCAGAAACCTGTAAAATGACAATCTTGGGCATTGAAGTCCTAACATAAGTTTTTGGGCATATAACTTCTAACACATTAAAAACTGTCTTACAGCATTGCAAAAATATTGTATTTCATAAGGCATAAGCATCTTTCAGTTTGGCAAGATTTGCACTGATTATTGAATGAAGCAGCTTTCTCTTATAGAGAGACAAGCTTTTGAGCTTATTTAGGCTAGATTTCACTTCATTTGAACAAAAGCACTATTTCAACATTACTGGTCTCAGAAACCTGTAAAATGACAATCTTGAGCATTGAAGTCCTAACATATGTTATTGTGCATATAACTTCTAACACATTAAAAACTGTCTTACAGCATTGCAAAAACATTGTATTTCATAAGGCATAAGCATCTTTCAGTTTGGCAAGATTTGCACTGAATATTGAATGAAGCAGCTTTCTCTCATAGAGAGACAAGCTTTTGAGCAGATTTGGGCTAGATTTCACTTCATTTGAACAGAAGCACTATTTCAACATTACTGGTCTCAGAAACCTGTAAACTGACAATCTTGAGCATTTGAAGTCCTAACATAAGTTTTTGTGCATATAACTTCTAACACATTAAAAACTGTCTTACAGCATTGCAAAAACATTGCATTTCATAAGGCATAAGCATCTTTCAGTTTGGCAAGATTTGCACTGATTATTGAATGAAGCAGCTTTCTCTTATAGAGAGACAAGCTTTTGAGCTTATTTAGGCTAGATTTCACTTCATTTGAACAGAAGCACTATTTCAACATTACTGGTCTCAGAAACCTGTAAACTGACAATCTTGAGCATTTGAAGTCCTAACATAAGTTTTTATGCATATAACTTCTAACACATTAAAAACTGTCTTACAGCATTGCAAAAACATTGTTTTTGGGCATATAACTTCTAACAAATTAAAAACTGTTTTACAGCATTGCAAAAACATTGTATTTCATAAGGCATAAGCATCTTTCAGTTTGGCAAGATTTGCACTGATTATTGAATGAAGCAGCTTTCTCTTATAGAGAGACAAGCTTTTGAGTTTATTTAGGCTAGATTTCACTTCATTTGAACAAAAGCACTATTTCAACATTACTGGTCTCAGAAACCTGTAAAATGACAATCTTGAGCATTGAAGTCCTAACATAAGTTTTTGTGCATATTACTTCTAACACATTAAAAACTGTCTTACAGCATTGCAAAAACATTTTATTTCATAAGGCATAAGCATCTTTCAGTTTGGCAAGATTTGCAATGAATATTGAATGAAGCAGCTTTCTCTTATAGAGAGACAAGCTTTTGAGCTTATTTAGGCTAGATTTCACTTCATTTGAACAGAAGCACTATTTTAACATTACTGGTCTCAGAAGCCTGTAAACTGACAATCTTGAGCATTGAAGTCCTAACATGTGTTTTTGTGCATATAACTTCTAACACATTAAAAACTGTCTCACTGCATTGCAGAAATCATTTTATTTCATAAGGCATAAGCATCTTTCAGTTTGGCAAGAATTGCACTGATTATTGAATGAAGCAGCTTTCTCTTATAGAGAGACAAGCTTTTGAGCTTATTTAGGCTAGATTTCACTTCATTTGAACAAAAGCACTATTTTAACATTACTGGTCTCAGAAACCTGTAAACTTACAATCTTGAGGTTTGAAGTCCTAACATATGTTTTTGTGCATATAACTTCTAACACATTAAAAACTGTCTTACTGCATTGGAAAAACATTGTATTTCATAAGGCATAAGCATCTTTCAGTTTGGCAAGATTTGCAATGAATATTGAATGAAGCAGCTTTCTCTTATAGAGAGACAAGCTTTTGAGCTTATTTAGGCTAGATTTCACTTCATTTGAACAGAAGCACTATTTCAACATTACTGGTCTCAGAAACCTGTAAACTGACAATCTTGAGCATTTGAAGTCCTAACATAAGTTTTTATGCATATAACTTCTAACACATTAAAAACTGTCTTACAGCATTGCAAAAACATTGTTTTTGGGCATATAACTTCTAACAAATTAAAAACTGTTTTACAGCATTGCAAAAACATTGTATTTCATAAGGCATAAGCATCTTTCAGTTTGGCAAGATTTTCACTGATTATTGAATGAAGCAGCTTTCTCTTATAGAGAGACAAGCTTTTGAGCTTATTTAGGCTAGATTTCACTTCATTTGAACAAAAGCACTATTTCAACATTACTGGTCTCAGAAGCCTGTAAACTGACAATCTTGAGCATTGAAGTCCTAATATATGTTTTTGTGCATATAACTTCTAACACATTAAAAACTGTCTCACTGCATTGCAGAAATCATTTTATTTCATAAGGCATAAGCATCTTTCAGTTTGGCAAGAATTGCACTGATTATTGAATGAAGCAGCTTTCTCTTATAGAGAGACAAGCTTTTGAGCTTATTTAGGCTAGATTTCACTTCATTTGAACAGAAGCACTATTTTAACATTACTGGTCTCAGAAGCCTGTAAACTGACAATCTTGAGCATTGAAGTCCTAACATAAGTTTTTGGGCATATAACTTCTAACACATTAAAAGCTGTCTTACAGCATTGCAAAAACATTGTATTTCATAAGGCATAAGCATCTTTCAGTTTGGCAAGATTTGCACTGATTATTGAATGAAGCAGCTTTTTCTTATAGAGAGACAAGCTTTTGAGCTTATTTATGCTAGATTTCACTTCATTTGAACAGAAGCACTATTTCAACATTACTGGTCTCAGAAACCTGTAAACTTACAATCTTGAGCATTGAAGTCCTAACATATGTTTTTGTGCATATAACTTATAACACATTAAAAACTGTCTTACAGCATTGCAAAAACATTGTATTTCATTAGGCATAAGCATCTTTCAGTTTGGCAAGATTTGCACTGATTATTGAATGAAGCAGCTTTTTCTTATAGAGAGACAAGCTTTTGAGCAGATTTGGGCTAAAGTTCACTTCATTTGAACAGAAGCACTATTTCAACATTACTGGTCTCAGAAACCTGTAAAATGACAATCTTGAGCATTGAAGTCCTAACATAAGATTTTGGGCATTTAACTTCTAACACATTAAAAACTGTCTTACAGCATTGCAAAAACATTGTATTTCATAAGGCATAAGCATCTTTCAGTTTGGCAAGATTTGCAATGAATATTGAATGAAGCAGCTTTCTCTTATAGAGAGACAAGCTTTTGAGCTTATTTAGGCTAGATTTCACTTCATTTGAACAGAAGCACTATTTCAACATTACTGGTCTCAGAAACCTGTAAACTGACAATCTTGAGCATTTGAAGTCCTAACATAAGTTTTTATGCATATAACTTCTAACACATTAAAAACTGTCTAACAGCATTGCAAAAACATTGTTTTTGGGCATATAACTTCTAACAAATTAAAAACTGTTTTACAGCATTGCAAAAACATTGTATTTCATAAGGCATAAGCATCTTTCAGTTTGGCAAGAATTGCACTGATTATTGAATGAAGCAGCTTTCTCTTATAGAGAGACAAGCTTTTGAGCTTATTTAGGCTAGATTTCACTTCATTTGAACAGAAGCACTATTTTAACATTACTGGTCTCAGAAGCCTGTAAACTGACAATCTTGAGCATTGAAGTCCTAACATAAGTTTTTGGGCATATAACTTCTAACACATTAAAAGCTGTCTTACAGCATAGCAAAAATATTGTATTTCATAAGGCATAAGCATCTTTCAGTTTGGCAAGATTTGCACTGATTATTGAATGAAGCAGCTTTCTCTTATAGAGAGACAAGCTTTTGAGCTTATTTAGGCTAGATTTCACTTCATTTGAACAAAAGCACTATTTTAACATTACTGGTCTCAGAAACCTGTAAACTTACAATCTTGAGCATTGAAGTCCTAACATATGTTATTGTGCATATAACTTCTAACACATTAAAAACTGTCTTACAGCATTGCAAAAACATTGTATTTCATAAGGCATAAGCATCTTTCAGTTTGGCAAGATTTGCACTGAATATTGAATGAAGCAGCTTTCTCTCATAGAGAGACAAGCTTTTGAGCAGATTTGGGCTAGATTTCACTTCATTTGAACAGAAGCACTATTTCAACATTACTGGTCTCAGAAACCTGTAAACTGACAATCTTGAGCATTTGAAGTCCTAACATAAGTTTTTGTGCATATAACTTCTAACACATTAAAAACTGTCTTACAGCATTGCAAAAACATTGTATTTCATAAGGCATAAGCATCTTTCAGTTTGGCAAGATTTGCACTGAATATTGAATGAAGCAGCTTTCTCTCATAGAGAGACAAGCTTTTGAGCAGATTTGGGCTAGATTTCACTTCATTTGAACAGAAGCACTATTTCAACATTACTGGTCTCAGAAACCTGTAAACTGACAATCTTGAGCATTTGAAGTCCTAACATAAGTTTTTATGCATATAACTTCTAACACATTAAAAACTGTCTTACAGCATTGCAAAAACATTGTTTTTGGGCATATAACTTCTAACAAATTAAAAACTGTCTTACAGCATTGCAAAAACATTGTATTTCATAAGGCATAAGCATCTTTCAGTTTGGAAGATTTGCACTGATTATTGAATGAAGCAGCTTTCTCTTATAGAGAGACATTCTTTTGAGCTTATTTAGGCTAGATTTCACTTCATTTGAACAGAAGCACTTTTTCAACATTACTGGTCTCAGAAACCTGTAAAATGACAATCTTGAGCATTGAAGTCCTAACATAAGATTTTGGGCATTTAACTTCTAACACATTAAAAACTGTCTTACAGCATTGCAAAAACATTGTATTTCATAAGGCATAAGCATCTTTCAGTTTGGCAAGATTTGCAATGAATATTGAATGAAGCAGCTTTCTCTTATAGAGAGACAAGCTTTTGAGCTTATTTAGGCTAGATTTCACTTCATTTGAACAGAAGCACTATTTTAACATTACTGGTCTCAGAAGCCTGTAAACTGACAATCTTGAGCATTGAAGTCCTAACATATGTTTTTGTTCATATAACTTCTAACACATTAAAAACTGTCTCACTTCATTGCAGAAATCATTTTATTTCATAAGACATAAGCATCTTTCAGTTTGGCAAGAATTGCACTGAACATTGAATGAAGCAGCTCTATCTCACAGAGAAACAAGCTTTTGAGCAGATTTGGGCTAGATTTCACTTCATTTAAACAGAAGCACTATTTCAACATTACCTGTCTCAGAAACCTGTAAAATTACAATCTTGAGCATTGAAGTCCTAACATAAGTTTTTGGGCATATAACTTCTAACACATTAAAAACTGTTTTACAGCATTGCAAAAACATTGTATTTCATAAGGCATAAGCATCTTTCAGTTTGGCAAGATTTGCACTGATTATTGAATGAAGCAGCTTTCTCTTATAGAGAGACAAGCTTTTGAGCTTATTTAGGCTAGATTTCACTTAATTTGAACAAAAGCACTATTTTAACATTACTGGTCTCAGAAACCTGTAAACTTACAATCTTGAGCATTGAAGTCCTAACATATGTTATTGTGCATATAACTTCTAACACATTAAAAACTGTCTTACAGCATTGCAAAAACATTGTTTTTCATAAGGCATAAGCATCTTTCAGTTTGGCAAGATTTGCACTGATTATTGAATGAAGCAGCTTTCTCTTATAGAGAGACAAGCTTTTGAGCTTATTTAGGCTAGATTTCACTTCATTTGAACAAAAGCACTATTTTAACATTACTGGTCTCAGAAACCTGTAAACTTACAATCTTGAGCATTGAAGTCCTAACATATGTTTTTGTGCATATAACTTCTAACACATTAAAAACTGTCTCACTTCATTGCAGAAATCATTTTATTTCATTAGACATAAGCATCTTTCAGTTTGGCAGGAATTGCACTGAACATTGAATGAAGCAGCTCTATCTCACATTGAAACAAGCTTTTGAGCAGATATGGGCTAGATTTCACTTAATTTGAACAGAAGCACTATTTCAACATTACTGGTCTCAGAAACCTGTAAAATGACAATCTTGAGCATTGAAGTCCTAACATAAGTTTTTGGGCATATAACTTCTAACACATTAAACACTGTTTTACAGCATTGCAAAAACATTGTATTTCATAAGGCATAAGCATCTTTCAGTTTGGCAAGATTTGCACTGATTATTGAATGAAGCAGCTTTCTCTTATAGAGAGACAAGCTTTTGAGCTTATTTAGGCTAGATTTCACTTCATTTGAACAAAAGCACTATTTTAACATTACTGGTCTCAGAAACCTGTAAACTTACAATCTTGAGCATTGAAGTCCTAACATATGTTTTTGTGCATATAACTTCTAACACATTAAAAACTGTCTTACAGCATTGCAAAAACATTGTATTTCATTAGGCATAAGCATCTTTCAGTTTGGCAAGATTTGCACTGATTATTGAATGAAGCAGCTTTTTCTTATAGAGAGACAAGCTTTTGAGCTTATTTATGCTAGATTTCACTTCATTTGAACAGAAGCACTATTTCAACATTACTGGTCTCAGAAACCTGTAAACTTACAATCTTGAGCATTGAAGTCCTAACATATGTTTTTGTGAATATAACTTCTAACACATTAAAAACTGTCTTACAGCATTGCAAAAACATTGTATTTCATTAGGCATAAGCATCTTTCAGTTTGGCAAGATTTGCACTGATTATTGAATGAAGCAGCTTTTTCTAATAGAGAGACAAGCTTTTGAGCAGATTTGGGCTAAAGTTCACTTTATTTGAACAGAAGCACTATTTCAACATTACTGGTCTCAGAAACCTGTAAACTGACAATCTTGAGCATTTGAAGTCCTAACATATGTTTTTGTGCATATAACTTCTAACACATTAAAAACTGTCTTACAGCATTGCAAAAACATTGTATTTCATAAGGCATAAGCATCTTTCAGTTTGGCAAGATTTGCACTGATTATTGAATGAAGCAGCTTTTTCTTATAGAGAGACAAGCTTTTGAGCTTATTTATGCTAGATTTCACTTCATTTGAACAAAAGCACTATTTTAACATTACTGGTCTCAGAAACCTGTAAACTAACAATCTTGAGCATTGAAGTCCTAACATATGTTTTTGTGCATATAACTTCTAACACATTAAAAACTGTCTTACAGCATTGCAAAAACATTGTATTTCATAAGGCATAAGCATCTTTCAGTTTGGAAGATTTGCACTGATTATTGAATGAAGCAGCTTTCTCTTATAGAGAGACATTCTTTTGAGATTATTTAGGCTAGATTTCACTTCATTTGAACAGAAGCACTATTTCAACATTACTGGTCTCAGAAACCTGTAAAATGACAATCTTGAGCGTTGAAGTCCTAACATAAGTTTTTGGGCATTTAACTTCTAACACATTAAAAACTGTCTTACAGCATTGCAAAACATTGTATTTCATAAGGCATAAGCATCTTTCAGTTTGGCAACATTTGCACTGAATATTGAATGAAGCAGCTTTCTCTCATAGAGAGACAAGCTTTTGAGCAGATTTGGGCTAGATTTCACTTCATTTGAACAGAAGCACTATTTCAACATTACTGGTCTCAGAAACCTGTAAAATGACAATCTTGAGCATTGAAGTCCTAACATAAGTTTTTGTGCATATTACTTCTAACACATTAAAAACTGTCTTACAGCATTGCAAAAACATTTTATTTCATAAGGCATAAGCATCTTTCAGTTTGGCAAGATTTGCACTGATTATTGAATGAAGCAGCTTTTTCTTATAGAGAGACAAGCTTTTGAGCTTATTTAGGCTAGATTTCACTTCATTTGAACGGAAGCACTATTTTAACATTACTGGTCTCAGAAGCCTGTAAACTGACAATCTTGAGCATTGAAGTCCTAACATATGTTTTTGTGCATATAACTTCTAACACATTAAAAACTGTCTCACTGCATTGCAGAAATCATTTTATTTCATAAGGCATAAGCATCTTTCAGTTTGGCAAGATTTGCACTGATTATTGAATGAAGCAGCTTTTTCTTATAGAGAGACAAGCTTTTGAGCAGATTTGGGCTAAAGTTCACTTCATTTGAACAGAAGCACTATTTCAACATTACTGGTCTCAGAAACCTGTAAACTGACAATCTTGAGCATTTGAAGTCCTAACATATGTTTTTGTGCATATAACTTCTAACACATTAAAAACTGTCTTACAGCATTGCAAAAACATTGTATTTCATAAGGCATAAGCATCTTTCAGTTTGGCAAGATTTGCACTGATTATTGAATGAAGCAGCTGTTTCTTATAGAGAGACAAGCTTTTGAGCTTATTTATGCTAGATTTCACTTCGTTTGAACAAAAGCACTATTTTAACATTACTGGTCTCAGAAATCTGTAAACTAACAATCTTGAGCATTGAAGTCCTAACATATGTTTTTATGCATATAACTTCTAACACATTAAAAACTGTCTTACAGCATTGCAAAAAAAATGTATTTCATAAGGCATAAGCATCTTTCAGTTTGGAAGATTTGCACTGATTATTGAATGAAGCAGCTTTCTCTTATAGAGAGACATTCTTTTGAGCTTATTTAGGCTAGATTTCACTTCATTTGAACAGAAGCACTATTTCAACATTACTGGTCTCAGAAACCTGTAAAATGACAATCTTGAGCATTGAAGTCCTAACATAAGTTTTTGGGCATATAACTTCTAACACATTAAAAACTGTTTTACAGCATTGCAAAAACATTGTATTTCATAAGGCATAAGCATCTTTCAGTTTGGCAAGATTTGCACTGATTATTGAATGAAGCAGCTTTCTCTTATAGAGAGACAAGCTTTTGAGCTTATTTAGGCTAGATTTCACTTCATTTGAAAAAAAGCACTATTTTAACATTACTGGTCTCAGAAACCTGTAAACTTACAATCTTGAGCATTGAAGTCCTAACATATGTTTTTGTGCATATAACTTCTAACACATTAAAAACTGTCTTACAGCATTGCAAAAACATTGTATTTCATTAGGCATAAGCATCTTTCAGTTTGGCAAGATTTGCACTGATTATTGAATGAAGCAGCTTTTTCTTATAGAGAGACAAGCTTTTGAGCTTATTTATGCTAGATTTCACTTCATTTGAACAAAAGCACTATTTTAACATTACTGGTCTCAGAAACCTGTAAACTAACAATCTTGAGCATTGAAGTCCTAACATATGTTATTGTGCATATAACTTCTAACACATTAAAAACTGTCTTACATCATTGCAAAAACATTGTATTTCATAAGGCATAAGCATCTTTCAGTTTGGAAGATTTGCACTGATTATTGAATGAAGCAGCTTTCTCTTATAGAGAGACATTCTTTTGAGCTTATTTAGGCTAGATTTCACTTCATTTGAACAGAAGCACTATTTCAACATTACTGGTCTCAGAAACCTGTAAAATGACAATCTTGAGCGTTGAAGTCCTAACATAAGTTTTTGGGCATTTAACTTCTAACACATTAAAAACTGTCTTACAGCATTGCAAAAACATTGTATTTCATAAGGCATAAGCATCTTTCAGTTTGGCAACATTTGCACTGAATATTGAATGAAGCAGCTTTCTCTCATAGAGAGACAAGCTTTTGAGCAGATTTGGGCTAGATTTCACTTCATTTGAACAGAAGCACTATTTCAACATTACTGGTCTCAGAAACCTGTAAAATGACAATCTTGAGCATTGAAGTCCTAACATAAGTTTTTGTGCATATTACTTCTAACACATTAAAAACTGTCTTACAGCATTGCAAAAACATTTTATTTCATAAGGCATAAGCATCTTTCAGTTTGGCAAGATTTGCAATGAATATTGAATGAAGCAGCTTTCTCTTATAGAGAGACAAGCTTTTGAGCTTATTTAGGCTAGATTTCACTTCATTTGAACGGAAGCACTATTTTAACATTACTGGTCTCAGAAGCCTGTAAACTGACAATCTTGAGCATTGAAGTCCTAACATATGTTTTTGTGCATATAACTTCTAACACATTAAAAACTGTCTCACTGCATTGCAGAAATCATTTTATTTCATAAGGCATAAGCATCTTTCAGTTTGGCAAGATTTGCACTGATTATTGAATGAAGCAGCTTTTTCTTATAGAGAGACAAGCTTTTGAGCAGATTTGGGCTAAAGTTCACTTCATTTGAACAGAAGCACTATTTCAACATTACTGGTCTCAGAAACCTGTAAACTGACAATCTTGAGCATTTGAAGTCCTAAAATATGTTTTTGTGCATATAACTTCTAACACATTAAAAACTGTCTTACAGCATTGCAAAAACATTGTATTTCATAAGGCATAAGCATCTTTCAGTTTGGCAAGATTTGCACTGATTATTGAATGAAGCAGCTTTTTCTTATAGAGAGACAAGCTTTTGAGCTTATTTATGCTAGATTTCACTTCATTTGAACAAAAGCACTATTTTAACATTACTGGTCTCAGAAATCTGTAAACTAACAATCTTGAGCATTGAAGTCCTAACATATGTTTTTGTGCATATAACTTCTAACACATTAAAAACTGTCTTACAGCATTGCAAAAACATTGTATTTCATAAGGCATAAGCATCTTTCAGTTTGGAAGATTTGCACTGATTATTGAATGAAGCAGCTTTCTCTTATAGAGAGACATTCTTTTGAGCTTATTTAGGCTAGATTTCACTTCATTTGAACAGAAGCACTATTTCAACATTACTGGTCTCAGAAACCTGTAAAATGACAATCTTGAGCATTGAAGTCCTAACATAAGTTTTTGGGCATTTAACTTCTAACACATTAAAAACTGTCTTACAGCATTGCAAAAACATTGTATTTCATAAGGCATAAGCATCTATCAGTTTGGCAACATTTGCACTGAATATTGAATGAAGCAGCTTTCTCTCATAGAGAGACAAGCTTTTGAGCAGATTTGGGCTAGATTTCACTTCATTTGAACAGAAGCACTATTTCAACATTACTGGTCTCAGAAACCTGTAAAATGACAATCTTGAGCATTGAAGTCCTAACATAAGTTTTTGGGCATATAACTTCTAACACATTAAAAACTGTCTTACAGCATTGCAAAAACATTGTATTTCATAAGGCATAAGCATCTTTCAGTTTGGCAAGATTTGCACTGATTATTGAATGAAGCAGCTTTCTCTTATAGAGAGACAAGCTTTTGAGCTTATTTAGGCTAGATTTCACTTCATTTGAACAAAAGCACTATTTTAACATTACTGGTCTCAGAAACCTGTAAACTTACAATCTTGAGCATTGAAGTCCTAACATATGTTATTGTGCATATAACTTCTAACACATTAAAAACTGTTTTACAGCATTGCAAAAACATTGTATTTCATAAGGCATAAGCATCTTTCAGTTTGGCAAGATTTGCACTGAATATTGAATGAAGCAGCTTTCTCTCATAGAGAGACAAGCTTTTGAGCAGATTTGGGCTAGATTTCACTTCATTTGAACAGAAGCACTATTTCAACATTACTGGTCTCAGAAACCTGTAAACTGACAATCTTGAGCATTTGAAGTCCTAACATAAGTTTTTGTGCATATAACTTCTAACACATTAAAAACTGTCTTACAGCATTGCAAAAACATTGTATTTCATAAGGCATAAGCATCTTTCAGTTTGGCAAGATTTGCACTGAACATTGAATGAAGCAGCTCTATCTCACAGAGAAACAAGCTTTTGAGCAGATTTGGGCTAGATTTCACTTCATTTGAACAGAAGCACTATTTCAACATTACTGGTCTCAGAAACCTGTAAAATGACAATCTTGAGCATTGAAGTCCTAACATAAGTTTTTGGGCATATAACTTCTAACACATTAAAAACTGTTTTACAGCATTGCAAAAACATTGTATTTCATAAGGCATAAGCATCTTTCAGTTTGGCAAGATTTGCACTGATTATTGAATGAAGCAGCTTTCTCTTATAGAGAGACAAGCTTTTGAGCTTATTTAGGCTAGATTTCACTTAATTTGAACAAAAGCACTATTTTAACATTACTGGTCTCAGAAACCTGTAAACTTACAATCTTGAGCATTGAAGTCCTAACATATGTTTTTGTGCATATAACTTCTAACACATTAAAAACTGTCTTACAGCATTGCAAAAACATTGTATTTCATTAGGCATAAGCATCTTTCAGTTTGGCAAGATTTGCACTGATTATTGAATGAAGCAGCTTTCTCTTATAGAGAGACAAGCTTTTGAGCTTATTTAGGCTAGATTTCACTTCATTTGAACAAAAGCACTATTTTAACATTACTGGTCTCAGAAACCTGTAAACTTACAATCTTGAGCATTGAAGTCCTAACATATGTTATTGTGCATATAACTTCTAACACATTAAAAACTGTCTTACAGCATTGCAAAAACATTGTATTTCATAAGGCATAAGCATCTTTCAGTTTGGCAAGATTTGCTCTGAATATTGAATGAAGCAGCTTTCTCTCATAGAGAGACAAGCTTTTGAGCAGATTTGGGTAGATTTCACTTCATTTGAACAGAAGCACTATTTCAACATTACTGGTCTCAGAAACCTGTAAACTGACAATCTTGAGCATTTGAAGTCCTAACATAAGTTTTTATGCATATAACTTCTAACACATTAAAAACTGTCTTACAGCATTGCAAAAACATTGTTTTTCATAAGGCATAAGCATCTTTCAGTTTGGCAAGATTTGCACTGATTATTGAATGAAGCAGCTTTCTCTTATAGAGAGACAAGCTTTTGAGCTTATTTAGGCTAGATTTCACTTCATTTGAACAAAAGCACTATTTCAACATTACTGGTCTCAGAAACCTGTAAACTTACAATCTTGAGCATTGAAGTCCTAACATATGTTTTTGTGCATATAACTTCTAACACATTAAAAACTGTCTCACTTCATTGCAGAAATCATTTTATTTCATAAGACATAAGCATCTTTCAGTTTGGCAAGAATTGCACTGAACATTGAATGAAGCAGCTCTATCTCACATTGAAACAAGCTTTTGAGCAGATTTGGGCTAGATTTCACTTCATTTGAACAAAAGCACTATTTTAACATTACTGGTCTCAGAAACCTGTAAACTTACAATCTTGAGCATTGAAGTCCTAACATATGTTTTTGTGCATATAACTTCTAACACATTAAAAACTGTCTTACAGCATTGCAAAAACATTGTATTTCATAAGGCATAAGCATCTTTCAGTTTGGCAACATTTGCACTGAATTTTGAATGAAGCAGCTTTCTCTCATAGAGAGACAAGCTTTTGAGCAGATTTGGGCTAGATTTCACTTCATTTGCACAGGCGCACTATTTGAACATTACTGGTCTCAGAAACCTGTAAAATGACAATCTTGAGCATTGAAGTCCTAACATAAGTTTTTGTGCATATTACTTCTAACACATTAAAAACTGTCTTACAGCATTGCAAAAACATTTTATTTTATAAGGCATAAGCATCTTTCAGTTTGGGAAGATTTGCAATGAATATTGAATGAAGCAGCTTTCTGTTATAGAGAGACAAGCTTTTGAGCTTTTTTAGGCTAGATTCCACTTCATTTGAACAGAAGCACTATTTTAACATTACTGGTCTCAGAAGCCTGTAAACTGACAATCTTGAGCATTGAAGTCCTAACATATGTTTTTGTGCATATAACTTCTAACACATTAAAAACTGTCTCACTGCATTGCAGAAATCATTTTATTTCATAAGGCATAAGCATCTTTCAGTTTGGCAAGAATTGCACTGATTATTGAATGAAGCAGCTTTCTCTTATAGAGAGACAAGCTTTTGAGCTTATTTAGGCTAGATTTCACTTCATTTGAACAAAAGCACTATTTTAACATTACTGGTCTCAGAAACCTGTAAAATGACAATCTTGAGCATTGAAGTCCTAACATAAGTTTTTGTGCATATTACTTCTAACACATTAAAAACTGTCTTACAGCATTGCAAAAACATTTTATTTCATAAGGCATAAGCATCTTTCAGTTTGGCAAGATTTGCACTGAATATTGAATGAAGCAGCTTTCTCTCATAGAGAGACAAGCTTTTGAGCAGATTTGGGCTAGATTTCACTTCATGTGAACAGAAGCACTATTTCAACATTACTGGTCTCAGAAACCTGTAAAATGACAATCTTGAGCATTGATGTCCTAACATAAGTTTTTGGGCATATAACTTCTAACACATTAAAAACTGTCTTACAGCATTGCAAAAACATTGTATTTCATAAGGCATAAGCATCTTTCAGTTTGGCAAGATTTGCACTGATTATTGAATGAAGCAGCTTTCTCTTAGAGAGACAAGCTTTTGAGCTTATTTAGGCTAGATTTCACTTCATTTGAACAGAAGCACTATTTTAACTTTACTGGTCTCAGAAGCCTGTAAAATGACAATCTTGAGCATTGAAGTCCTAACATAAGTTTTTGGGCATATAACTTCTAACACATTAAAAACTGTCTTACAGCATTGCAAAAACATTGTATTTCATAAGGCATAAGCATCTTTCAGTTTGGCAAGATTTGCACTGATTATTGAATGAAGCAGCTTTCTCTTATAGAGAGACAAGCTTTTGAGCTTATTTAGGCTAGATTTCCCTTCATTTGAACAAAAGCACTATTTCAACATTACTGGTCTCAGAAACCTGTAAACTTACAATCTTGAGCATTGAAGTCCTAACATATGTTTTTGTGCATATAACTTCTAACACATTAAAAACTGTCTCACTTCATTGCAGAAATCATTTTATTTCATAAGACATAAGCATCTTTCAGTTTGGCAAGAATTGCACTGAACATTGAATGAAGCAGCTCTATCTCACAGAGAAACAAGCTTTTGAGCAGATTTGGGCTAGATTTCACTTCATTTGAACAGAAGCACTATTTCAACATTACTGGTCTCAGAAACCTGTAAAATGACGATCTTGAGCATTGAAGTCCTAACATAAGTTTTTGGGCATAGCACTTCTAACACATTAAAAACTGTTTTACAGCATTGCAAAAACGTACTCGGTTACTAAACGTAACCTCGGTTCTCTCTAGAAGAGCGAACGAGTACTGCGTCTTAGCTAAGACGCTACGGGAAAAGTCTCTTTTCACGAAATACTGAAGCAAAAAATTATACTTAATTTTGTATTTTTGTAAAGCGCATTTGCAGCAGTACACAGCCATAGGCGAGACGGCTCGTTCGCTCATTGGCTTGTTCTGCGGCAACTGCACAGCCTATCGAGCGCGGGCTGATGCAACATCAGACCAATAAGGGCGCTTCGCGCCCTTCTTGCCACTTCCCGCCGAAACGGGTGTGGCCCAACCTATAAAAGGAGCTCGAAAAGGCTGACTCACCTGATTTATTTCATCGCCGAAGCGAACCAGAGTGAATCGTGCGCACGGCAGAGAACGCAGTACTCGTTCGCTCTTCTAGAGAGAACCGAGGTTACGTTTAGTAACCGAGTACGTTCTCTTACGAGAGCTCTCTCGTACTGCGTCTTAGCTAAGACGCTACGGGAACCCAATGTAAAACGCCGTGCGCGCAGGGATCACACACCAAGAAACCTGAAGCAACGCCCAGGATTTACAGTGCACAGTCACCTGAGGGACTCACAGAGAGTCCAGGACAGAAAAGGGAAAAAGCCCTCCGTCCCATATCTAGCAGCATCCGTAGATGCGGCAATATGACGTCACACAGCCGAGGCAAGGCCTGACCAATGTGGCAATGCGGGTCTTACGCAATACTGCCCATATAACAGTCGGCAGCGCATAGCGCTCGTGAACTCAGAATTCCCCTCAGGGCCCTGATTCGCCTATACCGACAGCAGCCTTGCTTGCAAGGCGGGAACCTCCAGGTTATAGAACCTGATAAATGTAGACGGCGAGGCCCAACCTGCCGCCATACATATATCCTGCAAGGAGATCCCAGTAGACCACGCCCACGACGAGGCGATGCCTCTTGTGGAGTGTGCTCTGACGCCCAACGGGCACTGAAGGCCCCTGGAAGCGTAAGCTAACGATATGGCGTCAACTATCCATCTGGATAGAGTCTGTCTCGAAACAGCCATTCCCTTGGAACGCCCACCGAACGAGACAAATAGCTGCTCCGTCTGCCGAAAGGCAGCAGAGCGAGACACATAAGCTCTTAAAACCCTGACAGGGCAAAGAAGACTCGAGTCTCCATCCTCCCCTGACACCGGCAGGGCAGACAGGGCAATAACCTGAGCCCGAAACGGTGTGTTGAGGGATTTCGGCACATAACCGTGCCTAGGTTTGAGTATGACTCTTGAGTCATTGGGCCCAAACTCCAAGCACGACTGGCTCACCGAGAGCGCGTGCAAATCACCCACACACTTCACAGAAGCGAGAGCCAACAAGAATACTGTCTTGAACGACAGATGCTGAAGGCTAATCGATTGGATAGGCTTGAAAGGGGGACCTTTCAAGGCCTCCAAAACCGCCGCGAGGTCCCACATAGGGACTGACGGAGGTCTGGGAGGATTCAGCCTCCTAGCTCCTCTGAGGAACCGGATGACTAAATCATTCCTTCCTATTGACTGACCGGACGCCGTTTCAGAAAACGCCGCGATGGCAGCCACATAAACTTTGAGCGTGGATGGGGCTCTGCCCTTATCCAACAGCTCCTGAAGGAAGGAGAGGACCTCCGTCACCTCACAACTAAGGGGTGAATAACCTCGAGCTGTGCACCAGCTGGAGAACACCGACCACTTCGAGGCATACAGACGTCGTGTCGACGGAGCTCTAGCCTGAGTGATGGTATTTAGCACTCTCACTGCGAGATCAGCGGGTAACCATTGAGTGCCCATACATAGAGGGACCACAACTCCGGTTGAGGGTGCCAAATCGAGCCCCTGGCCTGCGAGAGGAGGTCTCTCCTCAATGGTACCGGCCACGGGGCGACATCTGCTAACTGCATCAAATCTGGGAACCATGGTTGGTTCTTCCAAAGAGGTGCTACAAGCAGTATTGAACATCTCGTTTCTCTCACCCGTTCTATCACCTGCGGAAGGAGGGAGACGGGAGGGAACGCATAAAGCGGGCAGCACGGCCATCTCCGTGACAGCGCGCTTTCGTTCTTGGAAAAGAACGCGGGGCAGTGAGCGTCTTCGTGGGACGCAAAGAGGTCCACCTCCGCCATGCCAAATCTCTGCCACAACAGCCGGACTGTTTGCGGGTGTAGAGACCATTCGCCCGTAGGAACATTGCCTCTGGACAGCCTGTCTGGACCCAGATTCTGCAGTCCAGGCACATGCACTGCTCTCAGCGAGCACACGTTGCGCTGAGCCCAAATCAGGAGGCGTTCCGTCAGCCTGCACAGGTTTCGGGACCCGAGACCGACCTGGCGATTTATGTAGGACACCACGGACATGTTGTCCGAACGGACTATGACGTGGTGATCCTTGATATGGGGACAAAAGCGCGTCAGCGCGTTCTCCACTGCCAGCATTTCCAGGCAGTTGATATGATGGAGCTTTTCCCATTCTGACCATAGGCCAAAGGACTGTCTGCCTTCGAGCAGCGCTCCCCATCCCGAAGTGGAGGCGTCCGTCGACACCATTTTCACACTCGGGGAAGTCCCCAGGCTTACACCTGATCGGTACCAGCCGTTCGCTGTCCAAGGTGCTAGAGCCGCAACACAGCTCTGATCGACCTTGAAATGCAGCCGGCCAGACGCCCACGCTCTGCGCGGCACCCGAGCCTTCAGCCAGAACTGCAGGGGGCGCATGCGGAGCAGGCCCAGCCGCAGAACCGGAGATGCTGAGGCCATGAAACCCAGCATCTTTTGACAGTGTTTGAGCGACACAGTCGCGCCACAGCGGAAAGAACTCGCTGCACGCTGAATGCCCATCGCGCGCTGTGGTGACAGCCGCGCCGTCATGGAACACGAGTTCAGAACTATACCCAGAAACAGGATCGTCTGACTGGGGTTCAGCGAACTCTTCACCCAATTGACACTGAGGCCGAGCTTCTCGAGGTGATCGAGTAAAACGGCTCTGTGGTCCATGAGCTCCGCTCATGATCGGGCCAGAACCAGCCAGTCATCCAAATAATTCAGCACTCGTGTGCCTCTGAGTCTAAGAGGAGCGAGCGCTGCATCCATGCACCTCGTAAACGTACGAGGAGCTACGGACAAGCCGAATGGCAGGACTGCAAACTGGTATGCCTGGCCCTCGAAGGCGAATCTCAAATATCGCCTGTGGTTTGACGCTATCTGTATTTGAAAATACGCATCCTTCAGATCTATTGACATGAACCAGTCCCCTCTGCGAATCTGCGCGAGGAGCTTCCTGGTCGTGAGCATTTTGAAACTGCGTTTCATCAATGCCTGTTCAGCTGTCTTAGATCCAGTATGGGCCGGAGACCCCCGTCTCTCTTGGGCACCAGAAAGTATCTGCTGTACAGCCCCCCCTCGCTTTGAGACACAGGCTCTACAGCCCCTTTGCTCAACAGTTTTGATATTTCGGCCCGAAGTATGTGTGCTACTTCTGTTTTGACCGTAGTTTCGACGCGCGCTGAAAAGCACGGTGGGCGTCGAGAAAACTGTAGCGTGTAGCCTCTCTTTATAATGCCTAGCACCCAATCCGAAACCCCTGGAAGCACTGACCATGCATTTGCATGAATGGCTAAGGGCTGGATGCGAAACGCGCTCTGTTGACTGGGCAACGGCGGCGCTCGAGTGTGCTGCGCATCTGAGGCGGGGAGCGCGCTGATCACAGCGGGCAGATCGCTCTTCCTCGACCCCGTTCCGGCGCTTAACCGACTGGAGGGAGGCTGAGCGGGTCCCGTGGGGCTCGATATATCTGCGAGTAACCGTGGGCTGCATGTGTGCACTTTTACCACTTTAAACTCGCTGTCTGCCTGTGCAGAATGTACGTGCACGGGCCTCGTTTTTACAGAAGCCCTGCGCCGTATGTGACATAGTGTATGTGGGCACTGGGAAGTGGGCACGTTTACTATGCGGCGCGCTCGACCGATCTGTGTCGATCTTATGTGCGCTAGCCCTGTGTGCAGGGCTGTGCTTATATGTGGAGATGGGCACTGGGTAGTGGGCATCGTCACTGCATTTATAGCACCATCGGCCGTGGCCGGACGAGCATGCACGGGTTTCGTTTTTACAGAAACCACATGACGCGTGTGACATAGTAATTGTGGGCACTGAGGGGTGGGCACGTTTACTATGCAGTGTGCGCGACCGACTTGAGTCGACATTATGGGCGCAGGCCCTGTGTGCAGGGCTGTGCTTACATGTGGAGATGGGCACTGAGGAGTGGGCATCGTCACTACATTTATAGCACCATCGGCCGTGGCCGGACGAACGTGCACGGGTTTCGTTTTTACAGAAACCACATGACGCGTGTGACATAGTGATTGTGGGCACTGAGGAGTGGGCACGTCTACTATGTAGTGCGCGTGATCGACTTGAGTCGCTTTTATAGGCGCGAGCCCTGTGTGAAGGGCTGTGCTTATATGCGGAGATGGGCACTGAGCAGTGGGCATCGTCACTACATTTATAGCACCATCGGCCGTGGCCGGGACACCAGAAATTACACCTTTTTCGGGAAATATCTGGGTAGCCGTGATAACGGTTTTCGTGTGCAGGCAAGCGGGCAACCGTACAGGCTTGCGCATTGCAAACAACGCTGAAATAGTCACAATCTCTGGAAACTGAAACAGCGGCGCGCTTAGGTGAGAGCCCGGCCGCAGCGGAACTCGTACACCGGCGCTTCGATGAAGCAGCCATCGTGTGTAGTGCCGACGCAGCGTCATGCAGCATGCGTAGATGGCTTTCCCAGGATGGCTTCGGGGCTCCCGGCCTCACCGTAATCCTCTGCCGCGGTCCCCGCGGTGCGGGGCGACGGCCAGTAGAGCGAGAACGGGGGTCTCGAGCTGCGTTGCTGAAGCTGTTGTGATAACGGCTTTTGTGTGCAGGCAAGCGGGCAACTGTGCAGGCTTGCGCATTGCAGAAAACGCTGAGACAGTCACAATTCCTGGAACTGAAACAGCGGCGCGCTTGGGTGAGAGCTCGGCCACAGCGGAACTCGTACACATGCGCTTCGATGAAGCAGCCATCGTTAGTAGCGCCGACGCAGCGTCACACAGGAGGCTTTAGATGGCAACACCGCTTTTGCCGCCGTCCAGCAGAGGGCGGACAAAGGTGCGTCGCTATCGCCTGTTCCACCGGCGGAAGTGAGTGGTAGTTCCTGTTTTTAGCATCATCAGTGTGGAGAATGCTAGTGAGACAGACGAACGAGTTCGTGCTGAATATGGAGCGTTCCAAGCCTTCGCCACCTCTTCGTGAAGCTCAGGAAGAAATGAGGCGGGCTTTGAGAAGTACGCTCATCCGAAAGGGAAATACCATCCAGCCGGGAACGAGAGGGGGGGGCGCTGGTGCAAACCACTCGCGGCCGAGACTCATCGCGGCCAACACGATCATTCGCCCCGGCTCCTTCTCGATGTCAGCTCGTCTGCTGGGCTTCTGAGCAGAAGGCGCGAGATCCTCGGAGCTCGCCCAGCCCTCACTGCCCGAAGCTAGCAGAGAGCGCGTGTCCTCTTCCCCCGACGCGGCCCTGAGATCGACTTCCTCGGACGACGCGCCGGCAAACAGCGGGCGCTGCCCACCGGGAAGCGATGCAGGGGGGGCCGGTGAAGCAGGGCGAACCGGCGAGCTCGGTTGAGCTGAAGACGGTTCCGGAATCCGCTGGAAGCGATGCTTTTACGGCGCCTCAGCGCAGCGGAGAATGCAGGCTCAGAGAAAAAGGCCAGGCGAGTCCTCAGAGTCACCATGGCAACAGCTCGCAGTGGGGGCATCTGCCGTCAGCGAGCGAGCGCTGCATGATCTTCACCCAGGCAGGAGACACAGATGACGTACCGGTCTCCCTCGCTGAGTGGGGCTCTGACGAGCCGCAGGAAGGCATCTTAAAAAAGACGCGAGCTCTTTTACGAGTGTGTGTCGCAGGGCGAACACACACACACATAAAGAACAGCTTGTATATAACAGGATTGAAAGGATATAGGCGCCGGATAGCGCAGAAGGAACGGCAATGGAAGGCAGCGATGCCAGCAGCTTCAGAATGGCTCGTCCTGCTGATGTGCTTTCTCAGACGGCGCTTGCTTCCTCCGTGATCCAGCGATGCGTGAGCTTCGCTGAAGAGATGAAAAATCAGGTGAGTCAGCCTTTTCGAGCTCCTTTTATAGGTTGGGCCACACCCGTTTCGGCGGGAAGTGGCAAGAAGGGCGCGAAGCGCCCTTATTGGTCTGATGTTGCATCAGCCCGCGCTCGATAGGCTGTGCAGTTGCCGCAGAACAAGCCAATGAGCGAACGAGCCGTCTCGCCTATGGCTGTGTACTGCTGCAAATGCGCTTTACAAAAATACAAAATTAAGGATAATTTTTTGCTTCAGTATTTCGTGAAAAGAGACTTTTCCCGTAGCGTCTTAGCTAAGACGCAGTACGAGAGAGCTCTCGTAAGAGAACATTGTATTTCATAAGGCATAAGCATCTTTCAGTTTGGCAAGATTTGCACTGATTATTGAATGAAGCAGCTTTCTCTTATAGAGAGACAAGCTTTTGAGCTTATTTAGGCTAGATTTCACTTCATTTAAATAAAAGCACTATTTTAACATTACTGGTCTCAGAAACCTGTAAACTTACAATCTTGAGCATTGAAGTCCTAACATATGTTTTTGTGCATATAACTTCTAACACATTAAAAACTGTCTTACAGCATTGCAAAAACATTGTATTTCATTAGGCATAAGCATCTTTCAGTTTGGCAAGATTTGCACTGAATATTGAATGAAGCAGCTTTCTCTCATAGAGAGACAAGCTTTTGAGCAGATTTGGGCTAGATTTCACTTCATTTGAACAGAAGCACTATTTCAACATTACTGGTCTCAAAAACCTGTAAAATGACAATCTTGAGCATTGAAGTCCTAACATAAGTTTTTGGGCATATAACTTCTAACACATTAAAAACTGTTTTACAGCATTGCAAAAACATTGTATTTCATAAGGCATAAGCATCTTTCAGTTTGGCAAGATTTGCACTTTATATTGAATGAAGCAGCTTTCTCTCATAGAGAGACAAGCTTTTGAGCAGATTTGGGCTAAATTTCACTTCATTTGAACAAAAGCACTATTTCAACATTACTGGTCTCAGAAACCTGTAAACTGGCAATCTTGAGCATTTGAATTCCTAACATATGTTTTTGTGCATATAACTTCTAACACATTAAAAACTGTCTCACTGCATTGCAGAAATCATTTTATTTCATAAGACATAAGCAACTTTCAGTTTGGCAAGATTTGCACTGAACATTGAATGAAGCAGCTCTATCTCAAAGAGAGACAAGCTTTTGAGCAGATTTGGGCTAGATTTCACTTCATTTGAACAGAAGCATTATTTCAACATTACTGGTCTCAGAAACCTGTAAACTGACAATCTTGAGCATTGAAGTCCTAACATGTGTTTTTGTGCATATAACTTCTAACACATTAAAAACTGTCTCACTGCATTGCAGAAATCATTTTATTTCATAAGACATAAGCATCTTTCAGTTTGGCAAGATTTGCACTGAACATTGAATGAAGCAGCTCTATCCCACAGAGGGACAAGCTTTTGAGCAGATTTGGGCTAGTTTTCAGTTCATTTGAACAGAAGCACTATTTTCAACATTAGTGGTTTCATAAACCTGTAAACTGACAAACCTAAACATTGAAGCTCTAACATAAGGTGTTGTGCATATAACTTCTAACACATTAAAAACTGTCTTACTGCAATGCAAAAATCATTTTATTTCATAAGACATAAGCATATTTCAGTTTGGTAAGTTTTGCACTGAACATTGAATGAAGCAGCTTTCTCTCACTGAGAGAGAAGCTTTTGAGCAGATTTGGGCTAGTTTTCAGTTCATTTGAACAGAAGCAAAATTTCAACATTAGTGGTCTCAGAAAACTGTACACTGACAAACCTGAGCATTGAAGCTCTAACATAAGGTTTTGTGCATATAACTTCTAACACATTAAAAACTGTCTTACTGCAATGCAAAAATCGTTTCATTTCATAAGACATAAGCATATTTCAGCTTGGCAAATTTTGCACTGAACATTGAATGAAGCAGCTTTCTCTCACTGTTAGTCTGGTGAAACGATGCTAAAACAAGCCCAGATATGCAATACAGCTTATCTCTCAGTGAGAGAATGTATCTTTTTACAATATTAACTGCAAAACTTGCCAACATGAAAGATCTCTCTGACTAATGAACTAATGTGCTTTTTGCAATGCAGGAAAAGTTTTTAATGTGTTACATGTTCTATGCAAATAAACTTATGTTACAGCTTCAGTGCTCAGAATTGTCAGTATATAGTTTCTGAGAGCACTAATGTTTAGTTTTGTCAGTTAGTTCATTAGTCAGGGAGATCTTTCATGTTGGCAAGTTTTGCAGTTAACATTGTAAAAAGCTACATTCTCTCACTGAGAGATTAGCTGTATTGCATATGAGGGCGTGTTTTAGCATCGTTTCACCAGAACCACTAACTAAACATTAGTGCTCTCAGTAGCTCTATACTGACAATCCTAAGCACTGAAGCTGTAACAGATGTTTATGCCCATAGAACATGTAACACATTAAAAACTGTTTCTTCATTGCAAAAAGCACATTAGTTCATTAGTCAGAGAGATCTTTCATGTTGGCAAGTTTTGCAGTTAACATTGTAAAAAGTTAAATTTTCTCACTGAGAGATAAGCTGTATTGCATATGTGGGCTTGTTTTAGCATCGTTTCACCAGAACCACTAAACTAAACATTAGTGCTCTCAGTAGCTCTATACCCAGCTAGCAGGGAACGTTCTCAGAACTTTGGCTAACATTCCGTAAAAGATTTTTAAATGTTTGAAAGAAAACATTTTACTGTAATGTTTAAAAAATGTTCTAAGAATGTTTATAATTTAAAAAAATGTTCCTATAACGTTAAGTGTAAATAAAGATAAAACATTCTTCCTGCAACATTTTGAGGATGTTTTGAGGATGTTGTTGAGGTAACGTATTATAAAATGTTCTGAAAAACACATTGGCACAATGTTTCAAGACAACAAATGAAGAACATTCTCTCAGCCACATTAGTAGAACGTTCTAAGAACATCATTAAGGCTTGAGGTGATGAAATGTTTTGTTTAAAACATTCTTTTAATGTGACGGTTTAACAAAGATAGAACATTTTATCCGCAACATTTTGAGGATGTTGCTGAGGTAACATATTATAAAATGTTCTCAAAAACACATTGACACAATGTTTCAAGACAACAAATGAAGAACATTCTCTCAGTCACATTAGTAGAACATTATAAGAACATCATTGAGACTTAAGGTCATGAAATGTTTTGTTTAAAATGTTCTTCTAATGTGACGGTTTAACAAAGATAGAAAATTCTTCCTGTAACATTTTGAGGATGTTTTGAGGATGTTGTTGAGGTAACCGATTATAAAATGTTTTCAGAAGCACAGTGACACAATGTTTCAAGACAACAAATGAAGAACATTCTCTCAGCCACATTAGTAGAACGTTATAAGAACATCATTGAGACTTGAGATGATGAAATGTTTTGTTTGAAATGTTCTTCTAATGTGACGGTCTAACAAAGATAGAACATTTTATCCGCAACATTTTGAGGATGTTGCTGAGGTAACAGATAATAAAATGTTCTCAGAAACACATTGGGACAATGTTTCAAGACAACAAATGAAAAACATTCTCTCAGCCACATTAGTAGAACAGTATAAGAACATCATTGAGGCTTGAGGTCATGAAATGTTTTGTTTAAAATGTTCATCTAATTTGACGGTTTAACAAAGATAGAACATTCTTCCAGTAACATTTTAAGGATGTTTTGAGGATGTTGTTGAGGTAACCGATTATAAAATGTTCTCAGAAACACATTGGCACAATGTTTCAAGACAACAAATGAAGAACATTCTCTCAGCCACATTAGTAGAACGTTATAAGAACATCATTGAGACTTGAGATGATGAAATTTTTTATTTAAAACGTTCTTCAAATGTGATGATTTAACAAAGATAGAACATTTTATCCGCAACATTTTGAGGATGTTGTTGAGGAAACAGATTATAAAATGTTCTCAAAAACACACTGGCACAATGTTTCAAGATGACAAATGAAGAACATTCTCTCAGCCACATTAGTAGAACGTTATAAGAACATCTTTGAGGCTTGAGGTGAAGAATTTTTTTTTTTTAAACATTCTTTTAATGTGACGGTCTAACAAAGATAGAACATTTTATCCGCAACATTTTGAGGATGTTGCTGAGGTAACAGATAATAAAATGTTCTCAGAAACACATTGGGACAATGTTTCAAGACAACAGTGAAGAACATTCTCTCAGCCACATTAGTAGAACAGTATAAGAACATCATTGAGGCTTGAGGTCATGAAATGTTTTTTTTTTAAAACATTCTTTTAATGTGATGGTTTAACAAAGATAGAACATTTTATACGTAACATTTTGAGGATGTTTTGTGGATGTCATTGAGGTAACAAATTATAAAATGTTCTCAAAAACACATTGGCACAATGTTTCAAGATAACAAATGAAGAACATTCCCTCAGCCACATTAGCAGAACGTTCTAAGAATATCATTCATGCTTAAGGTGATCAAATGTTTTGTTTAAAACGTTCTTCTAATGTGACGGTTTAACAAAGATAGAACATTTTATCTGTAACATTTTGAGGATGTTTTGAGGATGATGTTGAGGTAACAAATTATAAAATGTTCTTAAAAACATATTGGGACAATGTTTCAAGATAACAAATGAAGAACATTCCCTCAGCCACATTAGTAGAACGTTATAAGAACATCTTTGAGGCTTGAGGTGATCAAATGTTTTGTTTAAAACATTCTTCTAATGTGATAGTCTAACCAAGATAGAACATTTTATCCGCAACATTTTAAGGATGTTGTTGAGGTAACAGATTAAATAATGTTCTCAAAAACACATTGACAAAATGTTTCAAGGTAACAAATGAAGAACATTCTCTCAGCCACATTAGTAGAACGTTATAAGAACATCATTGAGACTTGAGGTGATCAAATGTTTTGTTTAAAAAGTTTTTCTAATGTGACGGTCTAACAAAGATAAAACATTTTATCTGCAACATTTTGAGGATGTTGTTGAGGTAACAGATTATATAATGTTTTCAATAAAACATTGTGACAATGTTTCAAGATAACAAAAGGAAGAACATTCTCTCAGCCACATTAGTAGAACGTTATAAGAACACCGAGGCTCGAGGTGATGAAATGTTTTAATAAAACATTCTTCTAATGTGATGGTTTAACAAACACAGAACATTTTATCCACAACATTTTGAGGATATTTTGAGGATTTTAAAGATGTTTTGAGAATGTTGTTGAGATAACAGATTATATAATGTTCTCAATAAAACACTGGCATGAGGTTTCAAGATAACAAAGGAAGAACATTCTCTCAGCCACATTAGGAGAATGTTTTAAGGATGTCATTGAGGCCTGAGATTGTGTAATGTTTTTATAAAACGTTCATGTAATGTGACTTAATAACAAAGCTAGAACATTTTATCTGCAGCATTTTGAGGATGTTTTGAGAATGTTGTTGAGGTAACAGATTATGTAACGTTCTCAATAAAACATTGTTACAATGTTTCAGGATAACAAAATGAGAACATTCTCTCAGCCTCATTTGGGGAACGTTATGGGAACATCACTGAGGCCTGAGATGGTGTTATGTTTTTTTATAAAACGTTCTTGTAGTGTGATGTAATAACAAAGCTAGAACATTTTACCTGCAACATTTTGAGGATGTTGTTGAGATAACAGATTATATAATGTTTTCAATAAAACATTATTACAATGTTTCAAGATAACTAAGAAAGAGCATTCTCTCAGCCACATTAGGGGAACGTTATAGGAACATCACTGAGGCCTGAGATAGTGTTATGCTTTTTTTAAAACGTTCTTGTAATGTGATATAATAACAAAGCTAGAACATTGTACCTGCAAAATATTAGGGATGTTTTGAGGATGTTGTCGAGGTAACATATTATGTAATGTTGTCAAATAAAACAATGGCATAATGATTCTAGTTAACAAAGAAAGAACATTCTCTCAGCCATATTAGTAGAACGTTATAGGAACATAACTGAGACTTGAGATTGTATAAGGTTTTTATAAAACGTTCTTGTAATAAGATGTAATAACAAAGCTAGAACATTTTATCTGCAATATTTTGACGATGTTGTTGAGGTAACAGATTTTATAATGTTGTCAATAAAACATTATTACAATGTTTCAAGATAACAAAGAAAGAACATTCTCACAGCCACGTAGGGGCTCGGGAAGTCGTGTGGGAAGTCGTGTGGGAAGTCGTGTGGGACGTGTGGGAAGTCGTGGCCTAATGGTTAGAGAGTCGGACTCCCAATCGAAAGGTTGTGAGTTCGAGTCCCGGGCCGGCAGGAATTGTGGGTGGGGGGAGTGCATGTACAGTTCTCTCTCCACCTTCAATACCACGACTTAGGTGCCCTTGAGCAAGGCATCGAACCCCCAACTGCTCCCTGGGAGCCGCAGCATAAATGGCTGCCCACTGCTCTGGGTGTGTGCTCACAGTGTGTGTGTGTGTTCACTGCTCTGTGTGCGTGCACATCGGATGGGTTAAATGCAGAGCACAAATTCTGAGTATGGGTCACCATACTTGGCTGAATGTCACTTCACTTTCACTTTCACTTTCACTATAAGGATGTCATTGAGTCCGGAGGTGATGACATGTTTTTTTAAAACGTTATTGTAACGTGATGTAATAACAAAGCTAGAACATTTTACCTGCAAAATATTAGGGATGTTTTGAGGATGTTGTCGAGGTAACATATTATGTAATGTTGTCAAATAAAACAATGGCATAATGATTCTAGTTAACAAAGAAAGAACATTCTCTCAGCCATATTAGTAGAACGTTATAGGAACATAACTGAGACTTGAGATTGTATAATGTTTTTTATAAAACGTTCTTGTAATAAGATGTAATAACAAAGCTAGAACATTTTACAGCAACGTTTTGAGGATGTTTTGTGGATGTTGTTGAGGTAACAGGTTATGTAATGTTCTCAATAAAATATTATCACAATGTTTCAAGATAACAAAGACAGAACATTGTCTCAGCCACATTAGGAGAACGTTATAGTAATACCACTGAGACTTGAGATTATGTAATTTTTTTTTTATTTTTATGTTCTTGTAATGTGACCTAATAACAAAGCTAGTATATTTTACCTGCAACATTTTGAGGATGTTGTGAGGATGTTGTTGTGGTAACAGATTACAGGTGCATCTCTAGTCTCAGGCTGAGATGTCATGCCCATGGACAATTGGCTAAAATTCTGATGCATATGGGACAAAAAATTGGAAACACTTCAGAAGTGTCGAAGTCCTCATTGGATTGGTTGAATTTTACAGGATTTCCGTGAGACGTGTGTTGGGTTCTATAACGTTCTGCCTGGAAACAAAGACACCATGGTGCCAAGCCTCCTCAAGCAAGAAGAAAGCTTTCGTGTTTACAACTGCGACGACAAGTGCTTATCAGGATCAACCAAATGCTGGATTTTCAAAAGTATGTGAAATATTTAATGTTCGCGGCATAAAATCTTTCAAATATGTCCGAAAGTTTTAAACACTGTTCTGTCATTGTGGCGACATTTCCACGCCTAGAAACATGATGGTGAATGAAAAGAAATGTGATTGGTTGTTTCACATGTTGGTCAAACAGCCTCATGGGTGCGCCTTGGCCAATGAAAGCTGCCATGAATTTCAGACCTTCAGTCTGAAGGTCTGGCTACATGAGACTAGTGCATCTCAATAAATCAGAATGTCATGGAAAAGTTCATTTATTTCAGTAATTCAACTCAAACTGTGAAACTTGTGTATTAAATAAATTCAGCTCACATACTGAAGTTATTTAAGTATTTGGTTATTTTAATTGTGATGATTAAAAAAAAGTTAATTGTTGGCCTTCTGGAAAGTATGTTAATTTACTGTACATGTACTCAATACTTGGTAGGGGCTCATTTTGCTTTAATTACTGCCTCAGTTCAGCGTGGCATGGAGGTGATCAGTTTGTGGCACTGCTGAGGTGGTATGGAAGCCCAGGTTTCTTTGATAGTGGCCTTCAGCTCATCTGCATTGTTTGGTCTCTTGTTTCTCATCTTCCTCTTGACAATAGCCCATAGATTCTCTCTGGGGTTCAGGTCTGGCCAGTCAAGCACACCAACACCATGGTCATTTAACCAACTTTTTGTGCTTTTTGCAGTGTGGGCAGGTGCCAAATCCTGTTGGAAAATTAAATTAGCATATTTAAAAAGATGGTCAGCAGAAGGAAGCATGAAGTGCTCCAAAATGTATTGGTAAATGGGTACAGTGACTTTGGTTTTCAGAAAACACATTGGACCAACACCAGCAGATGACATTGCACCCAAAATCATCACAGACTGTGGAAACTTAACACTGGACTTCAAGCAACTTGGGCTATGAGCTTCTCCAGCCTTCCTCCAGACTCTAGGACCTTGGATTCCAAATAAAATACAAAACTTGCTCTCATCTGAAAAGAAGACTTTGGACCACTGTGCAACAGTCCACTTCTTCTTATCCTTAGCCCAACTAAGACGCCTCAGGAGTGGCTTAACAACAGGAATACGACAGCTGTAGCCAAATTCCTTGACACATCTGTGTGTGGTGGCTCTTGATGCCTTGACCCCAGCCTCAGTCCATTTTTTGTGAAATTCACTCATATTCTTGAATCAATTTTGCTTGACAATCCTCATAAGGCTGTGGTTCTCTCGGTTGGTTGTGCATCTTTTTCTCCACACTTTTTCCTTCCACTCAACTTTCTCCATTTTGAAGACCATTTTGAAGACCTTTTTGAAGGCTCAGGAAACCTTTGCAGGTGTTTTGAGTTGATCAGCTGATTGGCATGTCACCATATACCTAAAAGAATTTGCAGATTTCCTCTCAGACCTTCTAGTTACAGTTAATAAGGCGCTAATCATGGGAAATTTTAATATTCACGTTGATAATGCAAATGATACATTAGGACTTGCGTTTACTGACCTAATAAACTCCTTTGGAGTCAAGCAAAATGTCACCGGGCCCACTCATCGTTTTAATCATACACTAGATCTAATTATATCGCATGGAATCGATCTTACTGCTATAGATATTGTACCCCAAAGTGATGATATTACAGACCATTTCCTTGTATCGTGCATGCTGCGTATAACTGATATTAACTATATGTCTCAGCGTTACCGTCTGGGCAGAACTATTGTTCCAGCCACCAAAGACAGATTCACAAATAACCTGCCTGATCTATCTCAACTGCTATTTGTACCCAAAAATACACATGAATTAGACAAAATTACTGACAACATGGGCACTATTTTCTCTAATACATTAGAAGCTGTTGCCCCCATCAAATTGAAAAAGGTTAGAGAAAAATGTACTGTGCCATGGTATAACAGTAATACTCACTCTCTCAAGAAAGTAACTCGTAGTCTTGAACGCAAATGGAGAAAAACTAACTTGGAAGTTTTTAGAATTGCATGGAAAAACAGTATGTCCAGCTATAGACAGGCTCTAAAAACAGCTAGGGCAGAGCATATCCACAAACTCATTGAAAATAACCAAAACAATCCAAGGTTTTTATTTAGCACAGTGGCTAAATTAACAAATTACCAGACGCCACCTGATTCAAATATTCCACCAACGTTAAATAGTAATGACTTTATGAATTTCCTCACTGATAAAATAGATAACATTAGAAATACAATAGCGAATGTAGATTCTACAGCGTCTAACCCTTCAGTTTCATCCATCGCACCCAAAGATAAACTGCAGTGCTTTACAAATATAGGACAGGAAGAGCTAAATAAACTTATCACTGTATCTAAACCAACAACATGTTTATTAGATCCTGTAACCACTAAATTACTAAAAGAGCTGTTACCTGTAGCCGAAGAACCGATTCTCAATATCATTAACTCGTCGTTATCTTAAGGTCACGTCCCAAAACCATTCAAGCTGGCGGTTATCAAGCCTCTTATTAAGAAACCAAAACTAGATCCTAGTGTACTGGCAAATTATAGGCCTATTTCAAATCTTCCATTTATGTCTAAAATTTTAGAAAAAGTTGTGTCTGCTCAATTGAGCACCTTCCTGCATAAAAATGATCTGTATGAAGAATTTCAGTCAGGTTTTAGGCCCCACCATAGCACAGAAACTGCACTTGTTAAAATTACAAATGACCTGCTTCTTGCGTCAGATCAAGGCTGCATCTCATTTCTAGTCTTACTTGATCTTAGTGCTGCGTTCGACACCATAGATCATGACATACTCATAGATCGATTACAAAACTATACAGGTATTCAAGGGCAGGCTCTAAGATGGTTTAGATCCTACCTGTCCGATCGCTACCATTTTGTTTACTTAAATGGGGTGTCATCTCATTTATCATCAGTAAAATATGGAGTGCCACAAGGATCCGTCCTAGGTCCCCTTCTATTTTCAATATACATGTTGCCCCTTGGTAATATTATTAGAAAATACGGAATTAGCTTCCACTGTTATGCTGATGATACTCAGCTATATATCTCAACGAGACCAGATGAAACTTCCCAATTATCTAAGCTAACAGAGTGTGTTAAAAATGTAAAAGATTGGATGACAAATAATTTTCTCCAATTAAATTCGGATAAGACAGAGATATTAATTATTGGACCAAAAAACACCACACAGAATCTTGTAGATTACAATCTGCAACTAGACGGATGTACTGTTACTTCCTCTACAGTCAGAAATCTGGGTGTTATATTGGACAGCAATTTGTCTTTTGAAAATCATATTTCCAATGTTACAAAAACTGCATTCTTCCATCTTAGAAACATTGCCAAGCTACGAAACATGTTATCTGTTTCTGATGCAGAAAAGCTAGTTCATGCATTCATGACCTCTAGACTGGACTATTGTAATGCACTTCTAGGTGGTTGTCCTGCTTCGTCAATAAACAAGCTACAGGTAGTCCAAAATGCAGCAGCTAGAGTCCTTACCAGGTCAAGAAAATATGATCATATTACCCCAATTTTACAGTCTCTGCACTGGCTACCTATTAAGTTCCGTATCAGTTACAAATTATCATTACTTACCTATAAGGCCCTAAATGGTTTAGCTCCTGCGTACCTAACTAGCCTTCTACCATGCTACAACCCATCACGCACCCTAAGGTCACAAAACGCTGGACTTTTGGTAGTTCCTAGGATAGCAAAGTCCACTAAAGGAGGTAGAGCTTTTTCACATTTGGCTCCCAAACTCTGGAATAGCCTTCCTGATAATGTTCGGGGTTCAGACACACTCTCTCTGTTTAAATCTAGATTAAAAACGCATCTCTTTCGCCAAGCATTCGAATAATGTATCTCTTAAATTGTGAGTGTAGTTGCATCTGCATTTTTATTCTTTAGCTTGGGTTAAACTAATTTTACTTTGTTGGATCAGCAGCTATGCTAATGATGTCTCTATTTTGTTTCTATGTTTTGCCATGGGATTTACATCCCGTGGTAACTAGGATTTACACAAGCTCCAGTCTGCATCCAGAACACCTGAGAAGAGATGATGCTGACCCTCAGAGGACCCCAGATGATCCTAACCTTGAATCAACAAACAGAACTAACAATTATTGCTACATGTGTGACTGCATCATATAATTACTATTAATTAATAATATTGATAGTTCATCATCTAGCTGACTACGTCTTGTATTATTATTATTATTTTTCTTTTTCTAAAATCCTGTCAAACGTGCACAAACTACTAGCTACTACTAAATATTGTAGAAACATAATTTTCTGTAAAGTTGCTTTGTAACGATTTGTATTGTAAAAAGCGCTATACAAATAAACTTGAATTGAATTGAATTGAATATACTGATTTGTTGAGAGTGAATTGGTGGGTTTTTGTTAAATGTGAACCAAAATCATCACAATTAAAAGAACCAAAGACTTGGACTGCTTCAGTCTGTGTGCACTGAATTTATTTAATACACAAGTTTCACAATTTGGGATGAAATACTGAAATAAATGAACTTTTCCAAAACATTCTAATTTGAGATGCAACATGTATAACAATGTTTTATTGTTATACATGTTGCATCTCAAATTAGAATGTTTTGGAAAATAGTGTATTATTGTTATTAATATTATTTTATCAAACTTTCTTGTAATGTGACATAATAACAAATCTAGAACATTTTACCTGCAAAATTTTAGGGATGTTTTGAGGATGTTGTTGAGGTACCCGGTTATACAATATTGTCAATAATACATCTTCATCGTCTTCATATTCTAATTTGTTGAGATCGTGAATTGGTGGGTTTTTGTTAAATGTGGACCAAAATCATCAAAATTAAAAGAACCACAGACTTAAACTACTTCAGTCTGTGTACAACAAATTAATTTTAATACACGAGTTTCACAATTTGTGTTGAATTACTAAAATAAATGAACTTTTCCTCGACATTCTAATTTATTGAGAAGCACCTGTATATTGGTTGTTCATAGGGGTGGGCGATATGGAATTTTTTTTTTTTTTTTAGAAATATCACGATTCACGATTATATCACAATTCTTTGTCATGCTGGTTTTACTATTTTGCAAGTTGTCTGAGAATTACATCCAAACAAATTTCCCTATATAAAGACAAATCCTTTCAAGGTAACAGAAAAAAAAGAATGGCAGATATCTAGGCCAAGGAGGGCGAGGATAATTAATTTTGTTATTTTTTAATAACAAGGATAAAAGAATGACAAAGATATAAATTACAACTACACATGACATACAAATAAAACAAAGTGCTTTATTTTCAGGTGCAATAGGTGCATTTAGCAGGACCATTCAAGAAATTAAATGAACAAATATAAAAATAAAATACTATATGAACCGATTCCTAAAGCAACTGTATTCAATTTCTCCAGTCAAGAGCAGTGAGTGATTTTATTTATGTTTTTCTCTTTGTGTTTTGTTTTATTTTATTGTTTTATTTGACAGGCTTTAGCCCATGCCCTTTGGGTGTATGCGGCGCTCAGAAAAAGCACAGGTCAGACCAGCACGTGAATTAAACATTTAAAAGAACACGCTTAGCACATGAGTAACTTTACTGCTGAGCTAACACTGCTGTGAATGCATATGGCATTGTACAGCCTATGTGACGGAGGCTCCAGAACTGCAGCTGATAGAATGTGCACTGTAGCACGATACTACGATATTTCTTCAAAAGCAGATCGTGGAGACATTTTTATCATCCACGATCCAAAATTGTAATATCGCACACTCCTAGTTTGTCATTAGTATTTTAAGGGATACTCCACCCTAAAATGAACTGAAATTAATCACTTACCCCATGTCGTTCCAAACCCATAAAAGCTCCAGTTGTCTTCAGAACACAATTTAAGATATTTTGGATGAAAACCTGGAGGCTTGAGACTGTTCCATAGACTGCCAAATAAATAACCATGTCAAGGTCCATAAAAGTTATGAAATGTGTCTTCAGAATACTCCATCTGCCATCAGAAGTGCAATCTGAGTTATATGAAGCGACAAGAATACTTTTTGTAAGCGAAGAAAACAAAAATGACTTTATTCAGCAGTTCCTTTGTCAATCGTCTCCTCTGTGTCACTCCAGATCACTGTATGCTCTTTTGTGTCCTCTGCGCCACAAGGATGCGCTGTTTCTACTTGTATTTAGCTTAACCCAAAAATGAAAATTCAGTCATTAATTACTCAACCTAATTTCGGTCCAAACCCGTAACTTCATTCATCTTCAGAACACATGCGGAGGCAAAGAAATGTTGAAGAAAGTGGCTTTTTATTTTTTTTTTGTGCACAAAAAGTATTCTCTTAGCTTCGTAAATTAATGATTGAACCTGGACCATTTTAACAATGTCTTTACTATGTTTGTGTGCCTTGAGCGTGGTGGTAGTACAGTTGCTGTCTATGGAGGGTCAGAGAGTTCTGGGATTTCATTGGTGGCCGTGGGTTAAAATGAATCTTTTGATTTTCCTTTTTTTTTTTTTTTTTTTTTTTTACATTCTGCACAAACAGCTGCTTGTGCTGCCAGACTGTTTCATGAACTGTTTCATGAAGAGACTTTCATGGAGAAATGAAATGTGTAAGGCCACTCATAAAGAAATTCACAGAAACATAGAAACATACTGAGGTAAAAATTAAATATGTTTAGTTTATTTCTAACATGATGCATTTAAGTAACATACAATGACAAGGGAGCTATTTTGGTGAATATTTCTACGAGTGCAAATATTACCTTGATTTTAGTTCAAAAATCAAGAAAATTTTAGACACAATATTGACTGTTTTGTTCTGTTTCACCAATGAAAATAGTTCCAAAGGAAGATGACAGCAGAAGTATTTCTCATTACTGTGTTTTGATCCAACCAATCAGTGAATTCCCATCTTCTACTGGTTGTTTAATGTATTTTAAAAATGATTTTTTCCTCCGCATATATTTTTTTTTAAAATTTTTATAGGCCTATTAAAAATGTATTGCAGTTGTAATTTGGCACTGTAAATTTAATTTGATTGGTAACAGCCCTATAGTGCATTTTTATTTTTTTATTTTTTTGTTAACTAATAATTTGACTTTAAAGATGATGCATACATTTTAATATGATTAAAAAAATATTGGCTTTTATTAAAGTAAATAAAATCCTGGAGTAAATATATTTAAAAAAAAAAAAACTAAAAAAAAGTTAAAGTCTCGTCTCAAGGTTCGGGCTTTTCAAGCCAATGTCAAGTTGTTGTATGCATGTTTAATTGATTACGTAGATGTGTTTTAAATTTATTGAAGCAGTATATATACTCATAAGGTGTCATATGCATACTTTCAATAAATTAGTCTTTTCATAGTTTGTGAAGACTAATTAGGCTGGGTAGTTCAGAAAGTTTCCAATATTGTTTGTGATTTTAAGATGTAATAATTATTTGTATTCTTTCTGTTTACACTGTTGTATGCTCCTCTGTTATAGGCCATGAGGAAGAACTCTATCATGCACACAGTGAATAGAGCTCAGTGCTGCTAACTGGGAGAATAGCTGGAAAACTGGAGGAGGAGAACATTTGAACATACAGACAACTATATTATTTTTCTGCAAGAACCACAACAAGCAAAGACGATGAGCACTCTGAGCAAACAACAGTCAGATGCTTAATTATGCACTGCACTTTACTGAGTTCTACAACATGTGATGCTGAGTAGGGCTGTGCAATTAATCGCAATCGCAAAAAAATCGCGATTTAAGCACATGCGATTTCTAAACCGCATAAGGCTGCGATTTTATCTATTAATTTATTTTGATTTTTATACAGAATGCGTTCTTGTGCGCATGATTTTAATATGTTAACCAACCAGAGCTTACGCAGCGCACAGCTAAGCTGAGCGGGAGAAAGATGTTAACCAATCAGAGCTCACTCAGCGCACGACGAAGCTGAGCGGGAGAACCGAATAGGCGAGCGGGAGGAAAGAACATAAAATATGGATGCAGGTCAAAATAAAAATGAATTGGTGCCAAAAAGAAATTCAACGTCAGTCGTTTGGGAGTATTTTAGATTCAGGAGAGAGGATGTGTCAAAGAGCAAGGTAATTTGCAAGACTTGTGAAATGATTATTCCAACGAAACGGAGCAATACTACAAATCTGTTCCAACACTTAAAACAGCGTCATAAAAAACTGCATGATCAATGCATGTCGACAAAGTCAATCGAAACAAACAAAAGCACACATCATAGCCAGCCCGAACAGCCTGAACAAGTATCCATGTATCTCAAGCATTTGCAAGCGCCGTGCCTTATGAGAAAGGATCAAAACGGCACAAAGAAATTACAGACGCAATCACCTATCATATATGCAAAGATATGATGCCAGCGCACATCGTCAGTAAAGACGGCTTCCGAAGACTAATTCAAACACTTGACAAAAGATACCAGCTGCCATCTCGCACTCATTTCACACGATTTGCTATTCCCGAAATGTATGAGAAATGTAAGGCGGGCGTTGAACACGAGCTCAAGCAGGTGAAATTCTTCGCCACGACCACAGATTTGTGGTCCAGCAGAACGATGGAGCCATACATGAGTTTAACGGTCCACTATATAAATGACAACTTTGAAATGAAAAGTCGATGTTTGCAAACAGCATTCTTCCCAGAAGATCACACTGGAGAAAATATATCTGAAGGTTTAAAAGAAGCTTTAGCATCATGGGGACTTTGTGAAGAGCAACAAGTGTCTATCGCCACAGACAATGGAACTAATATAGTGAAGGCTGTCACTTTGAACAACTGGACACGATTGCAGTGCTTCGGACACAGACTGCATTTGGCAATTGGTAAGTTAGATTTTATTATACATTTATTATACTTCACATTAAGTAATGTATAATTTACATTAGGACACTTTGTAGGGCATACTTTTTTATTAAGAAACAAATTGCGCAAAGATGTTTAATATGAAAACGTATTATAATGTTTTGTAATAGTATTTTCAACTTGTACCATAGTTGGTACCATAAGTCTGAAGGAAACCGATTGTCATCAGAAATTTTTGGATGTCATTTTCTTTTTATTTTTCCATAACTTACATGCCTGATAAAGCAGCCGAGCGTTGCAATGCTTTGTATATAGCGTTACCAAGGAAACCGCTCTCTGTTAACGTTAGTTCATGTCAGCCTCCCACTGGCGGAGAATGAATTTGCATATATGTCGCCACCAGTGTTGGGAAGGTTACTTTGGAAATGTAATAGATTACAGATTACAAGTTACCCTGTTTAAAATGTAATAGTAGTGTAACTTTTTCAATTACTTTATTAAAGTAATGTAACTAATTACTTTTGAGTACTTTTTGATTACTTTTCTAAATTTGTGAAAATTAAAGAATAATAAATAAAAGCATATACATCAACTTAAATACAGTTATCTAATAAGCATGTGTCGTATTCTGTGTAATAAACTCCTGAAACATTGGTGTTTTTTTGAAACTGCTGTCTCTGTATATGATGATAGTTTTCTCAAAATAAGTAAAATGCACATGAAGTGACAGAGCAGTTCTAGAAATTATGTTTATGTGCTCGTGTACTCCTATATTGAGGCGGCAGAGGTTGAAAACACTGCGAGCTTCAGTAGGCCTATGTGTAGTAAATGAAACCATGTCTTTGCCATTAATTTACAGGAGGGGCGGACTGGGGAAAAAAATTCAGACTGGAAAATTCAAACTCATACAAACAAATTCATGGACAAAACTATTTTTTGTATGGACCTGACATAAAAAAGGTTTAAATCTTTAATTTTGGGACATGCTAAATAATTAAAAGTTCTCTCCTGAACTGCACCTTCACTTCCATTTTTCTCTTCAGTCTCTTTATTTTGCCCTGTTATCCATCTCTCTCATGACTTTAATACTCAAGATTGAACAAAACTATACTTTACAATACAATACTCTACAATACTACAATATCTTTATAGAAAAATCCTAATACTGTACACGAGTCATGTTTTTCCCTTACAAAAAATTACCATGCTTTTATTAGCCTATATAAAAGTAAAATAACCTTGTTTTTTTTTTTGTTTTGTTTTTTGCACATGGATTTTTATTTATTTTTTAAATAAATACATTTGTAAAATAATTTGACATTTTTGGTTATCACAGTTAAACAATAGTAACCATTTTCTCTGGATTTATAGTTAAATATTAAAATGTTAATTTTCGTAAGGGTTGTGTTGTTGTCTGTCGTAGCTCCCCCTAAACCTATAAAAAAAAATCGGATTTTTTTTTCAGCTAAATTACTACTGTAACATTACAACAGATAATAATGATGTCCTTTATATAGTATTTTGAGAGATGACTGATGAGCAACGTGCTGCTGTTTGATTAAATAAATAAAAAAACAAGGACAAAAAAGCATCTTTACAGATGAAACTGACCTGAAACCCTGAACAGGAGTTCTGCTTCTCTGCTCCAGCAGTCCACTCTGAGTCTGATCCAAACCGTTTGGCGGAGGCGCGGAGAGCGCGCGAGTCATGACTAACAATTCATGACTTATTAGAGATTTAATTATCAAATGGCGGATTCGCAAATGATCGCTTTAGTACATTCGGCAGGCAATTATACAATAATGATATTAAATAGCGGGCCAAATCGGCTGCCAGGCCACCAGGAATTGTCCCGGTTCTCCCGGTGTCCAGTCCGCGCCTGATTTCCACAGAAACGCAGAATGTGCAAGTCATATATTGCATTTTTCGGGCTTTATATTCACAGACACTAGTCGATGTCATGTTTTGATTCAAGTGTACTGACCTACTTTTGATTTAGTCATCCAAAATGTGGGATATTCCGTCCGCGTTAGGCATTCCGTTTTTATGACTGGATTCTACGAACCAAACTGTGTTTCCCCATCCCGGAAATTATCAGGGCGGTATGTCTCAGAATAGTCAGTGCAATTTGGGAAAGAAATCAGTTAAATCTGTATGTGGATGTGTGTAAATATTAAAATGTAATCCCCTTTGTAATCGTAAAAAATTTCATAAGTAACTGTAATTTAATTACAAATTTTTTCTTAGTAACTGTAACTAATTACAGTTACAATGATTTTGTAATTAAATTACGTAACGCCGTTACATGTAACTAGTTACTCCCCAACACTGGTCGCCACAAATACTAATATTTTAGCTAACAATAAACAATTTTCTTTTTCAGCATTTATTCATTCTTGTTAATGTTAGTTCATGTCACTACAGCTATTCATGTTAGTTCATGGTGCATGAACTAATGTTAACAATGACAACGTTTGATTATAATGTATTAATAAATACTAAAATTAACATGAACTAACATTATTAGTATTGCTCATTGTCAGTTCATTTTAGCTAATGTATTAACTAGTTGTTAACAAATAGCACCTTTTTGTAAAGTGTTACTCAATAGTTTTATATTTAAATGAATGAAATACACAATTTCATTATGTTTTGCAATATTTTATTTTTTAGAAAATGCAATCAAAGATGAACCTCGCATTTCCCGAGCCAACGGTTTGTGTAAAAAGCTAGTGGGACATTTTTCCCACAGTCGGAAAAAAAAGAAGATGTTAGCCGAAGCCCAGGAAGAACTCCAGCTTCCCCAACATGCCCTCATAACATCATGCCCAACAAGATGGGGCTCAATGCAACAAATGATAGACAGGGTTTTGGAGCAACAGAGGGCACTGTCCCAGGTCCTGTCAGCTGACCGTAAAACAAGACACCTAGTGCCCCAATGGCAAGACACAGATGTTCTAGAATCTGTAAGTAAGGCATTAGGTCCACTTCAGGAGTTCACGGATGCCCTTTCCAGTGAAAGGTACATCAGTGTGTCGTATGTGAAACCGGTTCTTCACCTGCTGAACACCAAGATACTTGCAGTGGAGGATGAAGATACTGACTTGACAAAGACTATAAAGTCAAAAATTCTGAACTACCTCAACAAACATTATGAGGATGAAACTACCCAAGAGCTTCTGGATACAGCAACATTTTTGGATCCAAGATTCAAATCCAGCTAAACTGATGAGGATAAACTTCCAAACATTAAGGCCAGGGTCATGTCTGACATGGAAATGAGTTCACACAAGGTGAGTTAATTTATGTAAACTGGATGAAACTGTCATCTCCTTAGATAAACACTATTTCATATGGCTTTTTAATCTTTTCTTTCTGTTCTGTATGTCGAAGGATACATCTGAATCTGTGAGTAACACATGCAGAGAGAATCCTGACATCGATCTACCTCCACAAGGCAAAAAAGCACGGAAGTCCTTAGGAAGCTTCTTCAAAACGACATCAGCCATGCCAGCAGCTCTGCGACTTGAAGAAGCCATAGCCGCTGAGTTAAACAGCTACCTGCTTTCTCCATCCATTGACAGTGAGGAAGATCCTCTGAAATGGTGGAGACTCCATCAGATAAATTTTCCAAGAATGAGCAGGGTTGCACAAAAGTATCTTTGTATGCTGGTTTTTCTTGCAAAAAACCTTTAAGAGAGCAATCTGTTTTTTGTTTTTTTTTTGATTTAGGTTAGTTTTTAATTATTGTTATGACTGGAATTGAGGCTAGTTAATCTTTATTTTTTTCATGTTGTCTGTTTAAGACAATTTATTACAGTTTTATCAAGCAGTTAGTACTACTGTGTACTGTATGTTATTACTGTAACTAGAGTTTGAGGTTAGTTAATCTTAATTTATTTTATGTTGTCTGTTTTAAAGACAATTTTACTACAGTTTTGTTTATTAAACTTAATACTATGTTATTTCATTGTGAAATGTTTTGTTATGCACTTCTTGTGCACTGAATACATTTAGAATGTATGGCTGTAGCTTGTTTGAAAAAGCAAAAACAGTTGCCAAAATCGCAAATAAAATCGCAATCGCAATATTCGTTCAAAAAAATCGCAATATGATTATTTTGGCCATATTGCACAGCCCTAATGGTGAGTTAGATTTTGATTTTTTTTTTTCAGGTTAATAAAATTATATGTTTTAAGAATGTAATAGCTAAGAATTTAAGAATTTTGAGTGTTTTTTTTTAAAAGAATGTTAGGGAATTATGTTCTAACAATGTTATCACTAAACATTTTTAGAATGTTTTTAAAGAATGTTAAACTATCTTTTGAGAGAATGTTCTGGGAACAAAAACAAAACTACCCGCTAAAACATTGTAAGAATGTTACAGCATACTGTTTTAACAATGTTGTCACTTAACGTTTTTAGAATTATTTTAGAGAATGTTATCATATCTTATAGGAAAATGTTCTGGGAACAAAAATAAAACTACCTGCTAAAAACATTGTAAGAATGTTACAGCATACTGTTTTAACAATGTTATCACTAAACATTTTTAGAATGTTTTTAGAGAATGTTATCCTAACTTTTGAGAGAATGTCCTGGGAACAAAAATAAAACTACCCGCTAAAAACTTTGTAATAATGTTATGGATTGATGTTCTAACAATGTTATCACTAAACATTTTCAGAATGTTTTTAGAGAATGTTATCCTAACTTTTTGAGAGCACGTTCTGGGAACTAAAATAAAACTACCCACTAAAAACTTTGTAAGAATGTTATCACTGAACATTTTTAGAATGTTTTTAGAGAATGTTATCCTAACTTTTGAGAGAACGTTCTGGGAACCAAAATAAAACTACCCGCTAAAAACCTTGTAAGAATGTTAAGGAATGATGTTCTAACAATGTTATTACTAAACATTTTTAGAATGTTTTTAGAGAATGTTATCCTAACTTTTGAGAGAACGTTCTGGGAACCAAAATAAAACTACCCGCTAAAAACCTTGTAAGAATGTTAGGGAATGATGTTCTAACAATGTTATCACTAAACAATTTTAGAATGTTTTTAGAGAATGTTATCCTAACTTTTGAGAAAACGTTCTGGGAACCAAAATAAAACTACCCGCTAAAAACCTTGTAAGAATTTTAGGGAATGATGTTCTAACAATGTTATCACTAAACATTTTTAGAATGTTTTTAGAGAATGTTATCCTAACTTTTGAGAGAACGTTCTGGGAACCAAAATAAAACTACACGCTAAAAACCTTGTAAGAATGTTAGGGAATGATGTTCTAACAATGTTATCACTAAACATTTTCAGAATGTTTTTAGAGAATGTTATCCTAACTTTTTGAGAGCACGTTCTGGAAACTAAAATAAAACTACCCGCTAAAAACTTTGTAAGAATGTTATCACTGAACATTTTCAGAATGTTTTTAGAGAATGTTATCCTAACTTTTGAGAGAACGTTCTGGGAACTTAAATAAAACTACCCGCTAAAAACTTTGTAAGAATGTTAGGGAATGATGTTCTAACAATGTTATCACTAAACATTTTCAGAATGTTTTTAGAGAATGTTACCCTACCTTTTAAGAGAACATTCTGGGAACTCAAATAAAACTACCCGCAAAAAACTTTAAAAGAACATTATGGGGAAAAAAATGTTGTAACTACATTTTTATAACATTACTCTACCTTTTAAAAGAACATTCTGGGAACATAAATAAAACTACCTGTTGGAAACATTAAAAAAACCTTAGTGACTACTGTTATAACAATGTTTTCACTTAACAGTTTTATAATGTTTTTTTTTAAAAGAATGTTAGGGAATTATGTTCTAACAATGTTATCACTAAACATTTTTAGAATGTTTTTAAAGAATGTTAAACTATCTTTTGAGAGAATGTTCTGGGAACAAAAACAAAACTACCCGCTAAAACATTGTAAGAATGTTACAGCATACTGTTTTAACAATGTTGTCACTAAACGTTTTTAGAATTATTTTAGAGAATGTTATCATATCTTATAGGAAAATGTTCTGGGAACAAAAATAAAACTACCTGCTAAAAACATTGTAAGAATGTTACAGCATACTGTTTTAACAATGTTATCACTAAACATTTTTTGAATGTTTTTAGAGAATGTTATCCTAACTTTTGAGAGAATGTCCTGGGAACAAAAATAAAACTACCCGCTAAAAACTTTGTAATAATGTTATGGATTGATGTTCTAACAATGTTATCACTAAACATTTTCAGAATGTTTTTAGAGAATGTTATCCTAACTTTTTGAGAGCACGTTCTGGGAACTAAAATAAAACTACCCACTAAAAACTTTGTAAGAATGTTATCACTGAACATTTTTAGAATGTTTTTAGAGAATGTTATCCTAACTTTTGAGAGAACGTTCTGGGAACCAAAATAAAACTACCCGCTAAAAACCTTGTAAGAATGTTAAGGAATGATGTTCTAACAATGTTATTACTAAACATTTTTAGAATGTTTTTAGAGAATGTTATCCTAACTTTTGAGAGAACGTTCTGGGAACCAAAATAAAACTACCCGCTAAAAACCTTGTAAGAATGTTAGGGAATGATGTTCTAACAATGTTATCACTAAACAATTTTAGAATGTTTTTAGAGAATGTTATCCTAACTTTTGAGAAAACGTTCTGGGAACCAAAATAAAACTACCCGCTAAAAACCTTGTAAGAATTTTAGGGAATGATGTTCTAACAATGTTATCACTAAACATTTTTAGAATGTTTTTAGAGAATGTTATCCTAACTTTTGAGAGAACGTTCTGGGAACCAAAATAAAACTACACGCTAAAAACCTTGTAAGAATGTTAGGGAATGATGTTCTAACAATGTTATCACTAAACATTTTCAGAATGTTTTTAGAGAATGTTATCCTAACTTTTTGAGAGCACGTTCTGGAAACTAAAATAAAACTACCCGCTAAAAACTTTGTAAGAATGTTATCACTGAACATTTTCAGAATGTTTTTAGAGAATGTTATCCTAACTTTTGAGAGAACGTTCTGGGAACTTAAATAAAACTACCCGCTAAAAACTTTGTAAGAATGTTAGGGAATGATGTTCTAACAATGTTATCACTAAACATTTTCAGAATGTTTTTAGAGAATGTTACCCTACCTTTTAAGAGAACATTCTGGGAACTCAAATAAAACTACCCGCAAAAAACTTTAAAAGAACATTATGGGGAAAAAAATGTTGTAACTACATTTTTATAACATTACTCTACCTTTTAAAAGAACATTCTGGGAACATAAATAAAACTACCTGTTGGAAACATTAAAAAAACCTTAGTGACTACTGTTATAACAATGTTTTCACTTAACAGTTTTATAATGTTTTTAGAGAATGTTATCCTAACTTTTGAGAGAACGTTTTGGGAACTTAAATAAAACTACCCGCTAAAAACCTTGTAAGAATGTTAGGGAATGATGTTCTAACAATGTTATCACTAAACAATTTTAGAATGTTTTTAGAGAATGTTATCCTAACTTTTGAGAAAACGTTCTGGGAACCAAAATAAAACTACCCGCTAAAAACCTTGTAAGAATTTTAGGGAATGATGTTCTAACAATGTTATCACTAAACATTTTTAGAATGTTTTTAGAGAATGTTATCCTAACTTTTGAGAGAACGTTCTGGGAACCAAAATAAAACTACACGCTAAAAACCTTGTAAGAATGTTAGGGAATGATGTTCTAACAATGTTATCACTAAACATTTTCAGAATGTTTTTAGAGAATGTTATCCTAACTTTTTGAGAGCACGTTCTGGAAACTAAAAAAAACTACCCGCTAAAAACTTTGTAAGAATGTTATCACTGAACATTTTCAGAATGTTTTTAGAGAATGTTATCCTAACTTTTGAGAGAACGTTCTGGGAACTTAAATAAAACTACCCGCTAAAAACTTTGTAAGAATGTTAGGGAATGATGTTCTAACAATGTTATCACTAAACATTTTCAGAATGTTTTTAGAGAATGTTACCCTACCTTTTAAGAGAACATTCTGGGAACTCAAATAAAACTACCCGCAAAAAACTTTAAAAGAACATTATGGGGAAAAAAATGTTGTAACTACATTTTTATAACATTACTCTACCTTTTAAAAGAACATTCTGGGAACATAAATAAAACTACCTGTTGGAAACATTAAAAAAACCTTAGTGACTACTGTTATAACAATGTTTTCACTTAACAGTTTTATAATGTTTTTAGAGAATGTTATCCTAACTTTTGATAGAACGTTTTGGGAACTTAAATAAAACTACCCGCTAAAAACTTTGTAAGAATGTTCTGGAATGATGTTCTAACAATGTTATCACTAAATATTTTCAGAATGTTTTTAGAGAATGTTATCCTACCTTTAAAGAGAACATTCTGGGAACTTAAATAAAACTACCCGCTAAAAACACTAATAGAACACTGCCTGATAATGTTATAAAAACATTTTTAGAACAAAAAATTTCTAGCTGGGTACTGACAATCCTGAGCACTGACGCAGTAACATAAGTTTATGTGCATAGAACATGTAACACATTAAAAACTGTGTTTCTTCATTGCAAAAAACACATTAGTTCATTAGTCAGAGAGATCTTTCATGTTGGCAAGTTTTGCAGTTAATATTGTAAAAAGCTACATTCTGTCACTGAGAGATAAGCTGTATTGCATGTGTGGGCTTGTTTTAGCATCGTTTCACAAGAACCACTAACTAAACATTAGTGCTGTCAGAAGCTATATACTGACAATCCTGAGCACTGAAGCTGTAACATAAGTTTATGTGCATAGAACATGTAACACATTAAAAACTGTGTTTCTTCATTGCAGAAAACACATTAGTTCATTAGTCAGAGAGATCTTTCATGTTGGCAAGTTTTGCAGTTAATATTGTAAAAAGCTACATTCTCTCACTGAGAGAAAAGATGTATTGCATATGTGGGCTTGTTTTAGCATCGTTTCACCAGAACCACATTATTGCTCTCAGTAGCTCTAAACTGACAATCCTGAGCACTGAAGCTGAAACATAAGTTTATGTGCATAGAACATGTAACACATTAAAAACTGTGTTTCTTCATTGCAAAAAACACATTAGTTCATTAGTCAGAGAGATCTTTCATGTTGGCAAGTTTTGCAGTTAATATTGTAAAAATCTACATTCTCTCACTGAGAGATAAGCTGTATTGCATGTGTGGGCTTGTTTTAGCTTTGTTTCACCAGAACCACTAACTAAACATTAGTGCTCTCAGTAGCTCTATACTGACAATCCTGAGCACTGACGCTGTAACATAAGTTTATGTGCATAGAACATGTAACACATTAAAAACTGTGTTTCTTCATTGCAAAAAGCATATTAGTTCATTAGTCAGAGAGATCTTTCCTGTTGGCAAATTTTGCAGTTAACATGGTAAAAAGCTACATTCTCTCACTGAGAGATAAGCTGTATTGCATGTGTGGGCTTGTTTTAGCATCGTTTCACCAGAACCACTAAACTAAACATTAGTGCTCTCAGTAGCTCTATACTGACAATCCTGAGCACTGACGCTGTAACATAAGTTTATGTGCAAAGAACATGTAACACATTAAAAACTGTGTTTCTTCATTGCAAAAAGCATATTAGTTCATTAGTCAGAGAGATCTTTCATGTTGGCAAGTTTTGCAGTTAACATTGTAAAAAGCTACATTCTCTCACTGAGAGATAAGCTGTATTGCATACTGTATGTGGGCTTGTTTTAGCTTTGTTTCACCAGAACCACTAACTAAACATTAGTGCTCTCAGAAGCTATATACTGACAATCCTGAGCACTGAAGCTGTAACATAAGTTTATGTGCATAGAACATGTAACAGATTAAAAACTGTGTTTCTTCATTGCAAAAAACACATTAATTCATTAGTCAGAGAGATCTTTCATGTTGGCAAGTTTTGCAGTTAATATTGTAAAAAGCTACATTCTGTCACTGAGAGATAAGCTGTATTGCATGTGTGGGCTTGTTTTAGCATCGTTTCACCAGAAGCACTAACTAAACATTAGTGCTATCAGAAGCTATATACTGACAATCCTGAGCACTGAAGCTGTAACATAAGTTTATGTGCATAGAACATGTAACACATTAAAAACTGTGTTTCTTCATTGCAGAAAACACATTAGTTCATTAGTCAGAGAGATCTTTCATGTTGGCAAGTTTTGCAGTTAACATTGTAAAAAGCTACATTCTCTCACTGAGAGATAAACTGTATTGCATATGTGGGCTTGTTTTAGCATCGTTTTACCAGAACCACTAACTAAACATTAGTGCTCTCAGTAGCTCTATACTGACAAGCTGTAACATAAGTTCATGTGCAAAATCCTTTAACGGATTTGGATATTAAAAGCATATTAGTATGTTATGTGTAAACCAGGTTAAAGAGATGGGTCTTTAATCTAGATTTAAACTGCAAGAGTGTGTCTGCCTCCCGAACAATGTTAGGTAGGTTATTCCAGAGTTTAGGCGCTAAATAGGAAAAGGATCTGCCGCCCGCAGTTTATTGTGATATTCTAGGTATTATCAAATTGCCTGAATTTTGAGAAGGTAGCGGACGTAGAGGATAATAATGTAAAAGGAGCTCATTCAAATACTGAGGTGCAAAACCATTCAGGGCTTTATAAGTAATAAGCAATATTTTAAAATCTATACGATGTTTGATAGGGAGCCAGTGCAGTGTTGACAGGACCGGGCTAATATGGTCATACTTCCTGGTTCTAGTAAGAACTCTTGCTGCTGCATTTTGGACTAGCTGTAGTTTGTTTACTAAGCGTGCAGAACAACCACCCAATAACGCATTACAATAATCTAACCTTGAGGTCATAAATGCATGGATTAACATTTCTGCATTTGACATTGAGAGCATAGGCCGTAATTTAGATATATTTTTGAGATGGAAAAATGCAGTTTTACAAATGCTAGAAACATGGCTTTCTAAGGAAAGATTGCGATCAAATAGCACACCTAGTTTCCTAACTGATGACGAAGAATTGACAGAGCAACCATCAAGTCTTACAACCATCTGTTCTAGGTTATTATAAGCAGAGTTTTTAGGTCCTATAATTAACACCTCTGTTTTTTCAGAATTTATCAGTAAGAAATTACTAGTCATCCAGTTTTTAATGTCGACTATGCATTTGTAATGAATTTAACTCTAATAATCATCGGGAAGAAGGAGGCGGGAACCGGCGGACAATCAAATAACATTTTAATAATACAAAATAAACACAAAACAGCGCACCAGCCCCTCACGGACGACTGGTGCGCTCAAATAAAAACCAAAACAAAACTAAAAGCCCAGGCCTGGTCCTCTCTCGTCCTTCACTGTCGTCGCTCCTTCCATCTCCTACGTGGGACTCGAGACCGGCAGTGGGCCGCAGGTGCCACTGATTTGCCCAATCATTGCCGGCCTCACTCCTTGTTCCCACGTCCCTCGGGCCCGCCCCACTCGCCACATACCCCCATCGCCCCTCGTAGGCCGGGGGGTACCCACGAGACTGCGCTCTACTCCCCCCCCCTCCCTCCGGGGGGGACCGCTCACGGGGACCTGCGGGAACCTGGGGGTAGGACAGACAAGGCGAGAGAAAAGGAGATGGAAGGAGGAGCGACAGAGACGAGAGAGGGGAGAGAGAAAAAAAAAATTCCGATTCCCAGACGCACTGCTGCTCGACCCTCGACGGAGGAGATCGCTGGGCGATCTCCTCCGTGGTGCCTGGCGGTGGCACTGGACGGCCCTCGGCGGACGGCACGACACCTCTCCGCCACCCGGTGGACGCCGACGGCGTGGGCAATCGGCAGGAGTCCCCCGTTCCCTGCTCCTCCCCGTTCAGGCGGACGGCAGCAGGCTCCGGCTCTCTGGCGAACGGCGCCGACTCCTCCGCTCCCTCACGGACGGCAGCCGCCCCTCCAGATACCGAGCGGTCGGCAGCGTGCTCGCCCGTCCCCGGTAACTCGCTCCAGCCCACCGCCTCGAGGGTCCATGGCGGCATCCTCCTCGCCTGCTCTGTGGCACCGTGGATTCCCCACAGCGGCGAGGGATCTTCAGCAGCGCGTCCCTCCTTCTCCCGGGCTTCGGCACCACTGTAATGAATAAAAAACTCTGTATTCATCCGGGAGAAGGAGGCGGGAACCGGCGGACAATCAAAATGAAACTTTAATAATACAAAATAAACACAAAACAGCTAAAATAAAAAACACAACTAAAAGCCCAGGCCTGGTCCTTTCTCGTCCTTCACTGTCGTCGCTCCAGTTTTATATCCTTCCATCTCCTACGTGGGACTCGAGATCGGCGGTGGGCCGCAGGTGCCACTGATTTTCCCAATCATTGCCGGCCTCACTTCTTGTTCTCACGTCCCTCGGCCCCGCCCCACTCGCCACAGCATTCCATTAGTTTTTCAAATTGGTGTGTTTCACCGGGCCGCGAAGAAATATAGAGCTGAGTATCATCGGCATAATAGCGAAAGCTACCACCATGTTTCCTGATGAAATTTCCCAAGGGTAACATATAAAGCGTGAAGAGTAGCGGCCCTAGTACTGAGCCTTGAGGTACTCCATATTGCACTTGTGATCGATATGACACATCTTCATTCACTGCTACAAACTTATGGCAGTCATATAAGTACGATTTAAACCATGCTATTGCACTTCCATTATCTATGCAAAAGAATGTTGTGGTCAGTTGTGTCAAACGCAGCACTAAGATCCAATAAAACTAATAGAGAGATACACCCACGATCAGATGATAAGAGCAGATCATTTGTAACTCTAAGGAGAGCAGTGTCAGTACTATGATACGGTCTAAATCCTGACTGGAAATCCTCACATATACCATTTTTCTGTAAGAAGGAAAATAATTGTGAGGATACCACCTTTTCTAGTATCTTGGACAGAAAAGGGAGATTCGAGATTGGTCTATAATTAACTAGTTCTTTGGGGTCAAGTTGTGGTTTTTTGATGAGAGGCTTAATAACAGCTAGTTTGAAGGTTTTGGGGACATATCCTAATGACAATGAGGAATTAATAATAGTCAGAAGAGGATCTATGACTTCTGGAAGCACCTCTTTTAGGAGCTTAGATGGAATAGGTTCTAACATACATGTTGTTGGTTTAGATGATTTAACAAGTTTATACAATTCTTCCTCTCCTATAGTAGAGAATGAGTGGAACTGTTCCTCAGGGGGTCTATAGTGCACTGTCTGATGTGATACTGTAGCTGACGGCTGAATGGTTGCAATTTTATCTCTAATAGTATCGATTTTAGAAGTAAAGTAGTTCATAAAGTCATTACTGCTGTAATGTTGGGAAATGTCAACACTTGTTTAGGCTTTATTTTTCGTTAATTTAGCCACTGTATTGAATAAATACCTGGGGTTATGTTTGTGTTCTTCTAAAAGAGAAGAAAAGTAATCTGATTGAGTTTTCAATGCTTTTCTGTAGGATAGGTTACTTTCCCGCCAAGCAATACAAAATACCTCTAGTTTTTTTTTTGCTCCAGCTGCGCTCCATATTTCGGGCTGCTCTCTTTAGGGTGCGAGTATGCTCATTATACTATGGTGTCATACTGGTTTTCTTAACCTTCCTTAAGCGTAAAGGAGCAACTGTATTTAAAATGCTAGAAAACAGAGAGTCCATAGTTTCTGTTACATCATCAAGTTGTTCTGAGGTTTTGGATATGCTAAGGAATTCGGATACATCAGGAAGATAACTTAAAAAGCAGTCTTTTGTGGTAGAAGTGATGGTTCTGGCTAAGAATTAGAATTTACAATTTTGGCTATATGAAGTTTGCACAAAACTAAATAATGATCTGAGATATCATCACTTGGCTGCGTAATTTCAACACTATCAACATTAATTCCATGTGACAGTATTAAATCTAGAGTATGATTTCGACAATGAGTAGGTCCTGAAACTTGTTGTCTAACCCCAATAGAGTTCAGAATGTCTATAAATGCTGATCCCAATGCATCTTTTTCCTTATAAACATGGATATTTAAATCACCAACTATTAATCTTGGGGGGTGGACTCATTTAAAATAATGTAATCATCAGGTTTTAGCCAGGTTTCTGTCTAGATTATGATCAGTGATCATATTATTTACAAAAAGTGTTTTCGTAGAAAGGGATCTGATATTCAATAAGCCAAGCTTTATCATTTGTTTATCCGTATTGCATCTGTTTTTTATTTGTTGAACCTCAATTAAATTGTTAATCTTACCTTGGTTTGGACGTTTTTTGTATTTTCTAGTTCGGGGAACAGACACAATCTCTATAGTGTGATATCTAGGTGAAAGAGTCTCTATGTGCTGAGAATTAGCTGACCTCTGTGACGTGAGGCAGCTAGCAGACGGTCGGTTTAGCCAGTCTGTCTGCTTTCTGACCTGGGCTCCAGTTAGTCAAGTATAAACACTAAGACTATTTGCCATATTTCTAGAGAGAAGAGTGGCGCCACCCCAAGGAGGGATGAAGACCATCTCTTTTCAACAGGTCAGGTCTGCCCCAAAAGCTCGTCCAATTGTCTATGAAACCTATGTTATTCTGTGGGCACCACTTTGCCATTGAGTGATGACAATCTGCTATGCATCTCGTCACCACGGTAAGCAGGGAGGGGACCAGAGCATATTACAGTGACATCATGCTTGCAAGTTCACACACCTCTTTAATGTTATTTTTAGTGATCTCCGACTGGCGAAGTCAAACATCATTAGCGCCAGCATGAATAACAATCTTACTGTATTTACATTTAGCATTAGCCAGCACTTTTAAATGTGCCAAGATGTCAGGCGCTCTGGCTCCCAGGAAACATTTGACTATGGTGGCTGGTGTCTCTATATTCACGTTCCGTACAATAGAATCACCAATAACTAGAGCACTTTCATCAGGTTTCTCAGTGGGTGCATCGCTGAGTGGGGAGAACCTGTTTAATGTTTTGATCGGAACAGAGCAGCGGTGTTTTGACCCACGACTACGCTGCCTCACTGTCACCCAGTTGCCCTGCTGCAGGGGTTCTGTTGCCGGAACCAAACAATGTACAGGAATCCCTGAGCTAGATGCATCCAAAGCCATATCTAGAGCCCTAACATTCTTACTGTCCTCAATGAAAGTTTGGATGCGTGTCTCTCTGTCAGCCTACCTACTTCCCTGCATTTATCACATGTGAATCTCATCTGCGACAGAGACAGATAAACAATAGATAAATTGTGAAACTTGTGTATTAAATAAATAAAATGCACACAGACTGAAGTAGTTTAAGTCTTTGGTTCTTTTAATTGTGATGATTTATCACACATTCAACAAAAACCCACCAATTAACTATCTCAACAAATTAGAATACTTCATAAGACCAATAAAAAATAAAAAATAAATAAACATTTTTAGTGAATTGTTGGCCTTCTGGAAAGTATGTTCACTTACTGTACATGTACTCAATACTTGGTAGGGGCTGCTTTTGCTTTAATTACTGCCTCAGTTCAGAGTGGCATGGAGGTCATCAGTTTGTGGCACTGCTGAGGTGGTCTGGAACCCCAGGTTTCTTTGACAGTGGCCTTCAGCTAATCTGCATTTTCCTCTTAAAAATACACCATAGATTCTCTATGGGGTTAAGGTCTGGTGAGTTTGCTGGCCAGTCAAGCAGACCAACACCATGGTCATTTAACCAACTTTTGGTGCTTTTGGCAGTGTGGCCAGTGCCAAATCCTGCTGGAAAAAAGAAATCAGCATCTTCAAAAAGCTGGTCAGCAGAAGGAAGCATGAAGTGCTCCAAAATGTATTGGTAAACAGGTGCAGTGACTTTGGTTTTCAAAAAACACAATGGACCACGACCAGCAGATGACATTGCACCCCAAATCATCACAGACTGTGGAAACTTAACACTAGACTTCAAGCAACTTGGGCTATGTGTTTCTCCACACTTTCTCCAGACTCTAGGACCTTGGTTTCCAAATGAAATACAAAACCTGTTCTCATATGAATAGAAGACTTTGGACCACTGGGCAACAGTTCAGTTCTTTTTCTCCTTAGCCCAGGTAAGACGCCTATAATGTCTGTGGTTCACCAAATTCCTGGACACGTCTGTTTGTGGTGGCTTTTGATGCCTTGACCCCACCCTCAGTCCATTCCTTTGACTCTGTCTGTGGTTCAGGAAAGGCTTAACAAGAGGAATACAACAACTGTAGCCAAATTCATTGACACGTCTGTATGCCTTGATTCCAGCCTCAGTCCATTCCTTGTGAAATTCACTCAAATTCTTGCACTGATTTTGCATCACAATCCTCAAAAGGCTGCCGTTCTCTCGGTTGGTTGTGCATCTTTTTCTTACACACTTTTTCTTTCCACTCAAATTTGTTAACATACATCTTTGGCAATGATTGTTTGTGGCTTACCTTCCTTGTGAAGGGTGTCAATGATTGTCTTCTGGACAACTGTCAGATCAGCAGACTTCCACATGATTGTGTAGCCTAGCGAGAGAGAGAGAGAATGCTGTGTGGCTTGTCTCAAAAAGTTTGATTGATGAGGGTCATAAAAGACATCGGTTTGTACATCTGTTTGAACCCCCACCCCTCCCTGTACAGCCCCGCCTGTGTCCATCTTTTTATTGACCTAATTGTTTTTTGTGTGTGGGGCCATTGAAAACTGTTCAAAACTATGTGCTTTTAACTTTAAAATGTGAAAACATTGGTATGATTATTGAACGGTATAAGGGAAATTTTTATTAAGGTTTTACTTACACAATGCATTTCAAGAAGTAGTTTAAAACATAGACGAAATAGAAACAATGTAATGATCTTTTAAATTTTTTTGTCAAGGTATGTATTTAAGAGTTTTTAAAACAATTTAAAAAGGTGTTAAAGTTTGTTACAAATTAAATAAAAAGAAAACTAGGTTATTGGTTATTTATCTAAAACAAACAAACAAAAAAAATATGTGCAATAAACAACACGTGAGAGTCAAGGCTTGTAACATTACAATTTAAAACGGTTTTAGAGTGTGTTACCAGTTAGAAAAGAAAAGAAACGTCTTGGTTATGTATGTAACCCTCGTTACCTGAAGGAGGGAACGGAGACGTTACGAATGGGATCTCGCCCGAGAGCCCAATCACCTTCGAGTGCTACAAAACGAGCCAATGGTACACAAAGTACCCTGGTCTGCCGGATTAGCATTGCGAGCTCCACCCTGCAGAGCGGATATATAAGGAGCAACGCAAGCAACTCGCATTCAAGTCTTCGCTGAGGAGCCGAGCCAGTGACCCGGCCATTCAGCGGAACAGCAATGTGGCAAGGGGACGTAACGTCAGGGAACGAGGGTTACATACGTAACCAAGACGTTCCCTTTCAGTCGGTCACGTTCGATGTTACGAATGGGGTCCCTTACAAAACGCCACATGGCTGTCTTCCAGCGACCCGTGTGAGTGATAGCATCCTGTCATAAGGCCAGCATGAGTGAGGGCCTATATCTCACACAGAATACACTGGGTAGCATATTCCAGCTGGATGTATGCTAGCCAGCTGCCTGCCCGTGGGAGGACTTACAGAAGGCAGGTATCCACCAAGGTGGTGATACATAAGAACTCTGAGGTACCCAGCCCGCAGGGTGGAAGTTTCAACAACAGAGCTGGCAAGGGGCTTGCCAAGGGAAAGACACATGCTGCGGAGAGACTTACTGTGGGCATACACAAGTGGGATTGCCCAGAGAAGGGCAATCACAACACATGGAGGCACCTAGTCCCCACACAGGGCTGATCAAAGGGCATGTATGCAAGTGTTGGACATAAACAGTGCTGGAGGAACCAAGGGTTCTGACTGAAGAACTCACCTGAGGGGAATAGCGCACGCATCCAGTCCACGGAGTGGAATGGCGCAGCAAGCGGATTGACACGAGCAGGTCCTTACTGGCCCGAAGGGGCGAGTACCCGGGAGGACACGGGCTCCACACGGAGGTTATAAAATCTCGCGAATGTGTTAGGTGTCGCCCAGCCGGCAGCTCTACAGATGTCTGTTAGCGAGGCGCCATGCGCCAGCGCCCAGGAGGAAGCTACACTCCTAGTTGCATGAGTTCTCACCCCTAGGGGGCATGGCAGGTCTTGAGCCTGATAAGCCAGGACAATAGCATCCACTATCCAGTGGGAAAACCTCTGCTTGGAGACAGCCTTTCCCTTCTGCTGGCCTCTGTAACAGACAAAGAGCTGGTCTGAGGTCCTAAGGCACTGAGTTCTGTCCACGTAGGTGCGGAGCGCACGTACTGGACAGAGCAGCGCCAGGGCTGGGTCTGCCTCCTCCAGGGGCAGCGCTTGCAAGTTCACCACCTGATCCCTAAAAGGAGTGGTGGGAACTTTGGGCACGTACCCAGGCCAGGGTCTCAAGATAACGTGAGAGTTAGCCGGAATTCCAGGCACGCTTCGTCAACAGAGGAATTGGCCAGGGAGGGGCTGTCGCGAGGAGTACAAGTTCAGGGAACCAGGTCTGGCCGGGGCAGAAAGGCGCAACCATGAGGACCTGATCCTCGTCCTCCCTGATCTTGCACAATGTCTGTGCAAGAAGGCTCACTGGGGGAAACGCATACTTGCGCAAGCCCAGCGGCCAGCTGTGTGCCAGGGCATCCGTGCCGAGAGTGCCCTCGGTCAGGGAGTAAAACAACTGTCAGTGGGAATTTTCTGGAGAGGCAAACAGGTCTACCTGAGCGTCTCCGAAGCGTTCCCAAATCAGCTGAACTGACTGGGGTTGGAGTCTCCATTCCCCGGGGTGAGACTGCTGCCATGAGAGCTCGTCGGCTGCACGATTGAGCCTGCCTGGAATGTGAATGGCACGAAGCGACCTCAGATGCTTGTGACTCCACAAGAGGAGATGGCGAGCGAGTTGCGACACGCGGCGGAAGTGTAGACTACCCTGACGGTTGATGTACACTACGGTCGCAGTGTTGTCCGTACAGACCAGAACGTGCTTGTCCTTCAGCAGGGCCCTGAAGCGGTGCAGAGCAAGCCGTACTGCTTGCAACTTGAGGCAATTGACATGCCACTGAAGTCGGGGGTCCTGTCCAGGAGCCCGACACAGCACCCCCATTGCACATGGCACCCCAGCCCTTGGCAGAGGCATCTGTTGACACAACAACATATCTGGACACCGGTTCTAGGGGCACGCCGGCCCATAGAAACGAGGGGTCCAACCACGGGGTGAAGTTTCGACGGCAGGCCGGAGTGATGGTCACTCGGAGCGTGCCCTGTTTCCATGCCCATCTCGGACTCGGTCATGAAGCCAGTGCTGAAGCGGTTTCATATGGAGTAACCCGAACGGTATGAACGCAGCCACGGACGCCATATGCCCCAGGAGCCTCTGAAACCGTTTCAGTGGAACCGCTCTCTTGCCCTCAAATTGTCTCAGGCAATTCAGCAGTGACTGCGCGCACTCGTTCGTAAGCCACGCGAACATGGCGACCGGGTCTATTTCCATACCGAGAAAAGAGATCCTCTGCACAGGGGAGAGCTTTCTCTTTTCCCAGTTGACCTGAAGACCCAGTCGGGCGAGGTGTCTGAGCACCAGACCCCTGTGCTCGCACAACCGCTCTCGAGAGTGAGCTAGGATCAGCCGGTCGTCGAGGTAGTTGAGGACACGGACACCTTGTTCCCTGAGAGGAGCCAGAGCTCCCTCCGCGACCTTCGTAAAGACGCGGGGAGACAGGGCCAACCCGAATGGGAGAACCTTGTACTGATATGCCTGCCCCTTGAAACCAAACCGAAGAAACGGTCTGTGTTGAGGAAGAATGGAGACATGAAAGTACGCGTCCTTCAGGTCGATCGCTGCAAACCCCATCGGACGAATGCATTTGAAAATGCACTTGGGCGTTAGCATCTTGAACGGGAGTCTGTGCAGAGCTTGGTTCAAGGTACGCAAGTCCAGGATTGGCCGTAACCCACCAAGTAAGGGCTGTAAAAGCCGGACTTCATGTCGGCTGGAGGGACGGGCTCTATCGCGCCCTTTGCCAGCCGGGTCGCGACCTCCGCGCGCATGACAGGGGCATCTTTGCCCACCACCGTTGCCTGGACACCCGGAAACCTGGGGGGACGCCGGGTGAATTGAATCGCGTAGCCGAGCCTGAGCGTCCGGATGAGCCAGCGGGAAGGCTTGGGGAGCTCTAGCCAGGCTCCCAGAAACCGAACCAGCGGGGTCAAGGGGACTACAGGCGTAGAAGAGGCCATCCTGGGAGATCGGGGAGTTGAGGAGCTGAGCCCGATCAGACTCCCTCATGTCTGCCAGGTTCAGCCATAGGTGGCGCTGACCCAAGGAGCGCAGTGACCTTCGTCACCCGGAGAGCGAGGTCGGTAGCAGTGCACACCTCCTGCAAAACCCATGGGTCAGCACTGCCCTCGTGCAGCTGCTGGAGCAGCTTGGCCTGATAGACCTGAAGTGAGGCCATGGCATGCAAGGCAGAAGCGGACTGGCCCACAGCTCTGTAAGCCTTGGCCACAAGCGTGGATGAGAACTTACAGGCCTTGGAGGGCAGCTTGGGACCGCCTCGCCAAGGGGAGGCAGTCTGTGGACACAGTTGCATCGCAACAGAATGCTCCACCGGGGGAATCCCAGCATAACCCTTGGCCGTCCCGCCATCGAGGGCAGTGAAGGCGGAGGAAGTACCAGAACGGTTTCGGGCAGTTAAAGGTGCCTTCCATGAACTGGTTACTTCCTGGTGCACTTCCGGGAAGAAAGGAACCAGAGGGGGTGCTGGCGATCCGCATGAGCAGCCCCCAGGAACCAATCATCCAGCCTCGAGCGCTCGGGACAGGGCGGAGGATTCCACTCAAGCCCGATGCTCTCCGCTGCCCGGAAAAGCACGGCCGTCAGCTTGGGATCGGACTCGGACAACGCTGGCACTCCCGAGGGAGGCAACGCAGCCGAATCCTCATCTCCCAAGGACTCAAGCCCGCCTTGTGATGCGGCAATCGACATATGGTCCTCTTTGCAACCCCGGAATGAGATGTTAGGAGCCTGAGAGGGTCCAGCAAACTCATCCGGAAACTCAACAGGCTGCGGCGTATGTGAGAACTGGTGTGGCAGAGTGAACTCTATACCTTTTAAGGTAATCGAGTCTCGATCTCAAAGCCGAGATGGTCATATCCCCGCAATGAGAACATGAGCCATCCACGAATGCAGTCTCAGCGTGCTGGAAGCCCAGACACATGACACAGCGATCGTGGCCATCACGAGGAGCGATGTATCGACCACACCCAGAAACACTCGGGCGAAATGACACCTTTAAAAAGACGCAAATCGGCCGTATCTCTTTTGTGAAAGAAATTAGCTCTTTCAGAGGTGTTGAAGCGCTCAGGGGAACGCGGGAGCTGTCGCAGGAAACCCAGACGAACCGCTGAATCGTGGCGTCAAACCAACACCAGACTTGCTTGTAGCACTCCGGTGAAAGCAGCACGCGATGTGCTTGGCTCCAAAGCGAAAGTTTGAATGCGAGTTGCTCGTACCACTATTGGCACGTTTTGTACCACTCGAAGGTGATTGGGCTCTGGCGAGACATGTTTTCCTATTATAAATAATGATTGGTTAAGTGCAGTGTGTCCAATTCTATGGCTAGATATTATGATATTATCAGTCTTCTTTGCTATTCCCAAAAATTCTCCACTCATTTCCAACTGTTCTTTGAATATTATATAAATACCGTCCTTTATTCTCACCATCCCATTTAATTTGAATCATATCTTTTAATGCTTTTTTAATTAGCCCTTTTTATTTCAAATTTAGTCATTGGAGTATTAAATTCATTGGAGTTTTTAACCTGATCCACCACTTCATTACCTTCTATTCCTAAATGTGCAGGTATCCATACTAAATAAAATAAAAATTTGTTTGCATTCTGGACAAACTCTGTGAAATGTCTGACAAAATGTCTTGTATAGTCGAAGGTTATCACTCTTTAAACTTGATAGTGCTGAAAATGAGTCTGAACATATGACTACTTCAAAGTCACCTTTATTTATATAGCGCTTTAAACAAAATACATTGCGTCAAAGCAACTGAACAACATTCATTAGGAAAACAGTGTAAATAATGAAAAAATGATAGTTAAAGGCAGTTCATCATTGAATTCAGTTATGTCATCTCTGTTCAATTAAATAGTGTCTGTGCATTTATTTGCAATCAAGTCAACGATATCGCTGTAGATGAAGTGTCCCCAACTAAGCAAGCCAGAGGCGACAGCGGCAAGGAACCGAAACTCCATCGGTGACAGAATGGAGAAAAAAACCTTGGGAGAAACCAGGCTCAGTTGGGGGGCCAGTTCTCCTCTGACCAGACGAAACCAGTAGTTCAATTCCAGGCTGCAGCAAATTCAGATTGTGCAGAAGAATCATCTGTTTCCTGTGGTCTTGTCCTGGTGCTCCTTTGAGACAAGGTCTTTACAGGGGATCTGTATCTGGGGCTCTAGTTGTCCTGGTCTCCGCTGTCTTTAAGGGATGTAGAGGTCATTTCTAGGTGCTGATCCAGCATCTGGTCTGGATACGTACTGGATCCAGGTGACTGCAGTGACCCTCTGATCTGGACACAGACTGGATCTGGTGGCCACGGTGACCTCGGAACAAGAGAGAAACAGACAAATATTAGCATAGATGCCATTCTTCTAATGATGTAGCAAGTACATAGGGTGTTATGGGAAGTGTTTCCGGTTCTGGTTTACCTAATTAATGCAGCCTAAAAAACCTTTAACGGATTTGGATAATAAAAGCATATTAGTATGTTATGTGTATGCCAGGTTAAAGAGATGGGTCTTTAATCTAGATTTAAACTGCAAGAGTGTGTCTTATAGTGATTATAATGTAAAAGGAGCTCATTCAAATACTGAGGTGCTAAACCATTCAGGGCTTTATAGGTAATAAGCAATATTTTAAAATCTATACGATGCTTGATAGGGAGCCAGTGCAGTGTTGACAGGACCGGGCTAATATGGTCATACTTCCTGGTTCTAGTAAGAACTCTTGCTGCTGCATTTTGGACTAGCTGTAGTTTGTTTACTAAGCGTGCAGAACAACCACCCAATAAAGCATTACAATAATCTAACCTTGAGGTCATAAAAGCATGGATTAACATTTCTGCATTTGACATTGAGAGCATTGGCCGTAATTTAGATATATTTTTGAGATGGAAAAATGCAGTTTTACAAATGCTAGAAACATGGCATTCTAGGGAAAGATTGCGATCGAGTTTTTAGGTCCTATAATTAACACCTCTGTTTTTTCAGAATTTAGCAGTAAGAAATTACTCGTCATCCAGTTTTTTATATCGACTATGCAATCCATTAGTTTTTCAAATTGGTGTGTTTCACCGGGCTGCGAAGAAATATAGAGTTGAGTATCATCAGCATAACAGTGAAAGTTAACACCATGTTTCCTGATGATATCTCCCAAGGGTAACATATAAAGCTTGAAGAGTAGCGGCCCTAGTACTGAGCCTTGAGGTACTCCATACTGCACTTGTGATCGATAGGATACATCTTCATTCACTGCTACGAACTGATGGCGGTCATATAAGTACGATTTAAACCATGCTAATGCACTTCCATTAATGCCAACAAAGTGTTCAAGTCTATGCAAAAGAATGTTGTGGTCAATTGTGTCAAACGCAGCACTAAGATCCAATAAAACTAATAGAGAGATACACCCACGATCAGATGATAAGAGCAGATCATTTGTAACTCTAAGGAGAGCAGTCTCAGAACTATGATACGGTCTAAATCCTGACTGGAAATCCTCACATATACCATTTTTCTCTAAGAAGGAATATAATTGTGTGGATACCACCTTTTCTAGTATCTTGGACAGAAAAGGGAGATTCGAGATTGGTCTATAATTAACTAGTTCTTTGGGGTCAAGCTGTGGTTTTTTGATGAGAGGCTTAATAACAGCCAGTTTGAAGGTTTTGGGGACATATCCTAATGATAATGAGGAATTAATAATAGTCATAAGAGGATCTATGACTTCTGGAAGCACCTCTTTTAGGAGCTTAGATGGTATAGGGTCTAACATACATGTTGTTGGTTTAGATGATTTAACAAGTTTATACAATTCTTCCTCGCCTATAGTAGAGAATGAGTGGAACTGGTCCTCAGGGGGTCTATAGTGCACTGTCTGATGTGATACTGTAGCTGACGGCTGAATGGTTGCAATTTTATCTCTAATAGTATCGATTTTAGAAGTAAAGTAGTTCATAAAGTCCTTTCTGCTGTGATGTTGGGAAATGTCAACACTTGTTGAGGCTTTATTTTTCGTTAATTTAGCCACTGTATTGAATAAATACCTGGGGTTATGTTTGTTTTCTTCTAAAAGAGAAGAAAAGTAATCGGATCTAGCAGTTTTTAATGCTTTTCTGTAGGATATGTTACTTTCCCGCCAAGCAATACGAAATACCTCTAGTTTTGTTTTCCTCCAGCTGCGCTCCATTTTTCGGGCTGCTCTCTTTAGGGTGCGAGTATGCTCATTATACCATGGTGTCAAACTGTTTTCCTTAACCTTCCTTAAGCATAGAGGAGCAACTGTATTTAAAGTGCTAGAAAAGAGAGAGTCCATAGTTTCTGTTACATTATCAAGTTCTGAAGTTTTGGATATGCTAAGGAACTTGGATACATCAGGAAGATAACTTAAAAAGCAGTCTTTTGTGTTAGAAGTGATGGTTCTTCCATACTTGTAACAAGAAGTAGGATTTACAATTTTGGCTATATGAAGTTTGCACAGAACTAAATAATGATCTGAGATATCATCACTTGGCTGAATAATTTCAACACCATCAACATCAATTCCATGTGACAGTATTAAATCTAGAGTATGATTTCGACAATGAGTAGGTCCTGAAACGTGTTGTCTAACACCAATAGAGTTCAGAATGTCTATAAATGCTGATCCCAATGCATCTTTTTCATTATCAACATGGATATTAAAATCACCAACTATTAAAACTTTATCTGCAGCCAGAACTAACTCGGATGTAAAATCACCAAACTCTTTAACCACATCAACTCTGGGGACCCACCGGTGGGTCCAATATTGCATATGCCTAATTCTCAAAAAATCAAAATAACAGCTGAAGTGGTTAATAAAGTCTGTATGGTGCCCTGGTGGCCTGTATACAGTAGCCAGTACAAACATAACAGGGGATTTATCATTAACATTTGTTTCTCTGGATAATGTTATATGAAGCACCATTACTTCAAATGAGTTATACTTGAAGCCTGCTCTCTGAGAGATCCTGAAAACGTTGTTATAAATTGAAGCAACACCTCCACCTTTGCCTTTTAGACGCGGCTCATGTTTATAACAGTAATCTTGGGGGGTGGACTCATTTAAAATAATGTAATCATCAGGTTTTAGCCAGGTTTCTGTCAAACAGAGTACATCTATATTATGATCAGTGATCATATTATTTACAAAAAGTGTTTTCGTAGAAAGGGATCTGATATTCAATAAGCCAAGCTTTATCATTTGTTTATCCATATTGCTTCTGTTTTTTATTTGTTGAACCTCAATTAAATTGTTAATCTTAACTTGGTTTGGACGTTTTTTGTTTTTTCTAGTTCGGGGAACAGACACAGTCTCTATAGTGTGATATCTAGGTGAAAAAGTCTCTATGTGCTGAGAATTAACTGACCTCTGTGACGGGAGGCGGCTAGCAGACGGTCGGTTTAGCCAGTCTGTCTGCTTCCTGACCTGGGCCCCAGTTAGTCAGGTATATTAATGTCTTCAACCCACTGAAGAGCCAAAAGAGTTACTTTAAAACTAGGTTAGCCTATACGATTATTATTTGTTCATCTAAACAAAAGTCTTTTTTTATTATTATTTTAATAAGCCAATCACACTTACTTTAGTAGCCTAAATCTTTAATATGTATTTTATTTTGTCAATATTAACTTCTGGAATGAAATTTTACATTCATAAATGTACGTTTTTAAAAACTCCCCCACAATTAGTGGTGTTTAAAGAGGTTTTTATAATGTATTTGGAGAAGTTAACAGGAATGAAAAGTCCCAAAGCAAGATTTTTGTGTACTTCGTTAAATAAATTAATGCATTTAGCAGACACTTTTATCCAAAGCAAGTTACATTGCATTCAGGCTAGCAATATTTCCTAACATGTGTTCCCTGGAATTTGAACCCCCAACCTTGCGCTTGTTAATGCAATGCTCTACCACTTGAGCTACAGGAACATTAGAGGACTTTGGTTTCTTAATGTAAAAATCTGTTACTTCCCTACTTTTTCTTTATTTTTATTAAATTTTTTCTTAAGTTTTGTTTATTATTTATTTTACATTTATTTAGTTTTATGAACAAACGCTTTGAGTGTGAACGAAAATTGAGCAACAAAAGCACATAATCAATACAGCATAACCACACGACTTTGCAACAGGGGAGGGGAAGTGGGGGGGTCAAGGTAAGTGCAGGCAAGCAGCCATCCGGTCCATCAACCCTGCGGTGCTGGTCATAGACCCGCTTGTCAGACTGGCGATACAAAGCAGCGAAGGCGAGGGATGGGGGCTGGTGGGGGGTGAATGGATATCTGTATATATGTGCGTATCTGTCACCTTTATTTATATAGCGCTTTAATTTTATATCTGTGTGTGTATGTATGCAAGAGTTCATGTATTTGTAGGCCTGGTGAGCTGGCATTTAAATCTAGTGCCTCAGTCTGCCGTTTGTGATAGCAACACAGCAAGTTGCCATGGAGACAGCCTTGATCAGGTCCCAGACAGAGTCAACAATCAGCAGGTGTCTGTGGAAGAGGCGGGAGGAACGCAAGAGCGTCTCGCTGCAGTGCTCTTCCAGGGGAGTTGTTGTTCCCAACATTGGCCTTGGCAGAGGCCAGTGCTGGTAGAGGGGAACCGAAAGAAGATAAGATTGCGATTGTTTGGTCTTGGGGCGAGTAGCCACATTCTAATTTACCGGTCACTCTTTGTCCATTCTGGTCTCCAAATCCATCCATTTTCCTTTGCAAAACTGTGAGCTTCTCCGTGATGGTATCTATATTGTGGTTAATAGTCTCAGTCTCAGTGCTGACCGCTCTGTCCACTGCTTCAATCATGACAGGCAGCCTTATGAGGCTTTGGACTGCTGTTCCCGTTTTCTGAATTCTTCGATAATCCAGGGCAAAGTCTAATCCAATCAGCAGAAGACCTGTTATTATGGTTCCGAATCAATGTCCTCCATGGAAAGAGCTGCCAGACACATGACTCACCACCTCTCCCACGTGTCCATCGTGTAGCAGGCTGCGAACATTTCGGCAGGACAGTCAGGTTCCCCCGAACCCAAGCTTCTCGTTGAGAAGATGGTGTCGATTGCGTTGAGAGACCAGTTGATCAAATCCATGATTTTTCAGTTTGGAGAGCAGTGCAGAGAAAGTCTCTCAAGTATTAGACAATAGACGAGACTAGAGAGCAAGCAGGGAAGGTAAGGGGAAGTGAGAGAGTCACAGAAGAGAGTAATGTATGTCTTTCTGTGTTAATGTTCAAAGCATTGAATAAAAAAAAAAAAAACACGCCTACAAACAGTCCCCCTAACACCTCCCTAATAACGGAGACTGCAAAGATAGATTTAAATATATGTTAAAAGAATGAAACAAAGTAAAGTTTTTAATAAATCCACATCAGTTGATGAAAACATTTTACCTGTTTTTAACAGACCGATGTTTTAACTTAAAATTTGTTTAACCTATACGATTTTTATTTTTTTTAATCTAAACAAAAGTCCTTGTTGGAAAAAAGTGTTGTTTTATTTTATTTTAATAAGTCACTCACACTTACTTTAGTAGCCTAAATCCTTTAATATGTCTTTCATTTTGTCAATATTAACTTCTGACATTGATATATCAATTAAAACATGCATTTAGGCATACAAAAATCTAGCTGAAAAAAAATCTAAGCTTAAACTCTCTCATGTTGTTTAACGCATGTATATGATGCTTTTTTTTGTTTGTTTGTTTGTTTTAGATAAATAACCAGTAACCTAGTTTCCTTTTTATTTAATTTGTAACAAACTTTAACACCTTTTTAAATTGTTTTAACAACTCTTAAATACATACCTTGGCCCCTTTTTTTAACTCTTTTTCCGGAGACAAAAAAAAAAAAAAAAGATCATTACATTGTTTCTATTTTGTCTGTTTTAAACATTTTCTTGAAATGAATTGTGTATGTAAAACCTTAATAAAAACTTCACTTATACCATTTAATAATGATACCAATGTTTTCACATTTTAAAGTTTAAAGCACATAGTTCCCTATCAAAAGCTACTCTCGATGCTGCGCTCAATAGCGCTAATGAGAACATTCTTTGTTCGACCGGTTGTGAAGCATGTGTGTCAAAGACGCCAAGAATTGGCTTAAATAACCTCGGCAGGTGACGTCACTGATAACGTGCACCTGCAGGTTATAAATAGATGTGAAACGGAAACATCCTCAGGTTTCTTTGTCTTCAGAGACCGCATTGTGTGTGTGTGTGTGTGTGTGTCACGCTGATGAAAGTATTAGTTTAAAAGGAAGTATGTTGAGAGTTTAAAAAAAAAGGAAAAAGAAAGTTCTAACTATTCTTGCTGATTCTTTAAGAGATGTGTGTGTTGTGTTCTACCATTAGGTTTTCGGGGTTACGAGGGGTTAAGTTTTTGCCTGCTGTTTTGCGCATGTGTGTGAGTGAGTGAGAGAGGACTAGTAAAGGGATTATCCGTTCAGCCGTGTGTGCTTCGTGTTTAATAGCTAACTTAAATACCCCAACATAACATTGGCGACAAGGATGGCTGAGTTTAGCTTACCACCGCCGGCCCCTTTTCTTCCCGTGCCTGGTGAACCGCCTATTCCATTGGCGAGCTGGATCGATGGCTTCACGGTGTACCTCGAGGCCATGGACTATGATGACATACCAGATCGGAGGAAAATCGCTCTGCTTCGTCACTGCCTCGGGGCAGAGGGACAGAGAATATATCGCGCGCTCGGCGAAGCTGAGACGTATGAGGAAGCGGTTGCTCTTCTCGCACACCACTTCACAGGCCAACAGCGAGTCATACTCCGCCGATATAAACTACGTAAGCGTCTACAGCGACCGGGTGAGTCCGTGCAAGATTACGTGACTAATCTGCGTGACATGGTGCGCTCATGCAATTATGGGACACTTCAAGATCAGATTGTTCATGATCAGTTTATTGAAGGCATACTATGTGACAAGACTCGAGAAAAACTGTTGTTAGAACCTGACGAATTGACACTAAACCAAGCAGTTGTAACTGCACTGCAAGTGGAGGCTGCTCTGGAATGCTCAACACTACTTGCTGACGCGCGCCTCCCTGTGGACGTTTCCACGCAACAGTTGCGATCTTCCTGCCATTCAGGCCACTGCCATTTACCCACTGAAAAGACTGCAGATAGCAATGAAGGTTTTCCAGTGCAGCTTGCACAGTTACAGAGAAACCAACGAAGTTTGAGCTTCTGTGGCAACTGTGGCTCCAGTTTGCACAATTCAAAAGCCCAAAATTGCCCTGCACATGGACAGACATGCAGGAAGTGTCCAAAAAAACCACTTTGCCAAAGTTTGCCGGTCGGCTCCTGCTACACAAGCAGCATGGAAAAGACTCTCACCTGTCCATAATGACTACACTGAGATAAGGCATGTATCAGCTGGCCAGGCAGCTTTTAGGACGTGTACTGTGCTGCTGGAGGAGCTAAGCCTTCCACTCCTGATGGATACGGGAGCAGCGGCATCGTTGCTTAATGTCAGTACATATCACAAGTTTTTCTCACATCTGCCATTACGACAGCCCTGCACTTCCCTCTGTGGTTATGACAGCTCTAAGATTGTGATGCTCGGCATTCTACGGGTCTCAGTACGTTATGGCTCTAAACATCTGCCATCATTTCCCTTCTACATTACTGAGCAGGGAGCCAACCTTCTTGGACTTGATCTATTTACAAGCTTGGGATTCACACTTTGAGATGAAAAGGGCTCTGATATCCACCATGTCACCTCCACCTGGCAACAGAGATGGCCATCACTGTTCGACGGACTGGGCTGCCTTACAACATTCACCCATAGGCCTTTGGTTGACTCTGGTGTCCCGCCGGTCATACAGCCCCTGCGCAGAATTCCTCTAGCCATGCGGGAAGAAGTTACTGTGGAGCTTCAAATGATACTGGACATGGGAGTTATTGAGCCGGGCAATGGATTTCTCCCTGGATTTCTAACCTGGTCATTGCAAAAAAAAAATCGGGAGGAATACGAGTATGTGTTGACCTGCGCTCTGTAAATAAGGTGGTTATCCCAGACAAGTACCCCTTACCCTCAGCTGAGGAGCTGACTGCTTACTTCTATGGTTCAACAGTCTTCTCAAAACTGGACCTGCGCCAAGGTTATCTGCAGGTGCCACTTCACCCTTCTAGCAGAGATCTCACAGCATTCGTCACACATGCTGGGGTATTTCGATATACTCGTATGCCGTTTGGCCTAAGCTCCGCCCCCAGCTGCTTTCAAAAGGTAATGACCACCATTTTGGCTGGAATTCCTGGAGTTGGAGTATGCCTGGATGATATAGTAGTCCATGTGCCAGATGTCCAGACCCATAACGACCATCTCAGCAGGGTGGCCAGTGCTCTCATGGCACATAACCTTACATTAAATGGAGAGAAATGCACTTTTGCAGCTTCAGCCATAGACTTTGTTGGATACTGCCTCATGTCTAGGGGCATCACCCCTCTTCAGTCAAATATTGAGGCGATACACAGAATCCCAGAGCCCACCTCTTCCTCACAGGTGGCCTCATTTCTGGGCATGATGGCCTATTACCTTCGTTTCTTGTACTCCCAAACCACGGCACCCCTTCGCCAGTTACTAAAGAAAGAAGAGCCATGGAACTGGACTAGTGCATGCTCCGAGGCCGTTAGAACACTAAAGTCCCAGCTTACCACACCTCCTGTCTTAGCTCACTTCAATCCCGATAGTCAGCCTATCGTCACCTGCGATGCCTCCACACAGGCACTGGGCGCAGTGCTGTCGCAGATGCAGAATGGAGTGGAAAGACCTATAGCATTTGCCTCCAGAGCTTTGACCCCCACGGAACAGCGCTACTCTGTAGGTGAACGCGAGGCCCTTGCTTGTGTCTGGGCAACTGAACGATGGCATCTCTTCCTCTATGGTCGGCATTTCACTCTCCGCACGGACCATCAGGTTCTGACCACACTCTTGTCGGCCTCTGGCTCAGGTCATAAACCCCTGCGTCTGCACAGATGGGGTGAACGTCTAAGGCAGTATGACTATCAACTCAAGTTCACGCCAGGGAGGGACAACGTTGTTGCTGATCTGCTATCTCGATCAATTGAGGCACCCATACCAGCAGCCTCGCCAGGAAATTATGAAATGGAGTCAGACCTCATTCAGATGCTACACACACCTCTGCAAGAATCGGTCTCCTTGGAGCAGCTGCAGAGGGAGTCCAAGTGTGACCCCACTCTAACAACACTGCGCACATATATACGCTCAGGATGGCCAGCACGGGTGCCCGAGGAGCTAAAACCTTTTGCTAAGGTACAAAATGAACTGTCATGTTGGGGCGATGTGTGTGTCTCTAGAGGCCTTTGTACAGTGGTGCCACGCAGCCTGCTCGCACGTGTCTTATCAATGGCGCATGAGGGGCACTTGGGTATTGTAAAGCTTAAGCAAAGATGCCGAGACCTGGTTTGGTGGCCAGGCATTGATCGTGACATTGAAGGACTGGTCAGAGATTGTGAACCATGTCTACTCAGTAGAAAGACTGGACAACCGGTCTCACCCCCTTTGCAGCCTGTTCCATGGCCATCTCACCCATGGGAGCACCTTCAACTTGACATCTGTGGGGAAATTCATGGCCATGGCGTTCCCCACCATCAGCACTTTCTGGTGGTCGTGTATGATCTCCATTCTAAATGGGCTGAGGTAATACCAGCCGGGACAGTTACAACACATACCATCACTCAGATACTGGAGAGTCTGTTCGCTCGCTGGGGCATGCCCGTGCCATCACTACTGACAATGGGCCGCAGTTTACCTCTGCAGACTTCTCCAATTTCCTGTGCAGTAAAGGAATTAAGCATTTCCGTGCCGCACTCTACCATCCCCAGGCAAATGGTGGGGTTGAAAGATTCAATCAAAGCCTTAAGAATGGCATTCGTGCACACCAGGCCCAGGGGTATACAATCCAAACAGCACTCAACTTAACGCTTATGCATTACAGAGCTAGCCAGCACACCACCACTCAGGCCTCTCCTGCTCTGCTTATGCTTGGCTGAGAGATGGACTTGCCATTGGACAGACTGGGACCACAAGAATTGTCAGTTACAGCCTCAGACGGCACCTGGGCAGCCAAAGCTGCTGTAACTTCAAACCAGAGGCGAATGAAGGCCAATTTTGACAGAAGACACAAGGCCAAATCTAGTAAGATAACAGTTCAAGACTGGGTTCGGGTCCAGAGACCACACCGTAGCAATAAAATGGCATCGTTTTGGTCTGAACCCCTCCAAGTGGATTGTCAGTTAGGGCCTGCCACATTCTTGTTGAGCGATGGTTCCCCTGTCAGGGTGGTCCCGCATCAATGTCCACCAGCTGTGGGGCCTCAACCTCTTTATCCACTGCCTGATGGGAATCAGGATGGCCAAGAAGTGCCGCAGTCAACAGTAACTGAGAGTCGGCTGATTCGAGCAAGAGCTCGTCCCGCATACCTAAAGGACTTTATCACAGACTTTAATGCTTAAGTGTTTGGTTATTTCCTAGTTATATCTTGAGAGAGCCCAGTTTTGTTCTTTGAAGGGGGGGGGGGGGTGTTGTGTTCTACCATTAGGTTTTCGGGGTTACGAGGGGGTTAAGTTTTTGCCTGCTGTTTTGCGCATGTGTGTGAGTGAGTGAGAGAGGACTAGTAAAGGGATTATCCGTTCAGCCGTGTGTGCTTCGTGTTTAATAGCTAACTTAAATACTCCAACATAACAGTGTGCCTCGCTCTCCATGGCCGATCTCTGAAGAGAAATCGCATGTTTATTGTTTAAAAAAAATGGCTGCTTTCGCGTTCTAGAGTGGCAGTTGTAAGCACCGCGGTTCACTTCCTATACGCGCTAGGCTCTTTGCTCTCACGAGGAACGAGCTGCTTCCCGCTCATTAAGATCGCGATCCAATCTAGAAGATCGGACGGTTTTCGCGCCCACCTCCGAAGCGTGCCCAGGCTGCTGTAGCTCTAGCTTCTGTTGAAATGGACATTGAGAGTGCTCTCTCCTAGCGCTCCTCTCGCGATTATAAGCACATGAGGAGTTACTAGGTGGTGACTCGCGCAGTGACCAGATTAAAGCCTTAAAATTAGATTTTGTACATTATGATTTCATAGGTGAGAGAGACGCTAGCTGCTATCTCTCCCCTATTGGAGCAACATCATTTAAATAAAAATATAAATAAATGATGATGAAAATGATGATGATTATGATGATGAATAAAATATATATATATATATATATATATATATATATATATATATATATATATATATATAATATGAAAAGACAGCAATTGTTCCCTGCCAAGCCACATACTGTAGCAGCATCTACGCTTAGATGGAACGCATTTCATGCTGTGGGTCAGACTAGTGCTGCCCTGCACAACATAGGTTCTGCAGGCGTATCAGGCTGATCTAAAAAAATCTGAGTGCCAGGAGGAGACTTTTAATATGTTTCTCACTCACTGTGCTCAAGTGTCGGGGCTGTCAAAAAATAAATAAATAAACAGTCCTGACCCAATCCAGCTCCTCTGGGGTAGGAAGTTCAAAGAGAGAGTGTGGCAAGTTGTGCGCCCCCTAATAAGACTGGGGAGCAGCTTGTAACACTTGGCAGCCGCAGATGGAGCAGGACTAAAGTACGGTCATCGCAACCAAAGCAAGGGCCTTAAGCTGTGCCCAGGACAAAGGGTGTGTCCCCTCAGGGAGGGCCCTGGAAAATTCCATCAGAAGTGTAAGGCTCCTTCCTGGCACCCTTTGGGGATCACTGAACAACCTCCGCCACCACCACTGCATGAAAAGAGGTGTATCCGTACTAGGAAACTCCTGTATACACCACTGATTTTCGGAAGTATCTACTAGTTCCACTGAGGGTAAACTTCTAATTCAACCAAGTTAGGAAACTCCCGTAATGATACCAATTTCGGATGTATCTTGCTGAAGGGATATCCCCATGGTATATGCAGCCATTTGTTGCCATGGCAAGTAATCCCCTGAAGAATGTTGTCAGGAGACATTTTCACACCTCAAGAGCCCTTTCACTTCACACCTTGACACACCTCTGCTGTCCTTATTGGTGTTTTTTCTCAACATTGATTGGTTGTTTAAAAAAAAACACACCCCAAACCCTGACAACTATTGGGACAGTGACCTGTCAATTTCCTGATACTAGTATTTGATTGGTCACGGTTTTCATTTAGCCCAACCCAAGCCCTCATAGCATAGTGACTTGATTGGTTTTGGCCAGCTATGTTAATAAACCATAACCACCCCACCCACTATAAAACCCAACCCCCTCAAAAATGGAAAACAGAATGGATTCAGAATTTCTTTTTATTAAAATTGAACCAAAACACTTAAAGCATTAAATATATAAATAAAGCATTAAATATATAAATAAAACTATAGGAACTGTACAGGGGAAAAAGTACTTTTATAAAATTTAACCAAACACAAGCAATATTATAACAGTTAGAGAATATAAAACGAAATAATATGTACACAAAGCAAAGTACTTTTATAAAATTTTACTAAACACAAGCAATATTATATCAGTTACAGAATATAAAACTAAATAAACTACTTAATATGTACAGACAGCACAAAGTATTTAAAATGTAACCAAACACAGCAAACACAAACAATATTAAAAGAAAATAAGTTGCAGAATATGAAACTAAATAAATCTAACCTAATAAGTATACAAAGTATAAGATAAAATAGAAGAGAATAAGTGAAAATGTGCAGTTTGTGGTGCAATTATTAAAATGGCAAATCCAGTGCAGTTTAGTTAAAGTTGAAGAAAGGAAGGTCCATCATGTCCATTTCCATCAGCCTTAACACGCTGATGATGCAAAATAGTGTAGCGCATGTCTGCCTCCAATCTGCGCTGAAGCTCCTCACAAAGTTCTGACAATTGTGGGTTCCTGTGAGATGGAGACCTCACAATCCACACTGGCCTTCCATCAACAATGGCATCCTCCTCGTCAGACATCAGCTCCACTGTTGCAGTCTGCCAAAGCTCTCTCTCTGCATCGGTTTGAACAACCTTGGACCTGGAATCCAGCAACTGCAAAACACACAATGTGTTAACCACTAAAAACACCCAGAAATGTATCAAACTTAAAGGAATGGTCCACTTAAAAATGAAAATTCTCTCAATGTACTCACTCTCATGTTGTTACAAACCTGTAAATGTCTTTGTTCTGATAACCACAAAAGATGGAATGTTTATAATCCAACCAATCATGAGCCCCATTGACTTTAAAGTAGAAAAAAAAATACTATGGAAGTTTGATTTCAAACATTCCTAAAAATATTTTCTTTTGTAGTTATCAGAAGAAAGTAACAGAATTTTCAATTTGGGGGGAACTATCCCTTTAAAGACAAGTTGATGAATTTCTACACTTACCCGTCTTTTCCTTTGTCAGTTTTTTAGCTCCTGTTTTAATGGCATCTCTTAGCTGGGACTTTTCTGGCTGAGACAAATTGTACTTTCTCCGAAGTGTTTCAAAGTATGTCTTGCAACACGCTGAATAAAAGAATATTCAGATATGTGACAGAAACTACACTATTGAAATCATAAGATATACAAAATATAAGAGACTAAAATTATGGACATTAAAATTGTTAAACAAACATTTTAAAATTACCTTGTGCACTCAGGGTCTGCATCTGCAAAAGTTGTTTTCAATTCCTCTAGCAGATAAGTCATGACTGCTTGGTTACGAGGCCAATTTATTCTGTGTGGAAAGAGAGAAGTGTGTCATTAAATACATTTAAAAGGAATATGTAAAACCCCATAAACAGCATGGCCCACAAAGGCCAAATAAACATAACAGAAAAACAGCAGTCTTACCCCGTTTGTGGATCATATTTATGTGGGTTGTTTTCCGAATTGTGAAGGCGCCTTACAGCTTCCTGTAACATTGAATGAAAAACGCTTTAATACATGCACACATAACGTTACATTGGCTGGAAACAAAAGTTTTCAAACGACGTTGTGTAACTTACAGACGTGACAAACTGTTAAAAGGCCGGACAACTACAACAACGAAAGGGTCAAAAATAATTGTTTAGTCAAGGTTATGTATAATTTAACTGTTACTAATAGATATGTATAATAAAGGATAGATGTCTTACGACGGAGTCTCTAACCTCTTCACCTGGCGGCCATCTTACCACGGGGAGCTCGCTCGCTCACTCGTAGCATTGTGTTTTAATCAGTGTTGGGCAGTAACTAGTTACATGTAACGGCGTTACGTAATTTAATTACAAAATTAATGTAACTGTAATTAGTTACAGTTACTAAGAAAAAATGAGTAATTAAATTACAGTTACTTATGAAATTTTAAACGATTACAAAGTGGATTACATTTGAATATTTATACACATCCACATACAGATTTAACTGATTTCTTTCCCAAATTGCACTGACTATTCTGAGACATACCGCCCTAATAATTTCCGGGATGCGGAAATACAGTCTGGTTCGTAGATCCAGTCATAAAAACGAAATGCCAAACGCGGACGGAATATGCCACATTTTGGATGACTAAATCAAAAGTAGGTCAGTACACTTGAATCAAAACATGACATCGACTAGTGTCTGTGAATATAAAGCCCCAAAAATGCAATATATGACTTGCACATTCTGCAAGTCATACTGGACACTGGGAGAACCGGGACAATTCCCGGTGGCCTGGCAGCCGATTTTGCCCGCTATTTTAATATCATTATTGTATAATTGCCTGCCGAATGTACTAAAGCGATCATTTGCGAATCCGCCATTTGATAATTAAATCTCTAATAAGTCATGAATTGTTAGTCATGACTCGCGCGCTCTCCGTGCCTCCGCCAAACGGTTTGGATCAGACTCAGAGTAATCAATGCGAGAGAGAGAGAGGACTGTGGAGGCGCACAGCTGGAGCAGAGAAGCAGAACTCCTGTTCAGGGTTTTAGGTCCGTTTCATCTGTAAAGATGCTTTTTTGTCTTTGTTTTTTTTATTTATTTAATCAAGCAGCAGCAAGTTGCTCATCAGTCATCACTCAAAATAGGCTACTATATAAAGGACATCATTATTATCTATTGTAATGTTACAGTAGTAATTTAGCTGAAAAACAATCAGATTTTTTTTTTATAGGTTTAGGGGGAGCTACGGACAGACAACAACACAACCCTTACGAAAATTAACGTTTTAATATATTACTATAAATCCAGAGAAAATAGTTACTATTGTTTAACTGTGGTAACCAAAAATTTAAAAATGATTTTACAAATTGAGTTATTTAAAAATAAATACAAATCCATTTGCAAAAAACAAAACAAAACAAGGTTATTGTATATAGGCTAAAAAAAGCATGGTCAATTTTTGTAAGGGAAAAACATGACTCGTGTACAGTATTAGGATTTTTCTATAAAGATATTGTAGTATTGTAGAGTATTGTATTGTAAAGTATAGTTTTGTTCAATCTTGAGTATTAAAGTCACGAGAGAGATGGATAACAGGGCAAAATAAAGAGACTGAAGAGAAAAATGGAAGTGAAGGTGCAGTTCAGGAGAGAACTTTTAATTATTTAGCATGTCCCCAAATTAAAGATTTAAACATTTTTTTTATCTCAGGTCCATACCAAAAATAGTTTTGTCCATGAATTTGTTTGTATGAGTTTGAATTTTCCAGTCTGAATTTTTTCCCAGTCCGCCCCTCCTGTAAATTAATGGCAAAGACATGGTTTCATTTACTACACATAGGCCTACTGAAGCTCGCAGTGTTTTCAACCTCTGCCGCCTCAATATAGAAGTACACGAGCACATAAACATAATTCCTAAAACTGCTCTGTGTCACTTTATGTGCATTTTACTTATTTTGAGAAAACTATCATCACATACAAAGAGACAGCAGTTTAAAAAAAACACCAATGTTTCAGGAGTTTATTACACAGAATACGACACATGCTTATTTGATAACTGTATTTGAGTTGATGTATAAGCTTTTATTTATTATTCTTTAATTTTCACAAATTTAGAAAAGTAATCAAAAAGTACTCAAAAGTAATTAGTTACATTACTTTAATAAAGTAATTGAAAAAGTTACACTACTATTACATTTTAAACAGGTTAACTTGTAATCTGTAACCTATTACATTTCCAAAGTAACCTTCCCAACACTGGTTTTAATGGTGCATGTACATTTAAATGACCATAACTTGCTCAATTTTCTACCAATTTTCAAATGGTTTGGTTTCTTACATATATTATTAACGTGTCTATAATTAGGATTTTTCTATAAAGATATTGTTGTATTGTAGAGTATTGTATTGTAAAGTATAGTTTTGTTCAATCTTGAGTATTAAAGTCATGAGAGAGATGGATAACAGGGCAAAATAAAGAGACTGAAGAGAAAAATGGAAGTGAAGGTGCAGTTCAGGAGAGAACTTTTAATTATTTAGCATGTCCCCAAATTAAAGATTTAAACATTTTTTTTATCTCAGGTCCATACCAAAAATAGTTTTGTCCATGAATTTGTTTGTATGAGTTTGAATTTTCCAGTCTGAATTTTTTCCCAGTCCGCCCCTCCTGTAAATTAATGGCAAAGACATGGTTTCATTTACTACACATAGGCCTACTGAAGTTTGCAGTGTTTTCAACCTCTGCCGCCTCAATATAGAAGTACACGAGCACATAAACATAATTCCTAAAACTGCTCTGTGTCACTTCATGTGCATTTTACTTATTTTGAGAAAACTATCATCACATACAAAGAGACAGCAGTTTAAAAAAAACACCAATGTTTAAGGAGTTTATTACACAGAATACGACACATGCTTATTTGATAACTGTATTTGAGTTGATGTATAAGCTTTTATTTATTATTCTTTAATTTTCACAAATTTAGAAAAGTAATCAAAAAGTACTCAAAAGTAATTAGTTACATTACTTTAATAAAGTAATTGAAAAAGTTACACTACTATTATATTTTAAACAGGGTAACTTGTAATCTGTAACCTATTACATTTCCAAAGTAACCTTCCCAACACTGGTTTTAATGGTGCATGTACATTTAAATGACCATAACTTGCTCAATTTTCTACCAATTTTCAAATGGTTTGGTTTCTTACATATATTATTAACGTGTCTATAATTATGGATGCTTTAACAAGTTTCATGAAAATTATAAGTATGCAGTGTCATTAGGGTGGCCATTCGTGCCTGTCCCGCCGGACACGCCCGAACATGTTTTCGGGTGCGTTCTCCGGAAGTCGCGTTGGTCGACCTCATACGTCATCAAGGTTTAATATTTCAGGTTCAATTTCAGAAAAGCAACCGTTACATTTCAAGGTAAGAACTAAACTACAATGATTGTATGTCTTAAAAGAAATAAATCTTAATTTTCTAATGTATTTTAACTGAAATGTGAGAACCTCGATGACGTATGCGGTCGACCAACGCGACTTCCGGAGAACGCACCTGAAAACATGTTCGGGCGTGTCCGGCGGGACTGGCACGAGTGGCCACCCTAAGTGTCATAGGTTCATCTCTAACGTTTATAACAAACCAAACCGTTTGAAAATCGGTAGAAAATGGAGCAAGTTATGGTTATTTAAAAGTGCATGCACCATTAAAACACAATACTATGAGTGAGCGAGCGAGCTGCCCGTGGTAAGATGGCCGCCAAATGTGGTGCTGGCCAAACATCTAGCCTTTATTATACATATCTTTACTAATATATTGTCCGCTAAAATAAAACTCAACTTACCGCAATGCCCACGTTGTGCGCCCTCTTTATCCTTTTATGTAATGGCCCCTCTCGCGGTCTTTGTTCCTCTTGAGGTCTTTGCTCATCAAACTTTCGCTCAAGAGCACAAAGACGCTGGATAGCATCTTCGAGAAGAACAGTATTTGCAGCTTGCTTCTACATCAAACCCTCAAGCTGACGAGACAAAGCGTTCTGACCGGAGATCAGCTGTTTCATTGAATCATTTATGCTCAGTGGGCTTGCTGCTGGTTGCAAAGCCCTATTACTCACGGGGGTAGTAAAACTCAGGTTTCTTTTACACGCCATCACAAACAATAGTCAGTTTCACCAAGTCGCAATTCGCAAAAAATGACTTCCGTACACAATGCCGACAATTTAAATTGTGTTCGCGCGAATGATACTGTAATGTCATTGGTTGCATTCCCTTACGTCACCAACATAATGGCCGGAACTCTGTTATGAGTGGATACTTTACAAACACAACCTTCCCCATTGGATGCACATGCCAATTTTTATCGTCACAAAAAATGTTTTTTCATGATGGAGCTTGGACCAAACATGCTACAACCCCAGACAACTCAAATGTGCAAATAAACATGGATTTAGAAGATTGTGCACGTGATGAAAGCCTTGATTCATCAGAAGAGGAAAATCCAATCTGGGATGTCCCCTTATGTAAGTAATTGGATTTACTTTATAAAGTAAAAACTTAATTCAGCGAGCAAAATGATTTATAAGAGGAATAAATAATGTTTTACTATCAATCTATCTATCTATCTATCTATCTATCTATCTATCTATCTATCTATCTATCTATCTATCTATCTATCTATCTATCTATCCTCCTTTTTATAAGGAACTGTGTAATTCTATTATATAAGAAACTTATATTCAGAATGTAGTTAACATGTTTTTGTAGCATAACGTTATACAATTATTAACTTCATTAAACGTATTATTTTAAACGTAGAATATCTGCTGTTATGTTCTTGAACATTTGACAATGTAAAATATAACTATTTTAGATTCTTCTTGATTTTTATAATCTTGTTAGCATAGGTGACAAACAGTTTATATCTTGATTTGCTAATGCAGCCATTAGATTTAATGGACATTAACCTAATAGCTTTAGTTATTGTTATGAACGGTCCATCAACACATGATCATTTAATGTAGTGCGGGTCTTTTAGCAGATGATTTTTTGAAAGCCTAATTTACATTGAACATTGACATGCATAATAATACATATTATCACGGTTATGTGATTGTAATGGTATTGTGATCTTTGGATGTTTAGGTTGATTAGCGTGTAAACACACAGGCTCTTTTTTTTTCCTCAGACAACTTTGGCAGTCTAGAAGATGAAAATCTGTGCATGCCTGAGGAAGACATGCATTTAAATGAAAATCCAGACTCATCAGAAGAACTGCTTGATTTGCCAACAGTTTCTGAGGGTATGTACTTTTTGATTACATTTAGATTACACTTGACCTATGTTTATTTGATGTCACACATATTTAAGTAGTATTGTATTGTACTATTTGAAACAGTACAATGAGCCAAAAAAAACAAAACCGTATGCCAATTTTAAACAAGTCATGTCTGTAAGTGCATTTGACATTACATTGTATGTAAAACATAAATAAACATATCAGCAATTATATTGTTATTTAGGTAAGATTTTAGTCAGATGTCACCACAGTAACAATGTGCATATTTTGTTAGAAAACATCAATGATGAGAATGACTCAATGACTATACTATATAAAATCTGTGGTAAACACTGAAGAATATATCAAAACTTTGTGTATTTATTACTCTAAATCCTTTGACATTTATAATGCTATACAGAATGTGAAGATTAATACTGCAGAATACACACATAAAACCCAAGGCCCACCCTTGTGCATCAATTGGCTTATAAAAGCTTTTGTAATATTATGAAAAATTTAAGAATTAGAAAAAATAAGATGGTAATATGTAATGTAATCAATGTAAAGGAATCTGTAACAATAAAATAGTAATTGTACTCTGATTATGAGTATTTTAAAATGCAAAGTAATTTAACTAAAAGTACTTGAATTTTGGAATCTGATTACATAATCCAGATTAAATTTAACCAGTTACTACCCAACTCTGCATATACATCATTGTTTGTTCTGTGCAAACAAATAATGTTTTTCTTTTTGTCTTTTATTAAGATGACACAAGTGAGCTCAGACTTTTCCTGGAGCTCAGTGAAACAGAGTCTTCAGATGATGACAGTGATCTTTACAGAAGACCATGAAGATTTGGATTTTCCAGATGATGATGACACTGACGCAGATAAAACCAATGGCGATGACTCCAGACAGTTACTTGTAAAGCTCCAAGCATTCATGCTTTTGACTTGGCAGGCTGTGTTCAACATATCAGACAACGCCATTGCTGCATTGCGGCTATGCCTCAGACACTTTATGTGGCTCATTGGTAATATTCTCTCTGTGGATGTACTCAGCAGTTTTGCTGATATGATTCCAAAGACTTTACATTCACTTAGGAAACTGACCAGTGTTAACAGAGACAACTTCGCCAGATATGCTGTCTGTCCCAAGTGTAAGACAACATATACACTTTCTGATTGTTATCACATCGCCAGGAATGGTTCAGCTACCAGTAAAACATGTGGATACATTCCATTTTACAAGCATCCACACAAGACATCTGCCCTGAGAAAGAAATGTGGTTCTCTCTTAATGACCAAAGTTACACGTTTCAATGGCATTGAAAGTTTGTACCCAAAACAAACCTATTGTTACAATAAAGTAATTCAGTCTTTGGAAACCTTGATAAGAAGACCTGGATTTGGAAGACCTGGAAAGAATAGACTCCTTAAAGGTGCCTCATGATGTGGGAAGGATTCCTCGGAAAATTGCCTCTGGGTTTAGTGGATTTACTGCTCAACAGTGGAAAAATTGGACTACTATCTATTCTCTTTTTTGCTTAAAGGGATTGATTGATGACAAACATTATGAAATGTGGTCAGACTTTGTACAAGCATGCATTATCATATGCTCAAGAGTTATCTCCACAGATAGACTGGAAGTAGCAGACAAGTATCTGCAGACATTTCTATCTAAGTTTGTCAGTCTGTATGGGCCACTGAATTGCACACCTAACATGCATCTGCAATTACATTTGAAAGACTGCATTTTAGATTATGGACCTGTCTATTCATTCTGGTGCTTCTCTTTTGAAAAATTTAACGGATTGTTAGGGCAATATCATAATAACAATAGAAACATTGAAGTTCAAATCATGAGACATTTTCAACAGAACCAACAACTTTATATGCCATTGCCTTGTAAATATGGGACTGAATTCATCAACATCCTAGCAAGCAAAAAATGTGATACTTTGTCTCTTTATGGAGCCACTGACACAATGGTTTTGAAACAAAATTCCAAGATCTCATCTACAACACTTCTTTTAGAAGATGTACACAGTATTGAGCCACTGCCTCAATTTCAGGATGTTGTGCTAGAAGAATCTGACAGAAAAAATCTGTTATTAATGTACAATAGACTGTATCCTTACAACGGTGTCTTACAGGTGGCTCGTTTGGCAAAGACTTGCTCTAAAGTTAAGAGTTTTGGATTAAATCTGTCAGTTAATAGTTGCAGAACTGAAAGGTCTGCTTGTGTTTTGGCTAAATGATATGCTGGTAATTCAAGTTTCGAGGAACCAGTCCTCGATCCAAATGCTGATGTCCGCCCTGGGATTATTAAGAGGTTTCTGATTGTTACTTTAAAATCTAAAGCATGTACTTTTCAGCATATTGTTGCAAAGGTTACATGGTTGCACGCTCATCCAGACAGACATTTCTTTGGGAGTCCTGTTGAGGTATGGAGTTTGCAGGGCACACAGACTGATACGGGTCAATATATAATTGTGGGAGATTTTGAGTTCGAATAATTCTGGGAAAAAAAAAATATTTATTTACAAAATATTATTATCTTCCCTTATAAATCATCCCTGAAATATTTAGTTTTTAGTCATTGCCAAGCTCAGGGATAATTGATTTCAGATATTTAGTTTTAAAAACAAGAAGTTTACTCATTATTTGGTCAACTATGTTACGGACAAAACCTATAAGTTTTAACTTTAAGTAAATGGCAGACATTTTAAAAAATCATTACTCTTGGAAAAATATGTGTCTATTTAACTACCCTTTCAATTAAAATACCCAATTAATTAAGAAAATACACATTTTGTTCAATTGAAACCCCAAATTTCAAGTACTGAAGTAACCGGTCTGTATATTTTGTTTCCAAAGTGCTTGATTCATGATAATTTTCTTGATGAAATTATGCGGAGGTATATATTTAACAGCTACTCAGTTTCTAAATATTTACTTGGAGATTAGGGAACCATTGAAATATATATATATTTTTTTTAAACATAATGGGAACTTTGTAATTGACAGCCCAGTATCATAGTTGACAAAAGTAACATAGTTGACATGACAAAGAAGGATGACGTATTTAAAAAAAAAACAATCTTAAACTATATCAATTATTATATGTTAGCTAATCTTTTATTGCATTTGATCAAGACCTGTTGAATAGTTCATGACATAAAAGGAGAAATACAGACGCACATCAGTTTACAAGGATCAATCACAACTTTATTAACAAGCACATATATCATAAGCAAGAGATCCTAACATAGAAAACAACAACAAAACTATCAAAAACAGCACTTACACAAAAATTCTACCATGTAAACATTTTGAAAATCTTGTTTGTGGAATGAAATACAGTAGTGTATTGTATTGAACAAAAAATAACAGTGCACTGCAATAAGTAACAATAACCAAATAGTGTTTTATTCTGTTGGTTAACAGAATAAGTGTGCTGCATTGGACCAAAATTTTAATAGTGCAAACAGTTGTATCTCAAAAACATTCATATGTCAGAACCCAAGTAAAACATTGGCATACCCTCCAACTTCCAGGCACCCATGAAACCGACGGAGACAGGACACACTCCCCATTTTCTAACCCAAGAACATGGCCAATTATGGTTTGTTTTTCAATGACTTTGTCAAGCTAAATCAAGTAATCTTTGAGTGTGTGTGTGTGTTTGTTTGTGTGCATGTGTGTCTGTGTCTGTGTGTGTGTGTGTGTGTGTGTGTCTTTATCTGTGCGTGTGTGTATATCAGAGGTGTATAGTCCAGGTGCCAGAAAGTAGAAATCCTGTCCAGCAGCTGTTCCAACCAAACACCTGTTCTAGATGTAGAGGCAGATCCAAAAACATGGCAGGATTTTTACTTTCTGGCACCTGGACTATACACGTCTGGTGTCTATATGTGTGTGTGCTTGTGCCACGTGTTTGTTAGCGTGTGTCTGTGTGTGTGTGTGTGTGTGTGTGCGCATGTCCTAAGCCATGAAGATATGATTTGGCAATATCTTCCCACAAATCTCTTTTTATTTCAACATGACGTGCTGTCACGTGCTGTGGCGCAGGAATCAACCTGAGCACATCCTCAAATGGATACCAGAGCGCATCCTCTCACATTGGCCAGTATTACCGATTGTGTCCCACTCTGTGCATGCACTTAACATGAACATGTGTCTCACTCACTTCAACAATGGTTCCAGGGTAAACCTCATCGTCATATCTGATGACACACCACTGACCAACAATGTCATCTCTATCCCACTGTACTTCAAGGTCTGGTTGTTCTTGGTGCAATGCAGGGACAGCAGAGTTGACTTTTAAGTCGAAGGCCTGAGCTTGGTAACACTGACATTGCAGAATCTGCCTTGTTGAACACAGGCAGCTCACATCACGGTATGTCAGTTTCCCTGGTGCTTGCGTGAGGACCTGATGAATCCGCATAGTGCATGTTACAGCGGGGAGTCGTTGTGGCATCTGCTGTATGGCCTTTTCCACTGTAGCCTCTTCAATGTAGAAGATCTTGACAGCTGTATTGGTGTTTACCAATGCATTGAAAAGATGTTTAGCAGTGGAAATGTCTTCACCTTGGCTCACCAATCTGTCAGCTGTTCTCTTCAGAAGGCCTCCTACCCCATCAGGGGCACCCTTTCCGTGGCTGGCCTCAAAAAAGTTCCAAGTGCCAGCAGTGAAGCCCTGGTTGTACAATTCAGTTGTCAACAAGTAAAAGTTGCCCTTCTGCCTGTATTGTGAGCAGGGACCATCTGAAAAAGTGGATAATTGACATTGTTGGGCATGTTTCCTTGAGATGGTTAAGTACTGGGGAGAGGTGTGACATATGGCAGGTGGACCCTTTTCTTTGCATGGCGAAATTGTTGTGAAGCACAAGTGGTCTTCCTTACCACCAATGTAGAGGACCCCTGGCCCCCTCCAAAGAACTCTCCATTTCCCTCTTCACGGTGATATTCACAGGCAACTTGTCTTTGCTGTCACCACTTTTCTTCTCTCTGAGGACAGTTTCAGTTGTCCACTGCACACAAGAAACTTGGGTTTGACCATCATAGCCAGACTGAATCTTGAGGTCTTGTAGTTTGCAGTTCTTGCATTCTGAATACATGCATGGCTTAAATGTTGGATTACAGCAAGTTTCCTCAGCAAGAGATTCCAACTCTCTTCTCTCCAGAAGTTTAAGTCCATGAAGTTTCTCCACGATAAATTCCAAGTTTTCTTGCACCTTACATAGACACGTATCTCTGTCTGCAATGGTTGGATGGACTACCCAGTATGGGCGCATTCGACAGAAGAGTGTATAGGAAAGTTTGCTAGAGACTTTTTCCAGCAGGAATTTCCTATGGAGGTTTTTCATGGTGTCAGTCATAAACCGCTTCTGCTTTTTTACTTTTCCCTTTGTTACGGTCTGCTTTTTACCTGCTGTTGAACGACTTACGTCCTCCCTGGTGTAAAAGGCAACAACCTGGTCTTGCAGTTTTGAGTGTGTGGATATGTATTTCTTCCTGGCAAAACAGGCTATTTCGTCCCCATTTGTGGTCACATTCTTGCAGAATCGTTTGGCTGAGACACCCAGTGTGTCATGAATGATTTTCTGGAACCTGTATTTTTTCAATATTTTTCCAGATACAATTCTGGCGATTAGGTTCCTGGACTTTTCTTTTGCTGCACACTGAAATTTTTGTTTGAAGCTTTTCACAAGTGCATGATGATAGACCAGAGTTCTCCGCACATCATTACTGACTGGACTTTTTGCAAGCATCCTTTTTGTTCTTTTCCTAGGAGAGTCGACACTGCACAGTAGCCGTTCATAGCGCTTACGGTATTTGTCTGATGTTTTTGTTTGAGCTTTAAGCTTTTCCTTGAGTTTGTGATTTCTCAATGTATATTTTCTGGTACCGTCTTCTTCTAGTCCTTCTTCCTTGTATTCTCTTTTTGAAATTACATGAAGACATTTTTTAATTATTTTTTAACATTGCAGGTGTCACTTAAAGCATTTGAAATTAATAGTCACCATACCACCATGTAATTTTGCATTTTAATCTAACATTATAATCTAACAAGTACTTTTTCATGGGACATTGTTCTGTTTAAGGTACTTTCTGCATAGCCTGCCTAAATAGTTCTGTTTGAGGTTCTTTCTACATAACCTTCTAACCTTCCTGGTTGTGGAACTGGTTGTTCCTCGCTGTCAGGACTCAGTGGTGGGGTAACAATAGCAGAAGCCTGTTTCTTTCTTCGTCTGCTGTGTTCCTGGGCTCTTCTCCAGGCCTTTCTTTTTGCACGTTTTTCCCTCTCACTCTGTTCAGATATGGGCTTATAGTATGCACCTTGCTCCCTCTTTTCTCTCCATTTCTGCCGGCCATTTGCCAAGTATGACTCCCTTTTTGCAGGATCAGCATCTCGCCGTGCACGGTAACGGCACTGCTTTTCTGCAGCAGATAATCGTTATATTTGCCTGAAAACAAGTTTACTTTTATAATATTTATTGCAAAGTATTTAAAGTTACTGTACAATTAGAATATTAAATGAACTCCTGAAAACTATAAGAACATGTCATGAATGTCAACTATGTTACTCTTAGTCAACATTTTTGCTGTTTTTAGGGATAAAATTAAAATGGTTGCCTAGCACCAGACACCACATGGCATTTTACGGAGAGGTTCTTCTAAATATTATATGTACAACTGATTAAAATTGAAATTCAAAGTTATTTATGAATTCATTGTAGTAACATTGTTGACATATGATAAGTACACATTTGCCCCAAGCACTACTTTAGGTGAAATAACTGAAAATGTGGAGGGAGAACATACCTTGGAGTCTTGCTAGTTTTCTCTTCAGGAGGAAATTACATCATGTGGAGCAGATCATGTGATTTGGAAAACACACTCTTCCTTGAGGGGTGTATTTGCTATGGGTAACTTAGATGACCGCGACTTCTCGGACACATATTCAATTTGTCAATTTCTATTGAAAATGTGACATATTGCCCAAAAAGACACATTGTTCACAATTACCTCAACTTAATGTAAATAATATAATTAAAACTGTTTTTGAATAAGTTTTTAAAATGTTTTTTTAGTTAATGAGATTGTGATTGTAATTCATTTCGGACGGTTATTTAGTTGACATTTTAGGGATATCTAGTAAATTTTTATAAATAAATAATTATTTCCATAATAATTAACTATGGAATTTGTAAAGACAAGATCATGAAGAACACTGAAGACTTTTAAAATTTTATTTTAATAAGCATGTTTGCGAGATAAATCTTATGGACATGAAAACTCCCTCGATTATATATTGACTCATACTGCTGCAGCATTTCTCCATGTGGAGCGTATTGCAGGCAGATGTGTACTTAGTACATCAACAGTTAAGTCACACTAAAGAGAAGGTCTCGGTTGTAATTCCACTATGCACTGTGGTAGAGATTTAGAAATTTGTTTTGTCATTGTTAATGTCTATTTTCATTTTTGTCATTATCTGTAAATGTCAACCTTTACAATAAACCTTTTTCTTGATATACTAAAACAATGTTTGTTGTATTCCTCTTGACTAATGTAACCCATGAAGAGTCAGACATATAAAGTAATTTTTACACATTAAAAAGGTAATCGTGTCTATTGACTGTTTATTTGAGAACATTTTTGCAACAGTCAAAATAACAAATTAAATTATATTACTAACAAGCGTGTTTAGGGGATAAGGAGTGTTGCGGAAAGTCGCTTGGCTGTGTCGCTTGATATGATATACCATTAGTTATTTTGATATAGCAATTAAACTTAAATAAAATTTATAATATGTGTCCCTGGACCACATAACCAGTCATACGGGTACTTTTTTTTTTTTTTTGAGTTTTACTTTATAAATATTTGGCAGAGATACAACAATAAAAAACGGCAAAAAAAAAAAAAAAAATATTGAGAAAATCCCCAGTTGTCCAAATGAAGTCCTTAGCAACAAATATTAGGCTACTAATGATAAATATATTTTTGATAAATGTAGTGATCTTCACACAAACACCAATAAATATATTTACATTACTATTATTTTTATGGAACTTTTTAAATATCCTAATATTTTTTAAAAACAGAAAAATCAATTATTTTGATCCATTTAATGTATTGTTGGCTATTGCTAATGCTACAAATATAACCTACATGTGCTACTTATGAGTTTACTTATGTTCTGTGGCCCAGGGTCAAATGTGACACGGATATATTATAAATGACCAACTTTGGCCTGCGTGCCCTAGTTTCGGCACCTCTGGACTGGAAGTACAGTAGCTGACAGGTATCTGCAGATATTTTTACCCGAGTTTGTCAGTCTGTATCACCCAACATGTTTTGCATTCACATGTGAAAGACTTTTAGATTATGGACCTGTCTAATGATTTTCTTTGTTTCTATTTTAAAAGATTTAATGAAATGTTAGGGTAGAATCATAATAACAATAGAAACAGTGAACTTCAAATCATGAGACATCAGCAAAAACAAGCAGCTTTAAATTTCACTGACTTATGAATATGGTACTGAATTTATCAACATCCTAGCTAGCAAAATGTGTTACATGATGTAACATGTACAGCTTGATGTACAGCTCTGAAAACAGAGAAGGCACCTCTACCTGGGGGTCATTAACATATAAAAAGCCCTTCACACCTCACACCCACCCCTCCTCCCAACCAGCTGTAAGGATTCCTGGAAACGTCCACCAGTTCCTATATACATCCACATACGTAAGGTTTCTGGATGTTTCACGAGTTTACTTCTGTGTATTACCACTCTGCCTCATTTATCTGGCAAACCTACAGTTTAGCAGAGATTTCCCATCCCGTATTTGTCCGTATACAGCTCTTTTCATGCAGTGCACCGGTGTTTTGGGGGGCAGTGGCCTCCAGTGAAATGATACATGCTCTGTTGCTTCCTGACACCAGACATCTTATCCCCCCCCACCCCCCCCCCCCCCCCCACCCCACCCCACCCCACCCCACACACACACAACAAACAAAGTCTCCCAATTAGTGCCCTTTTTGGAGAAGCTGGCAGCGTGGAAGCTACTGCCAAATATCTCCACAAGCCACACAGTACACTCTCTCTGGTGAACCAAACTGAGAGACCATTTTGAAGGCTCAGGGAACCTTTGCAGATGTTTTGAGTTGATTAGTTAATTGGAATATCACTATATTCTAATTTGTTGAGATAGTGAATTGGTGGGTTTTTGTTAAATGTGAGTCAAAATCACCACAATTAAAATAACCAAAGACTTAAAGTACTTCAGTCAGTGTGCATTGAATTAATTTCATACACAAGTTTCATAATTTGAGTTGAATTACTGAAATAAATAAACTTTTTTGAGATGCACATGTACATTTAAAACGATCATTGTTAATGTTTGAATTATATTTCAGGTCAGTTTGTGAAGACAGATAATCAAGAGATGCTGTATATATATATATATATATATATATATATAGTTTTTGTGGCAGTGTGAACTGACCATAATGCTGTCTGTTAGGTGTGAGATTCATTAAACTTGGTAGATGATTGCTCTTAAATATTTAAATGCAATGTGTTGAATGCCTACTAGGATTTGCTTTTTTTATGCATAATGTTTTGTCCCTGGATGAAGGCTTACAGAAGGATAATCTTTTATTTATGTGCCAGAAACATCATAATCATTCATAATTTTTGTTGGTTCATGCTGAACTGGTGTTGATAAATGTACTCTTTATATTAATAGTAAATTAAATTGATTTAAAATATCAATTATTGTCACTGTTTTTATGTTGCATTGTCTGGAGATTTTTTATTTTTTTTAGTGTTCAATTTCTGTTTGATTCATTATGAAGGGGCAAATTGTAATCTTTATTTAAAATGAAAACATTTACATAAATGTAGATTACATTTATTTACATACAGTTTTAATAGAAATTAATATATTTAACAGAAATTAATATATGGACATATATTGCAAATGGATATATTTGCATAGTCTGATATTTAAGTATAAAGGAAATAAATATATGTAAATATTTCCGATAAAAATATATTTACAGGTGCTGGTCATATAATTAGAATATCATCAAAGTTTATTTATTTCACTAATTCCATTCAAAAAGTGAAACTTGTATATTCATTCATTACACAAAGACTGATATGTTTCAAATGTTTATTTCTTTTAATTTTGATGATTATAACTGACAACTAATGAAAATCCCAAATTCAGTATCTCAGAAAATTTGAATATTGTGAAAAGGTTCAATATTGAAGACACCTGGTGCCACACTCTAATCAGCTAAAGCCTTCAAATGGTCTCTCAGTCTAGTTCTGTATGCTACACAATCATGGGGAAGACTGCTGACTTGGCAGTTGTCCAAAAGATGACCATTGACACCTTGCACAAGGAGGGCAAGACACAAAAGTTCATTGCAAAAGAGGATGGCTGTTCACAGAGCTCTGTGTCCAAGCACATTAATAGAGAGGCGAAGGGAAGGAAAAGTTGGTAGTGGTAGAAAAAAGTGTACAAGCAAGAGGATTGTGAAACAAAACCCATTCGAAAATGTGGGGGAGATTCACAAAGAGTGGCCTGCAGCTGGAGTCAGTGCTTCAAGAACCACCATGCACAGACGTATGCAAGACATGGGTTTCAGCTGTCGCATTCCTTATGTCATGCCACTCTTGAACAACAGACAGTTTCAGAAGCGTCTCGCTTCAAAAAGGACTGGACTGCTGAAGAGTGGTCAAAATTTATGTTCTCTGATGAAAGTAAATCTTGCATTTCCTTTGGAAATCAGGGTCCCAGAGTCTGGAGGAAGAGAGGAGAGGCACACAATCCACATTGCTTGAGGCCCAGTGTAAAGTTTCCACAGTCAGTTATGGTTTGGGGTGCCATGTCATGTGCTGGTGTTGGTCCACTGTGTTTACTGAGGTCCAAGGTCAACGCAGCCGTATACCAGGAAGTTTTAGAATACTTCATGCTTCCTACTGCTGTCCAACTTTATGAGGATGCAGTTTTAAGTTTCCAACAGGACTTGGCATCTGTATACAGTGCCAAAGATACAAGGACCTGGTTTAAGGACCATGGTATCCCTGTTCTTAATTGGCCAGCAAACTCACCTGACCTTAACCTTATAGAAAATCTATGGGGTATTGTGAAGAGGAAGATACGATATGCCAGACCCAAGAATGCAGAAGAGCTGAAGGCCACTATCAGAGAAACCTGGGCTCTCATTACACCTTAGCAGTGCCACAGACTGATCGACTCCATGCCACGCCGCATTGCTGCAGTAATTCAGGCAAAAGGAGCCCCAACTAAGTATTGAGTGCTGTGCATGCTCATACTTTTCATGTTCATACTTTTCAGTTGGCCAAGATTTCTAAAAATCTTGTCATTGTGTTATGTAATTTTAATTTTTTTAATAACTTTTAGTTATTTGTATTGAGCTTGTATTATTAGTAATTTTAGTCCTTAAACTTATTTCAGTTAATTGGCAAGGCAACATTTCCAAGTCTAATATTTGCATTTTATTTTACTTCAGCTTTATTTCAATTACTGAAAATTATTTTTAATAGTTTTAATTTTAGTTAGCAATAACAACACTACCTTGTATTTATTTATTTGTTGAGTTGCCATGTAATAAGCTAAATTACAGTAACCAATTATTATCGCAAAATACAGTTGGTATAGAATAGAATAAAAATTTGTTGCTTTGCAGCCTGAAATGAAGACGGACAAAGTTTTTGTTTTGTCTAGCTGTATTTATTCAGTGCAACATAACATCCAAGTAAAATTCTCGTTGATAATACAAATGATGCATTAGGACTTGCGTTTACTGACCTAATAAACTCTTTTGGAGTCAAGCAAAATGTCACCAGGCCCACTCATCATTTTAATCATACACTAGATTTAATTATATCGCATGGAATCGATCTTACTGATATAGTTATCGTACCTCAAAGTGATGATGTTACAGACCATTTCCTTGTATCATGCATGCTGCGTATCACTGATATTAACTCTATGTCTCAGCATTACCGTCTGGGCAGAACTATTGTTCCAGCCACCAAAGACAGATTCGCAAATAACCTGCCTGATCTATCTCAAATGCTATTTGTACCCAAAAATACACATGAACTAGACGAAATGACTGGCAACATGGGCACTATTTTCTCTAATACATTAGAAGCTGTTGCCCCCATCAAATTGAAAAAGGTTAGAGAAAAACTTACTGTGCTATGGTATAACATTAATACTCACTCTCTCAAGTGAGAAACTCATAGTCTTGAACGCAAATGGAAAAACCTAACTTGGAAGTTTTTAGAATTGCATGGAAAAACAGTATGTCCATCTATAGACAGGCTCTAAAAACTGCTAGGGCAGAGCATATACACAAACTCATAGAAAATAACCAAAACATTCCAAGGTTTTTATTTAGCACAGTGAATAAATTAACAAATAACCAGTCGCCACCTGATTCAAATATTCCATCAACGTTTAATAGTAATGATTTTATGAATTTCCTCACTGATAAAATAGATAACATTAGAAATACAATAGTGAATGTAGATTCTACAGCGTCTAAAACTTCAGTTTCATCCCTTGCAAAGATAAACTGCAGTGCTTTACAACTATAGGACAGGAAGAGCTAAATAAACTTATCACTGTATCTAAACCAACAACATGTTTATTATATCCTGTATTCAATTCAATTCAATTCAATTCAAGTTTATTTGTATAGCGCTTTTTACAATACAAATCGTTACAAAGCAACTTTACAGAAAATTATGTTTCTACAATATTTAGTAGTAGCTAGTAATTTGTGCACGTTTGACAGGATTTTAGAAAAATAAAAATAATAATAATAATACAAGACGTAGTCAGCTATATGATGAACTATCAATATTATTAATTAATAGTAATTATATGATGCAGTCACACATGTAGCAATAATTGTTAGTTCTGTTTGTTGATTCAAGGTTAGGATCATCTGGGGTCCTCTGAGGGTCAGCATCATCTCTTCTCAAGTGTTTTGGATCCAGACTGGAGCTTGTGTAAATCCTAGTTACCACGGGATGTAAATCCCGTGGCAAAACATAGAAACAAAATAGAGACATCATTAGCATAGCTGCTGATCCAACAAAGTAAAATTAGTTTAACCCAAGCTAAAGAATAAAAATGCAGATGCAACTACACTCACAATTTAAGAGATACATTATTCGAATGCTTGGCGAAAGAGATGCGTTTTTAATCTAGATTTAAACAGAGAGAGTGTGTCTGAACCCCGAACATTATCAGGAAGGCTATTCCAGAGTTTGGGAGCCAAATGTGAAAAAGCTCTACCTCCTTTAGTGGACTTTGCTATCCTAGGAACTACCAAAAGTCCAGCGTTTTGTGACCTTAGGGTGCGTGATGGGTTGTAGCGTGGTAGAAGGCTAGTTAGGTACGCAGGAGCTAAACCATTTAGGGCCTTATAGGTAAGTAATAATAATTTGTAACTGATACGGAACTTAATAGGTAGCCAGTGCAGAGACTGTAAAATTGGGGTAATATGATCATATTTTCTTGACCTGGTAAGAACTCTAGCTGCTGCATTTTGGACTACCTGTAGCTTGTTTATTGACGAAGCAGGACAACCACCTAGAAGTGCATTACAATAGTCCAGTCTAGAGGTCATGAAAGCATGAACTAGCTTTTCTGCATCAGAAACAGATAACATGTTTCGTAGCTTGGCAATGTTTCTAAGATGGAAGAATGCCGTTTTTGTAACATTGGAAATATGATTTTCAAAAGACAAATTGCTGTCCAATATAACACCCAGATTTCTGACTGTAGAGGAAGTAACAGTACATCCGTCTAGTTGCAGATTGTAATCTACAAGATTCTGTGTGGTGTTTTTTGGTCCAATAATTAATATCTCTGTCTTATCCTAATTTAATTGGAGAAAATTATTTGTCATCCAATCTTTTACATTTTTAACACACTCTGTTAGCTTAGATAATTGGGAAGTTTCATCTGGTCTCGTTGAGATATATAGCTGAGTATCATCAGCATAACAGTGGAAGCTAATTCTGTATTTTCTAATAATATTACCAAGGGGCAACATGTATATTGAAAATAGAAGGGGACCTAGGACGGATCCTTGTGGCACTCCATATTTTACTGATGATAAATGAGATGACACCCCATTTAAGTAAACAAAATGGTAGCGATCGGACAGGTAGGATCTAAACCATCTTAGAGCCTGCCCTTGAATACCTGTATAGTTTTGTAATCGATCTATGAGTATGTCATGATCTATGGTGTCGAACGCGGCACTAAGATCAAGTAAGACTAGAAATGAGATGCAGCCTTAATCTGACACAAGTAGCAGGTCATTTGTAATTTTAACAAGTGCAGTTTCTGTGCTATGGTGGGGCCTAAAACCTGACTAAAATTCTTCATACAGATCATTTTTATGCAGGAAGGTGCTCAGTTGAGCAGACACAACTTTTTCTAAAATTTTAGACATAAATGGAAGATTTGAAATAGGCCTATAATTTGCCAGTACACTAGGATCTAGTTTTGGTTTCTTAATAAGAGGCTTGATAACCACCAGTTTGAATGGTTTTGGGACGTGACCTAAAATAACGACGAGTTAATGATATTGAGAAGCGGTTCTTCGGGTACAGGTAACAGCTCTTTTAGTAATTTAGTGGGTACAGGATCTAATAAACATGTTGTTGGTTTAGATACAGTGATAAGTTTATTTAGCTCTTCCTGTCCTATATTTGTAAAGCACTGCAGTTTATCTTTGGGTGCGATGGATGAAACTGAAGTGTTAGACGCTGTAGAATCTACATTCGCTATTGTATTTCTAATGTTATCTATTTTATCAGTGAAGAAATTCATAAAGTCATTACTATTTAACGTTGGTGGAATATTTGAATCAGGTGGCGTCTGGTAATTTGTTAATTTAGCCACTGTGCTAAATTAAAACCTTGGATTGTTTTGGTTATTTTCTATGAGTTTGTGGATATGCTCTGCCCTAGCAGTTTTTAGAGCCTGTCTATAGCTGGACATACTGTTTTTCCATGCAGTTTTAAAAACTTCCAAGTTAGTTTTTTTCTCCATTTGCGTTCAAGCCTACGAGTTACTTTCTTGAGAGAGTGAGTATTACTGTTATACCATGGCACAGTACGTTTTTCTCTAACCTTTTTCAATTTGATGGGGGCAACAGCTTCTAATGTATTAGAGAAAATAGTGCCCATGTTGTCAGTAATTTCGTCTAATTCATGTGTATTTTTGGGTACAAATAGCAGTGGAGATAGATCAGGCAGGTTATTTGCGAATCTGTCTTTGGTGGCTGGAACAATAGTTCTGCCCAGACGGTAACGCTGAGACATATAGTTAATATCAGTTATACGCAGAATGCACGATACAAGGAAATGGTCTGTAATATCATCACTTTGGGGTACAATATCTATAGCAGTAAGATCGATTCCATGCGATATAATTAGATCTAGTGTATGATTAAAACGATGAGTGGGCCCGGCGACATTTTGCTTGACTCCAAAGGAGTTTATTAGGTCAGTAAACGCAAGTCCTAATGTATCATTTGCATTATCAACGTGAATATTAAAATCTCCCATGATTAGCGCCTTATCAACTGTAACTAGAAGGTCTGAGAGGAAATCTGCAAATTCTTTTAGGAATTCTGTATACGGCCCTGGTGGTCTATACACAGTAGCCAGAGCAAGAGATACATTAGACTTATTTTGCATGTCTGACAGTGTAACATTTAGCAGAAGTATTTCAAAAGAGTTAAACCTGTATCCTGTTTTCTGGGTAACATTGAGAATATCACTATATATTGTTGCAACACCTCCGCCACGACCAGTCTGACGGGGCTCATGCTTATAACAGTAGTTTGGTGGAGTAGACTCATTTAGACCAAAATAATCATTTGGTTTTAGCCAGGTTTCAGTCAAGCAGAGTACATCAAAACTATTTTCTGTGATCATTTCATTTACAATAACTGCTTTGGGTGTGAGTGATCTAATATTTATGAGCCCAAACTTTAAAAATTGTTTTTGTTCATTTACTTTACATTTTTCTGGTTTAATTACGATAAGATTTTTTCTAAATCCTACATTATATTTTGACCTCACTATTCGGGGAACAGACACAGTCTTAATAGTTTTTACAGCGCAAGTACTTTTATCATTTAAGCGGGTGGAACAAAACTCATCATAATAGTTATTAGAGAATTGTCTTACTAGTCACATGGAGCGAAGTGTCCTGGAGATGTTGTCAGAGAGCAGCTCCGCTCCGATTCTGCTGGGGTGTAATCCATCAGCGCGAAACAGCCTAGGACGCTCCCAGAAAAGATTTCAGTTATTAACAAATAGCAGTTTCTGTTCTTTACACCATGACAACAACCATTCATTTAAAGCAAACAGTCTAATGAACCTTTCGTGTCCTCGTCGATACGTGGGCAGTGTTCCTGACACGACGATCGTCGCCGCGGGCGTCGTTCTGCGAACCGTCTCGATCAGGCTGCTGAAGTCCCTCTTCAGCGTCTCCGTTGCCGCAGCGTGGTGTCGTTAACCCCGGCGTGAAGCACGACCGCTCTGGGGCTCTCGTCGGCCTTCAGGATCGCGGGTATCTGCGCAGAAACATCGAGAACACGAGCACCAGGCAAACAATGAGTGTGCACTTTACCTTCGGCTAACGTAGCACTTACGTGTCGGACGATGGAGTCTCCGATGATCACAGCGTCGCGTCCTGTCTCGCGGAGGGGAGCGAAGCGGTTCCGGATGGAGATGTCGAAGGCAGGAGGGGGAGAAGTCGTCGCCCGGGGCCCGGCTCGCGTCCTCCGCTGTGGATGCACCCAGGGCTCGTGGTGTCCCGGCGTCGCAGTGAAGGCCATCTGGGAAGATCGCGTCCTGGGTGCACCGGGCCTGTGCAGAGAAACACACGGAGTAGACGTGGTGGGACTGTTAGCAGATCGCTGTATACTTACCCCGGACTTGTGAGCGTCAGCCCGGGATGATTCCAGCGCGGCTCTCCGCTCTCTCAGCTGGGCCTGCCTCACCTCCAGGTCGCGAATCTGCTTTCCCACGGCCTCAAGCTCGAGCTGCACAGAGTGGAGACATTCATCCGCCATTAAAGCAAGTAACAGTGAGTACAGCAGTGGTAATGTGTGTGAATAGAGTATTAGCAATGTAAGCGCAGTTAGCTGCAACCACGCCGCTGATGCTAACGGGCTAAAAGCTAATAGCGGACCCGGGAAATCAAAATAAAACTAGTGATAGCGAGGCGCTCTGATTGTTTTTGTTGTAGAATACAATAGAGGATATATTCACACGTTATATAAACGGAAACGATGATGTATAAAATTGTTTTTTGAGTTAAAAATAGTCAATGGGGTGGTGTTGGCGCAGTGGATAAGACACATGCCATTGACGTGAGAGACCCGGGTTCGAATCCTCTGTGAGACACCAATGTGTCCCTGAGCAAGACACTTAACCCCTAGTTGCTCCAGAGGCGTGCGACCTCCGACATATATAGCAATTGTAAGTCGCTTTGGATAAAAGCGTCAGCTAAATGAATAAATGTAAATGTAAATGTCAATGAAAAGAATATAGTGACGGAGCTCAAACGCAGTACAGCCGCCAACCACAAACAGGAAGTGACAATCCTCATATTATTATATCCTGTACCCACTAAATTACTGAAAGAGTTGTTACCTGTACCCGAAGAACCGCTCCTCAATATTATTAACTCGTCGTTATCTTTAAGTCACGTCCCAAAACCATTTAAGCTGGCGGTTATTAAGTCTCTTATTAAGAAACCAAAACTAGATCCTAGTGAACTGGCAAATTATAGGCCTATTTCAAATCTTCCGTTTATGTCTAAAATTTTTGAAAAAGTTGTGTCTGCTCAATTGAGCTCCTTCCTGCAAAAAATTTATCTTTATGAAGAATTTCAGTCAGGTTTCAGGCCCCACCATAGCACAGAAACTGCACTTGTTAAAATTACAAATGACCTGCTTCTTGCATCAGATCAAGGCTGCATCTCATTTCTAGTCTTACTTGATCTTAGTGCCGCGTTCGACACCATAGATCATGACATACTCATAGATCGATTATAAACTATACAGGTATTCAAGGGCAGGCTCTAAGATGGTTTAGATCCTACCTGTCCGATCGCTACCATTTTGTTTACTTAAATGGGGTGTCATCTCATTTATCATCAGTAAAATATGGAGTGCCACAAGGATCCGTCCTAGGTCCCCTTCTATTTTCAATATACATGTTGCCCCTTGGTAATATTATTAGAAAATACAGAATTAGCTTCCACTGTTATGCTGATGATACTCAGCTATATATCTCAACGAGACCAGATGAAACTTCCCAATTATCTAAGCTAACAGAGTGTGTTAAAAATGTAAGGATGTAAGGCAAGACAAACATCCCTAAGATGGAGACAGGAACTAACAATTGGAATTTGCATTAACTCAGGTCCCAAGCCTGGGAGGTTTTACTGTACAACCCAAAGGGAATAGAGGGTAATTTACATGGAGGACCCTGGGAAAAGGCACTCCCATCACAGTAATCAAGATATCTCTTGACTCTTAGGATCTGTATTATCTTCTGTATTATCTACTTTTGTCAGATTGAGACCATTATACCAGTTGCACTGAGACATTTCAGATGATACTAGACATGAGTGTTAGTTCACTTGCATTGACATCTTCGTGTAATCATTTTGAGCAGACTGAGTAGAAGAAAGAATGGGTGAAGGGATTTAAAATGAAACAAATGGCCAGAAGGGAAGGAGGTCTCCTGCTCCTCCACTCTGTGGGGTGCCTAGAAGATGCCCATGTATGTTTGTATTGTCTGTTTCTCAGGAGATCAAAGTATCTCAGGTTCTTTCATCCTTACAGTTCCCCCGTCTGACCCCCAATGGGTCACATTCAGATGAATCCAATGGGGTCACTGTTAGATGATTGTTTATCTTCGAGATGTTATCTCAAAATTGTCTTTGTGATGTTAGCAACTGTAGAAACCTTCTGAGGGCTGTATTCATCTGCAGAACACTCAGTCTCAGCATGTGTGTGTTGCTTAAGTTTGGCAGGTGGATGAATGTCTCCAGGGTTTCTACCTGTGGTTGAGCTCAGCATGTGAGCAAAGTTCAGTGGGTGAATCTGAGCCTTTACGACTTGTTCAGTTTACGTGTCATTCCTTTTTGGAGAAACCTCTGCTCCTTGTGGCACGTTCTCTAGGACGATAGTCTGACCCATCTTCGTGAATCTTCTCACCTCCAGCGTTGCGGTTGTCTAGGCAGAGTAGGTGAAGGTGTTCTCCTTGCATACACACTGATTTGTGTGGGACACCTGAAAAGAATCTTAGTGGCCATTCAATGACTGAATTCTGATCAGCTTAATGTCATCACCCATGGAGTAAGATAGAAAAGTCATAAGTTAACATAAGAACAATAAAATAAAAAAGAAACCTGATGAATTAATGTCAGCCAGTGCAATTAGCCTTTCGCCGAGCCCCGCCCCCCTTAGTTACTGTTGCTACTTCCGACAAACAAATGGTCAAACACGACCAGCACGACAGATTGCCATGACGGGCAGAGGTATACCCGTGCGTGTCAGTGACCTTTTTTGGAGTAATACCTCCGCGATATCCTCCAGATCGAGACAAAAGGGGATACAGTATGCCGTGGAGGGAAAAAAAGCGAAATCTGAGAAACACCATGACCTGTACCTCAAATGCAACCAGCACACCTTGTGTACCAGTCATGCTCTTGCACTGCCGGGAAAGTTCTCTTTCATATGTTATGGTCTATTATTGTCTATTGCGAGTAGCTATTTTTATTATTATCTTGGTGAGTAAAGGTTTTAGAAATGATAACTAAATACTAATTGAGTCTTAAATGCATAATGTAGACATATAGGCTAGCCTATATAGGCTAATGTTGGCATTATTCTTTTATTAAATTTCAGCTGCTATGGCGAAGCAAATAAGTCTTTATCTTAATTAATTTCGTTATTGCCAAATAACCATCTTAATTTAGAATTTATCTTGATTAAAAATTGTTAAGAAAGACTCGTTTTTATTGGTGCGTTGGCCTATTTATAAATGAGTATATACCTAGGGCTATTTAGAGTTCTGAGATGTTACGATGTCACAGAGGACTTATTTTATTTCTTTGTTCAAACTTCCAAGTGGCCTATTATGTTAGTCATGTATAAATTATGTTAAAACATGTATAAATGACTCATTCTTGACAAAAGGCAAAAGAGCTGTGTGCGTGCATACATTTGAATAATGTCGGGCTGTAAACGGGTTCAGGCTTTTATAAAGCTGTCAATCAAAATGTACTTGTCTGGCTCGGGCCGAAATCTGTCGGGCTCGGGTCCTGTCGGGCCTAACTTTTAAGGCCCGATTACAGCTCTATTCTAGTGTCCGATTTACAAACGCCGTGGGCGCACCGCTTCACCATCTTGCTTGGAGTCAAAGTTTGTCGGAACTGCGTCACATAGTAACGGTTGCTATGATGTGTGATTGGACAATGGCCGTTTTGGGGGAGGGGCCGGCGAAAGGCTAATTGGTACATCTGATGTTAAAAGTCTTTCGAGGTCAAATATGGTAGTGGTCCCATGTAATCATCAATTTCAGTATGAATGACTCAAAGGAAATGCAGCAAGAGGTCAGTATAACTTAAGCATTAATTTAGAGGTATGCATCAATAAACAAGTCATATAATGACAATAAGAATAATATTCACAATCACAATTATGAAGGTATATACAATAATCACACTGTTCATTCAGGAATCTTCTAATGCAAGCCACTTAAAAGATCTAAGGTTTTTAAGAAGTGGCTTAGAACATGATTAAAACATTTTTCTACAATGGAAATCCTAAATTCCTAGTAACAGGTGTGTGTGTGTGTGTGTGTGTGTGTGTGTGTGTGTGTGTGTGTGTGTGTGTGTGTGTGTGTGTGTGTGTGAGTGAATGGGTATCTGATATGCAGGCTAAGTCACAGTTGATTGTTTGGTTAAATTTTAAATTTTATAATTGATTGACAGAAATTAAGTGCAGGCACTTTACATTTAATCATTTTAATAATGCTTATTGTCATTAGTGATGTGTTGGGAAACCAGGAGCCCTCTGGCTTGTCAACCACCCTAATAACAATCAGAAAGATTAAATATTTTGCAATGGTGGAGATGTGTGTTCTGTGCTCATGTCTGGGAGATGGATGGAGTCTAATCTATAGCAATCTGTGTTGCAAAAATGTAGTTCCGGTTTATTTATTTATTTATATTTGTGTAGTAATGTTCTACTGTGAGGTGTGAATGGCCCCTTCCCCCCTTCAAGTGTCTCCGCATCCATCTCCCACTTTTCAGGTTATGTTTTAACAATTCTTTTGTCCTGGTTTGATGCAGATGGGACCAGGTGCCTTCCTGGTATCTGTTCTCCAAAGAATTGCAGTGGTCAATCTGAGACAGAAACAAATACAAAGAGAACCACAGTTAATTTTGAACTTTTCATGTTCAGGCATGTGGAATTATTTTAACTACATTCATCCTTATGTATTGTAGTTTTAATTCCAGATGTCACATGAGTTCTGTTGGTCAGATCTGAATCACTGCTACTGCTTCAGTGCAGTATGAGTGTGTAACACCTGATGCTGCTCTTGCAGTCGAGCCTTCACAGTCTGCTGTGTCATGAGCATTAGAAACCCCTGTTCTGTTGGGGACATCTTCTAGATTAGTTTTTTTTTTAGATTAGTTTTTATCACCCATGTTTTCATGCATTCCAATGGACCAATGTCCATGGATTTAGTTGCAGTTGCTCTCATTACAGTCAGATCTGTGGGCAGAAATGTGTTCACCTGATTCGGTGTTGTCTGTTTGACAATTGTTGTTTCATGGTGTTGTTCACACATGCAGATCTCTGTGGCACATAAAGACTTCTTGTATTTTGGTCAGATGTTTAGTATTTTACACCCCCCCTCTCATTATTTTTCAAGTCAATTTAAAAGATTAAAAGATCAAATGGTGTTTTGTGGCTGCATTCGACTGTGGCTTTGTGTAAATACTGTCATGCTCCAAACAAAGGAAAGGAAGTTTTACAATTGTTATGTAAATTTGGCCCTATTGCTGTAACACCTAATAGCCTAAAAATGCGATTGTGAGGTGAGATCTGGCTCAAAATACTTCCATAAAATGTTTTTATTTTTTTAAGGAGCAAGATTAGGTGCAAATTCAGAGTTTCCATTTCCAAATAATGTTAGCCATTCTCTCTGATCAGATCAAATTTTTAGTTGGTGCTCCTCAGTGAAGGATGAATTGGTTTGCTATCGCTTGTGCCACACTATTGAAATTAAAACACACTACCTCCCTTTTGGCACTGGGTAGCAAATCAATCTGCCACAAGGTTTAAGTTGTCCCATATTGCATTATTGTGTTAAAAAGAAGTTTGGGAGCTGGGGAGGCTCAGAGGTGATGCAATGCACAATTACTGTTTTTATGTTTTAAAGGCCTATTTATTTAATTTAGTCTATTTAAAGACTAGATGAAGGTACAGTGACTTCTTGCTGATATGTGAGGAGAGCATTATCATTAAGTCAATTATGAAATCACACTGTGGCTGTCACGATTATTAGATGGAGTGCCCATGAACTTCATTAGAGGGCACTCCACTCAGGACCATTCCACCCATCAACCACCAGATGTCACTTGGACACTAGCACCTCTCTTACTGTTGCACCACACCCGAACTACATTACCCATGAGTCACTGCATCACAATCACCCTGCCACACCTGCACCTCATTCATCAGCCAATTTCCTTGCCACACCTGCACCTCATTTACACACACACATAAAAGCAGCACATTCACTCTCACTCACTGCGAAGTCTTGTTTAGCCAGTCTGACGTTTCCGAGCATTTTTCCCTGTGTTTGTTTTTCCTGTGTTTTGACCTTTGGACTGTGTATCCCGACTCTGATTCTCTGCTGCCTGTCCCGATCTCTGCTTGTTTTTGGTTTCGACTCTGGTTATCCCTGACAAACCTGACGCCATTCCTGATTTCTGCCTGTTTGACCATTCTTTAATAAAGCGCTGCATTTGGATCCGAACGCCTCCGACTCCTTGTTACAGAAGACTTCGCCACTCAGGATCCAGCAGCTTTTTGTGTGGACACTGGTCAGGTATGGAGATGGCAAGCCTATTAGCCCTCAAGCAGGGCACTGGATCACTCGAGGACTATGTACAAGAGTACTTAGGCCTCACCTTTTTCTCTGATCTGCCGGATTTTGTGCTGATTGACTTTTTTTGTGATGGGCTAAATGAACCACTAAGGTCACGAGTGATCAGTGAGGGTCCCCGCTCATCTCTTAGTCAGTTTCTGGACTATGCACTGCTGATTGTTGGCTCAACATTCACTGTGGGTGTCGCAGAGGCACACGACCCTGGACTCACTCACGTCATGGCCGCCAGCCCAGCGCCACTGCACAAGATGGCCGCCAGCCCAGCGACACTGCCCAAGATGGCCGCCAGCCCAGCGACACTGCCCAAGATGGCCGCCAGCCCAGCGACACTGCCCAAGATGGCCGCCAGCCCAGCGACACTGCCCAAGATGACCGCCAGCCCAGCGACACTGCACAAGATGGCCGCCAGCCCCGTCGACTTTCCAGAGTCAGGTCAGGTCCCCGTCGACTCTCCAGAGTCAGGTCAAGTCACTACTAACACCCAAAAGTCAAGTAAAACAACAGTGAAATTTCATGAGTCGAGTCAGGTTCCAGTGAACTCTCCAGAGTCGAGTCAGGTGCCAGTGAACTCTCCAGAGTCGAGTCAGGTGCCAGTGAACTCTCCAGAGTCGAGTCAGGTGCCAGTGAACTCTCCAGAGTCGAGTCAGGTGCCAGTGAACTCTCCAGAGTCGAGTCAGGTGCCAGTGAACTCTCCAGAGTCGAGTCAGGTGCCAGTGAACTCTCCAGAGTCGAGTCAGGTGCCAGTGAACTCTCCAGAGTCGAGTCAGGTGCCAGTGAACTCTCCAGAGTCGAGTCAGGTGCCAGTGAACTCTCCAGAGTCGAGTCAGGTGCCAGTGAACTCTCCAGAGTCGAGTCAGGTTCCAGTGAACTCTCCAGAGTCGAGTCAGGTTCCAGTGAACTCTCCAGAGTCGAGTCAGGTTCCAGTGAACTCTCCAGAGTCGAGTCAGGTTCCAGTGAACTCTCCAGAGTCGAGTCAGGTTCCAGTGAACTCTCCAGAGTCGAGTCAGGTTCCAGTGAACTCTCCAGAGTCGAGTCAGGTTCCAGTGAACTCTCCAGAGTCGAGTCAGGTTCCAGTGAACTCTCCAGAGCCGAGTCAGGTTCCAGTGAACTCTCCAGAGCCAGGGCTAGTCACCGTTGACCTTCATGAGCAAAGTCAAGTCACCGTTGATCCTCAGGAACCAAGTCAAGTCACCAACGATTTTCATGAGCAAAGTCAAGTCACCATTAACCTTCATGAGCAAAGTCAAGTCACCATTAACCTTCATGAGCAAAGTCAAGTCAACATTAACGTTCATGAGCAAAGTCAAGTCACAGTTGATCCTCAGGAACCAAGTAAAGTCACCGTTGATCTTCATGAGCAAAGTCAAGTCACAGTTGATCCTCAGGAACCAAGTCAAGTCACCGTTGATCTTCATGAGCAACGTCAAGTCACCGTTGATCTTCATGAGCAACGTCAAGTCACCGTTGATCTTCATGAGCAACGTCAAGTCACCGTTGATCTTCATGAGCAAGGTCAAGTCATCAATGATCTTCATGAGCAAGGTCAAGTCATCAATGATCTTCATGAGCAAGGTCAAGTCATCAATGATCTTCATGAGCAAGGTCAAGTCACCATTAACCTTCATGAGCAAGGTCAAGTCACCATTAACCTTCATGAGCAAAGTCAAGTCACCATTAACCTTCATGAGCAAAGTCAAGACACCATTAACCTTCATGAGCAAAGTCGTCACCATTAACCTTCATGAGCAAAGTCAAGTCAACATTAACGTTCATGAGCAAAGTCAAGTCACAGTTGATCTTCATGAGCAAAGTCAAGTCACAGTTGATCCTCAGGAACCAAGTCAAGTCACCGTTGATCTTCATGAGCAAAGTCAAGTCACCGTTGATCTTCATGAGCAACGTCAAGTCACCGTTGATCTTCATGAGCAACGTCAAGTCACCGTTGATCTTCATGAGCAACGTCAAGTCATCAATGATCTTCATGAGCAAGGTCAAATCATCAATGATCTTCATGAGCAAAGTCAAGTCACCATTAACCTCCGTGAACTAAGTCAAGTCACAGTTGATCCTCAGGAACCAAGTCAAGTCACCAACGATTTTCATGAGCAAAGTCAAGTCACCAACGATCTTCATGAGCAAAGTCAAGTCAACGTTAACGTTCATGAGCAAAGTCAAGTCACCATTAACCTCCGTGAGCAAAGTCAAGTCACCAACGATCTTCATGAGCAAAGTCAAGTCACCAACGATCTTCATGAGCAAAGTCAAGTCATCAATGATCTTCATGAGAAAAGTCAAGTCACCATTAACCTCCGTGAACTAAGTCAAGTCACAGTTGATCCTCAGGAACCAAGTCAAGTCACCAACGATTTTCATGAGCAAAGTCAAGTCACCAACGATCTTCATGAGCAAAGTCAAGTCACCATTAACCTTCATGAGCAAAGTCAAGACACCATTAACCTTCATGAGCAAAGTCAAGTCACCATTAACCTCCGTGTACTAAGTCAAGTCACCAACGATTTTCATGAGCAAAGTCAAGTCACCAACGATCTTCATGAGCAAAGTCAAGTCACCATTAACCTTCATGAGCAAAGTCAAGACACCATTAACCTTCATGAGCAAAGTCAAGTCACCATTAACCTCCGTGTACTAAGTCAAGTCACCAACGATCTTCATGAGCAAAGTCAAGTCACCAACGATCTTCATGAGCAAAGTCAAGTCACCATTAACCTTCATGAGCAAAGTCAAGACACCATTAACCTTCATGAGCAAAGTCAAGTCACCATTAACCTCCGTGTACTAAGTCAAGTCACCAACGATCTTCATGAGCAAAGTCAAGACACCATTAACCTTCATGAGCAAAGTCAAGTCACCATTAACCTCCGTGTACTAAGTCAAGTCACCAACGATCTTCATGAGCAAAGTCAAGTCATCAATGATCTTCATGAGCAAAGTCAAGTCACCATTAACCTCCGTGAACTAAGTCAAGTCATCAATGATCTTCATGAGCAAAGTCAAGACATCAATGATCTTCATGAGCAAAGTCAAGTCATCAATGATCTTCATGAGCAAAGTAAAGTCACCATTAACCTCCGTGAACTAAGTCAAGTCATCAATGATCTTCATGAGCAAAGTCAAGACATCAATGATCTTCATGAGCAAAGTCAAGTCATCAATGAACTTCATGAGCAAAGTCAAGTCATCAATGATCTTCATGAGCAAAGTCAAGTCACCAACGATCTTCATGAGCAAAGTCAAGTCACCAACGATCTTCATGAGCAAAGTCAAGTCACCAACGATCTTCATGAACCCAATCAAATCACCAAAGATCTACCAGAGCCTCGTCACATCTCAGCCGAACTCCCAGAGCCTCGTCACATCTCAGAGCTCTCATCCTATCCTGTCACGGCCAGGGAGGCCGTCAATGAGCTCTCATTCATTCCGGTCTGGGCTACGGAGACCATCCACCAACTCTCTGTCTGTCCTGTCATGGCCACGGAGGTCCTCCATGAACTAACCGCCTGCCCTGTAATGGCCAAGGAGGCCAGCTACCATCTCATCACGGCCACGGAGGCCGCTATTAACCTGTCAATGTTCTCTGTTTCAGTCCCACCTGAGCAGACTTGCGGTCCGGTGCCATCGACTCCACTGTGGTGGTCCTCTGCTTCGCCCTGGTGGGCTTCTGTCCCGTCTGCTCGACTGTGGTGGTCCTCTGCTCCGCCCTGGTGGGCTTCTGTCCCGTCTGCTCGGCTGTGGTGGTCCTCTGCTCCGCTCTGGTGGGCTTCTGTCCTGTCTGCTCGGCTGTGGTGGTCCTCTGCTCTGCCCTGGTGGGCTTCTGTCCCGTCTGCTCGGCTGTGGTGGTCCTCTGCACCGCCCTGGTGGGCTTCTGTCCCGTCTGCTCGGCTGTGATGGTCCTCTGCACCGCCCTGGTTGGCTTCTGTCCCGTCTTCTCAGCTGTGGTGGTCCTCTGCTCCGCCCTGGTGGGCTTCTGTCCAATCTTCTCAGCTGTGGTGGTCCTCTACTCCTCCCTGGTGGGCTCCAGCTCCACCTGCTCCACTCTGGTGGGCTGCCACGCCACCTGCTCTGCCTTGGTGGACCCTTGTTCCAGAGTTAGGCCCATTGCGGGCTCCCGTTCCCGAGTTAAGCCCATGGCGGGCCCCTGTTTCCTATGCCAGGCCCAGGAGGGGCTCCTGTTTTCCTGAGATAGGCCCAGGAAGGGCTCCAGTTCCACCTGCTCTGCCCCAGTCCACTGCACTTCCTCATGGACCTGGCCCTCCATCCTTCCCCCGGTCCGCCTCCGCTCCACCGCCCTCCTAGATTGTTTTGAGCATCTGGAAGCCGCTCCTTTGGAGGTGGGCTATGTCACGATTATTAGATGGAGTGCCCATGAACTTCATTAGAGGGCACTCCACTCAGGACCATGCCACCCATCAACCACCAGATGTCACTTGGACACTAGCACCTCTCTTACTGTTGCACCACACCCGAACTACATTACCCATGAGTCACTGCATCACAATCACCCTGCCACACCTGCACCTCATTCATCAGCCAATTTCCTTGCCACACCTGCACCTCATTTACACACACACATAAAAGCAGCACATTCACTCTCACTCACTGCGAAGTCTTGTTTAGCCAGTCTGACATTTCCGAGCGTTTTTCCCTGTGTTTGTTTTTCCTGTGTTTTGACCTTTGGACTGTGTATCCCGACTCTGATTCTCTGCTGCCTGTCCCGATCTCTGCTTGTTTTTGGTTTCGACTCTGGTTATCCCTGACACACCTGACGCCATTCCTGATTTCTGCCTGTTTGACCATTCTTTAATAAAGCGCTGCATTTGGATCCGAACGCCTCCGACTCCTTGTTACTGTGGCCACATGTCAATTCTATGCTCCTTTACATGGTTTAACTGCAGAGTGTACCACTCAGGAGACTCAGGGATTTTTATATATTTTGATTTAGATGCCAATTTTTTGCCCTCGGTCAAAAACCAGGATATGATTTTGTTGTTTTTCCATTTAAGATTGAATCCTTTATCGTTTAAACTAAGAAGTGTGTCTTTTATTTGTAATGCTCCTGATCTACACTGTCGCTGTATTCTTCCGGAAAAAACAATGTTTCCCGGTTAATTCTCCCTACAAATACAAATAAACTTAAATTGAATTGAATTGAAAGATAAAACACCAACATGTCAGAAAAAAATTAAAATAGAACAGAATCACGGAGTTGAAAAAAGGATTAACCCTTGTGTCAGTATTTTGTTGAAGCACCTTCTGCTTTAATTACAGCCTTTAGTCTGTTGGGTTTTGTCTCTACTGACTTTGCACTGCAGACTGCAGAATTTGCCCACTATTCTTTGCAGAACTGCTCAAGTTCAGTTTAATCTGATGATGAGCATTTGTGGACTGTAGTCTTCATGTTATTCCACAGATTTTCAGTGGGGTTTGAGTCTTGGCTATGACAGGCCATGCAAAGACATTCAGCCTTTTCTCCTTCAATAGATAACTGATTTTTCAGTGTGTTTTGGGTCATTGCTTTGTAGGGTTGGGTATCGATTGGGTTTTTAACGATACCGGTGCCATTTCGATACTTTTAAAACGGTACCGCTGCCTAACTGGTGCCTGAAAAGATACTTAAAAAAAAAAAAATAATATTAATAATAAGAGCCACAAAAAACTATGGATAATATTAAAGAACATTGAAAATACTTAAAATAAATCGAAAGATTTCACACGCTCCTTGGATACTCTAATTGCCCAAGTTGTACTTCCCTTACTCTAAGGCTAACACAGGTGCTGGTCATATAATTAGAATATCATCAAAAAGTTTATTTATTTCACTAATTCCATTCAAATAGTGAAACTTGTATATAATATTCATTCATTACACACAGATTGATATATTTCACATTTTTATTTCTTTTAATTTTGATGATTATAACTGACAACTAAGGAAAATCCCAAATTCAGTATCTCAGAAAATTTTAATATTACTTGAGACTAATACTGTGACGAAGAGGCTGAGGTGGTCGGATCCATCTGCAGTATTTTATTAACGCAAGTAAGCCAACAGAGATAGACAGTCACATAACACAAGGATACTTGGCAAGGGCAGAAGAAATAACTCAAAGCAGCACACAGGTAAAGGCAATCCAAGAATAGTAAGTCAAAACAGGCCTGGCAGCTTTGGTTCAAAAACAAGATCAGAGTCCAAGTCAAAATCACAAGAGCTAACTGGAGAGACAAACTAGAGACAGAGTATGGGTAAATCAAGACTTCACAAATGAACCATGAGCAGAGCAGTCCAGATAAAGGAGAGTTAAGGGTACACAGGTGATAATAATGCAATGATAAGGAGACTAATCAGGAGATAATGAGCAGAGGTGGATAAAGGGAAAAGCAGTCCTAATACACAGGAGAGAGGGATCTGGTGAAACCAGGAGGAGGCGTTGTTGAGCGTTCCGTGACAAATCATTTTTCAGGCTGCTCTCTTTAGGAGCAATCTGCTATGCATCTCGCCACCACGGTAAGCAGGGAGGGGACCAGAGTATATTATAGTGTCTGACTTCATGCTTGCAAGATCACACAACTCTTTAATGTTATTTTTAGTGATCTCTGACTGGCGAAGTCAAACATCATTAGCGCTGGCATGAATAACAATCTTACTGTATTTACGTTTAGCATTAGCCAGCACTTTTAAATTTGCCAAGATGTCAGGCGCTCTGGCTCTCGGTAAACATTTGACTATGGTGGCTGGTGTCTCTATATTCACATTCCGTACAATAGAATCACCAATAACTAGAGCACTTTCATCAGGTTTCTCAGTGGGTGCATCACTGAGTGGGGAGAACCTGTTTAATGTTTTGATCGGAACAGAAGAGCGGTGTTTTGACCCATGACTATGCTGCCTCACTGTCACCCAGTTGCCCTGCTGCAGGGGCTCTGTTGCCGGAAGCGAACAATGTACAGGAATCCCTGAGCTAGATGCATCCAAAGCCATATCTAGAGCCCTAACATTCTTACTGTCCTCAATTAAAGTTTGGATGTGTGTCTCTAATTCTGAAATCTTCTCTGTCAGCCTAACTATTTCCCTGCATTTATCACATGTGAATGCCTCATCTGCGACAGAGATAGATAAACTGTACATGTGGCAAGAGGTGCAAATAACAATAGCAGGAGAAGCCATTACTCACCGTGCTTGATGAAATATTCTTACCACAGTTTGTTTGATGAACTTGTGAAAAACTGGAGCGAGAGAGAGGAGAGGAGAAAAGAAAACAGCGATAGGTTCGAATGAAAATGCTAATGACAAGCTAACGAGTGCTAATACAATGCAGGTGTACTGCACTCACGGATATAAAATAAAAGTGAACAATCAAAATTAATCTGATAAGATTGATCAATAATTTTAGAAATATGGTATGAATTAAGTTATATTTTATCACTTTAAAAAACAGAGAGTGATAGTAAGATAAAGATTCTAGAGAAAAAAAAACAGCCACACGGAGCTACGATCAGCGCCAGCAAGGCCAACAGGAAGCAGAGAAAACACTGTCTAACAGTGACACCCTTCAGCTCTACTGCATTGTTGGGTCTGGCATATCGCATCTTCCTCTTCCCAATGCCCCATAGATTTTCTATGGGGTTAAGGTCAGGCGAGTTTGCTGGCCAATTAAGAACAGGGATACCATGGTCCTTAAACCAGGCACTGGTAGCTTTGGCACTGTGTGCAGGTGCCAAGTCCTGTTGGAAAATTAAATCTGCATCTCCATAAAGTTGGTCAGCAGCAGGAAGCATGAAGTGCTCTAAAACTTCCTGCAGTCATCATAGTTCACATGCTGTTTAAACATACATGAACCATAAACCTAAACTTGTCATAGTTAAAAACATTTGGTCAAAATTACATTTTAAGTATCGAAGTGTCTAACTTCAAAAATACAACTAATCTGTCCACTTATTGTCATGCATGTATTTTTATACCATGACAATACTGTTAATCATACTCATTGCCTTATTATTATTATTATTACTTTTTTTTTTTATGCAAACCTTGTCAATTATCATACCATATTACTGTACTCAGACTATATTAATGACACATTCAGAGGCAAATCCTCAATACCTCGTATAAAGTCAGTTTAGTTCTCACTGTTTTGTCAGTTAGAAATGCTTACAGGTCAGCTACCTGATCAATGTCTTAAAAAACCCTTCGTTCATGTTTGTCATTTGGCAGTGATATTTATTTACTCAAGATTATTATAAACTGAAAAAGAGCAGACAGATTTCCCAATACTATTACTAAATGAACAATACTATTACTTAGTTCTAAACGGCCAAATATTTTTAAAGAGACATTCTCAGTTTCTGTAAATCTGTGTTGAAACAGTATACATTATCAAAAAGCCCCGTCAGTGTTCACAATATTAATTTGATTTGACTTGACAGGTGTTCATAAGCAGCTCCATAGAGCCTATTACAATTGTGTTGTTTAAACAATTTTTTTGCTGTGCTATTTCAATTAGTTCAAACCTCTTGTTATGGTATTCCTCCATTAAGGGGCTATCCCAGGAGATCCACACGTTTTTGTTCAACTTTCTCTGTTCTACATAAATCAAACTATTGCGTCATTCAGACCTTGAGGACCCACAAAGCCTTACGGCTGCTTTTGCACTATATTACATAAACAGGATTCACTCCTTTGTTTTCCCACCAGGCTTCTTTATGTGAGGGTGCTCTCTGGATAATTTGGTTAGTGACTTAGCCAATCTGTCACTGTTTTTCTGCGGTCAAGTCTAAAATATTTACCTTTACCATTCAAACAACAAAGTGTTAACTTGTTAAAATTTAGACCCTCATTTAAATTTAGGCATGGATTTTAAACCCATTTTGGATGGCAATCTTAAATTTCACAAATCCAATTATATAAACACTCTTAAACATATTAATCCAGAGAGTGATTTAAATCAGCATTATAAAAGACAAAACAAGTCATTATTACCAGTAGCAGACAGAGCTGTATAACCAATCCACTTAAAGCTCGTCCCATGTTCGGCATTGTCTTTTCATTAGTTTCACTCAGAATTATCGACTTCTGTAAAGTAATTTCACTTAACACATCTGTAATGATAAAACACTCATTCCAGAGGTCAGTGACTCAATATACACAAAGCAGAAACAGAATTGTCCTCCAAAATATACAGTAGCCATCCTCATGCGTGCACATACTTAACATAAATATTTAACATCTCATATTCAAGGTTTGCTTTTGGTGTTAAATCGGAAGGATTTAAACTTTAAAAAAAAAAATTCTATACGTTTTACCTAGTTAGTTCCTAGTCTCTTATCTAGTATCAAAGTTTGCCTGTTCATTAATGCTTTTTATTTAGAGAAAAATCAGCTGGGTTGTTTTGGTCTTAAAATCATTGCTCTGTTTTGGTTACTCTTACTTAGCAGGCCGATAAGAGAAGCAGAGCACCATCCCTGCCTCCACTCAAGCACTCTCTCTCTCTCTTACTGTGCAAAATATTAGTTATTTATTTATTTGACAGTTTTCACCAAACTTAAACTTAGACTATAATATCAAATTCATTACAACATATAACCCTTAATCATTCAAATAGGTTAAAAATGTCAAAGTTTCTATATCTCAAATCTCAGTTTAGACTGTTTAAAATACATAATGCTAGAAACATTTCTTTAAAATAATTTTTACCTTACATGCTTAATTCCCTTAACCTTTGTTATCTAAACCATCTCTTGATTCAGCAAAAGCAGTCCTCATTTTTAGCCACCACCATATCTTGTAATCATCTTATGCCATGCCTAATGTCCTGCATGAGTAAAGACTATGATAACATAAGAAATTTTGTCTCAAAATAATGGCTGTCATCACATGGTCTCAGATGGTTCCTGACAGCCCATTGCCATTAACTCTTTATAAATAAGCGTCTTTTCCTCAGGGTCTGATCCGCTGGCATAGTTGCATCAAGTTGTAGACGCTTGTCACAACAAGCAGTCAGGGAATGCGGTTGCTGGTGATCAGGTCTGGAGGAGCTCACATTTTTGAGGCAGATTGCTGTACTTCCTACAGTTCCCCTCTTAATGATGCTCTAGGCCTATCAAGCATCCGCTCAACTCCACTACCATCTCACATATAACACCTCCCTTCTGGGCAGGTGCCCAGTGACGGTGACCCCCTGCCTTAGGTTGTCCCCTATTGGCCAGAAGAGGATCTTACCCGTCATTGAGAAATCACCTCATGCACACTGGTAACCACTCTTTCCCATTGCAACATCCTCGACAGTCTTCTTCCAGAATCCAGTATTTTCTGCAGCTTAGGAAAGGTGCACTCAAGAACCATGAGAGCCATTGACAGCACCTACTAGTGTTAAAACATTGAAAAAGGTTAATCAAACTAATATTTAATCGCTAAAATCAATTGGATACCTCCAAACTATCATGCTGAGATTACTCAGTGAATTTATTTTTCACACCCGTCCATTCATTGTAATTTTCTGTTGCTTCTGTAGCTGCAGCCATCAGGCCCTGTATGATGGTGGAGACTAAAAATAAGACAGATAAGTTACTGGTCATAGAACAAATAGCAATACAACTGTTTAACTATTCAAAATTATTACATCTATAGCTCAGGGTCTGTATTATGTTTTTAAAGACCTAATGTCTCTTCAACAATTGCTCCTAAATTGTTATTCATTATTTTTATAATCTCTTATTTCTTAAATGCATTGGGCAGTTGAACATTTAACTACCAATTGCCCTCTTAATGCATTAAATCTGAACTCTTTTTATCATTTCCTTTAGCATCTCAGTGCCTATGATTTGACTGAAACACTGTGCTGTACTATGAATAGCTTATCACTTAAACACAGGCTCTACAATCGCTGTTTTTAAGTAAACTCACTCTAAAAAGATAAACGCACAGACGCGAATACACGCAACTTCCATCTCTCTCTTTCTCTCTCTCTCTCTCTCTCTCTGCCTCTCTCTGTCTCTCTCTCTCTTTCGAATAGGCAATATTTGAGAAAATGGTTTAGCGATTTCTAATTATTGGGGGGATTTGTCTACGGCAGTTATCGCCCTGATCAGACATATGCTGTGGCACCATCATGCAGTCTGTAATGATATGACGTTAGCAAATATTAGCGATTTTTTGCAAACATTTCTTTGAGTAACATGACCGTTAATATGAACTCACAATTGAATGTGACATAAAACAAATGATTACTTTTCGTTAAAATCTTTATTTATGCCAAAAAAGCTTACATTTATGTGTCTTTTTGTTCGCTGTAGCAGCCATGTTGCCGAGATAATTCATACCCCTTTGTTTGAAGTGTGGTCCCGAAAAATCTTCGTTTGAAGGGCTATCTGGCCCTTCCCCTTACCCCTACCCCTCCAACCAAAAGAGAATCGAGACACGAGGGGAAAGGGGAAGGGCTAAGGAGTAGAATTGGGATTGGGCCTAAGTCTTTGGTTCTTTTGTTTGTGATGATTTTGGCTCACATTTAACAAAAACCCATCAATTCACTATCGCAACAAATTAGAATATGATGACATGCCAATCAGCTAATCAAGTCAAAACAACTGCAAAAGTTTCCTGAGCCTTCAAAATGGTCTCTCAGTTTGGTTCACTAGGCTACACAATCATGGGGAAGACTGCTGATCTGAAAGTTGATCTGACAATCATTGACACCCTTCACAAGGAGGGTAAGTGTAATGGGGAAATTATGAGAGAAAGCAAATGCAAGAATAATGATGATTTAATGAGTAAAGCACAGACGTCAGAGAATTAAAAAGCAGGTAACTGGATGTAAATGGGTATGGTCGCTGGTGTCCAGGGATCAGGTGTGGAACCGAGCAGCAGGAGAATGTGACACAGGAACTGAGATGTGCGATCCAGTGATGTGTTGAGGAAATGAAGAAACCACGGTGAGTGCGGAAGTGAAGCAGTCCATCTTTCGTGAGAAACAGGAAAGAACTAGGACAAGAAACCAGGCACGAACACAGGGAAATTCAACAACGATCTGACAAACACAAGACGAAAGACAGGGCAATAAATGGGGAGCAGGAAATGAATGGCAGCTGTCGCTGATGGAACAATTAACTCCACCCACATCATAACAAATCAAGACAATGGTTCTACCAGCTGTGACAGTAAGCCACAAACACTCATTGTCAAAGAAGCTGAATGTTCACAGAGTGCTGTATCCAAGCATGTTAACAGAAAGTTGAGTAGAAGGAAAAAGTGTGGAAGAAAAAGATGCACAACCAACTGAGAGATCTGCAGTTTTATGATTGTTGTCTAGCAAAAATCGATTCTAGAATTTGAGTGAACTTCACAAGGAATGGACTGAGGCTTGGGAGAGAGGGTAATGTGCACCTTGTCTCCAAAAATTTGATTGATGAGGGTCATAAAAGCCATCTGTTCTGGACACCTGTTTGTACACCCCCCCCCCTCCCCTCCTTGTACAGCCCAGTGACCTAAATATGAACTTATGAACCCAAGAAGGAATTTCGGTGGGAGTTGTGTTGGGATCTATGTGCTTTTTAAACTCTGAAAAGGGGTGAAATCATGAAAATGGTATAAGGGAAGTTTTTATTAAGGTTTTAAGTACACAGTGCATTTCAAGAAAAAGGTTATAAACACAAACAGAAATGGAAACAATGTAATGATCATTTTCGTAGTTGGAAAAATGTAAAAACGTTGTTAAAGTTGTAACAAATGAAATAAAAAAGAAAACCAGGTTGCTGGTTATTTATCTAAAACAACTAAACAAGTCAAAAAAATATCAGATACGTTTTATTAAGCAACACGTGAAAAAGACGTGAGAGCTTGTAGCATTGCAGTTTAAAAAGGTGTAAAAATGTTGCTAAAGAAAACTAGGTTACTGGATATTTATGTAAAACGACTAAACAGGTCAAAACTATCAGAAAAAGGTTATAAATACAGACGAGACGGAAACAATGTAATGGTCGGTTTTTTTTCGTACTTGGTAGTGTAAAAACGGTGTTAAAGTTGTTACAAATTGAATAAAAAGAAAACCAGGTTACTGGTTATTTATCTAAAAAAAAAACTAAACAAGTCAAAAACTAACAGATACGTTTCATTAAGCAACACGTGAAAAAGATGTGAGAGCTTGTAGTATTACAATTTAAAAAGCTGTTTTGTTACTAGTACAGACGGATGATTAGATGTTCTTTCTGGTATTCTATACCTAACCCTTGGAAAATATATAGCTGCTGCTGCTGTATGGACTGTTTCAGGATCTTTAGATACATCTATGTATATGAGTTACTTTAAGACTAGGTTAGTCTATATGCTCTTTATTTTTAATCTAAACAAAAGTCCTTGATGTTTTGTTTTATTTTATTTTAATAAGCCACTCACACTTACTTTAGTAGCCTAAATCATTGAATATGTCTTTTATTTTGTTAATATTAACTTCTGGCACGAAATACTACATTCATAAATGTATGTTTTTCTAAATTCCCCCACGTTTAGTGGCGTTTAAAGAGGAATTTGTGATGTATTTGGAGACGTTAAAAGGAATGAAAAGTTCCAAAGCAAGATTTTTGTATTCTTCATTAGAGGACTTTGGTTTCTTAATGTGAAAATCTGTTACTCCCCCCTACATTTTCTTTATCTTTATATTTTTTCTTTTTTCTTAAGTGTTGTTTTATTTATTTTACATTTATTTGTTTTATGATGTACAGAGTGTGAACAAACATTTAGTGTAATTTCAGACCGTATTTGTAAATCTACCAGTAATGTACATCTTTATGTTTTAAATGTTTAAAGCATCGAATAACAAAAAATAACACACACTAACACTTCCCCCACCTCCCTAATAACGTTGGTCGCAAAGGTTTAAATGTATGTTAAAAGAATTAAACTAAGTAATCTTTTTAATAACAACACATCAGTTCTCATTTGATGAAAACATTCTACTTGGTTTTAATATTAGACCGATGTTTTTACTTTAAAATTAGGTTAGCCTATACGATTTAATTTTTTCATCTCAACAAAAATTCCTTGTTGGAAAAAAGTGTTGTTTTATTTAATTTTAATAAGTCACTCACACATACTTTAGTATTCTAAATCCTTGAATACGTCTTTTATGTTGTCAATATTAACTTCTATCATTGCTATATCATTGCTATATCAATTAAAACATGCGTTTAGACATACAAATATTAAACAGGAATGAATGTGGTATGTCAAGATGGGCTTTTCTTGAGAAACTTTTACAACATTACAGGAAAGGCTAAATATTTCATCTCAAGTAGTGCGTAGAAACGCGTCTGGTGTCTGGCATCTGATGTCTTTGTGTTTACTGTTACGACCATGTCAGCGAAGATTGTAAAACATCTAAAGGTTTTTGGGGTTTGCAATTCCGGGGTTCTGGTGTTGTAAATGGTGTGCTGCAGGTCAGCTAAAGTAAAAAAAAAAATGTTTGTATATTCAGTGATCAAAGGGTGACAATTTCAACTTTATGGCCTAGGTCTGTGATCGCGAGGTTAGCTGAAAGTTAATTTACTGGTCAAAAGGATGTGAAATCTTTTAACAAGTCAGACCATAGAAAAATGTTGTTTAACAAAATATTGTTAACATCAACATAGACGTACTGAGAATGCAAACAAGCACAAACACAACCATACAATCATAAACACACACACACACACACATACAAATGTAAACATATAGAAAACATGAACATGTAACCAAACAAATACAAATATACACTCAAACAAGTACATAAATACACAAACAAACAAAATAGGTCACAAACACGAAAATACCTATATTAGATTGATAATGAGTTGTCATAAGTTTTCTTTGAAACCAAGTGTTTGTTGATACAAATGTCTCACAGAACTTTATACAATAGATTAGACGTCCTTTCTCACTTTCCAAATGGTGTTGTTAACCATGATGTTTAAAATAGTTTTAAAAAAGTATTATTTTTTAGCGTTCATGTAGGATTCATGTCATCACTCAAATGTTTTTAGCAAGAGTCCAGAGACAGATGAAAATAGATGCATGAAGAAAAAAAAATGTAAGAGGTTTTTAATGACAGATTAATGCTTTAGATTGTTTAAAACAATTGAGTTTATGCATTTCTCTTGAATGTGTGTACGGTAACAGTTGCATACATGAAACAGAATAAATACATAAACGCACTGTGGTTGATGTTATACAATAGAAAAATATATTATTTATATATCATAACTTACTTTCTTTTCAAAACACAATAAACATTCTTATGACTTTTTTAACTGTGAACAACCGGTTTGGTTGGAAAATAAAAAATAAATAATAACATATTATGTTTCTAAGTTAGAATGCTTATAGTTTGTAGTAAAATCACATATATAAACTAAAACATTTTTCTTTCAAACCACGCGGTTTTCACACACACACACACACACACACACACACACACACACACACACACACACACACACTCCTCACAAAACTGCCAACAAGGACCTTAAGTTTTTGTTTTAACGTTTAGCTGTAGCTGAGACCTTGGTGGAATTATTTTACGCACAGTTTTGGGGGTGTTACTATGAACTTTGTAATAGGTTATAGATCACAAATTACCCTATTTAAAATCTAAAAGTTTGTGCAACTATATCAATTTCTTTAAAAAGTAATGTAACTGATAACATTTGATTACATGTTTTAAGACTTGTAATGTTTTCAACCGTTAATCTTTTGAAACGTGTAAACAGGACGGGGTTAACATTAGAGTGCTCAACAACTAATGACCGTCAGACTTTTCAAAATCCTTCATCACTTAAATTAGGATTGTGATCATGATTTCATTTTAAAGCACAACCACCACAAAATCAGATTTGCTTGGAGATTAAATACATATTTAAAAACACAACAAGAAAGCTTAACAGCTATGATACTGTTTTGAAATCAAGTTTTTGCAACACCTATGAAGGGAAATGCCACGGCATCTAACAATGGGTTGGTAATACAGTTCAATTTAACAAATATATATACATCAGCCAAATAGGAAATTAGCATAGGTCTTTAACTCCTGAAACATCTGACTCATATTTTAGAGTAGTTAAGGTAGTTTATGAAATATATCAATGAAATCTGTATGTGTGTGAAAAAATATTCAGATGTAACATTTTCATAATTAACCGCAATTTAATTATTTTTTCTCACTGACTGTAACTGATTACATTTATTTTTGTAATCAAATGATATAGTTTAGCTATATGTAACTAGTTGATCCCCCTAAAACTGATTATGCGTTCTAACAATAATAGATGGTGAAAGAGTTCATTACCCTCTTTAACTTTAAAAATGCGGACAGTGTCGCTTAACACTAGTTTGGTAAACAAGGGTTTGCTCTTAAAACAACCCCAGACCCCGACTTGAAAGCACCGTAACAAGTATAGCCATTGCAGAAATTTATTATAGAGATGCAGTAAGATAAACTCTGGATGCACGATTGACCGACTTATGACATGACTTATGACATGTTTATAGTTTAGAGTGATATTGCCGGCAGCCATATCACCCTGGAGCCCAAGACCGGTTTCCCACTGAAGCTAAGCAGGGCTGAGCCTGGTCAGTACCTGGATGGGAGACCTCCTGTGAAAACTAGGTTGCTGCTGGAAGAGGTGCTAGTGAGGCCAGCAGGGGGTGCTCACCCTGTCGTCTGTGTGGGTCCTGGCGCCCCAGTGTAGTGAAGAGGACACTATACTGTCAACAAGCACCGTCCTTCGGATGAGACGTTAAACCGAGGTCCTGACTCTCTGTGGTCATTAAAAATCCCAGGAAGTCTTTCGAAAAGAGTAGAGGTGCCCCAATGGTTCACAAGATAACATAACAACTGTTGCTTCATTACAACATACCCAACCCTATTTTAGCCTGTTTTAGCACATGTACAGTATATCGTATTATTCTTGAATATAGTCGTTTAGTCTAAATATGTGTTAACAGTTATTTTATTGTTATTATATGTATTATATGTTTTTGTTTTACAAAGGGGTTCAATTTAATACGTTTAACTAATACCTCAATCAAGCTATGTAGATCTTCAGGTCAGAGAACTACAATACCCATCATACACCTCAGGCTTCAAACATGGCCGTCGTGGATACGTACTCATATTGTATGTGGCAACGCTCTAAATCATCGGACATCTGATTAAACGCATGCGCTGGTAACCTAAATAAAAAGACGTACATTTCTACGCTGTTTGTGAAGTATACGCTCCTTCCATGTTGTGATGTTACAAACCCTCTTTTTTGTGATCTGTTTTAGTGATGAAAAGTCCGATTCACTTCTGAAAATGATTCATTTGGACAGTTTGGTTCAATGAACCGATTCATAGGGCCCTTAAGTCATTTTCGCAGTTATGTCAGTACACATTTTTTTTCTTCTAACAACTCAAGAGTCATTTTATTTCCGTGAATCATCTAAATAAATTTATTGTGTGAACACATATTGGTGGTTATTATCATCTGTTCATTTAGGTTAATGCTGAACCATCTAAATAAAGTTAACTGTGTGAACACATATTGGTGTTTATTGTCTTTTGTTCATTTAAGTTAGTGATGTTTGTGTTCGCAGTTCTCTTACGAGAGCTCTCTCGTACTGCGTCTTAGCTAAGACGCTACGGGAAAAGTCTCTTTTCACGAAATACTGAAGCAAAAAATTATCCTTAATTTTGTATTTTTGTAAAGCGCATTTGCAGCAGTACACAGCCATAGGCGAGACGGCTCGTTCGCTCATTGGCTTGTTCTGCGGCAACTGCACAGCCTATCGAGCGCGGGCTGATGCAACATCAGACCAATAAGGGCGCTTCGCGCCCTTCTTGCCACTTCCCGCCGAAACGGGTGTGGCCCAACCTATAAAAGGAGCTCGAAAAGGCTGACTCACCTGATTTTTCATCTCTTCAGCGAAGCTCACGCATCGCTGGATCACGGAGGAAGCAAGCGCCGTCTGAGAAAGCACATCAGCAGGACGAGCCATTCTGAAGCTGCTGGCATCGCCGCCTTCCATTACCGTTCCTGCTGCGCTATCCGGCGCCTATATCCTTTCAATCCTGTTATATACAAGCTGTTCTTTATGTGTGTGTGTGTGTTCGCCCTGCGACACACACTCGTAAAAGAGCTCGCGTCTTTTTTAAGATGCCTTCCTGCGGCTCGTCAGAACCCCACTCAGCGAGGGAGACCGGTACGTCATCTGTGTCTCCTGCCTGGGTGAAGATCATGCAGCGCTCGCTCGCTGACGGCGGATGCCCCCACTGCGAGCTGTTGCCATGGTGACTCTGAGGACTCGCCTGGCCTTTTTCTCTGAGCCTGCATTCTCCGCTGCGCTGAGGCGCCGTAAAAGCATCGCTTCCAGCGGATTCTGGAACCGTCTTCAGCTCAACCGAGCTCGCCGGTTCGCCCTGCTTCACCGGCCCCCCCTGCATCGCTTCCCGGTGGGCAGCGCCCGCTGTTTGCCGGCGCGTCGTCCGAGGAAGTCGATCTCAGGGCCGCGTCGGGGGAAGAGGACACGCGCTCTCTGCTAGCTTCGGGCAGTGAGGGCTGGGCGAGCTCCGAGGATCTCGCGCCTTCTGCTCAGAAGCCCAGCAGACGAGCTGACATCGAGAAGGAGCCGGGGCGAAGGCTCGTGTTGGCCGCGATGAGTCTCGGCCGCGAGTGGTTTGCACCAGCGCCCCCCCCCCTCTCGTTCCCGGCTGGATGGTATTTCCCTTTCGGATGAGCGTACTTCTCAAAGCCCGCCCCATTTCTTCCTGAGCTTCACGAAGAGGTGGCGAAGGCTTGGAACGCTCCATATTCAGCACGAACTCGTTCGTCTGTCTCACTAGCATTCTCCACACTGATGATGCTAAAAACAGGAACTACCACTCACTTCCGCCGGTGGAACAGGCGATAGCGACGCACCTTTGTCCGCCCTCTGCTGGACGGCGGCAAAAGCGGTGTTGCCATCTAAAGCCTCCTGTGTGACGCTGCGTCGGCACTACTAACGATGGCTGCTTCATCGAAGCGCAGGTGTACGAGTTCCGCTGTGGCCGAGCTCTCACCCAAGCGCACCGCTGTTTCAGTTCCAGGAATTGTGACTGTCTCAGCGTTTTCTGCAATGCGCAAGCCTGCACAGTTGCCCGCTTGCCTGCAAACAAAAGCCGTTATCACAACAGCTTCAGCAACGCAGCTCGAGACCCCCGTTCTCGCTCTACTGGCCGTCGCCCCGCGCCGCGCACACTGCATAGTAAACGTGCCCACCCCTCAGTGCCCACAATTACTATGTCACACGCGTCATGTGGTTTCTGTAAAAACGAAACCCGTGCATGCTCGTCCGGCCACGGCCGATGGTGCTATAAATGCAGTGACGATGCCCACTACCCAGTGCCCATCTCCACATGTAAGCACAGCCCTGCACACAGGGCTAGCGCACATAAGATCGACACAGATCGGTCGAGCGCGCCGCATAGTAAACGTGCCCACTTCCCAGTGCCCACATACACTATGTCACATACGGCGCGGGGCTTCTGTAAAAACGAGGCCCGTGCACGTACATTCTGCACAGGCAGACAGCGAGTTGAAAGTGGTAAAAGTGCACACATGCAGCCCACGGTTACTCGCAGATATATCGAGTCCCACGGGACCCGCTCAGCCTCCCTCCAGTCGGTTAAGCGCCGGAACGGGGTCGAGGAAGAGCGATCTGCCCGCTGTGATCAGCGCGCTCCCCGCCTCAGATGCGCAGCACACTCGAGCGCCGCCGTTGCCCAGTCAACAGAGCGCGTTTCGCATCCAGCCCTTAGCCATTCATGCAGATGCATGGTCAGTGCTTCCAGGGGTTTCGGATTGGGTGCTAGGCATTATAAAGAGAGGCTACTCGCTACAGTTTTCTCGACGCCCACCGTGCTTTTCAGCGCGCTTCGAAACTACGGTCAAAACAGAAGTAGCACACATACTTCGGGCCGAAATATCAAAACTGTTGAGCAAAGGGGCTGTAGAGCCTGTGTCTCAAAGCGAGGGGGGGCTGTACAGCAGATACTTTCTGGTGCCCAAGAGAGACGGGGGTCTCCGGCCCATACTGGATCTAAGACAGCTGAACAGGCATTGATGAAACGCAGTTTCAAAATGCTCACGACCAGGAAGCTCCTCGCGCAGATTCGCAGAGGGGACTGGTTCATGTCAATAGATCTGAAGGACGCGTATTTTCAAATACAGATAGCGTCAAACCACAGGCGATATTTGAGATTCGCCTTCGAGGGCCAGGCATACCAGTTTGCAGTCCTGCCATTCGGCTTGTCCGTAGCTCCTCGTACGTTTACGAGGTGCATGGATGCAGCGCTCGCTCCTCTTAGACTCAGAGGCACACGAGTGCTGAATTATTTGGACGACTGGCTGGTTCTGGCCCGATCATGAGCGGAGCTCATGGACCACAGAGCCGTTTTACTCGATCACCTCGAGAAGCTCGGCCTCAGTGTCAATTGGGTGAAGAGTTCGCTGAACCCCAGTCAGACGATCCTGTTTCTGGGTATAGTTCTGAACTCGTGTTCCATGACGGCGCGGCTGTCACCACAGCGCGCGATGGGCATTCAGCGTGCAGCGAGTTCTTTCCGCTGTGGCGCGACTGTGGCGCTCAAACACTGTCAAAAGATGCTGGGTTTCATGGCCTCAGCATCTCCGGTTCTGCGGCTGGGCCTGCTCCGCATGCGCCCCCTGCAGTTCTGGCTGAAGGCTCGGGTGCCGCGCAGAGCGTGGGCGTCTGGCCGGCTGCATTTCAAGGTCGATCAGAGCTGTGTTGCGGCTCTAGCACCTTGGACAGCGAACGGCTGGTACCGATCAGGTGTAAGCCTGGGGACTTCCCCGAGTGTGAAAATGGTGTCGACGGACGCCTCCACTTCGGGATGGGGAGCGCTGCTCGAAGGCAGACCGTCCTTTGGCCTATGGTCAGAACGGGAAAAGCTCCATCATATCAACTGCCTGGAAATGCTGGCAGTGGGGAACGGGCTGACGCGCTTTTGTCCCCATATCAAGGATCACCACGTCATAGTCCGTTCGGACAACATGTCCGTGGTGTCCTACATAAATCGCCAGGTCGGTCTCGGGTCCCGAAACCTGTGCAGGCTGACGGAACGCCTCCTGATTTGGGCTCAGCGCAACGTGCGCTCGCTGAGAGCAGTGCATGTGCCTGGACTGCAGAATCTGGGTCCAGACAGGCTGTCCAGAGGCAATGTTCCTACGGGCGAATGGTCTCTACACCCGCAAACAGTCCGGCTGTTGTGGGAGAGATTTGGCATGGCGGAGGTGGACCTCTTTGTGTCCCACGAAAACGCTCACTGCCCCGCGTTCTTTTCCAAGAACGAAAGCGCGCTGTCACGGAGATGGCCGTGCTGCCCGCTTTATGCGTTCCCTCCCGTCTCCCTCCTTCCGCAGGTGATAGAACGGGTGAGAGAAACGAGATGTTCAATACTGCTTGTAGCAGTAAAACAAATAAAAATAAAACTAATAGAGAGATACACCCACGATCAGATGATAAGAGCAGATCATTTGTAACTCTAAGGAGAGCAGTCTCAGTACTATGATACGGTCTAAATCCTGACTGGAAATCCTCACATATACCATTTTTCTCTAAGAAGGAATATAATTGTGTGGATACCACCTTTTCTAGTATCTTGGACAGAAAAGGGAGATTCGAGATTGGTCTATAATTAACTAGTTCTTTGGGGTCAAGTTGTGGTTTTTTGATGAGAGGCTTAATAACAGCCAGTTTGAAGGTTTTGGGGACATGTCCTAATGACAATGAGGAATTAATAATAGTCAGAAGAGGATCTATGACTTCTGGAAGCACCTCTTTCAGGAGCTTAGATGGTATAGGGTCTAACATACATGTTGTTGGTTTAGATGATTTAACAAGTTTATACAATTCTTCCTCTCCTATGGTAGAGAATGAGTGGAACTGTTCCTCAGGGGGTCTATAGTGCACTGTCTGATGTGATACTGTAGCTGACGGCTGAATGGTTGCAATTTTATCTCTAATAGTATCGATTTTAGAAGTAAAGTAGTTCATAAAGTCATTACTGCTGTGGTGTTGGGAAATGTCAACACTTGTTGAGGCTTTATTTTTCGTTAATTTAGCCACTGTATTGAATAAATACCTGGGGTTATGTTTGTTTTCTTCTAAAAGAGAAGAAAAGTAATCGGATCTAGCAGTTTTTAATGCTTTTCTGTAGGATATGTTACTTTCCCGCCAAGCAATACGAAATACCTCTAGTTTTGTTTTCCTCCAGCTGCGCTCCATTTTTCGGGCTGCTCTCTTTAGGGTGCGAGTATGCTCATTATACCATGGTGTCAAACTGTTTTCCTTAACCTTCCTTAAGCGTAAAGGAGCAACTTTATTTAAAGTGCTAGAAAAGAGAGAGTCCATAGTTTCTGTTACATCATCAAGTTGTTCTGAGGTTTTGGATATGCTAAGGAATTTGGATACATCAGGAAGATAACTTAAAAAGCAGTCTTTTGTGTTAGAAGTGATGGTTCTTCCATACTTGTAACAAGAAATAGAATTTACAATTTTGGCTATATGAATTTTGCAAAGAACTAAATAATGATCTGAGATATCATCACTTGGCTGAATAATTTCAACACCATCAACATCAATTCCATGTGACAGTATTAAATCTAGAGTATGATTTCGACAATGAGTAGGTCCTGAAACGTGTTGTGTAACACCAATAGAGTTCAGAATGTCTATAAATGCTGATCCCAATGCATCGTTTTCATTATCAACATGGATATTAAAATCACCAACTATTAAGACTTTATCTGCAGCCAGAACTAACTCGGATGTAAAATCACCAAACTCTTTAATAAAGTCTGTATGGTGCCCTGGTGGCCTGTATACAGTAGCCAGTACAAACATAACAGGGGATTTATCATTAACATTTGTTTCTTTGGATAATGTTATATGAAGTACCATTACTTCAAACGAGTTATACTTGTAGCCTGCCCTCCGAGAAATCCTGAAAACGTTGTTATAAATTGAAGCAACACCTCCACCTTTGCCTTTTAGACGTGGCTCATGTTTATAACAGTAATCTTGGGGGGTGGACTCATTTAAAATAATGTAATCATCAGGTTTTAGCCAGGTTTCTGTCAAACAGAGCACATCTATATTATGATCAGTGATCATATTATTTACAAAAAGTGTTTTTGTAGAAAGGGATCTGATATTCAATAAGCCAAGCTTTATCATTTGTTTATCCATATTGCTTCTGTTTTTTATTTGTTGAACCTCAATTAAATTGTTAATCTTAACTTGGTTTGGACGTTTTTTGTATTTTCTAGTTCGGGGAACAGACACAGTCTCTATAGTGTGATATCTAGGTGAAAAAGTCTCTATGTGCTGAGAATTAACTGACCTCTGTGACGGGAGGCAGCTAGCAGACGGTCGGTTTAGCCAGTCTGTCTGCTTCCTGACCTGGGCCCCAGTTAGTCAAGTATAAACACTAAGACTATTTGCCATATTTCTAGAGAGAAGAGTGGCGCCACCCCAGGAGGGATGAAGACCATCTCTTTTAAACAGGTCAGGTCTGCCCCAAAAGCTTGTCCAATTGTCTATGAAACCTATGTTATTCTGTGGGCACCACTTAGACATCCAGCCATTGAGTGATGACAATCTGCTATGCATCTCATCACCACGGTAAGCAGGGAGGGGACCAGAGCATATTACAGTGTCTGACATCGTGCTTGCAAGTTCACACACCTCTTTAATGTTATTTTTAGTGATCTCCGACTGGCGAAGTCGAACATCATTAGCGCCGGCATGAATAACAATCTTACTGTATTTACGTTTAGCATTAGCCAGCACTTTTAAATTTGCCAAGATGTCAGGCGCTCTGGCTCCCGGTAAACATTTGACTATGGTGGCTGGTGTCTCTATATTCACGTTCCGTACAATAGAATAACCAATAACTAGAGCACTTTCATCAGGTTTCTCAGTGGGTGCATCACTGAGTGGGGAGAACCTGTTTAATGTTTTGATCGGAACAGAAGAGCGGTGTTTTGACCCACGACTACGCTGTCTCACCGTCACCCAGTTGCCCTGCTGCTGGGGCTCTGTTTCCGGAACCGAACAATGTAAAGGAATCCCTGAGCTAGACGCATCCAAAGCCGTATCTAGAGCCCTAACATTCTTACTGTCCTCAATTAAAGTTTGGATGCGTGTCTCTAATTCTGAAATCTTCTCTGTCAGCCTAACTATTTCCCTGCATTTATCACATGTGAATCTTAAAACTTAAAACATGTAATCAAATGTTATCAGTTACATTACTTTTTAAAGAAATTGATATAGTTGCACAAACTTTTAGATTTTAAATAGGGTAATTTGTGATCTATAACCTATTACAAAGTTCATAGTAACACCCCCAAAACTGTGCGTAAAATATTTCCACCAAGGTCTCAGCTACAGCTAAACGTTAAAATAAAAACTTAAGGTCCTTGTTGGCAGTTTTGTGTGGTGTGTGTGTGTGTGTGTGTGTGTGTGTGTGTGTGTGTGTGTGTGTGTGTGTGTGTGAAAACCGCGTGGTTTGAAAGAAAAATGTTTTAGTTTATATATGTGATTTTACTACAAACTATAAGCATTCTAACTTAGAAACATAATATGTTATTATTTATTTTTTATTTTCCAACCAAACCGGTTGTTCACAGTTAAAAAAGTCATAAGAATGTTTATTGTGTTTTGAAAAGAAAGTAAGTTATGATATATAAATAATATTTTTTTTTATTGTATAACATCAACCACAGTGCGTTTATGTATTTATTCTGTTTCATGTATGCAACTGTTACCGTACACACATTCAAGAGAAATGCATAAACTCAATTGTTTTAAACAATCTAAAGCATTAATCTGTCATTAAAAACCTCTTACATTTTTTTTTCTTCATGCATCTATTTTCATCTGTCTCTGGACTCTTGCTAAAAACATTTGAGTGATGACATGAATCCTACATGAACGCTAAAAAATAATACTTTTTTAAAACTATTTTAAACATCATGGTTAACAACACCATTTGGAAAGTGAGAAAGGACGTCTAATCTATTGTATAAAGTTCTGTGAGACATTTGTATCAACAAACACTTGGTTTCAAAGAAAACTTATGACAACTCATTATCAATCTAATATAGGTATTTTCGTGTTTGTGACCTATTTTGTTTGTTTGTGTATTTATGTACTTGTTTGAGTGTATATTTGTATTTGTTTGGTTACATGTTCATGTTTTCTATATGTTTACATTTGTATGTGTGTGTGTGTGTGTTTATGATTGTATGGTTGTGTTTGTGCTTGTTTGCATTCTCAGTACGTCTATGTTGATGTTAACAATATTTTGTTAAACAACATTTTTCTATGGTCTGACTTGTTAAAAGATTTCACATCCTTTTGACCAGTAAATTAACTTTCAGCTAACCTCGCGATCACAGACCTAGGCCATAAAGTTGAAATTGTCACCCTTTGATCACTGAATATACAAACATTTTTTTTTTTACTTTAGCTGACCTGCAGCACACCATTTACAACACCAGAACCCCGGAAAACTAATTAGATTACAGTTGAGTTGCAAACCCCAAAAACCTTTAGATGTTTTACAATCTTCGCTGACATGGTCGTAACAGTAAACACAAAGACATCAGATGCCAGACACCAGACGCGTTTCTACGCACTACTTGAGATGAAATATTTAGCCTTTCCTGTAATGTTGTAAAAGTTTCTCAAGAAAAGCCCATCTTGACATACCACATTCATTCCTGTTTAATATTTGTATGTCTAAACGCATGTTTTAATTGATATAGCAATGATATAGCAATGATAGAAGTTAATATTGACAACATAAAAGACGCATTCAAGGATTTAGACTACTAAAGTATGTGTGAGTGACTTATTAAAATTAAATAAAACAACACTTTTTTCCAACAAGGAATTTTTGTTGAGATGAAAAAATTAAATCGTATAGGCTAACCTAATTTTAAAGTAAAAACATCGGTCTAATATTAAAACCAAGTAGAATGTTTTCATCAAATGAGAACTGATGTGTTGTTATTAAAAAGATTACTTAGTTTAATTCTTTTAACATACATTTAAACCTTTGCGACCAACGTTATTAGGGAGGTGGGGGAAGTGTTAGAGTGTGTTATTTTTTGTTATTCGATGCTTTAAACATTTAAAACATAAAGATGTACATTACTGGTAGATTTACAAATACGGTCTGAAATTACACTAAATGTTTGTTCACACTCTGTACATCATAAAACAAATAAATGTAAAATAAATAAAACAACACTTAAGAAAAAAGAAAAAATATAAAGATAAAGAAAATGTAGGGGGGAGTAACAGATTTTAGAAGTCCTCTAATGAAGAATACAAAAATCTTGCTTTGGAACTTTTCATTCCTTTTAACGTCTCCAAATACATCACAAATTCCTCTTTAAACGCCACTAAACGTGGGGGAATTTAGAAAAACATACATTTATGAATGTAGAATTTCGTGCCAGAAGTTAATATTAACAAAATAAAAGACATATTCAATGATTTAGGCTACTAAAGTAAGTGTGAGTGGCTTATTAAAATAAAATAAAACATCAAGGACTTTTGTTTAGATTAAAAATAAAGAGCATATAGACTAACCTAGTCTTAAAGTAACTCATATACATAGATGTATCTAAAGATCCTGAAACAGTCCATACAGCAGCAGCAGCTATATATTTTCCAAGGGTTAGGTATAGAATACCAGAAAGAACATCTAATCATCCGTCTGTTTATACTACAGAAATTATTGTCATATTTTTGGCTCTTCAGTGGGGTTGAACACATTAATATACCTAAAGTAGTCATATGTTCAGACTCATTTTCAGTACTATCAAGTTTAAAGAGTGGTGAAGCTTCTACTAGACAAGACATTTTGTCAGGCATTTTACAGAGTTTGTTCAGAATACAAGCAAAAACAAAGATTTATTTTTTATGGATACCCACACATATAGGTAATGAAGGTAATGAAAGTAGTGGACCAGATAAAAACATTAAAATATCAGACATCAAATTTAATACAATGAGTAAATTAGAATTAAAAGGGCTAATAAAAAAAAAAAAAAAAAAAAAAAAAAACCATACAAAGATACCTGTCAAATTAAATGGGGTGGTGAGAATAAAGGACGGCATTTATATAATATAATATTATATAATATAATATAATATTCATATAATATTCAAAGAACAGTTGGAAATGAAAGGAGAATTTTGGAGGGGGGGGGGGGGGTTTGAAAGGAAGATCTCGCCATAGAATTGGACACATTGCACTTAATCAGTCATTATTTATAAGAGGAAAAACATGTGTCTGGACTTTGTGTTAAATGTGATCTTCCTGAAACAGTTGAACCTATTTTAATAAAATGTAAAAGTATTGGTAGTGGGGTTGCTTCAAACCGCGGACATGAAAAACAATCGCAGACTTGGCAACACTGGTTCAGGTGGAGCGGCAGTTACTACACAGAGTCGTAGTCTACCGACAACTAACACAAAATCGTTTTCAAAATCGACAAAGAATCGCTTGCGATTTTAACATCGATTTTGTGTAGATTGTCTGTGAATTACGGCTCGGTGTAGTAAATGCCAACCAGTGTTGCCAAGTCTGAGGTTGTTTTTTCCTGTCCGCAGGTCGAAGCGACCCCAATACAAATAACGTGATATTTAGCCCCTAAAATGCGAATTTTACCAAGGCAACCCTTCCAAAAAATTTATATTTTAATCCCGGGAAGCAATTTTTATCGGGGAACCACCTCGAAGCGCGATTGGGCTAGTTTTGGACTAGTTTTGAGAAGCAACTGGGCAGGATTTGTTTCTGAAAACCTGGCAACCCTGATCTGAACACAAGTGCTGGAGATATACTTCTAATTACAGGAGCGTCTTTACTGATGAGATGTGCATGAAAATCGCATTCGATTTTTTGCACAGCCCTAGTAGATGCCTACCTTTTTTTTCTTTTGTTTTAACTTTTCACCCGACGTGACAAATGACTACTTTCTTGGTTTGTAACATTGCTTTACGTTACCTTCTTTTTTTAGTTTGAGTCGATCTAACGTTACCGGAGACATCGTAACACTTTGCTGTGAGATCTTTTTTTCTTTTGTTTAACTCTCTGTCAGTAACAGTCTCGATTTTTAAAATTGTAGTTAGTGGTAAAGTACTACATAGATTTGACAAGTATCTTGTCTGATGTATTTTCTTTGAGATCCGCGTAAATGCCTACCATATTTTTTCTTTTGTTTTAATTTTTCATCCCGACCTGACAAACGCCAACTTTTCTGGTTTGTATCGTTTCTTTACATTCGCTTCTTTTTTTAGTATGAGGTAAGGTACAAATGCTAAAACTCTTGCTTAACGAAACATATCTGTTAGTTTTTGACTTGTTTAGTTGTTTTAGATAAATAACCAGTAACCTGGTTTTCTTTTTATTTAATTTGTAACAACTTTAACACCGTTTTTACACTACCAAGTACAAAAAAACCAACCATTACATTGTTTCCGTCTCGTCTGTGTTTATAACCTTTTTCTGATAGTTTTGACCTTAGTCGTTCTACATAAATATCCAGTAACCTAGTTTTCTTTTTAATTTGTAACAACTTTAGCAACGTTTTACACCTTTTTAAACTGCAATGCTACAAGCTCTCACGTCTTTTTCACGTGTTGCTTAACAAAACGTATCTGATAGTTTTTTGACTTGTTTAGTTGTTTTAGATAAATAACCAGCAACCTGGTTTTCTTTTTATTTCATTTGTTACAACTTTAACAACGTTTTTACATTTTTCCAACTACGAAAACGATCATTACATTGTTTCCATTTCTGTTTGTGTTTATAACCTTTTTCTTGAAATGCACTGTGTACTTAAAACCTTAATAAAAACTTCCCTTATACCATTTTCATGATTTCACCCCTTTTCAGAGTTTAAAAAGCACATAGATCCCAACACAACTCCCACCGAAATTCCTTCTTGGGTTCATAAGTTCATATTTAGGTCACTGGGCTGTACAAGGAGGGGAGGGGGGGTGTACAAACAGGTGTCCAGAACAGATGGCTTTTATGACCCTCCTCAATCAAATTTTTGGAGACAAGGTGCACATTACCCTCTCTCTTGGGTCAAGGCATCAAGAGCCACCACACACAGACATGTCCAGGAATTTGTTGAACCACAGACAACGTCAGAGGCATCTTACCTGGGCTAAGGAGAAGAAGAACTGGACTGTTGCCCAGTGGTCCTGAGTCCTCTTTTTAGATGAGAGCAAGTTTTGTATTTCATTTGGAAACCAAGCTCATAGTGTCCGGAGGTAGGGTTGGAGAAGCTCATAGTGTAAGTTGCTTGAAGTCCAGTTTTAAGTTTCCATGGTCTGTAATGATTTGGGGTGCAATGTCATCTGCTGGTGTTGGTCCATTGTGTTTTTTGAAAACCAAAGTCACTGCAGCCGTTTACCAATAAATTTTGGAGCACTCATGCTTCCTTCTGCTGACCAGCTTTTTGAAGATGCTGATTTCATTTTCCAGCAGGATTTGGCACCTGCCTACACTGCCAAATGCACCAAAAGTTGGTTAAATGACCATGGTGTTGGTCTGCTTGACTGGCCAGCAAACTCACCAGACCTTAACCCCATAGAGAATCTATGGTGTATTTTTAAGAGGAAAATGCAGATTAGCTGAAGGCCACTGTCAAAGAAACTTGGGCTTCCATACCACCTCAGCAGTGCCACAAGAGTCATTCTACGAAACGAGTGCCATTTCCATGTTGCAGTTTTCCAAATTTTCATGAAGAACAAACTTTTTTTCTTTTTCTTACAACTTTAAAGATATGTTAATCCTCCAACAAAACATATTTTCCCACCTCAGGCACAAAATCCTTAATAATATTATAATTTTTATTCACGCAAGGTTGTCTTTCTTGTACCACCCCATCACGGACAATAAAACAAGAAATTTATTTTTTTAAATCTAATGTTTTCCTAATAGTAAAATGTCCATTTTTTGGCAGCCATCAATAGAAAGTCTGTAAGTTAATCCATTTTTTTTATTTTCAAGTTTTTTTTATCTTTAAATATGAATTTAACATTTCATAGGCCTCTTTGTTTGTACTGAAAAAACGAATACACTTTAAAAATAAAAATAAAGTTACATTTATTTGATTAGTTCAAACAACAACATCATTCAACATTAATTTTTGTAAAATTACACTTATTTTACATACAATTGTAACAAAATTACCCTGTGACGGGGTGGTAACTGATGTCACAAAGTGATTCACTGTGAGAGGGTGGTATGGACAATGCGTTTATAAGATATGCTTGTTTTAAACTTTATACTACTGGGGGAGGGAAACATTAAACTTAGAGATTTAATGGAAAACATTGGTGATGAGTGAGTGAGTGAGTGAGTGAGTGAGTGAGTGAGTGAGTGAGTAATTGAGTGAGTGAGTGAGAGAGAGGGTGAGTAAGTGAGTGAGTGAGAGAGAGAGATAGTTTAGTGCGGAACGGGCCTTGGTTCACATGAAAAATCACTAATGTGAAAGCTGTCATCGGACCCTGGTGCGCACTGGGGTACCGAACCCGAGACTACCTGGAGAAGGTGGTTTGAGTTCATTTGCTCCCGAACTGTGGCGTGGTTCGCATTAATGTGCAAGCAACACAGACTCGGGTTTGCAATTGTTTAGGAAGTAAAGTATCCCGCGCATGCGTAACACTGTTGATATCATTGTTTCCTCAACACACGAGAGAGTCGAGGTTGATTCCACACACTCCTTAAAATCAAAATTTAATTAATTAAAATTAAATAAATAAAATAAATTATTATGCTGTGCTTAATAGCACCAAAAAAAAAAAACAGCTATGCTCAGTCGCGTTGTGTCCTCCATGCGTTTTACGTGTGCGTTTGCGTTGACATAAGCTGAATGCAAAAGCACCTGGGTTTGATACAACTATTGAGTATGAAATCAGACAAAGTTGCTAAAAATGATTAGCCTATATTAGAATCCTTGATTACATATTTTTGGCTCTTCAGTGGGGTTGAACACATTAATATACCTAAAGTAGTCATATGTTCAGACTCATTTTCAGTACTATCAAGTTTAAAGAGTGGTGAAGCTTCTACTAGACAAGACATTTTGTCAGGCATTTTACAGAGTTTGTTCAGAATACAAGCAAAAACAAAGATTTATTTTTTTATGGATACCCACACATATAGGTAATGAAGGTAATGAAAGTAGTGGACCAGATAAAAACATTAAAATATCAGACATCAAATTTAATACAATGAGTAAATTAGAATTAAAAGGGCTAATAAAAAAATAAAAAAAATAAAAAAAAACATACAAAGATACCTGTCAAATTAAATGGGGTGGTGAGAATAAAGGACGGCATTTATATAATATAATATTATATAATATAATATAATATTCATATAATATTCAAAGAACAGTTGGAAATGAAAGGAGAATTTTGGGGGGGGGGGGGGGTTTGAAAGGAAGATCTCGCCATAGAATTGGACACATTGCACTTAATCAGTCATTATTTATAAGAGGAAAAACATGTGTCTGGACTTTGTGTTAAATGTGATCTTCCTGAAACAGTTGAACCTATTTTAATAAAATGTAAAAGTATTGGTAGTGGGGTTGCTTCAAACCGCGGACATGAAAAACAATCGCAGACTTGGCAACACTGGTTCAGGTGGAGCGGCAGTTACTACACAGAGTCGTAGTCTACCGACAACTAACACAAAATCGTTTTCAAAATCGACAAAGAATCGCTTGCGATTTTAACATCGATTTTGTGTAGATTGTCTGTGAATTACGGCTCGGTGTAGTAAATGCCAACCAGTGTTGCCAAGTCTGAGGTTGTTTTTTCCTGTCCGCAGGTCGAAGCGACCCCAATACAAATAACGTGATATTTAGCCCCTAAAATGCGAATTTTACCAAGGCAACCCTTCCAAAAAATTTATATTTTAATCCCGGGAAGCAATTTTTATCGGGGAACCACCTCGAAGCGCGATTGGGCTAGTTTTGGACTAGTTTTGAGAAGCAACTGGGCAGGATTTGTTTCTGAAAACCTGGCAACCCTGATCTGAACACAAGTGCTGGAGATATACTTCTAATTACAGGAGCGTCTTTACTGATGAGATGTGCATGAAAATCGCATTCGATTTTTTGCACAGCCCTAGTAGATGCCTACCTTTTTTTCTTTTGTTTTAACTTTTCACCCGACGTGACAAATGACTACTTTCTTGGTTTGTAACATTGCTTTACGTTACCTTCTTTTTTTAGTTTGAGTCGATCTAACGTTACCGGAGACATCGTAACACTTTGCTGTGAGATCTTTTTTTCTTTTGTTTAACTCTCTGTCAGTAACAGTCTCGATTTTTAAAATTGTAGTTAGTGGTAAAGTACTGCATAGATTTGACAAGTATCTTGTCTGATGTATTTTCTTTGAGATCCGCGTAAATGCCTACCATATTTTTTCTTTTGTTTTAATTTTTCATCCCGACCTGACAAACGCCAACTTTTCTGGTTTGTATCGTTTCTTTACATTCGCTTCTTTTTTTAGTATGAGGTAAGGTACAAATGCTAAAACTCTGTTACCTAGTTTTCTAACTAGTAACAAAACAGCTTTTTAAATTGTAATAATACGAGCTCTCACATCTTTTTCATGTGTTGCTTAACGAAACATATCTGTTAGTTTTTGACTTGTTTAGTTGTTTTAGATAAATAACCAGTAACCTGGTTTTCTTTTTATTTAATTTGTAACAACTTTAACACCGTTTTTACACTACCAAGTACAAAAAAACCAACCATTACATTGTTTCCGTCTCGTCTGTGTTTATAACCTTTTTCTGATAGTTTTGACCTGTTTAGTCGTTCTACATAAATATCCAGTAACCTAGTTTTCTTTTTAATTTGTAACAACTTTAGCAACGTTTTACACCTTTTTAAACTGCAATGCTACAAGCTCTCACGTCTTTTTCACGTGTTGCTTAACAAAACGTATCTGATAGTTTTTTGACTTGTTTAGTTGTTTTAGATAAATAACCAGCAACCTGGTTTTCTTTTTATTTCATTTGTTACAACTTTAACAACGTTTTTACATTTTTCCAACTACGAAAACGATCATTACATTGTTTCCATTTCTGTTTGTGTTTATAACCTTTTTCTTGAAATGCACTGTGTACTTAAAACCTTAATAAAAACTTCCCTTATACCATTTTCATGATTTCACCCCTTTTCAGAGTTTAAAAAGCACATAGATCCCAACACAACTCCCACCGAAATTCCTTCTTGGGTTCATAAGTTCATATTTAGGTCACTGGGCTGTACAAGGAGGGGAGGGGGGGTGTACAAACAGGTGTCCAGAACAGATGGCTTTTATGACCCTCCTCAATCAAATTTTTGGAGACAAGGTGCACATTACCCTCTCTCTTGGGTCAAGGCATCAAGAGCCACCACACACAGACATGTCCAGGAATTTGTTGAACCACAGACAACGTCAGAGGCATCTTACCTGGGCTAAGGAGAAGAAGAACTGGACTGTTGCCCAGTGGTCCTGAGTCCTCTTTTTAGATGAGAGCAAGTTTTGTATTTCATTTGGAAACCAAGCTCATAGTGTCCGGAGGTAGGGTTGGAGAAGCTCATAGTGTAAGTTGCTTGAAGTCCAGTTTTAAGTTTCCATGGTCTGTAATGATTTGGGGTGCAATGTCATCTGCTGGTGTTGGTCCATTGTGTTTTTTGAAAACCAAAGTCACTGCAGCCGTTTACCAATAAATTTTGGAGCACTCATGCTTCCTTCTGCTGACCAGCTTTTTGAAGATGCTGATTTCATTTTCCAGCAGGATTTGGCACCTGCCTACACTGCCAAATGCACCAAAAGTTGGTTAAATGACCATGGTGTTGGTCTGCTTGACTGGCCAGCAAACTCACCAGACCTTAACCCCATAGAGAATCTATGGTGTATTTTTAAGAGGAAAATGCAGATTAGCTGAAGGCCACTGTCAAAGAAACTTGGGCTTCCATACCACCTCAGCAGTGCCACAAGAGTCATTCTACGAAACGAGTGCCATTTCCATGTTGCAGTTTTCCAAATTTTCATGAAGAACAAACTTTTTTTCTTTTTCTTACAACTTTAAAGATATGTTAATCCTCCAACAAAACATATTTTCCCACCTCAGGCACAAAATCCTTAATAATGTTATAATTTTTATTTACGCAAGGTTGTCTTTCTTGTACCACCCCATCACGGACAATAAAACAAGAAATTTATTTTTTTAAATCTAATGTTTTCCTAATAGTAAAATGTCCATTTTTTGGCAGCCATCAATAGAAAGTCTGTAAGTTAATCCATTTTTTTATTTTCAAGTTTTTTTTATCTTTAAATATGAATTTAACATTTCATAGGCCTCTTTGTTTGTACTGAAAAAACGAATACACTTTAAAAATAAAAATAAAGTTACATTTATTTGATTAGTTCAAACAACAACATCATTCAACATTAATATTTGTAAAATTACACTTATTTTACATACAATTGTAACAAAATTACCCTGTGACGGGGTGGTAACTGATGTCACAAAGTGATTCACTGTGACAGGGTGGTATGGACAATGCGTTTATAAGATATGCTTGTTTTAAACTTTATACTACTGGGGGAGGGAAACATTAAACTTAGAGATTTAATGGAAAACATTGGTGATGAGTGAGTGAGTGAGTGAGTGAGTAATTGAGTGAGTGAGTGAGAGAGAGGGTGAGTAAGTGAGTGAGTGAGAGAGAGAGATAGTTTAGTGCGGAACGGGCCTTGGTTCACATGAAAAATCACTAATGTGAAAGCTGTCATCGGACCCTGGTGCGCACTGGGGTACCGAACCCGAGACTACCTGGAGAAGGTGGTTTGAGTTCATTTGCTCCCGAACTGTGGCGTGGTTCGCATTAATGTGCAAGCAACACAGACTCGGGTTTGCAATTGTTTAGGAAGTAAAGTATCCCGCGCATGCGTAACACTGTTGATATCATTGTTTCCTCAACACACGAGAGAGTCGAGGTTGATTCCACACACTCCTTAAAATCAAAATTTAATTAATTAAAATTAAATAATTAAAATAAATTATTATGCTGTGCTTAATAGCACCAAAAAAAAAAAACAGCTATGCTCAGTCGCGTTGTGTCCTCCATGCGTTTTACGTGTGCGTTTGCGTTGACATAAGCTGAATGCAAAAGCACCTGGGTTTGATACAACTATTGAGTATGAAATCAGACCAAAGTTGCTAAAAATGATTAGCCTATATTAGAATCCTTGATTACATATTTTTGGCTCTTCGGTGGGGTTGAACACATTAATATACCTAAAGTAGTCATATGTTCAGACTCATTTTCAGTACTATCAAGTTTAAAGAGTGGTGAAGCTTCTACTAGACAAGACATTTTGTCAGGCATTTTACAGAGTTTGTTCAGAATACAAGCAAAAACAAAGATTTATTTTTTATGGATACCCACACATATAGGTAATGAAGGTAATGAAAGTAGTGGACCAGATAAAAACATTAAAATATCAGACATCAAATTTAATACAATGAGTAAATTAGAATTAAAAGGGCTAATAAAAAAAAAAAAAAAAAAAAAAAAACATACAAAGATACCTGTCAAATTAAATGGGGTGGTGAGAATAAAGGACGGCATTTATATAATATAATATTATATAATATAATATAATATTCATATAATATTCAAAGAACAGTTGGAAATGAAAGGAGAATTTTGGGTGGGGGGGGGGGGGGGGGGGGGGGGTTTGAAAGGAAGATCTCGCCATAGAATTGGACACATTGCACTTAATCAGTCATTATTTATAAGAGGAAAAACATGTGTCTGGACTTTGTGTTAAATGTGATCTTCCTGAAACAGTTGAACCTATTTTAATAAAATGTAAAAGTATTGGTAGTGGGGTTGCTTCAAACCGCGGACATGAAAAACAATCGCAGACTTGGCAACACTGGTTCAGGTGGAGCGGCAGTTACTACACAGAGTCGTAGTCTACCGACAACTAACACAAAATCGTTTTCAAAATCGACAAAGAATCGCTTGCGATTTTAACATCGATTTTGTGTAGATTGTCTGTGAATTACGGCTCGGTGTAGTAAATGCCAACCAGTGTTGCCAAGTCTGAGGTTGTTTTTTCCTGTCCGCAGGTCGAAGCGACCCCAATACAAATAACGTGATATTTAGCCCCTAAAATGCGAATTTTACCAAGGCAACCCTTCCAAAAAATGTATATTTTAATCCCGGGAAGCAATTTTTATCGGGGAACCACCTCGAAGCGCGATTGGGCTAGTTTTGGACTAGTTTTGAGAAGCAACTGGGCAGGATTTGTTTCTGAAAACCTGGCAACCCTGATCTGAACACAAGTGCTGGAGATATACTTCTAATTACAGGAGCGTCTTTACTGATGAGATGTGCATGAAAATCGCATTCGATTTTTTTGCACAGCCCTAGTAGATGCCTACCTTTTTTTTTTCTTTTGTTTTAACTTTTCACCCGACGTGACAAATGACTACTTTCTTGGTTTGTAACATTGCTTTACGTTACCTTCTTTTTTTAGTTTGAGTCGATCTAACGTTACCGGAGACATCGTAACACTTTGCTGTGAGATCTTTTTTTCTTTTGTTTAACTCTCTGTCAGTAACAGTCTCGATTTTTAAAATTGTAGTTAGTGGTAAAGTACTGCATAGATTTGACAAGTATCTTGTCTGATGTATTTTCTTTGAGATCCGCGTAAATGCCTACCATATTTTTTCTTTTGTTTAAATTTTTCATCCTGACCTGACAAACGCCAACTTTTCTGGTTTGTATCGTTTCTTTACATTCGCTTCTTTTTTTAGTATGAGGTAAGGTACAAATGCTAAAACTCTGTTACCTAGTTTTCTAACTAGTAACAAAACAGCTTTTTAAATTGTAATACTACGAGCTCTCACATCTTTTTCATGTGTTGCTTAACGAAACATATCTGTTAGTTTTTGACTTGTTTAGTTGTTTTAGATAAATAACCAGTAACCTGGTTTTCTTTTTATTTAATTTGTAACAACTTTAACACCGTTTTTACACTACCAAGTACAAAAAAACCAACCATTACATTGTTTCCGTCTCGTCTGTGTTTATAACCTTTTTCTGATAGTTTTGACCTGTTTAGTCGTTCTACATAAATATCCAGTAACGTAGTTTTCTTTTTAATTTGTAACAACTTTAGCAACGTTTTACACCTTTTTAAACTGCAATGCTACAAGCTCTCACGTCTTTTTCCATGTTGCTTAACAAAACGTATCTGATAGTTTTTTGACTTGTTTAGTTGTTTTAGATAAATAACCAGCAACCTGGTTTTCTTTTTATTTCATTTGTTACAACTTTAACAACGTTTTTACATTTTTCCAACTACGAAAACGATCATTACATTGTTTCCATTTCTGTTTGTGTTTATAACCTTTTTCTTGAAATGCACTGTGTACTTAAAACCTTAATAAAAACTTCCCTTATACCATTTTCATGATTTCACCCCTTTTCAGAGTTTAAAAAGCACATAGATCCCAACACAACTCCCACCGAAATTCCTTCTTGGGTTCATAAGTTCATATTTAGGTCACTGGGCTGTACAAGGAGGGGAGGGGGGGTGTACAAACAGGTGTCCAGAACAGATGGCTTTTATGACCCTCCTCAATCAAATTTTTGGAGACAAGGTGCACATTACCCTCTCTCTTGGGTCAAGGCATCAAGAGCCACCACACACAGACATGTCCAGGAATTTGTTGAACCACAGACAACGTCAGAGGCATCTTACCTGGGCTAAGGAGAAGAAGAACTGGACTGTTGCCCAGTGGTCCTGAGTCCTCTTTTTAGATGAGAGCAAGTTTTGTATTTCATTTGGAAACCAAGCTCATAGTGTCCGGAGGTAGGGTTGGAGAAGCTCATAGTGTAAGTTGCTTGAAGTCCAGTTTTAAGTTTCCATGGTCTGTAATGATTTGGGGTGCAATGTCATCTGCTGGTGTTGGTCCATTGTGTTTTTTGAAAACCAAAGTCACTGCAGCCGTTTACCAATAAATTTTGGAGCACTCATGCTTCCTTCTGCTGACCAGCTTTTTGAAGATGCTGATTTCATTTTCCAGCAGGATTTGGCACCTATGGAGAATCTATGGTGTATTTTTAAGAGGAAAATGCAGATTAGCTGAAGGCCACTGTCAAAGAAACCTGGGCTTCCATACCACCTCAGCAGTGCCACAAGAGTCATTCTACGAAACGAGTGCCATTTCCATGTTGCAGTTTTCCAAATTTTCATGAAGAACAAACTTTTTTTCTTTTTCTTACAACTTTAAAGATATGTTAATCCTCCAACAAAACATATTTTCCCACCTCAGGCACAAAATCCTTAATAATATTATAATTTTTATTCACGCAAGGTTGTCTTTCTTGTACCACCCCATCACGGACAATAAAACAAGAAATTTATTTTTTTAAATCTAATGTTTTCCTAATAGTAAAATGTCCATTTTTTGGCAGCCATCAATAGAAAGTCTGTAAGTTAATCCATTTTTTTATTTTCAAGTTTTTTTTATCTTTAAATATGAATTTAACATTTCATAGGCCTCTTTGTTTGTACTGAAAAAACGAATACACTTTAAAAATAAAAATAAAGTTACATTTATTTGATTAGTTCAAACAACAACATCATTCAACATTAATTTTTGTAAAATTACACTTATTTTACATACAATTGTAACAAAATTACCCTGTGACGGGGTGGTAACTGATGTCACAAAGTGATTCACTGTGACAGGGTGGTATGGACAATGCGTTTATAAGATATGCTTGTTTTAAACTTTATACTACTGGGGGAGGGAAACATTAAACTTAGAGATTTAATGGAAAACATTGGTGATGAGTGAGTGAGTGAGTGAGTAATTGAGTGAGTGAGTAATTGAGTGAGTGAGTGAGTGAGAGAGAGAGATAGTTTAGTGCGGAACGGGGCATGGTTCACATGAAAAATCACTAATGTGAAAGCTGTCATCGGACCCTGGTGCGCACTGGGGTACCGAACCCGAGACTACCTGGAGAAGGTGGTTTGAGTTCATTTGCTCCCGAACTGTGGCGTGGTTCGCATTAATGTGCAAGCAACACAGACTCGGGTTTGCAATTGTTTAGGAAGTAAAGTATCCCGCGCATGCGTAACACTGTTGATATCATTGTTTCCTCAACACACGAGAGAGTCGAGGTTGATTCCACACACTCCTTAAAATCAAAATTTAATTAATTAAAATTAAATAATTAAAATAAATTATGCTGTGCTTAATAGCACCAAAAAAAACAAAACAACTATGCTCAGTCGCGTTGTGTCCTCCATGCGTTTTACGTGTGCGTTTGCGTTGACATAAGCTGAATGCAAAAGCACCTGGGTTTGATACAACTATTGAGTATGAAATCAGACCAAAGTTGCTAAAAATGATTAGCCTATATTAGAATCCTTGATTTCCACACATTCATATGGAAAGCAGAACCACCCCAGGGTGGTAAATTACAGCCCAAAATAGCCGCAGATCTCCCATGTGGTCTGAAATATAGAAATATCTTGGTATTTGCATTAATATTGTAAAATAAAAAATAAAAATCAGTTTTCTCTTTCTATTTTGCATGACGGTGTGGTTGGTTTAAGCTTGACGGAACCTGCCTAACATGAAAAATCAACAACTAAAGAATGCAGAGGAATGTCAGTACTTGTCTGCTTTTGTTTTTGGTGGCAAAAAACAAAATGATTAAAATAGTGTATTATTCTTTAAAAAATATATATTTTTATCATGTATCATGTTATCAAAAACACTTGAATGAATAATCTTTATAAACACATTTTTGGACATGTTTTATGCATCTCATCAAATGTTGCGGACCCAAAGGGCACCCGTTTCGTAGAATGACTCACAAACTGATCACCTCCATGGCATGCTGAATTGATGCAGTATTTAAAGCAAAAGTAGTTCCTACCAAGTATTGAGTATGTGTACAGTAAGTGAACATACTTTCCAGAAGGCCAACAATTCACTAAAAATGTTTTTTTTTTTTTTGTCTTATGAAGTATTCTAATTTGTCGAGATTGTGAATTGGTGGGTTTTGTTAAATGTGAGCCAAAATCATCACAATTAAAAGAACCAAAGACTTAAACTACTTTAGTCTGTGTGCACTGAATTTATTTAATACACAGGTTTCTTAATTTAAGTTGAATTATTGAAATAAATAAACTTTTCCATGACATTCAAATTTATTGAGATGCACATATAGACTCCAGGGCTTGACATTAACGCTTCATTAACACCAGACAAGTAAGCATGCTTGGGTAAATATTCAAAATAAAATGTTTTTATGTTTAAAATACAGTTATTTAGGTAACATCGCACAACGTTTTTACCATTACAATTGTTTCTATTTAACTGTTTCAATAAACAGTTCAATAAGCAAATTACTTAGGTCACTTACATTTTAGGTGGTAACACAGCGCACCTCACAGCAACCAGCCCATTCATTGCTGAATGATTCCGTGTTTTGAACGAATTGGTTGAGTCAAAGTTTCATTAGCACATGCATAAACATCTGATGAATCAGCCGTTTGAACGAATCGTTTGAATGAACAACTCAGTGACTCACTCATTAAACGTTCAGTACAGGCTCCTATTGGCATTTTAATTTAGTTTAAAAGTATAATTACCACCATCATTTCTTGTTTGAATATTTCAAAAAAATATTTCAAACAATCTCATAACATTATAATTGTATTTGTTGTATTTTTTCAGTGTAGATTAAGTGAAAATGTATAGATAACAATAATCAAATTATCATAATTGAATTTATAGATTAAATGTAAGAATTTGAAATGAACGATGAAGTATTAATGACGTTGGGGGAGAAAACTGATAATAATATTGCGGCAGAATCCCGGCAGAATCCCTATAATCCCGAGTCCGACACCATAGTGCGCATAGTTCTGTTCCGTCCAGGGTTTCTTCCTTTCTCCAGCATCCCCTACATAGGACAAGCGGTGCGGAGAATAGACAAACATGTGCAAGTATGGCCTCATTCTGGAGTATTGATTTAATATATACTTCTCTGTATGCAGCGCAGAGCATGTTTTAGTATGCAAGCTATGCGCGAGCGCGTGCGCGCGCCTGTGTTTTGAATGGAGGGGGAGGGTCATTGAGTTCATTCGCACTACAGCAGAAGCGCCCTCCAGAGATTCACTCTCTCTCACACACACTCTCACTTCAGGAATATGTGTCAGATGGATGGTGAGGCGAAAAACAAGAGTGTTTAAAATATGGTGCAAACGGTACGCGCCTCCGCGCTTCGCTTGGCCTTTTATCAGGACAAAGGAAGTCGATGAGCCGTTCTAAGCTACTGCCATTTTCAGGTCAGTCGAGGAGACTCGCCGGTGCTCGAACTGTCGATAAGCGGAACACAGAGCAAAGCGATGAAGCACCGTGAATGATTATGGCCGATATTCACCGAAGGGGCACGGACAGAGGTAGAGGCAGGATGACATCAGGATACTCGCAGCAGTACGCGAGCGGAAAACCGTCAGACATACAGGAGCTGGCGTCCAAGCGCGTGGACATCCAGAAGAAGCGCTTCTACCTGGACGTGAAGCAGAGCACCCGTGGCCGCTTCCTGAAGATCGCCGAGGTGTGGATCGGCCGAGGCCGGCACGACAACATCCGCAAGAGCAAGCTCACCCTCTCCATGTCTATGGCCCCCGATTTGCGCTACTGCCTGGGCGAATTCATCGATTATTACGCGCACATCGGGCTTCGAGGAAGCCAGGCGCCAGACCACCGGCCGGAGGGGCAGAGCAACGGTCAGGGACGCGCGCCGTACCCTCTGAGAGCAGCGGATCTGGCGGCGTCCCCCAGCGGCTCTGCCGCGTCCGAGGAGCAGACGCACAGGGTGCTGAAGAGCGAGTTCATCGAGCGGGACAATAGGAAGTATTACCTGGACCTGAAGGAGAACCAGCGCGGCCGGTTCCTGCGCATCAGACAGACAGTCAACCGAGGACACGGAAGCATGGGTTACTACGGGCAGGGTATCGAGCAGACCATCGTGCTGCCCGCGCAAGGTCTCATCGAGTTCAGAGATGCGCTGTCTCAGCTCATCGACGACTACGGTGACGACGAGCCAGAGCGGGCCTGCGCGCGGAACCACGACGAGTCGCCCGAGCTACCCGATGCCGCGTCGTTCCGCGTCGACAACAAGCGATTTTACTTCGACGTAGGCTCGAACCGCTTCGGCGTCTTTCTGAAGATCAGTGAGGTCCGGCAGCCCTACAGGAACACTATTACCGTCCCGCTGAAAGCCTGGGCCAGCTTCGGGGAGAACTTCATGAGGTATGAGGAGGAGATGCGGCACATCTTCACCTGTCATGAAGAGAAGAGGAGAGGCACGGAAGAGCACGAGGATTGACGAAAACTAACGTACTTCTGATACTTTTGATTGTTAGTTGTACCTCTAGCCTCCTGCGGTTCTAGCGGACGATCGTGACCGGTGCCGGACAGGTGCAGTCTTTCATTAGGTGTGTGTGTGTGTGTGTGTGTGTGTGAGCGCTTAGTAGAGCATTGGGAATCGGTGTTATTACATCCAGTAGCCTACTTCTTCCCAGGCTTAACGTGTGGGGCTGCTGTGCAATTTCTCAAAGCTGGGAATCAAATAATCAAGGTCTTATTAAGCACTTATATCAGAAAAGCCCTGCACACGATCAAGTGCGGAATATTTCGATTGGTCAAAGTGAAGGTTTTTTTTTTTTTTTTTACAGCCTGACTTTGTCAATGATAAAGAGAACTGCAACAATTTGCCATTGCAGAAATACTGATTTCCTCATTTGAAATTAGAAACCAAAAAGTGCATTAATATTTAAAATATTTGGATTCATTATTTACACACTAGCCTAATGAAAAATACCTAACACAATGAGGCTGCTCTAACTATAAAGCATCAAATATATGACATTGTGTGTCCATGCTTTAGCATAAATGAACGGACACGTCAAGATTACTTTTTTTAAAAGTTTAAAGTTTTTAAAAGTGGCTTTAAATAATGGATTTTAATCTCTCTGATGAGACAAAATCATCATTGATAGGTGTGCAATATATTATTTTTCCCTGACAGTTGTTTTAATATAACAGAATTTAGTTTAGCTTGGTTTTGCAGGGTTATGTGGTCATATGTGAAATGCTGAAAAGAATTGTCACACTGGGTTTACACAAACCTAAAATAGGTTTCAATGCATTTAACATGTCATTCCTCTCAAAACAATAGCTGTTTAAATCTACTTATCGTCATACACATATTCTACTGCATCACTAATACGTAATCATTTGTTTTTTAAATAGTATTTGATCAAATTTAACAAAAAATAACAAGCAAATTGCAGCATCCTCAGATGTCCTTCACTTCAAATTCACTGGATTGCAGGAAATGGTTTTTGCAGATTTTGGCAGTTTTAAGTCTATACTGAAATTGGGCCTACTATGGACAGTATGCATTTTGCAATCTGAATTGCATTCAAATAAAATATAAGCAGTAGTGTACTATTATGAAAACACAGGATTTGTTACCTAGTTGCCTTTACTATAACTTTTTCCTGGGGTTGTAGCATTTAGAGACATGGCTTCTGTTAATTTGTACTGTAATTATTGTCCAGCTGACAGGAAAAGCAATTCGTTTCAGCACTTCTTTTTTTTCCCTACATTCGTAAAACGTCTGTGTGTGTGTGAGAGAGAGAGAGAGAATATTTATGTTTTAGCAGAAAATGACTGAATTATGGATAAATTCTGTTGGTTAGTGTTAAGATGCTGATCTATAAAAGACACCTCCTACAGGAAGCACTTTATTCAAACAGCACTTTGAGCTGCTTCATCTGCTTTACCACTGCAAAGAGAACCTTCATTTTTTCATATGTAAAGATTCACAATCACGCTCCCAGATTAGCACCTCAGCTTTTCAGAAGTGCATTCATCTGTTTGCTCTCTGCACTTCTTGGTTCATTTCGATCAGGTTTGATTGCAATGATTTATTTCAAGGATCTGATTAGCATATCACTGACACCAAGTATTCAGTCTGCGATTGTATTGTTCTCTTTGTGTAGTTCGTTTCTTATGACTGTCTGCACACCGATTTCTTATAATAAGGGCTGTTATAGAAGGACGCAGTATATACTAGCATGGGTCATAATGCTTAGTATACAGATTTCCTGTATTTATAAGGTAGGAAAGTTGAGGCAGTTATTTTCACCTCAAATTTCAAACCTTTTTTCTACCAGGCGCATCAAAATATTTAGAAAGATACCTTTGAATGGCACCATCTGGTTGTCCTCTTTTACCTATAAAGTTGTAAACGTGTAAAGCTGGTGCAAAATTGATGAACCATGTGCACTTTAAAAATCAGTATCAGTACAGGTTTGTTCCCAACAAAGATGTTAGTAGAAGTATACTTGTTATACATGTATGTGCAAAGCATGACCAGAAGAGAGCAGTGTTCGTATGATGTTTTTCTTGCTTTATGTATAGTCGGTATATAAATATTGTTAGTGTACACAATTTACCACCCTGATAAAGCCGCTTATTTCATTCTAAAGGAATTATTTGGGGAGACTGATGTTTATTTTCCTGTAATGTTAGAGGAAACAGCTATGTCAATTTATGAGGCCATCTCAAAATGCGATTATATTGCAGCTATATCAGAGTTACTCTAAACACTTGAATTCATGAAATTGGACTGTTATGCATAACATGAAGTCATGAAGTCACAGTTTTCAACCCATAGGCCTTAAAATCATTACACAATGTGGTTGTAATGATTGACTTTAGGGTTACAAATTGTCATTCAAACGTAGTTTGCCTTCATCTCTAAAATATAACATTTTGTATGCATGTTGTTAGAAAACTAAATAACAGATGAAAAGGTATTTTAAATGTGACAATGTGACCATGCAAATAAAGTGAACAATAATACAAAGTAAAACAGAAAAATATTTTAAGTTTGTGGAAAATCAAAATATAACAGCAGAGATGCATACATTTATGTATATGTTCTTGATAGTGGTGTGGGTAATATGATGTTGTAAAAAAACAAAGGTGTTCACAAATCTTTCTTTGCCCTTTTTTATCTTTGTGTTGACCATCTGCAGTTGGAATTAAGACATGCCAGTGTTTGTTAAATGATTTTAAAAGATGGCAAAATTCTAAAAAATGTTTTGGTGTAACTTTAGAAAATTAATGTAGTGTGTCCTCCTTTAGAGCCTTCAAATAATATACTATTCAAAAACAAGAATGAAATGGTTCTGTCTAGTTGCACTTTCTTTTCATGTGAGTACTGTATTAGTTTCTGTTTAAAATGTATGGTACAGTATAAATATTCCTGATTTGCCTTGTAATGTTTTAAAAGGTTGAAATATGTAGGATAGATATCTGACGAAATATGAAGTTTTAAATTTGACGTTCGTGCATGCAAACAGTAGGGTCCTGACAAACTTCAAATATATAATATGAAAAAATGGTGCTATATGAGAACTTATAAAGGTGCTGAACTGGACCCTAGCTGAATGCATGATGAATGACAATGGAAACAGTAGAACAAACCCGAAGCTAAATGCTGTTGTCAATCTCAAGAATGATGACAAGATGCCCTTTTTCAACGTGAGCACTTATGCGTAACTGTAAATCATGCATACTTCCAGAAGCTCATCTATGTCTGTGTAGTCGTGAGCCAACTTTCCAGTTGTGTGTGGAGGCTCCCTGCACACAAGTCTGGCTTTATTCTCCAATTAAAGGGGTCATATGATGCTATTTTTTTCCCTTTCTCTGTGGTGTGTTACAAGCTCTTGGTACATAAAAAAGATCTGGAAAGTTCAAAAAAATCTGCTGACTGTGCCATTCTCATGCCATCCTCTGCTCACACAAGACCATGATGTGTGACGCTGTTTTGCTGAGAAAGCGAAACTACTATGTTTATGTCTCGTCGCTCCAGCCGGACACAATATGTTAAGGGGGTAACATTTCCGTCACACACTTGAGGTATTCTGCCAATCACAATGCACTGGATAGCTGGCCAATCGCAACACATCTTGCTCTTCAGAGCAATAAGCTTTGTAAAAATTTATGTGTTTCAGAAGGCGGGGCATAGAGGAGAAACAGTACTGTACAATATGTGGAAAATTATGTTTTTTAACCTTAATCCCGCTTAAACACATTTCATTACACCAAATACACAAAATAATGTTATTTTTAGCAGCATCATATGACCCCTTTCAGGTTGCTTTAGGCAGGATGACATAAGAAAGTTGCGTTTGCTACACAAAAATATGTCAGAAATGCAACCAGAGAGCAGCCCAAGTGCCATGGCTGCTACTCAGTTTTTACGGTGAATAACACTGGTGGGTGAAAGCTTGAATCAGTAGATGTCTCATGGTTGATGTCCTCGCCAAAGTACATGTTGAAATGTGTGATGCTTATTTACAGCTACCCAATATTTGTGTGTAAAGTTCCACAGACAATCTAATAAAATACTTTTTTATGTTTAAAATGTGTTTTGATCAACTCTTCAGATATCGTTGGCTAATATTATATTATTGACACTCTTTTTTTTCCACATTATAGTGAATTCATAACTTATTATTGGAATTACTGTATTTTGGTATGACATACTTTTAGCATAGAAAATGTACATTTTCAGTAGTTTTTACTTTTGAGTTCAGTCAATGCAATAACCACGCTCTCTCAGCTGATTTAGGCTTCAAGACCAAAGGGTCAAGCCGTCTTCTTTTTGAGATGTTATGTGCTTTTGTAAGGCTAGATAAAAGCAATATAGCACACTGAATCTTAACTGTAATACTCTTCCATATGTGTCAGGAAGAAATATCCCTTTGAGCTCAAAGTGCTTAAGCCATGATTTCAGATAGCCACCTGATCTTAACCTCTCTTGTCTTTTCTTTCAGAAATACTGGTTATTTTTGACGGATATTGTGAAACTTGTGTATTAATTAAATTCAATGCACACAGACTGAGGTAGTTTAAGTTTTTGGTTCTTTTAATTTTTTGATAATTTTGCGTTTAGCAAAAACCCAACAATTCATCTCAACAAATTAGAATACTTCATAAAAAACATTTTAGTGAATTGTTGGCCTTCTGGAAGGTGTGTTAATTTACTGTACATGTACATGTACTCATTACTTGGTAGGGGCTCATTTTGCTTCAATTACTGCCTTAATTTGGTGTCGCATGGAGGTGATCAGTTTTTGGCACTGCTGAGGTGGTCTGGAAGCCCAGGTTACTTTGACAGTGACCTTCAGCCCATCTGCATTTTTTGGTCTCTTGTTTCTTATTTTCCTCTTGACAATACCCTATAGATTATCCATGGGGTTCAGGTCTGGTGAGTTTGCTGGCCAGTCAAGCACACCAACACCATGGTCATTTGACCAAATTTTGTTGCATTTGGCAGTGTAGGCAGGTGCCAAATCCTGCTGGAAAATGAAATCAGCATCTTCAAAAAGCTGGTCAGCAGAAGGAAGCAAGTCAAGTCAAGTCACCTTTATTTATATAGCGCTTTAAACAAAAAACATTGTGTCAAAGCAACTGAACAACATTAATTAGGAAAACAGTATGTCAATAATGCAAAATGACAGTTAAAGGCAGTTCATCATTGAATTCAGTGACGTCATCATTCAGCTCAGTTCAGTTTAAATAGTATCTGTGCAATAATTTGCAATGAAGTCAACGATATCGCTGTAAATGAAGTGTCCCCAACGAAGCATGCCAGAGGTGACAGCAGCAATGAACCACAGAATGGAGAAAAAACCCTGGGGTTATACCAGGCTCAGTCAGGGGGTGGGGGGATTAGTTCTCCTTCTGGCCAGACAATTCCAGGCTGCAGCAAATTCACATTGTGCAGAAGAAAGTGAAAGTGAAAGTGATGTCACATACATCCAAGTATGGTGACCCATACTCAGAATTCGTGCTCTGCTTTTAACCCATCCAAATTGCACACACACAGCAGTGAACACACACACACTGAACACACACCTGGAGCAGTGGGCAGCCATTTATGCTGCGGCGCCCGGGGAGCAGTTGGGGGTTCAGTGCCTTACTCAAGGGCACCTAAGTCATGGTATTGAAGGTGGAGAGAGCACTGTACATGCACTCCCCCCACATACAATTCCTGCCGGCCCGAGACTCAAGCTCACAACCCTTCAATTGCGAGTCTGATTCTCTAACCATGAGGCCATGACTTCCCCCTATCATAGAGCTGAGTATCATCAGCATAACAGTGAAAGCTAACACTGTATTTCCTGATATCTATAACATGTAAAGAGTGAAGAGTCACGGCCCTGGTACTGAGTCTTGAGGTACTCCATACTGCACTTGTGATAGGTATGATACCTCTTCATTCACTGCTGCGAATTGATGGAGGTCATATAATTACAATTTAAACCATGCTAATGCATTTCCATTAATGCCAACAAAGTTTTCTAGTCTATGCAAAAGAATGTTGTTTAGTCATAAGAGGATCTAGGACTTCTGGAAGCACCTCTTTTAGGAGCTTAGATGGAATAGGGTCTAACATACATGTTGTTGGTTTAGATGATATTAAACAAGTTTATAAAATTCTTTCTCTCCTATAGTACAGAATGAGTGGAACTGTTCCTCAGGAGATCTATAGTGCACTGTCTGATGAAATACTGCAGCTGATGGCTGCATGGTTTCAATTTGATCTTTAGTAGTATAGATCTTTAGAAGTACAGTAGTTCATAAAGTCCTTACTGCTGTGATGTTGGGACATGTTAACACCTGTTGATGCTTTATTTTTTGTTAATTTAGCCACAATTCTTTCTTTTAAAAGAGACAAAAAGTAATCAGATCTAGGAGTTGTTAATGCTTTTCTGTAGGATAGGGTACTTTCCCACTAAACAATATGAAGTAACTCTAGTTTTGTTTTCCTCAAGCTGAGCTTAATCTTCCATAAGCATGAAGGAGAAACTATTTAAAATGCTAGAAAAGAGAGAGTCCATAGTTTCTGTTACATCATCAAGTTGTTCTGAGGTTTTGGATATGCTAAGGAATTGGGATACATCAGGAAGGTTATTTACAAAGCAGTCTTTTGTGGTAGAAGTGATGGTTCTACCATACTTGTAACAAGAAGTAGAATTTACAGTTTTAGCTACTGTATATGAATTTTGCACAAAACTAAATAATGATCTGAGATATCATCGCTTGGCTGCATAATTCCAAAACCTATCAACATCAATTCCAGAATCATACTTAACTCTAGAGTATGATTCTGACAATGAGTAGATCCTGAGATGTGTTGTCTAACATACAGTACATGTGGCCTGTATACCGTACTCTTCTTATTCCGAGGTCACCGTAGCCATCCAGTCTGTATCCAGATCAGAGGGTCACTGCAGTCACCCGGATCCAGTACGTATCCAGAAGGGATGGTGGATCGGCACCTAGAAAGGACCTCTACATCCCTGAAAGACAGCGGAGACCAGGACAACTAGAGCCCCAGATACAGATCCCCTGTAAAGACCTTGTCTCAGAGGAGCACCAGGACAAGACCACAGGTAACAGATGATTCTTCTGCACAATCTGACTTTGCTGCAGCCTGGAATTGAACTACTGGTTTCGTCTGGTCAGAGGAGAACTGGCCCCCCAACTGAGCCTGGTTTCTCCAAAGGTTTTTTTCTCCATTCTGTCACCGATGGAGTTTCGGTTCCCTGCTGCTGTCACCTCTGGCTTGCTTAGTTGGGGACACTTCATCTACAGCGATATCATTGACTTGATTGCAAATAAATACTCTTTTAAAATAATGTAATAATCAGGTTTTAGCCAGGTTTCTGTCAAACAGAGCACATCTACAGTAGGTTATAATCAGTGATCATATCATTTATAAAATGTGCATTCATAGAAAGGGACCTGATATTCAATAAGCCAAGATTTATCATTTGTTTATCTGTATTGTGTCTGTTTTTATTTGTTAAACCTCAATTAAATTGTTTCTCTTAAATTGGTTTGTTTTTTTGTTCGGGGAACAGACACAGTCTTTAGAGTGTGATATAGATGAAAGTGTGTGCTGAGAATTAACTGAATTCTGTGACATAAGGCGATTAGCAGATGGTCAGTTTTGCCAGTCTTTCTGCTTCCTGACCAGGGCCCCAGTAGTTAAGTACAAACTCCTAAGACTATGTGCCATATCTCTAGAGAGAAGAGTGGCACCACCCCAGGAGGGATGAAGACCATCTCTTTTCAACAGGTCAGGCCTGCCTCCAAAAGCTTGTCCAGTTGTCTATGAAAACTGTTCATCTCCGGGCACCACATAGACATCCAGCAATTGAGTGATGACAATCTGCTATGTATTTCGTCACCACAGTAAGCAGGGAGGGGACCAGAGCATATTACAGTTTCTAACATCGTGCTTGCAAGTTCACACACCTCTTTAATTTTATTTTTAGTGATCTCTGACTGGCGCGTCGAAATCATAATTAGTCCCGCCGTGAATAACAATCTTACTGTATTTACGTTTAGCATTAGCCAGCACTTTTAAATTTGCCAAGATGTCAGGCGCTCTGGCTCCCAGTAAAGATTTGACTATGGTGGCTGGTGTCTCTATTTTCATGTTCTGTACAATAGAATCACCAATAACTAGAGCACTTTCATCAGGTTTCTCAGTGGGTGCATCACTGAGTGGGGAGAATCTGTTTAATGTTTTGATCGGAACAGAAGAGCATTGTTTTGACCCGCGACTATCTCTCCTCACAGTCACCCAGTTGCCCTGCTGCAGTAGTGTTGTTACTGGAACTGAACGACGTACAGGACTCCCTGAGTTAGTCACATCCAAAGCCATATATAGAGCCCACGCATTCTTACTATCCTCAATTAAAGTTTGGATGCGTGTCTCTAATTGTGAAATCTTCTTTCTCAACCTGTTTCCCTGCATTTGTGAATCCCTCGTCGCTGACAGAGAGAGATAAACTCGCTGACAGAGAGAGATAAAAAATGTGGCAAGCAGTGCAAATAACAATAGCAGGAGAATCCATTACTCACCGTGATTGATGAAAGATTCTTACCACAGTTGTTTGATGAACTTGTGACAAAACATTGCACCCCAAATCATCACAGACTGTGGAAACATAACACTGGACTTCAAGCTACTTGGGCTATGAGCTTCTCCACCCTTCCTTCAGACTCTAAGACCTTGGTTTCCAAATGAAATACAAAACTTGCTCTGATCTGAAAGGAGGACTTCGGACCACTGGGCAACAGTCCAGCTCTTCTTCTCCTTAGCGCAGGTAAGACGCCTCTGACGTTGTCTGTAGTTCAGGAGTGGCTTAACAAGAGGAATATGACAAATGTAGCCAAATTCCTTAACACATCTGTATGTCTTGACCCCAGCCTCAGTCCTTTCCTTGTGAATTTCATTCAAATTCTTGAATCGATTTTCCTAGACAATCCTCAAAAGGATGTGGTTCTCTCGTTTGGTTGTGCATCTTTTTCTTCAACACTTTTTCCTTCCACTCAACTTTCTGTTAAAATGCTTGGATACAGCTCTCTGTGAATGGTTAACTAATTTGGCAATGAATTTTTGTGGCTTACCCTCCTTGTGAAGGGTGTCAATGAATGTCTTCTGGACAACTGTCAGATCAGCAGTCTTCCCCATGATTGTGTAGCTTAGTGAACCAAACTGAGAGACAATTTTGAAGGCACAGGTTTTGAGTGGATTAGCTGATTTGTTTTGATAGTGAATTGGTGGTTTTTTTGTTTTATGTAAGTCAAAATTATCACAGTCTGTGTGAATTGAATTTATTTAATAGACAAGTTTCACAATTTGAATTTAATTATTTAAATAAATTAACTTTTCCACGACGTTCTAATTCTATTTCTAATTCATTCTATTTTTAGCTGTTTTACATGGCAGCATGCATAGGATGTGCAAGTGTTTAATGAGCTTGTGTCAGAGAACTGAATAATTCGCAAGAAGGAGAAAAAAAAGGAAGCAGTTTCACATGCTGGTGTGTTTTTTTTTCATATGAAGTCCTGTGGCAACCTTTGACCCATATATCAAGAAGAAATTCTTAAATAGTATAATACTAAAATGTGTGTGTGTGTGTGTGTGTGTGTGTATATATATATATATATATATATACAGTACAGACCAAACGTTTGGAAACATTACTATTTTTAATGTTTTTGAAAGAAGTTTCTTCTGCTCATCAAGCCTGCTTTTATTTGATCAAAAAAAATGTAATATTGTGATATATTATTACAATTTAAAATAATTGTTTTTAAATTTATTATACTTTAAATTATAATTTATTTCTGTGATGTAAAGCTGAATTTTTAGGATCATTATCACATGATCCTTTAGAAATCATTCTAATATGATGATTCATTATCAAAGTTGGAAACAGTTCTGCTGCTTAATATTTTTTCAGATCATGTGATACTTTTTTAGGATACTTTGATGAATAAAAAATAAATAAAAAAGAAGCTATGTTTTTAAAATATAAATATTTTGTAATAACAATATACACTACTGGTCAGTAATTTTTAAATAAAATCAATACTTTTATTCAGCAAGGATGTGTTAAATTGATAAAAAGTGATAGTAAAGAAAATATATTATTAGTATGTATTATTAGAATTTTTTTTTATTTTGAATAAATGCAGTTCTTTTTAAGCTTTTATTCATCAAATATATTAGACAGCAGAACTGTTTCCAACACTCATAATAAATCAGAATATTAGAATGATTTCTAAATGATCATGTGATAGACTGGATGTTACATGTGACACTGAAGGCTGGAGGAATGATGCTGAAAATTCAGCTTTGCATCACAGGAATACATTTTTTTTTTAAGTATATTCAAATAGAAAACTATTATTTTAAGTTGTAATAATATTTCACAATATTACTGTTTTTTCTGTATTTTTGATTAAAAAAAAATGCAGGCTTGATGAACAGAAGAAACTTCTTTCAAAAACATTAAAAATAGTAATGTTTCCAAACTTTTGGTCTGTACTGTATATATATATATATACATATATGAAACTAAATTATCCAAAAGTTCTCATCTCTTGTCTATGTGGGTGATAAATTTCAAGGCTCATTGGTGGTTGGACTAAAGAAGAACCCGTGGTGTTAGTAACAGTACTAGGTAATTTCCTGTGCCTTTGCTGTTCAGCGTTTGAGGTCAAGCGATTTCCTTTTTGGTATGTCTCACTTGATGTTCCTCAAACTGAAGTGACAAACTTTGCACAGTTCCCTGCTAAGACATTTTAGATCATGTTGTACATGTTCAACTGCCATTTTACATGATGGTAAGTACCCATAATATTTATCTTTCAAGTTGAAAGATTATTTCTTTCAATGTGTTGATACCTGTTAGTTTGTTTGCTCGGTTATAGTGTAGATGTGAATTTACTTATATAAACATTTCACATATATACAGCTTTGTTTTCACACTGGCATGCTGTCATATGAAACATAACCAACATGTAGTAATACTAAATGCTTCTAATAATACACCTTTAGCCAAATATTTCACTAGAAGCTATGTGATTTGCTATGTTGAATTATAGCAACATTCCCTAAACCTTGAGTTTAGTAACGCTGAACTGACGACTTCTGAAGGCTTCTTTTTTTATACATGTAAAAGCTTAAATACCTATGTCTCCATTTACATTTCATGCTGTGGCAGTGTGATTATCTTCCAAGATGCATTTCTTTTCTTTTTTCAGTAAAAATTTCTACAACACCTCTTTTGCCATTTAACATCCTATTAGTCTGTTGAAAAGTTGTTGTTGGGAAAAATAAATAAAAAATCAATGAACTTTTGTGGTCATAAAGTCACATGGAAAATAGTACAAAGAGCTCACCAAGAATAACAGCATTTATGCAAAGTGCATGTTTGTGAGCACTACGGCATAAATAAAAACAGTGAAGCTCTCACTGAAATATAGACTGTCTTTTTACATGTTAGATTAATGTTTTTCAGGGTGAATATCAGTTGTAAACAAGTATGGAGAAAAGACAGCGTGAGGAAACATTAGAGGGCTCCAGATCACAGAAGTCAACATTAACAGGAACACTGACACTGAAGAACTTCACCATACCCAGGAAGAAACGGACCTCTGGAGAAGGTTTTACTAGTTATCTCATAATCTAAATCAACAAAATATTCTTTGTGATAGCATATGTAAACTGGTTTCATGGTGGTGCTGTCATAATCTAGAGTTACTGTTAAATTTATCAGGTGCTTTAAAAAAGTATTTTTTATTTATTTATCTTTTTTACTTCTTTTCGGTCAGTCCTTTTGGAATGTTGTTCAGAGGAAAGCCGTGACTACAACCTCATTCAGACAAAACTGAGAGATGCCAAGCTGGACACTAGAAAGGACCGAGCAAATGCATGGGTCTGGAAAGATGTTCATTTAGTGCACAATGAGGAGCTTCTTAAAATGTTCTCTGAAAAAAGGTAATGACATAAAATCTAACAACAACACACAACAACATGCTGGCCAGTTGCTACATTTTCCAGTGCAGTTGGAGGCCTTTCTCTTGTGGCTTTAAGCATGCGGCACCTTCAATGATGCTGCTTTATTTGTTATCTTCTGTAGCTGTATATTCAGCAATGAAAATGATTTTTGATTCCACAATAAATGAACGTTGCTTTTTATTGCATATCTGTCACCGCTCAACAACTGACTACAGGGCAGAGATGCGTACTAAAGGAAGACATGGGAGAGAAATGGAAGAAAGATTTTGTTTTTTAGTAGCATCGGACCAAATGGCAGCCCAGATTTATCAGCACGGTTTACGGGTTGGCAGCACAGTCCAGTATGCCTTGGGAAAGCCATCACATGGAGTATATCTCTTTAGGCATGTCGATGTGGCTCTGAGTTCTTATACCAGCGTATTAAGTGCAAAAAAAATATTAATTTTCAAGGTTTGTCGAATGTTTCCTGTGTCCTTTACAGTCTAAACATTGTGAAATTACATTTATTAATGGGATGACAATAATGAACATTATTGTGTTTCGTGGCTTCAGGTTCTTTATGGAAAGGTGAAAAAAATCGCCCCAAGCCTGGAATGGAACAAAACACAAGATCCTACTGTGGGCTTTGACTGTCACATGTGTAAAGATGCAGTGTCCCATCGAGACACTCTTCACCAGCAAATTCTGGGCTCCTCTGTGAGTTGATTTAATCAGAATGTCAAATTATCCAATCAAATAGACTGGATAATCAACACGAGTCTTAATAAAACATTGTTCTTCTAGGTTTTTCTGTTTGACTTTAACGAGAAGCAGGAACTCACTGAAAGACCCAGGCAGTGTTTGCCGTATGCTGTAGTTTCATTTATTCCTTCCAGCAATGTCATTCTGACAGTGCCTACAAACCTACCACCCTCAGCTTCAGCGTTACCTATTGGCCAAGTGTATGGTGAGATACATTTAAAAAAAAAAATGTTTTATTAAGAACTTAATACAAATAACTAACAGAGAAGCAAGATAAACAGTAAGTACGTAGCAAATCTAGGACAAAGGTAGTTCCTTATTAGATATTTGATAATTATTAAATAAAAATATCTTCATTGAGAACTACTTGCAAACTATGACCAATTAATTAAGAATAACCAATTAATTACTAATCATAACAGTAACGTCTTTAGTGAGCAATTGATTTTTTTTTGTGGAAACTAATTTATGAATATGATATCCCCCAAATAAGTCGGCTGCAGGTTGAAATTGTGACTACTACCCTTAAAGGATGGATGTTTTCTTTTTATTTCAAACAAAAACATAGAATAATAATAAAAATAATAAATTAAAAAATTTTAATAATTAGGAAGTGATTGAATTAGTTCACAATTATGAGCCCTAATTTGTGTCAGTTCAGTATCAGTATCTCCAAAGACTCCAAAAGACCTGAGACAATAGGCTGGGGAGGACATTTCTTGAATATAAATGATGTTCTCTTGACAAAAACTACATCCTTAATGAAGACATTGACTGCATTTAAATTGTGTTAAAGGGTTAGTTCACCCAAAAATCAAAATTACGTCATTAATGACATAAGACCTACGTTCATCTTCGGAAAACAGTTTAAGATATTTTAGATTTAGTCTAAGAGCTTTCTGTCCCTCCATTGAAAATGTATGTACGGTATACTGTCCATGGATAGAAAGGTAATAAAAACATCTTCAAAGTAGTCCACGTGACATCAGAGTGTCAGTTAGTATTTTTTGAAACATCGAAAATACATTTTGGTCCAAAAATAGCAAAAACTACGACTTTATTCAGCATTGTCTTCTCTTCCGTGTTTTTTGTGAGAGAGTTCAAAACACAACAGTTTGTGATATCCGGTTCGCGAACGAATCACTTGATGTAACCGGATCTCGTTGTAACCAGTTCACCAAATCGAACTAAATAGTTTTAAACGGTTCGCGTCTCCAATAAGCATTAATCCACAAATGACTTAAGCTGTTAACTTTTTTAATGTGGCTGACACTCCCTCTGAGTTAAAACAAACAAATATCCTGGAGTAATTCATGTACTCAAAACAGTACACTGACTGAACTTCTGTGAAGAGAGAACTGAAGATGAACACCGAGCCGAGCCAGATAACGAATGAACGATTGACTCGTCCACATAACAAAATACAGGTCCTTTAAAGGATTATGCTTATTCCAAATGTAAACATAGAATAATAATAAAAATGAAAATTCACTTAAAAATGTTAATAATTAAGAAGTGACGCCAATTTATGTTATGAGCCCTTTTGTTAAAAGTGGCTACGTAAGGGTTGCACAACATAAAGAAGGACACGTGAAACACGAGTATGCTGCGTTGACATTTATTACTCACAAACATATAGAAAACTCACGCAACACGCATCACTGACAAAGAAACATAACCTTCAAATAATATGAAGGTAACCAATATTAACAAGACGAACAACAAAGTAATTTAACTAAAATAAAACAAAAGAAAGAAAAGAAAAACTAAAGAAAAGACAAAAGCTTGTTTGCTGGTTCTCCCCTCTCCTGCCATGCTCCGCTTCAATGTCATTATTATAGTGAGTAATCAAATGACTCCAACGAGACGCAGGTGTACAATGATCCACAGGTGTCATCCACCTAATGACAAACTCAGACAGAAAAACACAAGAGTCATGATGTCATCACTAGAGAGGAAACAAGACAGAAACCGTGACACTCCCCCTCTTAAAGAAAGAACTAGTCTTCTTTTTAGACAGGTTCTGGATGAAGCGAACAGTAAGAGCAACCAAGAACATAATTACAATAATACAAACTTACACACCTACATATAGATTAAAATATACATTTACCTAGCCCCGAGAAAGGGCATCTGCCACGATGTTGTCAGTTCCTTTCTTGTGATGTATTTCGAGATTGTAACCTTGAGCCATTAACGCCCAGCGCATCAACCGTTGGTTATGATTGTACATTTTATTTAAAAAAAAACAACGGATTATGGTCCGTGTAGACGATGACGGGAGTAGAGCTGTAGCCAACATACACATCGAAGTGCTGCAAAGCAAGCAACATAGCTAGAGTCTCTTTTTCGATAGTAGAATAATTCAACTGGTGACAGTTGAATTTAGCTGAGAAATAAGATACTGGATGGGAAATTCCATCAGCACCACTCTAAAGGAGGACAGCTCCAACTCCGGTCGCGCTGGCGTCTACCTCAAGCTTGAAAGGACGAACCAGGTCAGGCGCGGACAACACCGGGACACTGCAAAGGAGAGACTTCCACAAAGAACCCAATTGTTCACTTTTAAGACGTTACTGTTGTGATTAGTAATTATTCTTTATTAACTGATCATAGTTCTCAAGTAGTTCTCAATGAGGATATTTTCATTTAAAAATTATCAAACATCTAATAAGGAACTAACTTTTTCCTAAATTTGCTACTACTTACTGTTTAGTTAGTATTGCTTCTCTATTAGTTAATAGTATGAAGCTAAGTGTTAATTTAGTACTACCTATTACTTCCTGCATAGTTACTTGTTAACAATAGACCATTAATCTAAAGTGTTACCCACAATTCATATGCAGAAATTATTTCTCAGTGTTTATAATGCATTGAGTCTTTTAATCATTAATGTGTGTGATTAATTTATCCCTGTAAAATACAACAGACCATTTTAAGGCATGTACTGTGGCAGAGAGAAGAGGAAAAGGAGACAGTGCCACCATTACATTCAAACATTTTGGCAAGCCGGGGAGCTTTGAGACAGATTATACACATCAGAATCCAGGAGTAGAAGCTCCACCTCAAAAGACTGATATGCAAAACACTCAGTCATTCAACCCAAAACAGCACTGGATTACTGCCAGTGAGGACGCAGATCCCAGCAGTTCAGGGCTACTTATGGATCACACTGCTCTCTCCGAAAGCTTGCTGGGAAAGAAAGCATGCCTGAGTAATCACAAAAAAAATACTGCAAGCACACATGCAAAAAATGAAAATACATGGGACACAGTACCTCAAAGTCCATTAGACAAAATTTCTACCATAGTGTATTCTTCACGTTTGGTTAGGGATCCTCGTCTATCTAGACATGAGGTAAATCAACAGACCAACTGCTCAGAGGTAGCATACACTGGATTTGGGTGTAATAATAGAAAATGCCAACCAGCCGATAAAAACCAAGAAGACAATTATGGATTTGCTGGAAATACTTGTGACTCAAAAGGGCCATCAAAGACGGACAAGAAGGACACTCAAAGAGAATCCTCAAGGTATGATCAATGTGTGCATACCACAACGTTGCCCTCAATGAAGTTATTCAGAATGAAATTTCAAAAATGTGCTGCCTACTTTAGAATGAGTCAGGAAGAGAGGCATCATAAAATTTGGTCACAAGAGAACATGTCACCACAGCAAAAGCAAGAATTCACTGACCGTATACATTTTTATGAAGTTTATTATCAGAAGTATAAAGAGGGATTAATCTTTCAAAATTTCAATGAGACAAAAAAGACCTCCGGGCCGTCTCAAAGAGAGCCCCAAAAAAATCACATTTTACAGGCAAAAGATAATACATACAATCAGTCCTATGTGTGCCAACAAAAAAGTCATGATGCTGCAAGTTTATCGGATAACAATTATTTTGTTAACAGGGATAAATGTAGCAGAACACACATTCATAAAACCAGTCATCCATATCATCCTGAATTTAGTGCGGTAATTTTGACAGAAAAGGGACAGGGTCAAGCACTCGAGACTCATCAGGACCATCCTGATAGATGTTTGATTCAGTCTCCAGATGAACTTTCAGAGGAGTCCTTGGTGCTGAGATCACTGAATCTCAACCTCACAGATGAGAAATCTCATCCACAAAATGTACAGCTTGATCTCAAACACCCAAGTCCATTAACTTGTCCCTCTAATCAAGCGAAGCTTGATCACAGCTTAGAATGTAAAAATGAGCTCGCAGTGCAGGACTTGCAAGAGAATGAATCTACTCCAGGTGTTAACTTGGTTGATAAGCCCAGCACTGAATCATACCTTATGTATAAAAACAACATCATGGATAACACAGTCATAGAAATCGCAAGCTGTGTTGAAGTCTCTAGTTGTAGGACATCAGACAATTGTGATCTAAGTCTTCCCATGGCAGTAAAGCAAAAGCAGAATGGGAGAAGTTGCTGTGAAGTCTCTGAAAGATCTCCAGAACTTGATATGGAAACAGAAAAGCAAGACCACAGTGCTCAATGGGAATTGTACAAAAGAATTCAACTTGATCAACTTTTGCCAAGCATGTTTCAAAAGCAGGTTTTCTCCTCAAGTACAAACAGCAATATGGGCAGACCTGCAGACAACATTTCCAAGCTAAGAAATGAAAGCAAAGATCACAGCAAAGTTGAAACGAACCTAAACATGAGATTCTGCAAAGATATCCATCTCAAAGTTACTCTAAAAGCCAGCAAAACATCTGCTCATAATACAGAAGTGCTTTCTCTCTCTGAGCGATTTTCAAAAATTAAAGTCCTTCAAAAGAAATTGAGTGAAAGAAACAATGAAATGATTCAAAGCCCAATGATCCAAATGTGCAGTAGCAAAGGATACAAAGAAACTGCAACTTGTAATGTTGAACTACTACAACTACTAGCTCAGAGGTACAGTAAATCTAAAATGTATGTAAAACGGAAGAGCTTGAGCAGAACAGGCAGTAAGAAGGCATGTCTCAAAAAACAGCACGCAGTTCTATCACTAGGTCACTCTCTAAAGAGGAGCATATATGTCAAAAAGACATGCTTTTGGAAAACAAAGAGGAATCATAGCAGAACAGTTGTGTCTGCTGAGAGCCCCCATGAAACAGTAAACAGCAAAGCAACATCAGACTCTTCAAACAGTCAGTCTGAAATAGTCCTTACAGAACATGAAGATCAAGACCCAGACTCTCTCACATCTGATGATAGACAACCGTCACATGTTCAGGGTTCTCAGGAGGCTAATACCACTCTTCCTGGGGACAAACCAATAGAGGAGCCAATAAGTCATACAGAACCACTTTCAGAAGATATCTATAAAAGTGATTCAGTCTACACTGAGAAGGCAACAAAAGATTTGACTACAAATCTAATCTCATCAATGGTGGATAAAGGAGAACAAGTGAAAACAGCTGAAAACATCTCCAATCAAAGCCAAACATCCTTGACTACATGCTCTAGAAAAGAACATAGGAGTAACACAGAATGCAAAGAGGAGAACATGTTTCTGAAATTGACATCAGAGACTGGACTGAATCCATTAAGCAAGGAGCATTTCACAATGAAAATCACAGTAGATGACAATGTAGGTGCTTTGAGTATGCATGATTGTGAGGCATCAGAAACACACAGTGATGTGCCTGCAAACAACACAATCAACAGTCATAAAACTAAACTCCATACAAACATGACAGCAGAAGCCAAGGTGATGGATGCTATCAATGCTAAGGCTGAGACAGACACTATAAAATTTAGTGAGCAAAATGCAAGTATGAAAAATACTCTAAATGTACAGTGTTTTGAAACAACAGAGCACATGTCAGCAGATATCCCATATATGAACCAATCATGTTTCAAAATGTTTACTAGCACATCTAATGTCAGCAGTGTTCGGAGTACTGGTTCTGAGGCATTTGAAGAAACAACACCAGATTCAAAGCAGTGTGGTCCAAAGGATTTGAAATATGCATCAAATAATGTTATTGATCTTACTGTTGATGATCCAGCGTTGAGCGTCCAATGTAAGATTTCTTCAGAACAGGTGAACACAAAGAAGAGTAGCAACACTAGTTTGCTTGGCTCTACCAAATCACCAAGTACTCTGGCAATCAAAGACAACTGTAATTTATCAAAGACAGACCAAAACAAAATTAACGAGGCAAGCTCACCAGAAACTCAGCTCATTTCTAAACTAAGAGATTATTTGTCCAAATTTGAGTCCACTGTCAAGAAACAAGAAGAGGTGAATGAAGATCTTAAAGAAAGACCAGTGGTGTGGATAACACTTGACAGCACAGCCCATAAACAGCAGTTGTTTGAAAAAAGCCAGTATTGTATGGTAAATGTTCCCTGCCTGATGCCTCACAGGGGTGAAGCTGTTAAAAAAGACAATTCAAGTGAATACACAGAAGCCCCTATTCAAGCTAGGAAGGTTGTTCGAAGTGAACATGCTCAAAATGGAACTGATGTTTGCCTACTAGTGCCAGTTGAATCTAAGAGAGGCAGACGATCTTCTCAAATCAAACGAACCAGTAAGCAAAGATCAAGAAAGACCTCAGTACCTAGTGTCAGTCCTAACAGCACCAGTGCTATAGACACCGTCAAAGGTAATAGTCCTCACCCTTTGCCACAGGTGAATGACCAAAACACTGTTTTTCCAGAAATCTCCATCAGTAATACCCTTAATGCTCAGTTACAGATGCAAAGAAAAAACACAACAGGCCAACAAAATCCCTCAATGATTTTTAATAGTTTATGTAAACAAAAAAGTCAAAAGAAACCATCTTTGAATACCATAAAAATCATTGCTGATGGCAATGTGAGCAGTACATTCGCTGACAATAAATACAGCATAAGTGACATTTCAAATACTCTTGAAATGGCTGATCAGACAACATCATTAACCGAACTAGGATCTTTGCATTCTAAATGCAAAATCATGTTGCAGCATTTTATCTCATGTTTTGAACAAGATCAGAAAGTGCCATTCAACCAATATTTCATTTCAAGGGGTATCATCCTAGAAAAATACTTGGACCATCCACCTGCACAAGCAGACTTGAAGTATGAAGCAGTGAATTCTTACTTGGAGTTGCAGATGATGATGGAAGCTTGGCAGTTTGTAGAAAACAAAATCAACTTTCTGAGTGGTAAACCCACGTTTAGGAGTTTGCTATGGTATGACCCTTCTCTTTATGGAGAACTCTACAAAGGGGAGGTTGGCTTTCAGCAGCAGTCATCATTGTTTACTTCTTTTCAAAAGATCTTAGCACAAGAAGGCTGCAGTAAACTGCTGGAATATTACAGTGCAGTGTCCTCTGTGCACCAACAGCTCTGTGCAGCCCCTGATGCATCTTACTACATGTATCTGAAGAGTAAGCGTGAGCTCCTTGAGGCTGAGGCTGCACTCAGAAATCCCCACAACATTAAAAGCTTCTTTTTATCTGTACCAGTGTCTGCAATGATCAATTTAGGAGACAGTTTGGAAAGATTGGAAAAGATACACAAAGTGATAATGACTTTTGTGGAAACACCTTCGGATCAGTTGCCAGGGACATTTGATGTGGGCAAAGCAGAGCATCTGTCCATCACATTCAGATATCTTCAAGAAAAAGCTATTTTTGTGAAGTCATGCAAAGAAATTATTAGCAAAGTATCATGGTTTGGAATCGAGCACCTTTTTTATGATGCCTCTAAGGTTCATGTATGGCAAGACATGAGTCATGGTGCACCAAGTGAGGTCCTCAAGACATATAATAATTCAAACCCGCAGATTATTTTTGGGGTAACAGAGTCAGGTGTTACTCTCGTAAACAAAGTGGAACAGCCCCCTCCATCCATGGATGGAGCAGAGACCCCAACAAAACAAACAAGTAATGCTGTTCGGAAACGGAAAGGTTTGCAGTTATGGACATCCTCACAACCTAGTGTTGCAAAGGTAAGATTTTGGTATGTGTGACATATGACGATTGAAAGTCAACATGAAATCAAAATGTTAACTTTAATGCTAACTTTTAAATTAAACTTGCTCTAAAATAACTTTTTTCTTTTCCTTAAAAAGCTTATAATGTATTATTATAGTAAACTCTCATTTTGAATGGCTCCTTACATGAACTATAAAACCCACTTTTTATGATCCATTAATCAGTTTCTAATAAATAAAGTACAATTTCTCTTTGAATTTCGTTCAAATTCCCTTTCACATGGAAAGTCACATTTCACATCTGACTTCAAGGATGTTAGAGCTGCTAGAATTAGATGATAGAGATGTTTAATCCCATTTGGTTGCAAAGAAAATGATTGTAAATCTTTCCAAATGTTTGTTTGTTTATTTATTTCTAATCTAGAGTGTAAAGGCTGACAATGATGTGGCTTATAAAATGGCTAAAAGGAGGTAGGAGAGATTTTTGCAATTTAATTTCAGAATCAAATGCTGAATTTGTTTTTTTTTTTTTTTTTATCAGACTCTAATGAATTGGTTTTGAGTAGGCTACATTTTAACTATTCCACAATGTCTGGGTAATGAATGTTTTCCAACATCTTCAGGAGATCTCTTTCACCTCTAATGCAATGTAATGCTGTGAACCCACTTTTCCAAACAACTTCTGCAACTCATGTTGAGAACCCAACCTCTTACAATCTTCCTCACAGAGTGGATCCAGGGCATTGGGGAATGGTTGAGAGCACTGCTGCAGACTGGAATGCCTCTCACTTAGTCCCACCTTCACCTTCGACATCTCATGCACAATCTGAAATAAATGATTTTAATCTGTCTAATAGACGAGCAACTTTATCAGATTCTGATGAGATGAGATATATAGCAGACATACAAATACCTCAACAGCCTTCAGTCTCGGCTACCCAAGCAACTTTACGAGGAGATTCTTGTGTTACACATCTAACATGTGACAGTGTTAAATACCAACAAACTAACACTGCACCACATTCTCCTGTGCTGTCACAAGATCAAGTAAACCAGTTCAGTTTAGCCATGACACAACCTTATAGTTTACCAAATTGCCATTTGAATGAAAATTTGATGCCGCGGCCTTTCTTGGATCAGGCTTTGGCGCATGTCCCTATGCCCAGCACGATTACAGCAATTCATTACCCCTACTTTCTTCTAAATGGACAAACATACACCACTGGCTCCACTGCAGCCATTCACCCTGATACTAGATATTATCCTAACACCATTTAGTTCTAATGTACTATGAGCAACAAAAGTCAGTCATATACATAGGTAAATTATATCAAAGAACATGTTTGAGGCCAACGTCAGTCCTAAAGAGCCACAATCCTGTGGAGTTTTGCTCCAACCTTGATAAAACCTTACCTGCCTGTTGGTTTCTAGTAAACCTTAGATCTTGATTAGCTTGTTTTATTAGGGTTGGGGCTGAACCAAAGCCACTAGAAGGTAAGCCTGCAACCTTTAGCCAAAAAAGTGTAACAGCTAATGCTAATTCTTCCAGTTTGCCAGTATGTGGTAAAGGAGACCAGAGGTCTTTTATTTTTTAATGGATGTCAATGGAGTAGAGGCTTCACTATGCTGAATAAAAAGCTTTTTAGAAGTAACAGCTTATCCTTTAAGAAATTGACATCTTTTACACTAATCAATACTTTTAAGTTTACACCGAAAATCTTTTATAAGAGAATTCACTACATTTGTGACAGGTGAGATACACCTTACAGCACTTCTCATTCATTCCTATGCTATCCGTAAATGGCGATTGAGTTTCTGAATGAAATTCAATGACGTTAAGACTGTTATTTGATTGGTTATTAAGGCACTAGTGCTCCATATTAACCATTACGCTTTCTCCAATAGTAAGTAATACAGACCCTTTCATCTCCCTAGTAAGACAATCTCTTACTATCTGTGTAGATAGGACTGTGGCTCTTCAGCACTGACGTTGGCCACCCCTAAAGTTTAACATCTTAAAACCTAAATCTCACAGATTCACAGCTGCAGTTGGTGCTTTTAAGCAAATGTACTTTAATGTGACTTTAATGTATATATGATATAAAATACATTGTCTGGTAAAAATGTCCATGTACTGTACATAACAATGTTTTATACAAAGAGTTGATGATCAGTTACTTTGTTATAGTTTTTATTGCAATTCAACATTTTTTTATTTATTAAGTGAATATTAGCTTTCTCAATTACAATTCTGCATTCAAACCTCTTACACATTAATTTCATTAGAAATTATTTAGAAACATGATACTTACACTAATAGACTACACTGATTCTAACATAGGTAGGTCCAGTAATGCAATCTTAGTAGCTATTTACATAACCAAACAATATCACTCTGCTGGGTTTTATTACAGGTTGTGTGTAATCACTCTGGAATTAATCATTCCACATGATGTACTGTAAGTAACCAGAATAGGTTACCCAGTTTAAGCTATTTCTCTGCTATTTCAGTTTGATGGTTCCAGGCAAATTTATATGCACATTATTTTTATTTGTATGTATTTATTTATTTATTTTCATTGCAGAACATACACAGGGAATCTTGGCTAAACATTATACATTAGGCGCAGATGCGTGTGACGTCTAATGTTTCTGACTTACTGGTTGTACACTGCATATACAGAATAACTGATTAAAGGTGTACAGCTTATAGAATGACCTTCATTTACAAATGAAAAGATGCGTGGCATTTGAACATCTAATGGGATCTATTTATGTCATCTGTGAGTTATCCTGACCAAAGGGGGCAGCACCTAGCTCAGAGTGTTCCGAAGCGTGCCTTTCTGAAGATGTCACGGGCGGCGAGCGCAGCAGCCATTACACAGCGCATTTATGAAGAAGGTCGGAAGCGCGACGAGTCAACGGAAAATTCACAGACTGCGGATACCTTCTAAAGACATCTACCAGTTACCACCAAATATAGATTAAAAAAATCACGCGATTTCGTGTTTAAAGAGCTGTTATCCGAGGTTAACAGCGGTGTTTGGCTGTGTTTTGCGTCGGCCCGGCGCAGCGCGTGAGTGTGGCAGCGCGCTCGCTGCTCGTTTAATTAACGAAGAATCTGTGAGGATTACCGTTAACGCGGGATCGTGCCGGTGATGGATGAAAAAGCGTTCACGAAAGATTTAGACCAATGGATAGAACAGCTGAATGAGTGCAAACAGCTGACCGAGAACCAAGTGAGAACACTCTGCGAGAAGGTAAAGAAATGGTCAGGATTTTAATACATTATTAAGTCGTACTTCTCGTAAACATAAACTTAACATCATTGTAAGTGAACGCACTGGGTGAAAATAAGATTACTAGGATGTTGAATGAGATGTGTATACAAACATACACCAATAACAGAAAAAATATGAACATTATTATTTTTAATATGGTGTAACGTTATTATTCATAATTCTTAAGTCTAAATTTAAATAAGAACGGTTATATTATTATTTTTAAACAAAAACTTGCAGTACATCCAGACCTCTTGCCACTGTCTGTTCGTTTCATGATTTTCATGTGTTTATTTGGATGAATTAACACCACAGCCAACACACGTCAGAGTGTCAAAATAGGTTAGAGTTGGCTGTATATATTTTTTTTTACCTAATATTTCAGTGTCTTTAATTAGTTGTATAGTATAGATTTGTTATTTTACTCTCTGAAGATATGAAATTGACTGCCTGTCTGGTTAAATGTTAACCTGTAAAGCAAATTCACTCTGTTTACTTGGTTTTCTGTGATATCTTCATGGCTCCATATATAGAACAAGAGGTAACCTTCCGTTTGTTCTCGTGAAACCAACACGGAAGTGACTAAAACTGTAATTTATCGACTTGTCGCTAGAGGCTGGCCCATAGACTCACCATGTTGAAATGCCCAACTTTACAGCAGGAAAAAAAAAGAGTTAACAGCCTGGTATAAAAGCCTGGTAAAGTTGGTTTGGTCTATAAATCAATCCAAACATGTTTGCGTTCACACAAAAGGCAATCCGGCAATTTTCCAGGACTAAAGTGCAGTGTGAAAGGGGCTTTAGAAAAGCACACCTCTCTTCTACAAGACCCATGAGAACCATTGTATCGTATAGGCTTTTCGTCAACACGGATCCAGAGTTTTAGGAGAGTGAAACCGAGTCTCAGAGTGGAAAACGCTGCCTTTGCATTTTTTGTGTGGACAGCGAATCCATAATTTTTTCTGAAAGGATGACATAGGGGTGGGCGATATCTCGATATTTAACATGTATCAAGATATTTTTTAAACACGATATGGATTTTGCCATCGTATATATCAATATATTGTTTATATTTTATTCTGATTCCGCCGCTTTGCTTGTTTGCCTTCTCTGTGCTGTGCTCGCCCCCGCCTCCTTGATTTTATTCCCCCTCCCCTCGCGTGTTCTCTCATTGAACATGACGGCGTCCTCAACCAGCCCGGAGGCTACAGAACTAGTCTAAAAAAAGGACAACTGGCTCCATTATATGGAAATACTTCGGTTTTAAGGCGTCGGGATGAACAGCAGGCTTGAGCAGAGAGAGCGAGAGAGAGAGCGAGAGAGAGAGCGAGAGAGAGAGCGAGAGAGAGAGCGAGAGAGAGAGAGAGCGAGCAAGCCCTGGCTGCACGCTCACCGTCTTCAAACAACATGAGCGCTGTCTTGCTCTCTCTCCCTCGCGCATATTAATCAATTGACACGATGGTGTCAATGTTTAAATCATTTAAAATGAGAATGTAAGTGTGCTCACCCCATTTTTGTTTGTAAGAAAAAATTAGATTAGATTACATAACGCAATATATATTGCATAAAAATAGAATATCGCAATGTAATTTCTTTCCCAATATCGTGCAGCCCTAGCTCGCGGTAGGGCTGCACGATGTGTCGTTTAAGCATCGATATCGCGATGTATGAATCCACGATAGTCACATCGCAGGATGTGTGATGTAGGCTGTCGTAGTTGATTCGTTATTCATTAACTCTACGGGCCAGCTGCTCCCCGGCCCTTGACGAATGTGGTTGCAAGCGCGCGCGCGCGAGAGAGAGAGAGTGCGTGCAACATTGCATTGTTGCAGAAACTGACTAGCTAGTCACCATTTTTACGCGAACATGCTCACATCTTTGTTGTTTGAACAAAATTGATTCAAAAATATAGGACTGTTGTCAGCAGTGCTTGAAGAGGGCCGGTACGCACCACAGTACATCTATATTTTAGTTTTTAGAGTACCTGCACTTCTGACATGTTGCCCGTACTCAGAGTCAAAGCATCAGGGTCTGGGTGATTATGTGATCCCATATAGAATATTTTCTGTTTTTTTTATTATATTATTTAAAATCCCTTTACGTGAATGAATGCAAGCGGAGTGTGTGGGGTGTGAGAGCATGTCAGGATAGGCGTGCAGTGTAGTATATTAATAATTGATTATTGATTACTCATTTGAGTCAGTACTTTATAACGAAAATAATATCTTAAAATGAAAAGAAGCATACTTTTGCGATCACATCATATTAAACTTCCAGGTAAACTCCTGGAAAGTCCAAGGATCCAGTAGGTGAATACAAACAGTTAGTTCAAAATGGCTTTTTCTTTTCACTTCAAGCACTGATTGTTAGTGAAGTGTTTCGGAGGGCATTTACACCTGGTCTTTTCATGATTGGATGGCTATCTGATTAGAGAAAATGCATTAAGTGACCTTTTTCCGCCCATGATGAGTTTGCTTCTACGCATGTTATACTGACATGAGACTTTCTATCTAACCTCAGGTCAGAGGCTGTGAATGTTCCCTGGAGCTATGTTTGAGGGAAACTGAATTATTGACCTGTGTTTGCAATGATGGAACTTGCGGCTGTAGATGGCTAACCATGCTTTAGGGAAACGCACCCCTGATTGGGGTTTCAAAACTTTCTCATAAGATATTTTCCTGCTTTTACAACATTCACCTGTGCCTGATACACTATCCTGTTCTTACACCCCCAGGCTAAAGAGATTCTCACTAAAGAGTCAAATGTGCAAGAGGTGCGCTGCCCGGTCACAGTGTGTGGAGATGTGCACGGCCAGTTTCATGACCTAATGGAGCTCTTCAAAATTGGAGGGAAGTCACCTGACACTAACTACCTGTTTATGGGTGACTATGTAGACAGAGGATATTATTCCGTGGAAACAGTCTCACTTCTTGTTGCACTAAAGGTATGTTTGCTAAATTTGCTACAGTTGTGTTGCAAATTTGACATTTTGTTACTACATTTGTCTACTTCATTTGTAGGTTCGCTATCCAGAACGCATCACGATATTGCGGGGAAACCATGAGAGCAGACAGATCACACAGGTGTACGGTTTCTATGATGAGTGCTTGAGGAAATACGGCAACGCAAACGTCTGGAAATATTTCACAGACCTCTTTGACTACCTACCCCTCACAGCTCTGGTGGATGGGCAGGTGAGAAATCCTCCTCCTCATATAGTTATAGGAATAATAACAGAACAGTTTAACTTCTCTTACAGTTACCAGGTTATCTTCCATAGAGCCAGCCTTAGAATCCTCTGACTGCTGCTGATGGCTGTTAATAACTCCTATAACTCTCTTCGTCAGATCTTCTGTCTGCACGGTGGCCTCTCTCCATCTATAGATACGCTGGATCACATTCGTGCACTGGATCGTCTGCAGGAGGTGCCACATGAGGTACATGAGTACAGTTACAGATCACATTCATCCCAGCAAGCAGTGTCTAGTAGATTAAAGAAAAATTAGATGTGTGCGAAATATTAGTATACTTATATTACTTTTGAATAAATCCAAATCTAGTTTTAATTTAGATTTTTAGAAAAAAAATTAATCTTTAGTTTTACTTTTGAATAACTATACCTGGCTCTCGCCATGAACATAGCCATAGAAGCTAGCATGGTGTAAAAAAGGAAAGAGAAAAAACCATCACTGTTTTAGATAATAATTTATTTTACAGTGAGATATTGCAAGAGTATTTTTGTTATTTTTATTATTGATGTTATTATATTGTAATTTGCATTATTATATAGATATTGCATCAGAGAAACAACTGCGTAGCCATTTTAAGAATCTTGCCTTTGCATTTATGTTTTTGCAGTACCTATAGCATCAATGTTGAAGATTAATTAGCTGGTCAAGTGGATTTACTTTTTTTTTTTTTTTTTAAATAACTTATTACTTGTGCAGCCAAGCACAGCAAATCTGGAGTTTTTTTAATAGGATTTTTTTAATAGAAAAATCACAACTCTATTTTTTTTTCTTTTGAAGTAAACTTTATTTTTATAGTACTTGCACCCCCATTCTACATATTTCTTATGACTCTCTCATCACTTCAGATGTTTGTTCTATTCGACCGTAAGTGCTCTGTGAAGTGGAAATCACAGGATATTTCTCCATGATTCCAGTTCAAAACTAGTGTATATATTTCATTCAATGTCAACGTGCAGTACACATGCAAAACGCTAGTCTGCAGTGTTCACGGGCATGTTGCTTTTTACCAGCAGTACCACGACAAAAGCCAAAGAAAAGCAGCTTGTCGGAGAAGCACCAGCTGTGACTGGCAAATAAATATCAGAACAGATAATTTATTTAAAAGTACAAAAAATAGAGAACAACGGAACAGCAAGTCAAGTCAATGTTATTTATATAGCACTTTTAACAATATAGATTGTAACAAAGCAACTGAACCGCATCAAATAGTAAAATAGTGTCAATAAAGAAAATACACAGTTCATCATTGATTACAATGTCATCCATTCATCTAAGCTGATGTCATCATCCAGCTTAGTTCAGTTTAAATAGTATCTGTGCAATCAATCTCTACAAGGATTTGTAACGTGCCAGTGTTAATTTCGTCAACGAAGACGATAAAAATATTCGTTAACGAACATTTTTTTATGTGACTAAGATGAGATGTTGTCGAGCTAAAACTAATATCTGATGATAAAAACTATGACGAAATTTATGCCGCATCTTTGTTAACATGACAAGATGGAACTATAATGATATTTGTGGACTACCGGACATTCAAAATGTGCGTCCCTGTCATTGGATTGCAATCGGATAAAGGGCGTTCGCATATCTAGTCAAGGTATGGCAGCTGCAGTGGATGGATAGACTACCAAAACGCGAACAAACAATCTGAAACAACGACCTCAGCACCCAAAGGGGTAGGGATAAGGTGACCAGACATCCAGTATTTCCTGGGAGTCACATTTCGTTGTCAATTACTTTAAAGTTAGTGATGTATATGCGAAATCACGCTGATAGAAGTGCTCACTCGCGCGCACTCTCAACTTCTTCACTTCTCATATACAGCGCGCAATCAGTTTTCAGTGCTCAAATACACACTAAGCAGTTCAGATTTCTGTCGTGTGTAGAATATCTCGCGTAAATACAGTCGGTTGTGGATTAAACTAACGTTCACAGGTGGGTGAAAACTGAAAGTGTATCAGTATTACATGCATGCCTTCCATCTTAAAAGGTCAGCATTCCTAATTAAGTACATATCCTTGTCATTCATGTTAACCAACAAAAGATGATAAATGTACAAATGTTAAGTAAACACTGTAACTGCATGTACTACGCACAACCTATGGCATAGTTTCAACAGAAGTATAAATCAGACTTTAGGCTACGTTCACACAAAGCGAGAGCTTTCCCTACCTGATCTCCCAAAATGCCAGATTCGTGTGGACGAAACGCGTGGTCTGACTAGGGGCAAGATGTGGGCTTATGATGTCATAGTTTCAGAAAATATATTGCTGTCCATACGAAAACAGAAGTGCAGTGTTTTCAAATTTATCTACTGGGACTAGGATTGGGAAAGGCTGCTTTAAACAGTACAGATGTTCAGGGCAGCTTCACAGTATTAAACTTGATAGTAACATATAAGTGATGCAAACATCAAAAATTCAGCAAATCCAATTTCTGCTGTAAAGCAGCTCTAACAGCACAATAGTGTCATTATTCAGCTCCAGTCACGTCAGTGTTGTTTCAGTTCAGTAACTGTGTAAAGTTCATTCATTATGAAACAAGTTCAATTCAGCTATAAGCAGCTCTTCTGAAGACAGTAGTGTCAGTGTATTCAGTTGGTGTCAGTTTAATGTTTTCCCCAAATCGTACAGCCCTAGATTGATGGATCTAATCAATCTCAACAAATTAGAATGTTAACATTCAAATCAGCTAATTAACTCGAAACACCTGCAAAGGTTTCCTGTGCCTTCAAAATGGTCTCTCAGTTTGGTTCACTAGGCTACACAATCATGGGGAAGACTGCTGAACTGACAGTCGTCCAGAAGACAATCATTGACACCCTTCACAAGGAGGGTAAGCCACAAACATTCATTGCCAAAGAAGCTGGCTGTTCACAGAGTGCTGTATCCAAGCATGTTAACAGAAAATTGAATGGAAGGAAAAAGTGTGGAAGAAAACTTATAAATTTAAATTAAATTCAAAATTTGAAGCAAAAACTAAATGGTCTGACTTTAGCTATGTGAACTTTTGTTACGTAAACTTCTGCATGCGACATAAACAGCAGACAGACTGAAAATGCAACTACACTCTCTAACAACAGGTGATGCTCATGGAGCAGCAGTAAAGGAGCTGTTACCGCTGTAAACAAAGCAGCTCTGTGCTTATAAAGACTACTTTAATATGCATTAGGGATGGGACGATAACCGGTTTTATTGATAACCATGATAAAATGTGCTGAAGGTTAGTAATATCGTTTAAAAATGAATTATCATTAAAACCGTGTTTGATTATCGCGGTTTTAATAACTCATTATTAAATCATGTCCAGCCAGCAACAGTCTGACGCAAGCGCAGCGCACAATGTTTTTTTTTTTTTTTTTCGAGAAGGAATGGCGAAAGTCAGTGACTTTTCTATGCTTTTCTATGCTTCTACACTTTTCATTGTAAGGAAGGAAATGCCACAGAATTTAATCTTTCTTTAAATTAAGTGCATAGAGTTGCTTGTTTTATTAGTTGTTTGTTGATTATTAAATATAAAACTTGCTGAAATGTTTTCAGTGTGAGCATCAACTATTTTTGAACACTTTCATCTCGTTTCAACAAAACGTGATAATATTGATAATCGTGACAATTTTAGTCACTATAATCGTGATATTAAATTTTCATACCGTCCCATCCCTAATATGCATTATACAGAGGCAATATGAAAAGAAAATATCATCTAAACTTTTCGTAAAACAGTCAGTTATCCTCCGTTATACATTCATATAAATCAACAAACTTAATTCAGTATTGTCTTCCTATATTTTGTATATTGGGAACAGTGATCTTGCTCTGACTTGTGCATTATTTTCTCCTATTTGCATCTGTCTTCAGTGTTTATGGCCTCCGTTAACAGCAGTTTACAGACTTTGTAATATTTTCACACAAATTACATTTTGGAAAATGATTGCAATGTTTTTTGTGTTCAAGATCAGAAAAGAGATCATCTACATAAAAAATATTTAAAAAAAACACCAGTTGGGTGATGCATATTTGGAGCAAAAACCTTCCATTTATGGCTGGTTGACCGGTGCTTCTCTAACATTTACACAACTAGTTAAAGAACGGTTGTCTTGTATATTGTTCTGCTTGTGTCTATAAATGTACACCAGCCTTGTTTTGCTCCCTGTATCCTGATAACTGCTCTGCTAACTGAGAAATTCTTATAGTATAGGCTGCACTTACAACATTCACCATCACCTGCAGTGCATTACGGGCTTTCGTTTGCTCTTATCAAGATAAGATTCATGCATTTTAAGCAAAACTTTGCCTCTTCAACTTATTAGCTCCTCGGATTAAATAACCAAGATAACAGCTATGCCTGTGAATGTTAAACGCATGAAATATTTGACTGGTTTATGGAGAACACATCTTTGTGTGTGTGTTTCAGGGACCCATGTGTGATCTGCTGTGGTCAGACCCTGATGATCGCGGTGGCTGGGGAATCTCTCCTCGTGGAGCTGGTTACACATTTGGACAGGACATTTCTGAGACCTTCAACCATGCTAATGGCCTCACGCTGGTGTCCCGCGCTCATCAGCTGGTCATGGAGGTAAGATCCACAATTCAATTCCTCACAATAAAGATAATCAGATAAAGTAAAACCTTTTTTTTTCAGGGATACAACTGGTGTCATGATAGGAACGTTGTCACTATCTTCAGTGCGCCAAACTACTGCTATCGCTGTGGCAACCAGGCAGCTATTATGGAACTGGACGATACTCTTAAATATTCGTTGTAAGTTGCACTTCTCATGATAATCTTTCAAATATCAACTGTCATATAAAGTGTGATTTCAACACATGTCTGAATTATATTTCAGTTGGTTCACTTTAAGAATAAAAATGCCTATTTAAATTACTTTAAAAATGTGACCGTTAACCCCAAAATATTTTACAGGAATATTCTTATAGGTGCAATGCAGACAGTCTTTAATTTTAAATTGAGGTATGTAATTGCCATCAAAATGACACATGCAGGAATGTTTTCTGAACACTCCTGGAAAATCAACCTACAAATGTCTCACTGCATATTATTGCTGAAACGATTAGTCACAATTAATAAAAATTGTTGACATTTTTGTTGTATGAGCTCATATGACCTAATGAAAGAGCCTGCAGTGATGTGATATGACCAGTGTGGCGCTGTAGCGCAAGACTGTACTGCAGCAATGCACAATACCAGCTCAACATCGTGATGTCTGTCAGCCATTGGCATCGTATATCAGCCCAAATTTAATTACAGTTTGATTTTCTGCTATAAAGCAGCTGGCCAATGTGGAGCTAGCTAATGATAAAAAATATTTTTATGTATGAATGCAAAAATAAATCAATACAAATATAAAAAAATCATTACATTAAAGTGATAGTTCAGTTTGAAAATAAATTCAATGTCTTAGCAGAATGATGCTTCATTCAGTCAGTTACTTCATACTATATTAATTGGAGAATTAATATACTTATTATGAGATCTATAGTCTAGTATTTTGTCATGTCACGTAACTCACATTCTGTAGACAAGGGTGTATTTAACTCTCTTTTTTAGCCTCTTGTTTAACTGTAATATTTCTTTATTTTAGTGTTTTGCAGGCTGCATGTTCACTGAAGGAAGTGCTAAAATAAACAAACACATTTGTTAATGATTGAGCCTCATTTCTAATTATTTGTTTCAAAATTTCATATATATATATATAAATAATTAGTATTATATCAACATTCTTGCCACCATCACAGCCCTACTGGTGAATGAGAAAGTCTTATATTTATTTCTATTGTAAAAAATAAATAAATGTAATTGTACAATAGTAATATAATTTTGTTGTTGTTGGCATTTGACTTCAAAAGCTGAAGTGATTACCTTGTTTTATTTATTGGTTAGAATATGTGTAACTCAGTAATTTAATTGTAACAGCAGAATAATAGAACAACATCTACTGAGCAATTGGTGAAATAATGATTAATCGATTATCAAAATAATAGTTTGTTGCAGCCCTACTGCATATTAAACCTGTATAGGTGGTAGAAGTAAAGAAAACAAATGACAGTCACCATTAAAAATAGTGGGAATAAAATAAAGCAATGAGAACTGAGAGGTAGAATGTGCTTAATTGCCATTAAAATGTCACAGTGCAAAAAATATGAATAATCCTAAAATTGTTTAACTGTCATGCCTTCTGCAAAATCTTTTTTTTTCTTATTGAGGTTTTGGAGTGGAAATTGTTTGAACAGTGAGCTGTACATTTAAGCCACTTTTCTTCTTTTCCCCAGCCTTCAGTTTGATCCAGCTCCTCGACGTGGAGAACCTCACGTCACCCGCCGCACCCCCGACTACTTCCTATAAGCGAGCATGAAAGAGCTCTGAAGCAAGCAGAAAATTATGACAAATCCAAACGTAACATCTGTTCATCCATTGTATATAAAATGTTCAGACACGACAACACTAACATGGACCAAAATGTGCCATTCAAGCATTTAATGCCCAAATCAAATCGCTCTGTCTCAGTACTGCTACAAAGTGTCTCATTTTAGCCTATAGTTCAAATTGCCTGCTGTATACAATATGTATAGATGTTCCCTTCATTCTGCAATTGTAAATTATTCTGAAGTAAAAAAAAAAAATAAAAAAAAATTGTGAGTAGCTTTCTTTCTCACTGTTTCACTGGATAAAAAAAAAAGTCCTTTAAGTTGGCAATGCTAGGCATGTGAAAAACAGTAACGTTTTCTACAAGTGCACAAGCTGACATCCTTTCCTGTATCTTCACAAAAAAAATAAATCCTATTGGGAAGGAATGTTAAAACCGGAAAATGTGCCTCTTCTGTTCTGGGAGCATACACACGTGTATATGGACTTTATCTGATTGTTCCTCTTTGTCTGATCTTACCATTTAATTTTCTTATGCGTTACCTGTCTTCTGTGTATTTGTTAATAAGTGTTTGAAGTAATAAACTACTTTTAATCACAAGCTACTCCAAAGCTACTCACTAGTTGTGCTTTTATTTGAAATTGATAGTTTATGTTATCCATAATGAAATAATGGTGACAATGTAAAGCAGGATAAATCAGCAGCCACAAATAATGTAGATTTGCATTTTATTTTTGTATTTTCCATTAAGAATTGACTGGATCATTAAAAATGGTACAGATGGTTTTTAAAGCTTTGACTGGTTAGCATAGTCCTCTGCTTTCTCTTCATTCAAAGACTCATGAATATCTATGTTTTCTGAGACAAAGAACAAACCCAATTCATTACTTTGTAGTTAATTAAAGCAGTGATTAATTCCTTGGTTTTGGGGAACTCTTGAGGTTTATTTCCAGATGAATAACTGCTGTTGTTTCTAAAGTCAAGTCACCGTCATTTATGTAGTGCTTTATACCATAGAGATTTTGTCAAAGCAGCTTTGCAGTCTTAAACAGTGCCTACAGGAGGAAGGTATTACCCTCAACACGCACAAGACAAATGAGATGATAGTGGACATGAGGAAAAAGAGTTAAACTCACCAGCCACTCACCAGCGGAAGACAAAACTTGAAATTCACTATAGCATCTACAAAGACAGCCTTCATGCTTTTAATGTGAAACTAGCCACAGCTAGACAGAATTTCTTCTCAAACCTTATAAACAGTAACTTAAATAACACTCGTACTCTTTTTGCCACTGTTGAGAGGCTGACAAACCCCCCAAGTCAGATTCCCAGTGAAATGCTATCAGACAGCAAATGCAATGAGTTTGCATCCTTCTTTTCTGAGAAGATCATCAATATCAGGAAGGCGATTAGCACATCCTCAAGTAATGCAGAGGTCAGACAGATTAGGCCACAATATCAAAAAGATACTATGTCGATTTTTGAAGCAATTGATAGCAAAATTCTGGAAGACATAGTGCAGCACCTAAAATCGTCAACCTGCTATTCAATTCAATTCAAGTTTTTTTGTATAGCGCTTTTTACAATACAAATCGTTACAAAGCAACTTTACAGAAAGTTATGTTTCTACAATATTTAGTAGTAGTTAGTAGTTTGTGCACGTTTGACAGGATTTTAGAAAAAATAAAAAATAATAATAATAATACAAGACGTAGTCAGCTAGACGATGAACTATCAATATTATTAATTAATAGTAATTATATGATGCAGTCACACATGTAGCAATAATTGTTAGTTCTGTTTGTTGATTCAAGGTTAGGATCATCTGGGGTCCTCTGAGGGTCAGCATCATCTCTTCTCAGTTGTTCTGGATCCAGACTGAAGCTTGTGTAAATCCTAGTTACATCCCGTGGCAAAACATAGAAACAAAATAGAGACATCATTAGCATAGCTGCTGATTCAACAAAGTAAAATTAGTTTAACCCAAGCTAAAGAATAAAAATGCAGTTGCAACTACACTCACAATTTAAGAGATACATTATTCGTATGCTTGGCGAAAGAGATGCGTTTTTAATCTAGATTTAAACAGAGAGAGTGTGTCTGAACCCCGGACATTATCAGGAAGGCTATTCCAGAGTTTGGGAGCCAAATGTGAGAAAGCTCTACCTCCTTTAGTGGACTTTGCTATCCTAGGAACTACCAAAAGTCCAGCGTTTTGTGACCTTAGGGTGCGTGATGGGTTGTAGCGTGGTAGAAGGCTAGTTAGGTACGCAGGAGCTAAACCATTTAGGGCCTTATAGGTAAGTAATGATAATTTGTAACTGATACGGAACTTAATAGGTAGCCAGTGCAGAGACTGTAAAATTGGGGTAATTTGATCATATTTTCTTGACCTCGTAAGGACTCTAGCTGCTGCTTCTTGGACTACCTGTAGCTTGTTTATTGACGAAGCAGGATCTTGACACACTTCCCACATCTTTTTTCAAAAATGTGCTTAACTGCTTAGAAGCAGATCTTTTAGAAGTGGTGAACGCCTCACTTCTTTCTGGGACATTTCCAAACTCCTTAAAAAATGCAGTTGTTAAGCCCCTCCTGAAAAAGAGCAATCTTGATAACACCATTTTGAGCAATTATAGACCAATATCTAATCTTCCTTTTATAGGTAAAATTATAGAAAAGGTCGTTTTTAATCAGCTGAACAAATACTTAAACTCAAATGGATACCTGGACAACTTTCAATCTGGTTTTCGACCGCATAACAGCACAGAGACAGCACTCATTAAGATAAATTGAATATTCGCTTAAATTGTGAAACTGGCAAAATATCGGTGCTGGTATTGCTAGATCTCAGTGCTGCGTTTGACACTGTCGATCATAACATACTACTAGAGAGACTGGAAAACTGGGTCGGGCTTTCTGGGATGGTACTCAAATGGTTCAGGTCATACTTAGAAGGGAGAGGTTATTATCTGAGTCTAGGAGAGCATAAGTCTAAGTGGACGTCCATGACATGCGGAGTCCCACAAGGGTCAATTCTTGCACCTCTCTTGTTTAGCCTGTATATGCTTCCCCTAAGTCAAATAATGAGAAAGAACCAAATTGCCTATCACAGCTATGCTGATGATACCCAGATTTATCTAGCCTTATCTCCAAATAGCCCAATTGACTCCCTCTGCCAATGCATTGATGAAATTAATAGTTGGATGTGCCAGAACTTTCTTCAGTTAAACAAGGAAAAAACTGAAGTCATTGCATTTGGAAACAAAGATGAAGTGTTCAAGGTGAATGCATACCTTAACTCTAGGGGTCAAACAACTAAAAATCAAGTCAGGAATCTTGGTGTGATTCTGGAGACAGACCTTAGTTTAAATAGTCATGTCAAAGCAGTAACTAAATCAGCATACTATCATTTAAAAAAAATTGCAAGAATTAGATCTTTTGTTTCCAGCCAAGACTTGGAGAAACTTGTTCATGCCTTCATCACCAGCAGGGTGGACTATTGTAATGGGCTCCTCACCAGCCTTCCCAAAAAGACCATTAGACAGCTGCAGCTCATCCAGAACGCTGCTGCCAGGATTCTGACTAGAACCAGAAAATCTGAGCATATCACACCAGTCCTCAGGTCCTTACACTGGTTTCCAGTTACATTTAGGATTGATTTTAAAGTACTTTTAGTCGTGTATATAAGTCACTAAATGACCTAGGACCGAAATATATTGCAGATATGCTCACTGAATATAAACCTAACAGAGCACTCAGATCATTAGGATTGAGTCAGTTAGAAATACCAAGGGTTCACACAAAACAAGGGGAGTCCTCCTTTAGTTACTATGCCGCCCGCAGTTGGAATCAGCTTCCAGAAGAGATTAGATGTGCTAAAACACTAGTCACATTTAAATCTAGACTTAAAACTCATCTGTTTAGCTGTGCATTTATTGAATGAGCACTGTGCAATGTCCGAACTGATTGCAATATATATTTTCACTGTTTTTTATTTTATTTTATGTAAAATCATTTTCTAACTGTTTTAAATTCATTTTAAATAAGTACAGTTTTAATAATTTTAAAAGTTTTAAAATTGCTTGTTTTATTCTTGTTATTATTTTTCTTCATTACTATTTTACTTTCTTTTATGTAAAGCACTTTGAATTACCATTGTGTATGAAATGTGCTATATAAATAAACTTGCCTTGCCTTGCCTTGCCTTGCCTTGCCTTTATCCGAGAGCTTGAAGTGGAGAGGATGAGCAGCTTTAAATACCTGGGGATCCTCATCAGTGAGGACCTCATCTGGACACTCAACACCACCCAACTGGTTAAGAAGGCACAACAGCAGCTGTATTTCCTGATGAGGCTTAGGAAGTTTGGCAAGTCACCTAAGATACTCAACTTCTACAGCTGTGTAGTTGAGGGCGTCTTGATCAGCTGCATCACTGCGTGGTATAGAAGCAATACTGCAAGGGACCAGAAAAATCTGCAGAGAATGTTGAAGACTGCTGAGAAGATCATCAGGACTCCACTGCCCTCTCTGCAGGCCATTTACCACTGCAGAGTCCACAGAGCTGCATCCATCATTAAAGACCCCACCCACCCCCAACACAGACTGTTCACACTCCTACCTTCAGCATGGAGGTACAGTATAGGAGTAAATTGCAGGACTTCCAGATTAAGGAACTCCTTCCTCTCAGCTATTAGACTCTTAAACAGGTGGCTAGCTGGTGGACTTATTCTTCTCATAACAGTCGGTTCAAATTGTTGTCTCAAAATCTCATTTGAACATTTGTAATGTTATTGCTGTTATTACTACCATTGAATATTTGTTAATATTACTCAGGTAGCCTTATCTCAGTTTGCACTGTTACTGCTGCTATTTTGTGTAGTTGCACTCAATTTGCATGTTGCTGCACTAGTTTTTTGCACAAGTTAATGCTCTACATTTGCGCATGTAGGTGATATATACATAGTCTATATATTATTTTTCAGTCTATATTCCTACTCTATACTCTTGTATATAGATATACATAGTCTATGTCTCTATATTCCTACTACTGCAGCATAGTTTTTATTGTTTCTTATGTTGTATGTATGAGTGTATAGCTTGTGTATATATGTGTAGTTTTGCACTGTCTTGGCATTCATTGTGGACAGCAAAGTAAGAATTTCATTGCTCAGGGAAACTTATTTTCCACACTGGGTATAATTATTTTATTTATTTTCAGATTTATTTAACAGGGACAATGCACACTAATAATACACAATTAAATGTACAGTACAGTGTGCCAGAATTAGCCCAAAGGCTATTTTACATCTGCTGTCCCTGGACAGATCTTAAGATGTCACACCTAAAAAAAAAAAAAAAATAAACAGAAAGATTAAAATATTACATACATGTTAGAGCCAGCCAACCTCATCGGCATAGCACAAGAAACACAAACAAACAAACAGACAGGACAGAGAAGACAGGATAGCAGCAAGATTTCATGTCAAATATAATGTTGACAGTCCTGACTACCTGTTAGCCACTTGTTTAAGTTAATTTTAAAAGAGGCGTACGTTTTAAAATTCCTAATGTGAATTGGAAATTAGATTCCATTCATGAACAGCCCTGACTGAGAAAGCTGTTTGACCAAGTGCACTCTTCCTAAACGGAACAATGCAGTCACCTCTTCCTGCACTCCTTGTAGATCTGCAAGCATGTGGTGCTGTTCTGGAGGAGCCAGTCCATGCAAAATTTTGTACACAAGACAGAGATCTGCATATATAAGTTTTCGAAATTCAATAGACTATATATTTTTAAAACATGACGATGATAATATATGGATTTCCTATCAAGTACTTTAATAGTTTTCTTATATAGGGAGAGTAGTGGTTTGAGAGAAGTGTTTCTAGCTTGTGACCAGGTTGTCAAACAATAGGTTATATGTGATAAAATCATTGACTGCATGAACATCATAGCGGCCCTTTTTGACATGCTGCTACGTACATATCTAAAATTTGCCAGGTTGTACTTAATGCGATTACAAACCTTCTTAATGTGTAATTTAAAAGTAAGATTGTTATCTATATATACTCCAAGGTATTTAAAATCTGAGATGATTTGTAGTCTCTTCCCTGCTACGACTACATCAGGTTCTACACAGCGGCTTTTAGATTTACTAAAAAACATACATACAGTTTTGGATACATTCAGTTAAAGGCAGTTGTGATTTAACCATTCTGTAATCTTTTGCATTGAGTTTGATAGCAGATCAGCAGCTTGTGCTGCACTGTTAGCATGTACAAAGATTACTGTGTCATCTGCATACATTTGGATGTTGGCATTAGGACAAACATTTGGCAAGTCATTTACATACAAAGAAAATAAAAGTGGACCCAAAATAGAGCCCTGTGGGACACCTGCAGACAAGGCAATAACATCTGATTGATGATTCCTAACTCTAACAAACTGTGTCCGATGTGTTAAATAAGATTCTCCCCATTTAATAGTGCCTATATCGAAAATAAAAGTTTGTAATTTAGATAAAAGAACTCCATTATTAATGGTGTCAAAAGCTTTTTTTAAATCTAGAAAAACAGCACCAACACCCCCTCCTTGATCCAACTGTGACTTGACTTTGTTAACGAAATAGCAATTGGCTGTTTCTGTCGAATGATTAATACCGAAGCCGAATTGATATTGATGTAAAGAATAAGAACTGGTATTTAAATGATTTATCATTTGTTCTAAGACAAGTTTTTCGGCCACCTTGCAAACCCATGGCAGGATACTAATAGGTCTATAGTTGCAGATGGACAAACGATCACCTCCTTTAAATACAGGAAAGACTGCAGCCAACTTCCACACATTTGGGAACAATCCCTGAGCAATAGAAAGGTTAACAATTTTCGTAATTGGGTATACTAATGATTCAGAGAGCTCTTTCAACATAACAGTGTTCATTCCAATGATATCTTTCGCTCGAGATGGCCTCAGACATCTAATCACTCTCGAAATATCTTTGATAGCTGGCTCTGTTTGTTCGACTTGACAAGGAGTGTTCTTATATTCAGAAGAAAAACACTTGATGATATTTTCTACTGAATCAATGAAATAATTATTGAGAGCATCAGCTACTTCAGCTGGCTTAACTCTTAATTGTCCACCAACAATAAGTTCAATATGACAATAAACGCTTTGAATCATTTTTAAAACAAAATAAATACAATTCAATGATAGACAAAATTCAATTCATTTGTTCAGTGAAAAAGAGTTCATTGTTGATTCAGTTCAGTTTAATAACTGTGAAGTTCATCAATTATGAAATGAGCTTAATCTACAAAGCACCTCTGTAGAACAGTGATATCATTGTCGGTCTGTAGACCATCGTACAGCTCAGTTCTGTTCTCATCTAATAGTTCAGTTCTCATCCAATAGTATCTGTGCAGTCAAGTCTAAAATATTGCCAGTTATTTAGTGTCCCCAACTAAGCAAGCCAAGAGACAACAGTGTCAAGAAACCAAACCTCCATCAGTGACAGAAATGAAGAAAACCTTGGGAGAAACCAGGCTCAGTTGGGGCGCCAGTTCGAAGAATGATAGCCCTGGAGTGGCCCAGATCTGGATTAAAGAAAAGGGCCACACATGGGTCATAACTGGCCAGAGTCTCAGCCATTAATAGTGGCTCTGCACTGGGCATGAATAGGTTTTGGCATTGGTACCAATTCTCAGGTTTAAGTAAAGCAGAAGCCCCAAAACTGAGTCAAATCTGAGCATTATATAGCCCAGACCCAATACAGATTATTAGTATTTGATGTAACTGCATTGGGTATAATATATATATATATATATATATATATATATATATATATATATATATATATATATATATATATATATTGGGTATAATAAAAATTTAGTTTATTTACTTTATTAGCATACGACGGCGTTTTAGTGCCACGTTAAAAATAAAATAAAATCGAAATTACGAGAATAAAATCGAAATATTACGACAATAAAGTCGAAATTTTCAAGAATAATGTAGTTATATTAGCAGAAAATAGTCAAAATAATTTGAGAATAAAGTCAAAATATTACGAAAATAAATGTTCACATATTTGGAATTTTCACAAAGAAAACCGTTTAATATAATGAATTGTTTTACATAAATACAGCGATCTGATCATTAAAGAGCTTAAAAAACACATTACTGTAAGACATCATTTGTTTCACTATATAACTGATTTCGAAAGCTGAGACATTAAAAGTAGATCTGTCAAAAGCATGAATTTTGGGTGGCTGGTGCACTACACTAATGGTGTGAGCTGATGTTAAAGGGTTAGTTCAGCCAAAAATTAAAATATTGTCATTAATAACTAACCCTCATGTCGTTCCAAACCCTTAAGACCTCCGTTAATCTTCGGAACATAGTTTAAGATATTTTAGATTTAGTCCAAGAGCTTTCTGTAACTCCACTGAAAATGTATGTACTCGCTGAAACAGCTTAATATCAAGAATATGATATTTATTAACAGACTGAACAGGAACAATTTTTTATCAAAAATACATTTTGCAGTCACACTCACAACAGACCCGGAAGAGAAGACAATGCTGAATAAACTCATAATTTTTGTTATTTTTGGACCAAACTATATTTTCGATGCTTTAACAAATTCTAACTGACCCTCTGATGTCACATGGACTACTTTGATGATGTTTTCATTACCTTTCTGGACATGGACAGTATACCATACATACATTTTCAATGGAGGGACAGGAACCTCTCGGACTAAATCAGAAATATCTTAAACTGTGTTCCGAAGATGAACGGAGGTCTTACAGGTTTGGAATGACATGAGGGTGAGTCATTAATGACAGAATTTTCATTTTTGGCTGAACTAACCCTTTAAGATAAAAAATTGTTCCTGTTCAGTCTGTTAATAAATATCCTATTCTTGATATTAAGCTGTTTCCGCGAGTCCTTAAAACTGACTCTTCCTCATCCCAGTTAGATGATGCGGCTGCTCGGACAGTATTCAAATCAATTCCGGTTGCTTGCAACTCCCGGTGCTCTCAATCTGGGACATTTGTATACACAATACAAAAGGCTTACTCTCAAAATATTATAACTTTAATTTCTATGATTTAAATTCTCATAACATTTCGACTTTATTCTCATAGTATTACGACATTATTTTCGTAATTTTTCAACTTTATTCTCGAACCTTTTGACTTTATTCTCGAAGTATTTCAACTTTATTTTCGTAATCTTAGATTTTTTTTTTCAATGTGGCACTAAAACAGCATCGTACTAGCACACATTGTTAGTGTGGATGTAAACAATTAATCCATTAAAAAAAGTTAATCTGCTGAAAAAGGTGCACTGTGTAATTTTTAGTGGCATCTAGTAAAGTAACCTTTATTTATATAGCGCTTTCAACAAAAAAGATTGTGTCAAAGCAACTGAACAACATTAATTTGGAAAAAAGTGTGTCAATAATCCAAAATGACAGTTAAAGGCAGTTCATCATTGAATTCAATGATGTCATCATCTCAGTTCAGTTTAAATAGTATCTGTGCAATCATTTGCAATCAAGTCAACGATATCGCTGTAGATGAAGTGACCCCAACTAAGCAAGCCAGAGGCGACAGCGGCAAGGAACCAAAACTCCATCGGTGACAGAATGGAGAAAAAAACCTTGAGAGAAACCAGGCTCAGTTGGGGGGCCAGTTCTCCTCTGACCAGACGAAACCAGTAGTTCAATTCCAGGCTGCAGCAAAGTCAGATTGTGCAGAAGAATCATCTGTTTCCTGTGGTTTTGTCCTGGTGCTCCTCTGAGACAAGGTCTTTACAGGGGATCTGTATCTGGGGCTCTAGTTGTCCTGGTCTCCGCTGTCTTTCAGGGATGTAGAGGTCCTTTCTAGGTGATGATCCACCATCTGGTCTGGATACGTACTGGATCCGAGTTAAAAAGTAGAAAGTTGCTTGCTTTGTAAGTGACTTCTGTTTGATCTATACTTTATACAATGGACCTTAATTGTTAAAAAACCCAAATAAGTACTGACTTTTAAATAATAATAATAATAATAATAATAAAACAGTGTTATAGGGCATAATGCTAAACTTAACAGTCTTTAAGCAGACGTGCAAAACATCCCGCTTGAAATAGATGGACTGTGTTTCAGAAGCAAAAGCAGCCATGTTGACAACTTTGATTAATGTCATCGTCACATTTTGTCAGACACACGGCTTACAGGCACTGCACACTGGGACACTGCTAAACATTGTGTATTGTAAACTACATTTCACTACATTATGTTCACCAATAGTGCATTATTTGAAGCATTTGCATTTAAAAAAAATGCAAATTAATGTGTCCATGCTGAATAAATGTATCAAATTCGAATGGTGGGTATGTTGAAACAATTTTCACAAACATGTTTGGAGGGTTCAGCCTCTAACTTTCTCCTCTGTGCTGCGTTTTAGTACTGTACTAAAAGAGATGCTCAAACAAACAAAGTAATGTTTTGATGATGCCATGGAGTGGTTCTGTTCAACCTGCCAATGATTTATAGTTGTCACTGCATATTAAACATGGGATTTGAAAGCAGTTTAACATTCATAAAATGATACACTTCAACTTAAAGAACTTAAGGTTATTCTGTATTATGTGTGCTGATAAACATGATATGCTGCAAACTATATTCACAGCCATTCAATACAGCACAGCCACAAATTCCTTTTATATAAGTATCAATAAAAAATCAAGGGACATAACATATAACATTAAACACATGGTTTTTTTAATCAGATTGAATGGTGTCTGCTGTTGATATGTTAGGTTGCACTCTATGGCTTCTGTGGAGTGAGACACACAGTAACAGCTGAACAGCTGTTTCATGTCACAGCTGTAACTTGATCAAAACAGGAACATTGGATTGACTAGTCAGCATCCAGGACCACACATCCATTTTATAGTGGATCTTACTGGCTCAGGGCTTATGGGTTAATAGTGTTCAGATTGAAGTGTTACACATCATGTCTGTGATGATTTGGGGTGCAATGTCATCTGCTGGTGTTGGTCCATTATGTTTTTTGAAAACCAAAGTCACCGGCACTGCACCCATTTACCAAGAAATTGTGGAGCATTTCATGCTTCCTTCAGCTGACCAGCTTTTTGAAGATGCTGATTTCATTTTCCAGCAGGACTGGTACCTGCCTACACTGCCAAAAGCACTAAAAGATGGTTAAATGACCATAGTGTTGGTGTGCTTGACTGGCCAGCAAACTCACCAGACCTGAAGCCCAGAGAGAATCTATGGATTATTATCAAGAAGAAAATGAGAAACAAGAGACCAAAAAATGCAGATGAACTGAAGGCCACTGTCAAAGAAACCCGGGCTTCCAGACCACCTCAGCAGTGCCACAAACTGATCATCTCCATGCCACGCTGAACTGAGGCAGTAATTAAAGCAAAAGGAGCCCCTACCAAGTATTGAGTACATGTACAGTAAATGAACATACTTTCCAATGGCAAACAATTCACAATTTTTTTTTTATTGGTCTTATGAAGTATTCTAATTTGTTGAGTGAATTGTTGAGTTTTTGTTAAATGTTTTTAAGTTTCACAATTTGAGTTGAATTACTGAAATTACTGAAATAAATGAACTTTTCCATGACATTCTAATTTATTGAGATGCACCTGTATGTCGAATATCTCCATAAAGAGTCAAAAACAGCAAAAAAACAAAAACAAAAACTAAATAAAGATGTTCAAAAATGACTAAAACAATTCACAACAATTAGTTGGGGTTGGAATTTTTTTTATGGATGTGTGTAGTGCAAAACGTATGTTTGGGCTTTTTTTCTTTTTTTTTTTTTTTTTGCCATTTCTTACCCAAGACAGTATTAAAGAGACAGGAATCAAATAGAGAAGATCTTCTGGAGGTGATCTTGAGGACCTGAAAGTGGCAGTGGTGGATCTGTTGCAGGCTCAGAAGATGGGCTCTGCTGTGAACACAGACAGAGGTGGCCTCTATCTATAACACCATCAGAAAAAGCATCACCTCTCCTCCAATAAGCTCAGGTGAATGCATTTCTCCAGAAAACATTCTAATATCTTAACATGGAAAAGTTATGTTTTGTTAAAAACTCTTTTTGGAGCTCAAGAGTTGGTGATTATTTAGGTTACAGTTTATTTGAAGGTGTCCTTGATACAGTGCAATTATGCAATTAACTATTGAGTAATTTGAATAAAAAACATGTACTTCCTAAAGGGTTAGGATTTGATTTAGGGTTAGTTGCTTGTAAATATGCATAATTTACTGATACTGTATTACTATAGTATGTACATGTAACGTGTAAGAAGGGCATCATCTCTTCCAATACGACCACTTATATTACTTCTGTTTTATTCTTGAACAGATCAAAATGATTTTAAAGTGTTCTATTCTTGTGTCCCTGAATATATTAGTAACTATGTGCTCAGGATGGTGCTTTATGAACTCCAGAGAGAAGCTTCATCCACAGCACATCATGTCATCACCAGGACAGAGCCCCTGGTGAGTTTCACTCCTGTCACTTTCAAATCCAGTAGGATTGTATTGAAATTTTGTATTATTTGAATTTTTTATCTTATTTGTCAACATTTACAACATTGTTAAAAGTCATATTTGGCTGAAATGCACCAGCAGAGGTGAGCACAGTGCTGTCTCATGGAAAACAAATCTACAGTCGTGGCCAAAAGTTTTGAGAATTACATAAATATTAGTTTTCAAAAAGTTTGCTGCTAAACTGCTTTTAGATCTTTGTTTCAGTTGTTTCTGTGATGTACTGAAATATAATTACAAGCACTTCATACGTTTCAAAGGCTTTTATCGACAATTACATGACATTTATGCAAAGAGTCAGTATTTGCAGTGTTGGCCCTTCTTTTTCAGGACCTCTGCAATTCGACTGGGCATGCTCTCAATCAACTTCTGGGCCAAATCATGACTGATAGCAACCCATTCTTTCATAATCACTTCTTGGAGTTTGTCAGAATTACTGGGGTTTTGTTTGTCCACCCGCCTCTTGAGGATTGACCACAAGTTCTCAATGGGATTAAGATCTGGGGAGTTTCCAGGACATGGACCCAAAATTTCAACATTTTGGTCCCCGAGCCACTTAGTTATCACTTTTGCCTTAGGGCACGGTGCTCCATCGTGCTGGAAAATGCATTGTTCTTCACCAAACTGTTGTTGGATTGTTGGAAGAAGTTGCTGTTGGAGGGTGTTGGAGGGTGATGGTAGCGCTCACCTTTTCTTCTCCGGACAAGCCTTTTTCCAGATGCCCCAAACAATCGGAAAGGGGCTTCATCGGAGAATATGACTTTGCCCCAGTCCTCAGCAGTCCATTCACTATACTTTCTGCAGAAGATCAATCTGTCCCTGGTGTTTTTTTTTTGGAGAGAAGTGGCTTCTTTGCTGCCCTTCTTGACACCAGGCCATCTTCCAAAAGTCTTCACCTCACTGTGCGTGCAGATGCGCTCACACCTGCCTGCTGCCATTCCTGAGCAAGTTCTGCACTGGTGGCACTCCGATCCCGCAGCTGAATCCTCTTTAGGAGACGATCCTGGCACTTGCTGGACTTTCTTGGACGCCCTGAAGCCTTCTTTACAAGAATTGAACCTCTTTCCTTGAAGTTCTTGATGATCCTATAAATTGTTGATTTTGGGTGCAATCTTAGTAGCCACAATATCCTTGCCTGTGAAGCCATTTTTATGCAACGCAATGATGGCTGCACGCGTTTCTTTGCAGGTCACCATGGTTAACAATGGAAGAACAATGATTTCAAGCATCACCCTCCTTTTAACATGTCAAGTCTGCCATTCTAACCCAATCAGCCTGACATAATGATCTCCAGCCTTGTGCTCGTCAACATTCTCACCTGAGTTAACAAGACGATTAGTGAAATGATCTCAGCAGGTCCTTTAATGACAGCAATGAAATGCAGTGGAAAGGTTTTTTTGGGATTAAGGTAAACTTCATGGCAAAGAAGGACTATGCAATTCATCTGATCACTCTTCATAACATTCTGGAGTATATGCAAATTGCTATTATAAAAACTTAAGCAGCAACTTTTCCTATTTCCAATATTTATGTAATTCTCAAAACTTTTGGCCACGACTGTATATGCTCTGCCCTAGCTGTTTTTAGAGCCTGTCTATAGCTGGACATACTGTTTTCCCATGCAATTCTAAAAACTTCCAATTTAGTCTTTCTCCATTTGCGTTCAAGACTACGAGATACTTTCTTGAGAGAGTGAGTATTACTGTTATACCATGGCACAGTACGTTTTTCTCTAACCTTTTTCAATTTGATGGGGGCAACAGCTTCTAATGTATTAGAGAAAATAGTGGCCATGTTGCCAGTCATTTCGTCTAGTTCATGTGTATTTTTGGGTACAAATAGCAGTTGAGATAGATCAGGCAGGTTATTTGCGAATCTGTCTTTGGTGACTGGAACAATAGTTCTGCCCAGACGGTAATGCTGAGACATAGAGTTAATATCAGTGTTACGCAACATGCACGATACAAGGAAATGGTCGGTAACATCATCACTTTGAGGTACGATATCTATAGTAGTAAGATCGATTCCATGCGATATAATTAAATCTAGTGTATGATTAAAACGATGAGTGGGCCCGGTGACATTTTGCTTGACTCCAAAAGAGTTTATTAGGTCAGTAAACGCAAGTCCTAATGCATCATTTCTATTATCAACGTGAATATTAAAATCTCCCATGATTAGCGCCTTATCAACTGTAACTAGAAGGTCTGAGAGGAAATCTGCAAATTCTTTTAGGAATTCTGTATACGGCCCTGGTGGTCTATACACAGTAGCCAGAGCAAGAGATACATTAGATTTCTTTTGCATGTCTGACAGTGTAACATTAAGCAGAAGTATTTCAAATGAATTAAACCTGTATCCTGTTTTCTGGGTAACATTGAGAATATCACTATATATTGTTGCAACACCTCCGCCACGATCAGTCTGACGGGGCTCATGATTATAACAGTAGTTTGGTGGAGTGGACTCATTTAGACCAAAACAATAATTTGGTTTTAGCCAGGTTTCAGTCAAGCAGAGTACATCAAAACTATTATCTGTGATCATTAAAAAACTAAAAAAATTGTTTTTGTTAATTTAATTTACATGTTTCTGGTTTAATCACGATAAGATTTTTTCTAGATCCTACATTAAATTTATATTTTGACCTCACTATTCTGTAATAGATTTTACAGAGCAAGTACTTTTATCATTTAAGCGGGTGGAACAAAAGTCATCATAATAGTTATTTGAGAATTGTCTTACTAGTCACATGGAGCGAAGTGTCCTGGAGATGTTGTCAGAGAGCAGCTCCGCTCAGCCTCTGCTGGGGTGCAGGCCATCAGCGTGAAAAAGCCTAGGACGCTCCCAGAAAAGATTCCAATTATTAACAAATAGCAGGTTCTGTTCTTTACACCATGACAACAACCATTCGTTTAAAGCAACAAGTTACGGCCTATGCTCTCAATGTCAAATGCAGAAATGTTAATCCATGTGTTTATGACCTCAAGGTTAGATTATTGTAATGCTTTATTGGGTGGTTGTTCTGCACGCTTAGTAAACAAACTTCAGATGGTTCAAAATACAGCAGCAAGAGTTCTTACTAGAACCAGGAAGTATGACCATATTAGCCCGGTCCTGTCAACACTGCACTGGCTCCTTATCAAACATCGTGTAGATTTTAAAATATTGCTTATTACTTATAAAGGCCTGAATGGTTTAGCACCTCAGTATTTGAACGAGCTCTTGTTACATTATACTCCTCCACGTCCGCTGCGTTTTCAAACCTGTGGCAATTTGATATTATCTAGAATATCAAAATCAACTGCGGGCGGCAGATCCATTTCCTATTTAGCGCCTAAACTCTGGAATAGCCTTCCTAACATTGTTCGGGGGGTAGACATTCTTTTGCAATTTAAATGTAGATTAAAGACCCATCTCTTTAACCTGGTTTACATATAACACACTAATACGCTTCAAATATCCAAATCCCTTAAAGGATTTTTAGGCAGCATTAATTAGGAAAACCGGAGTTGGGAACAGTTCCCATAACAACCTATGTACTTGCAACATTGTTAGAAGAATGGCATCTACGGTAATATTAGTCTGTTTCTCTCTTGTTCCGAGGTCACCGTGGCCACCAGATCCAGTCTGTATCCAGATCAGAGGGTCACTGCAGTCACCCGGATCCAGTACGTATCCAGACCAGATGGTGGATCAGCACCTAGAAAGGACCTCTACTGCCCTGAAAGACAGCGGAGACCAGGACAACTAGAGCCCCAGATACAGATCCCCTGTAAAGACCTTGTCTCAGACGACCACCAGGACAAGACCACAGGAAACAGATGATTCTTCTGCACAATCTGACTTTGCTGCAGCCTGGAATTGAACTACTGGTTTCGTCTGGTCAGAGGAGAACTGGCCCCCAACTGAGCCTAGTTTCTCCCAAGGTTTTTTTCTCCATTCTGTCACCGATGGAGTTTTGGTTCCTTGCCACTGTCGCCTCTGGCTTGCTTAGCTGGGGACACTTCATTAACAGTGATATCTTTGACTTGATTGCAAATGATTCCACAGATAATATTTAAACTGAACTGTGATGATGACATCACTGAATTCAATGATGAACTGCCTTTAACTGTCATTTTGCATTATTGACAGTGATTTCCTAATTAATGTTGTTCAGTTGCTTTGACACAATCTGTTTTGTTTAAAGTGCTATATAAATAAAGGTAACTTGACTTAACTTGAGTTATCACCAATATTCCCATGACACAGGTGTCTGACACGCAGTGTTGGGGAGTAACTAGTTACATGTAACGGCGTTACGTAATTTAATTACAAAATTATTGTAACTGTAATTAGTTACAGTTACTACGAAAAAATAAGTAATTAAATTACAGTTACTTATGAAATTTTAACGATTACAAAGGGGATTACATTTGAATATTTACACACATCCACATACAGATTTTACTGATTTCTTTCCCAAATTTGCACTGACTATTCTGAGACATACCGCCCTAATAATTTCCGGGATGCGGAAACACAGTCTGGTTCGTAGAATCCAGTCATAAAAACGGAATGCCTAACGCGGACGGAATATGCCACATTTTGGATGACTAAATCAAAAGTAGGTCAGTACACTTGAATCAAAACATGACATGGACTGGTGTCTGTGAATATTAAGCCCCAAAAATGCAATATATGACTTGCACATTTTGCGTGTCTGTGGAAATCAGGCGCTGACTGGACACCGGGAGAAAAGGGGCATTTCCCGGTTGCCTGGCAGCCGATTTTGCCCCTTTATTTTAATATTTTTATTGTATAATTGCAGGCGGAATGTACTAAAGCAATCATTTGCGAATCCGCCATTTGATAATTGAATCTCTAATAAGTCATGAAGTGTTAGTCGTGACTCGCGCGCTCTCCGCGCCTCCGCCAAACGGTTTGGATCAGACTCAGAGTAGTAATCAATGCGAGAGAGAGAGAGGACTGTAGAAGTGCACAGCTGGAGCAAAGAAGCAGAACTACTGTTCAGGGTTTCAGGTCAGTTTCATCTGTAAAGATGCTTTTATGTCTTAGTTTTTTTATTTATTTAATCAAGCATCAGCACGTTGCTCATCAGTCATCACTCAAAATACTATATAAAGGACATCATTATTACATGTTTTAATGCTACAGTAGTAATTTAGCTGAAAAAAAATCAGTTTTTTTATAGGTTTAGGGGGAGCTATACAGACAACAACACAACCCTTACGAAAATTTACATTTTAATATTTAACTATAAATCCAGAGAAAATGGTTACTATTGTTTTACTGTGGTAACCAAAAATGTAAAATTATTTTACAAATGTATTTATTTAAAAATAAATATGCACAGGCACAAATCCATTTGCAAAAAAACAAAACAAACAAAACAAGGTTATTTTACTTTTATATACGCTAATAAAAGCATGGTTAATTTTTGTAAGGGAAAACATGACTCGTGTACAGTATTAGGATTTTTTTATAAAGATATTGAAGTATTGTAGAGTATTTTATTGTAAAGTATAGTTTTGTTCAATCTTGAGTATTAAAGTAATGAGAGAGATGCATAACAGGGCAAAATAAAGAGACTGAAGAGAAAAATGGAAGTGAAGGTGAAGGTGCAGTTCAGGAGAGAACTTTTAATTATTTTGCATGTCCCCAAATTAAAGATATAAACCTTTTTTTATGTCAGGTCCATACAAAAAATTGTTTTGTCCATGAATTTGTTTGTATTAGTTTGAATTTTCCAGTCTGAATTTTTTTCCCAGTCTGCCCCTCCTGTAAATGAATGGCAAAGACATGGTTTCATTTACTACACATAGGCCTACTGAAGCTCGCAGTGTTTTCAACCTCTGCCGCCTCAATATAGGAGTACACGAGCACATAAACATAATTTCTAGAACTGCTCTGTGTCACTTCATGTGCATTTTACTTATTTTGAGAAAACTATCATCATATACAAAGAGACAGCAGTTAAAAAAAACACCAATGTTTCAGGAGTTTAGTACAAAGAATACGTCACATGCTTATTAGATAACTGTATTTAAGTTGATGTATATGCTTTTATTTATTATTCTTTAATTTTCACAAATTTAGAAAAGTAATCAAAAAGTACTCAAAAGTAATTAGTTACATTACTTTAATAAAGTAATTGAAAAAGTTACACTACTATTACATTTTAAACAGGGTAACTTGTAATCTGTAACCTATTACATTTTCAAAGTAACCTTCCCAACACTGCTGACACGTGACCTGTCTGTCTCGGAATGCCAATTATGCAGTTAGTTTATCTGCATATGTGCACACATATTTTCAAACAAATAATTAAAAGAATAATATACTACTATTCAAAGTTTCAAAGTTAGTAATTTTATATATATATATATATATATATATATATATATATATATATATATATATATAAATACTTCATGGACAATTGATCAAAATTCACATTAAATTGATCAAAAATTACATTTATACATTTAGTTTAGTTTATCTATTTATAAAGCAGGTTTAAAAACAATAGGAGTTGCAACCAAAGTGCTGTACAATATAAAACAAAGTAAAAACATACAGTACCCAAACAAAATGTTACACCCTCAAATAGAAAAAAAAAGCTCTTATGTGGAGGGGAAGACTAGGAGCTGCTACAGCAAAACCCCGGTTGCCTTTAGTTTTAAAATGTGAAAGAAAGACTGAGAGGAGAAATTGGCTTGATGACAGAAGAGATCTAGAGGTGGAATGTGGAATGAAAAAAAATATAAATATACTGGGGAACACAACCATGAAGAGCTAAATAAAAGCAAGAAGCAAAATTCTAAAATCAACTGGGGGCCATTGTAGGGAGGCGAGTACTGGGGTAATATGCTCACATTTTCTTGTGCCAGTCAATAATCTGGCTGCCGCATTTTGCACCAATTGCAGAGATGCAGAGATGATTAGGTAAACCCAGATAAAGTGATTTGCAGTAATCCAACATTGAAGTTATAAATAAATAACTGTTTGAAGGTCCTTCATGGAAAGCATCCTCTTGATTCTCTGTTTTTTTTTTACAACAGCACTGATCTGCTTATCAAAAGACACTATAAACCCCAAAGACAATGTCAAGCTTTCTAACACAGTCATGTACATTTGATGGCAGGGGGCCAAGCAGCTTGGCAATGCCAGACGACACAGTTGTTGGACCAAAAACCATTATTTCAGTTTTATCATTATTTAACTATAAAAAATTCAAGTCCATTCAGCTTTTAATGTCCTAAAGACATGCAAACAGATTAGTCATAGAGCAGTTGTTATTTTTAACAGGAAAGTGAAGTTGAGTGTCATCGGCAAAAAAAAAAAAAAGATAAATTATGTTTGTGAAAAATCCAACGAGTGGAAGCTATGTAAGGAGAAAAGGAGAGGACCTAAAATAGAGGCCTGTGGAACACCATAGACGATTTGAGCCCGAGATGAGAAACAATTCCCCAAATTTACAGAAAAAGATCTGTCTATAAATTATGTTTGTGAAAAATCTAACGAGTGGAAGCATATGTAAGGAGAAAAGGAGAGGACCTAAAATAGAGCCCTGTGGCACACCATAGAAGATTTGAGCCCGAGATGAGAAACAATTCCCCAGATTTACAGAAAAAGATCTGTCTATAAGGTAGGAAGCAAACCAGTTCAGCCCAGATCTCTGGAAACCAGCTACCTGATCAAGTCTGTGATATACTTGAAAAGTATAGACAGTGATCTTTATTATTGTTATTGATATCAAAATACTTGATCCTTATTATTGTTCAGTACTTTCTAATCACTGTGTAAGGATCATTGTGACACATGGTTTAACTGTTTTTGATGAATTTGACACCTTCAGACTTAAAACAGCTAATCACATGATGTTAACAAGGAGATGTTTAGGTTGTAATCCCAACCCTTGGTTTAGGTGTAACCCTGTCTGCTAGAATGATTTAACATCAGACACTATCCCCTGAAGTGATGAGTGCTGTGTGCTGCTTTAGCGTGAACTGTCTTTAACCTCTGCTTGACCTTTGACATGGGCTATTACCCGATACCTCCCCTTGTAAGCTCAAAGCCATTAAGGCATAAGGTTGTGACCTGTGTCTCTGCACTTCATGCCTGATCTTCAGGAGAGTCCAGGAGGTGTGACAGGATGGAGTCATCTTTATTGTCAAGATGTTACACATTTGACCTCTATTTAAAAAAAAAAACTAAGGGAAAAAAGTTAAATTAAATTATAAATATTACTAACACAATGTAATAATGCTACATTTTATAAAGACTAATGTATTGTATAATCTTATTTTTTTATTAGCTTTTCAGGACTTTTGCAGTAAATTCCAGCCATCACTGTCTAGTGAACATCTCTCTGACCTGTTAATGTGGAGATTAATGGTGACAGAAGCTTATTTGAAGAGCACGTCCGTCATGGCTCTTTTGTCAGTGACACAAGCCTGTAGATCGATATGAGATCATTAGGGTGTCTCTAAACACACCCTCCCTCCTGATGTTCCTTTGCCCACTCTGAGTTGACACAAATGATTTAGCATGAAGACTGAACAGATTGCAAAACAGGGAGATAAGAAGAGATGTCTGGAAGGAAATGGAGTTTGGACAGATGTATAAATGGCTTAGGAAGAATTGTGATGGACGTTAATCCAATGGTGGGCAGTGCGGGGCTTTCCTCTTGATGCAGCTGTCTGCGTCATGTAAAGCTTCATGCTCACAATATTCTCAGTGTTGTGGCTATAAGTCTCCAACAGTTGGAGAGATGATAATTTTTTAAGCATCACTTTGTGTTAACAGAAAATGGTGAACTGTCTGCACAATTTGGATGAATACAGTAAAAGTCAACATGAACTTTGGACAGGCTGTTGGACAGTATTTTCTCTACTTCCTATTGGCCTTCTGTAGCAAATTGTAGCTCCGTGTAGCTGTTTTTATTTTATTTTTTTCTCTAGAATCTTTATCTTACTATCACTCTCTGTTTTTTAAAGTGGTAAAATATAACTTAATTCACACCATATTTCTGATATTATCTAAAAAATCTTATCAGATTAACTTTGATCGTTCACTTTTATTTTATTTCCGTGAGTGCAGTACACCTGCAAAGCGTTAGCACTCGTTAGCTTGTCATTAGCGTTTTCATTCGAACCTATCGCTGTTTTCTTTTCTCCTCTCCCTCACTCCAGTTTTTCACAAGTTCATCAAACAACCGCAGTAAGAATTTTCATCAAGCATGGTGAGTAATGGCTTCTCCTATCATTGTTTCTTGCACCTCTTGCCACATGTACAGTTTATCTATCTCTGTCGCTGATGAGGGATTCACATGTGATAAATGTAGGGAAATAGTTAGGCTGACAGAGAAGATTTCAGAATTAGAGACACGCATCCAAACTTTAATTGAGGACAGTAAAAATGTTAGGGCTCTAGATACGGCTTTGGATGCGTCTAGCTCAGGGATTCCTGTACATTGTTCGGTTCCGGAAACAGAGCCCCAGCAGCAGGGCAACTGGGTGACGGTGAGGCAGCGTAGTCGTGGGTCAAAACACCGCTCTTCTGTTCCGATCAAAACATTAAACAGGTTCTCCCCACTCAGTGACGCACCCACTGAGAAACCTGATGAAAGTGCTCTAGTTATTGGTGATTCTATTGTACGGAACGTGAATATAGAGACACCAGCCACCATAGTCAAATGTTTACCGGGAACCAGAGCGCCTGACATCTTGGCAAATTTAAAAGTGCTGGCTAATGCTAAACGTAAATACAGTAAGATTGTTATTCATGCCGGCGCTAATGATGTTCGACTTCGCCAGTCGGAGATCACTAAAAATAACATTAAAGAGGTGTGTGAACTTGCAAGCACGATGTCAGACACTGTAATATGCTCTGGTCCCCTCCCTGCTTACCGTGGTGATGAGATGCATAGCAGATTGTCATCACTCAATGGCTGGATGTCTAAGTGGTGCCCACAGAATAACATAGGTTTCATAGACAATTGGACGAGCTTTTGGGGCAGACCTGACCTGTTTAAAAGAGATGGTCTTCATCCCTCCTGGGGTGGCGCCACTCTTCTCTCTAGAAATATGGCAAATAGTCTTAGTGTTTATACTTGACTAACTGGGGCCCAGGTCAGGAAGCAGACAGACTGGCTAAACCGACCGTCTGCTAGCTGCCTCCCGTCACAGAGGTCAGTTAATTCTCAGCACATAGAGACTTTTTCACCTAGATATCACACTATAGAGACTGTGTCTGTTCCCCGAACTAGAAAAAACAAAAAACGTCCAAACCAAGCTAAGATTAACAATTTAATTGAGGTTCAACAAATAAAAAACAGAAGCAATATGGATAAACAAATGATAAAGCTTGGCTTATTGAATATCAGATCCCTTTCTACGAAAACACTTTTTGTAAATAATATGATCACTGATCATAATATAGATGTACTCTGTTTGACAGAAACCTGGCTAAAACCTGATGATTACATTATTTTAAATGAGTCCACCCCCCAAGATTACTGTTATAAACATGAGCCGCGTCTAAAAGGCAAAGGTGGAGGTGTTGACAAAGTTTTAATAGTTGGTGATTTTAATATCCATGTTGATAATGAAAACGATGCATTGGGATCAGCATTTATAGACATTATGAACTCTATTGGTGTTAGACAACACGTTTCAGGACCTACTCATTGTCGAAATCATACTCTAGATTTAATACTGTCACATGGAATTGATGTTGATGGTGTTGAAATTATTCAGCCAAGTGATGATATCTCAGATCATTATTTAGTTCTTTGCAAAATTCATATAGCCAAAATTGTAAATTCTACTTCTTGTTACAAGTATGGAAGAACCATCACTTCTAACACAAAATACTGCTTTTTAAGTTATCTTCCTGATGTATCCAAATTCCTTAGCATATCCAAAACCTCAGAACAACTTGATGATGTAACAGAAACTATGGACTCTCTCTTTTCTAGCACTTTAAATAAAGTTGCTCGTTTACGCTTAAGGAAGGTTAAGGAAAACAGTTTGACACCATGGTATAATGAGCATACTCGCACCCTAAAGAGAGCAGCCCGAAAAATGGAGCGCAGCTTCTCTTTTAGAAGAAAACAAACATAACCCCAGGTATTTATTCAATACAGTGGCTAAATTAACGAAAAATAAAGCCTCAACAAGTGTTGACATTTCCCAACACCACAGCAGTAATGACTTTATGAACTACTTTACTTCTAAAATCGATACTATTAGAGATAAAATTGCAACCATTCAGCCGTCAGCTACAGTATCACATCAGACAGTGCACTATAGACCCCCTGAGGAACAGTTCCACTCATTCTCTACCATAGGAGAGGAAGAATTGTATAAACTTGTTAAATCATCTAAACCAACAACATGTATGTTAGACCCTATACCATCTAAGCTCCTGAAAGAGGTGCTTCCAGAAGTCATAGATCCTCTTCTGACTATTATTAATTCCTCATTGTCATTAGGACATGTCCCCAAAACCTTCAAACTGGCTGTTATTAAGCCTCTCATCAAAAAACCACAACTTGACCCCAAAGAACTAGTTAATTATAGACCAATCTCGAATCTCCCTTTTCTGTCCAAGATACTAGAAAAGGTGGTATCCACACAATTATATTCCTTCTTAGAGAAAAATGGTATATGTGAGGATTTCCAGTCAGGATTTAGACCGTATCATAGTACTGAGACTGCTCTTCTTAGAGTTACAAATGATCTGCTCTTATCATCTGATCGTGGGTGTATCTCTCTATTAGTTTTATTGGATCTTAGTGCTGCGTTTGACACAATTGACCACAACATTCTTTTGCATAGACTTGAATACTTTGTTGGCATCAGTGGAAGTGCATTAGCATGGTTTAAATCGTACTTATATGACCGCCATCAGTTCGTAGCAGTGAATGAAGATGTATCCTATCGATCACAAGTGCAGTATGGAGTACCTCAAGGCTCAGTACTAGGGCCGCTACTCTTCACGCTTTATATGTTACCCTTGGGAGATATCATCAGGAAACATGGTGTTAGCTTTCACTGTTATTCTGATGATACTCAGCTCTATATTTCTTCGCAGCCCGGTGAAACACACCAATTTGAAAAACTAATGGATTGCATAGTCGATATAAAAAACTGGATGACGAGTAATTTCTTACTGCTAAATTCTGAAAAAACAGAGGTGTTAATTATAGGACCTAAAAACTCTGCTTGTAATAACCTAGAACACTGTCTAAGACTTGATGGTTGCTCTGTCAATTCTTCGTCATCAGTTAGGAACCTAGGTGTGCTATTTGATCGCAATCTTTCCTTAGAAAGCCACGTTTCTAGCATTTGTAAAACTGCATTTTTCCATCTCAAAAATATATCTAAATTACGGCCTATGCTCTCAATGTCAAATGCAGAAATGTTAATCCATGCATTTATGACCTCAAGGTTAGATTATTGTAATGCTTTATTGGGTGGTTGTTCTGCACGCTTAGTAAACAAACTACAGCTAGTCCAAAATGCAGCAGCAAGAGTTCTTACTAGAACCAGGAAGTATGACCATATTAGCCCGGTCCTGTCAACACTGCACTGGCTCCCTATCAAGCATCGCATAGATTTTAAAATATTGCTTATTACTTATAAAGCCCTGAATGGTTTAGCACCTCAGTATTTGAATGAGCTCTTTTTACATTATAATCCTCTACTTCCGCTACGTTCTCAAAACTCAGGCAATTTGATAATACCTAGAATATCAAAATCAACTGCAGGCGGCAGATCCTTTTCCTATTTGGCGCCCAAACTCTGGAATAACCTACCTAACATTGTTCGGGAGGCTGACACACTCTTGCAGTTTAAATCTAGATTAAAGACCCATCTCTTTAACCTGGCATACACATAACATACTAATATGCTTTTATTATCCAAATCCGTTAAAGGATTTTTAGGCTGCATTAATTAGGTAAACCGGAACCGGAAACACTTCCCATAACAACCTATGTACTTGCTACATCATTAGAAGAATGGCATCTACGCTAATATTTGTCTGTTTCTCTCTTGTTCCGAGGTCACTGTGTCCAGATCAGAGGGTCACTGCAGTCACCCGGATCCAGTACGTATCCAGACCAGATGGTGGATCAGCACCTAGAAAGGACCTCTACATCCCTGAAAGACAGCGGAGACCAGGACAACTAGAGCCCCAGATACAGATCCCCTGTAAAGACCTTGTCTCAGAGGAGCACCAGGACAAGACCACAGGAAACAGATGATTCTTCTGCACAATCTGACTTTGCTGCAGCCTGGAATTGAACTACTGGTTTCGTCTGGTCAGAGGAGAACTGGCCCCCCAACTGAGCCTGGATTCTCCCAAGGTTTTTTTCTCCATTCTGTCACCGATGGAGTTTCGGTTCCTTGCCGCTGTCGCCTCTGGCTTGCTTAGTTGGGGACACTTCATCTACAGCGATATCGTTGACTTGATTGCAAATAAATGCACAGACACTATTTAACTGAACAGAGATGACATAACTGAATCCAATGATGAACTGCCTTTAACTATCATTTTTGCATTATCTACACTGTTTTCCTAATGAATGTTGTTCAGTTGCTTTGACGCAATGTATTTTGTTTAAAGCGCTATATAAATAAAGGTGACATTGACATTGACATGAAATCAAAAAAGTTACTTATTGTATTAATAAATGTTCCTGATCTTTCATCAGTGAAGTTATTCTAAAGAAAATATAATTTTCTTCATAATCTTTACACATTACTGGGACACAAACCACCTAGAATTTGTTTTCCAAACAGCATTAAAACATTTAATTCTGGTGATTTTGGCAGTAGTTTTATTTATTTAATGATGTTATCAAACAGGTTAACAAACCAACAAGTATTAACAATTAACAAACAAGTTAAATTGATGGTTTAATTTACTGTAGAGGGCCTTGCTAAAACTAGTTTAGTTATAAAACCTGGTTACAGTTTGGATGATGACAAAGACTCCATTCATTTATACATTGAAACTTTCTTATTATGTTGGTAATTACTAGCCATATTAATTTCATTAATGCAAGTTTAGATTTTATTTGATGCTTGACCATACAAAATGTCTAAACTTTCAAAAATTGTCCAAAAATCATAAAAAAAAAAAAAAAAAAAATAATAATAATATATATATATATATATATATATATATATATATATAAAAATTTTTCTACTTTCTTTTTTTTTTTAGGACACAAAGCTGGTACCAGAAACCCCTTTGCAATAATACAAAAGTGACTTTTGCAATGCCAAATATTATTTTTGCAGTTAATAAATTAAATCTTTGCCCAGTAAATGGGATCTGGAAAATGGGATGTCCTCGTTCAACTAATTTCAAATTTGAATACTACTTATAAGTTTAATCTTGGTACCTCTGATCTTGGTTTGAATCCTGATTGCAGTGTGAATAGGACCGGTTTCACAAGATACTTTTACATACAGCTAAATTAGGGTGCTTTCACATCTCTAGTTCAGTTCATTTGGTCCGAACCAAGGGCAAACAATTATACATTGTAGAATTTTTCTGCTTTTTTGGTTCCTTTTCACACCACACTGATTGCTTTGTTCCGTACCAGTTGAAACGAACCAAAATGCAGTCACGTGACAACATCTATGCTTTTCGATTGGTCAGAATTTACGTGCGGGAAAATTCCAACATAAGAGGAAAAGCCAGCAAACAACACGGAGACAACACAACTATGGAGAGACGACTGCACGGGCTGGTTTTGTCCCTGGCCATAATCTATTACATTGTTTGTATACACCACAATATGCAAACAATACATTTCTATAATGAAGCGTGGATGCGGCTTGAAAACAACGTTCAACGGCGAGCGGGCATCGCTCGTAACTTCTTAACTCTGACATGCTCATGGTCATCTGACCAAATTTCTATGAGGCTCCGCACCTCCTCACTACTCCAAGTTTGTCCTCGAGCTGCCATGCTAAAGTGCAAACTGTCAACAAACACTTCCTCATCCCATAATGCACAGCGCAGTTGACTACGGCAACTGGTTTAGTCCAAAAATGATCAGTACTTTTTGCAGTTTTTGATGTTTTTCTTACCTTTCTGGACATGGACAGTAGACCGTACACACAGTTTCAATGGAGGGACTGAGAGCTCTTGGACTAAATCTAAAGTATCTTAATCTGTGTCCCGTAGATAAACGGAGGTCTCACTGGTTTGGAACGACATGAGGGTGAGTTATTAATTACATAATTTTGATTATTGGGTGAACTATCCCTTTAAAGCATTCCATATTTCTGTCCCTTACACCTTTACCTGTCATCATCATCACACCCAAAACCAGTCAGTTTTGCTTTGACAGTACATTCGGCCTTCTCCTGAGCTTTTCCTCTCTGAGTTTTATTCAAAAGCTGTGCCCACTTGGCTGTGCCAGTGAAGTCTGAACACACATGAACAGGCTTAGCTCAACTGACTGATTTTGTGTCTGTTGCCTTTTCTAACAGTGTTAATCATTGATTTGTATTAAAAAAAATGTATCCATAATAACCAAATAATAAAAGGTTTGGAACTGCCTGCATCTGGGAAAAGTGCTGCGAGTCATGATCCATGACACTCAGATCTGAAGGATCAAGGAGAAATGCTGTCAGCATCTTTAAGGTTACAGCTCACTGCTCTATATGATATATGATTTAATGTGCTCTAACATTTCATACATACTGGATAGAAGTTAATTACAGATAAAACTACAAAATACAAAGGCTTTCCTAGTGCTCTTGCTCTAATCTCAAGTCATATTTATTTGTTTAGACCTTTTTACAGTTTTACAGAAAATCAAGATATATATATACAGGTGCTGGTCATATAAGTAGAATATCATCAAAAAGTTGATTTATTCCATTCATAGTGAAACTTGTATATTATATTTATTCATTACACACAGACTGATATATTTCAAATATTTATTTATTTTAATTTTGATGTTTATAACTGACAACTAACGAATATCCAAAATTCAGTATCTCAGAAAATTTGCATTTTGTGTAAAGTTTCAATATTAAAGACACCTGTAACTCTAATCAGTTAATTAACTCAAAACACCTGCAAAGCCTTTAAATTGTCTCTCAGTCTAGTTATGTAGGCTACACAATCATGGGGAAGACTGCTGAATTGACAGTTGACGATTGACACCTTGCTCAAGGATGGCAAGACACAAAAGGTCATTGCAAAAGAGGCTGGCTGTTCACAGAGCTCTGTGTCCAAGCACATTAATAGAGAGGCAAAGGGAAGGAAAAGATGTGGTAGAAAAAAGTATACAAGCAATAGGGATAACCGCACCCTGGAGAGGATTGTGAAACAAAACCCATTCAAAAATGTGGGGGAGATTCACAAAAAGTGGACTGCAGCTGGAGTCAGTGCTTCAAGAACCACAACACAAAGACATATACAAGACATGAGTTTCAGCTGTCGGATCCCTTGTGTCAAGCCACTCTTAAACAACAGACAGCGTCAGAAGCGTCTCGCTTCGAAAAAGGACTGGACTGCTGCTGAATAGTCCAAAGTTATGTGCTCTGATGAAAGTAAATTTTGCATTTCCTTTGGATATCAGGTCCCAGAGTCTGGAGGAAGAGAGGAGAGGAACACAATCCAGTGTAAAGTTTCCACAGTCAGATCCTGGAATATTGGGGGTTCACCAGTTACCTACAACATCGATCTCAGTGGGATACCTCAGCCACACCTGTCTTTCCCGATGGGATGGCCGACTCTAGACTGGGGTCTACAGACCGTAGGACTGCCAGCACAGCACCACGGCACAATATGGCCGCCAGCCCAGTGCCACAGCACAAGGTAGTTGCCAGCCCAGCGCCACAGCACAAGGTGGTTGCCAGCCCAGCGCCACCGCGCAGGATGGCCGCCTGCCCAGCGCCACCGCGCAAGATGGCCGCCAGCCCAGCGCCACTGCACAAGATGACCGCAAGTCCAGCACCACAGCACAAGGTGGCTGCCGGCCCAGCGCCACAGCACAAGTTGGCCGCCGGTCCAGCGCCACTGCACAAGATGGCCGCCGGTCCAGAGCCATGGCACAAGATGGCCGCCTGTCCAGCGCCTCTTCACAAGATGACAGCCACAGTTGACCCTCCAGAGTCGAGTCAGGTTCCCGTTGACCCTCCAGAGTCGAGTCAGGTTCCCGTTGACCCTCCAGAGTCGAGTCAGGTTCCCGTTGACCCTCCAGAGTCAGGTCAGGTTACTGTTGACCCTCCAGAGTCAGGTTAAGTCACCGTTGACCATTCAGAGTCAGGTCAAGTCACTGTTGACACTCCAGAGTCAGGTCAAGTCACCTTTGACACTCCAGAGTCAGGTCAAGTCACCGTTGACACTCATGAGTTAAGCACTACCACAGTTAGACCTCAGGAGTCAAGTCAAGTCACCTGTGATCATCAAGGACAAAGTCAAGTCACCGGTGTTCTTTAAGGGCAAAGTCAAGTCACCAATGATCTTCATGGGCAAAGTCAAGTCACCAGTGTTCTTCATGGGCAAGGTCAAGTCACCGACTATCTTCATGGGCAAAGGCAAGTCACCACTGATCTTCATGAGCAAATGCAAGTCACCATTGATCTTCATGAGCAGAGTCAGGTCACCATTGATCTTCATGAGCAGAGTCAGGTCACCAATGATCTTAATGAGCAGAGTCAAATGCAAGACACCAATGATCTTCATGAGCAGAGTCAAGTCACCATTGATCTTCCTGAATCCAGTCTAAACTCTGCGGAACTACCAGAGTCTCTCCACGTCTCTGCTGAATTACCAGAGTCTCTCCACGTCTCTGCTGAACTACCAGAGTCTCTCCACATCTCTGCTGAACTACCAAAGCCTCTCCACATCTCTGCTGAACTACCAGAGCCTCTCCATGTCTCTGCTGAACTACCAGAGCCTCTCCTCATCTTTGCGGAACTTCCAGAGCCTCATCACGTCTCAGCCGAACTCTCTGAGCGCTCGACTGATCCTGTCGTGGCCACGGAGGCCACCCTTAACTTGTTCATGTTCTCTGTTTCAGACTGGCCTATCCAGACTTGCTCTCCTGTGTCATCGATCCCACTGTGGTGGTCCTCGGCGCTGCCCTGGTGGGCTCCTGTCTCAACCGCACGGCTGTGGTGGTCTTCTGCGCCGCCCTGGTGGGCTTCTGTCTCGACCGCACAGATGTGGTGGTCTTCTGCGCCGCCCTGGTGGGCTTCTGTCTCAACTGCACAGATGTGGTGGTTTTCTGCGCCGCCCTGGTGGGCTTCTTTTTCGTCCGCACGGATGTGGTGGTCTTCTGCGCCGCCCTGGTGGGTTTCTGACTCAACCGCATGGCTCCAATTCCACCTTGCTCTACCCTGGATTCCTGCCCTGTCGGTTCGGCCCTGGGCCACTGAACTTTCTGTTCTCTCATGGACTTGTGTTTTGTTGTTGTTGTTTTTTTTTTTTTTTTGGCACTTCCTGTCTCTGTTACCCTCTTTTACCTGGCCCTCCGCATCCCCCCCCCCCCCCATGGTCCTCCGCCGGTCCACCTCCCTCCTGGTCTGCTTGTTTTTGTTTTTTGCACTTCTTGTCTCTGTTTCCCTATATTACCTGGCCCTCCGTCCCTCCCCCTGGTCCTCCGCCGGTCCACCTCCATCGTGGTCTCTGTGTTCCTTGGTCTGTTGTTTCTGTCCCTTGTTTCTGTGATGTACTGAAATATAATTGGGTTGGGTGGAGCATCTGGTAGCTGCTCCGTGGAGGAGGGGGTAATGTCACGGTGTCTGGTAGCTGTTTCCCTGGGTGACCACTAGTGGTCTCACTTTCCCATAGGCACCTCACCTCAGGCACTACAATTCCCACAGAGCCTTGTCCCTTCATCACAGTAATTGCTCTACTGTTAATTGCACACAGGTGTCTTCACTTGATAGTCATTACCCTGCCTATATAATCCGGTCTGTTTCTATGGAGTCATTACTTTCCGTCACCAAGTTTCCTCGCATTCCTTGTGTTCTATTTTCTTGTTCCCTGTTTGTTTGTTTTGGACTGATATTTGGTTATGACCCCTGCTTGTTTTAGTTCTGATTTTGGATTACCCTATTAAAGCTCAAGCTGCACTTGGATCTTCCGTCTCCTGTGTTCCCGTATGTGACATCAACTTTTTGATGATATTCTAATTATATGACCAGCACCTGTAAATCTGGACATATACAGTTGTGGCCAAAAGTTTTGAGAATTACATAAATATTAGTTTTCAAAACGTTTGCTGCTAAACTGCTTTTAGATCTTTGTTTCAGTTGTTTCTGTGATGTACTGAAATATAATTACAAGCACTTCATACGATTCAAAGGCTTTTATCGACAATTACATGACATTTATGCAAAGAGTCAGTATTTGCAGTGTTGGCCCTTCTTTTTCAGGACATCTGCAATTCGACTGGGCATGCTCTCAATCAACTTCTGGGCCAAATCCTGACTGATAGCAACCCGTTCTTTCATAATCACTTCTTGGAGTTTGTCAGGATTATTGGGTTTTTGTTTGTCCACCCGCCTCTTGAGGACTGACCACAAGTTCTCAATGGGATTAAGATCTGGGGAGTTTCCAGGCCATGGACCCAAAATTTCAACATTCTGGTCCCCGAGCCACCCCGAGGCACGGTGCTCCATCTTGCTGGAAAATACATTGTTCTTCACCAAACTGTTGTTGGATTGTTGGAAGAAGTTGCTGTTGGAGGGTGTTTTGGTACCATTCTTTATTCATGGCTGTGTTTTTGGGCAGAATTGTGAGTGAGCCCACTCCCTTGGATGAGAAGCAACCCCACACACGATTGGTGTCAGGATGCTTTACTGTTGGCATGACACAGGACTGATGGTAGCGCTCACCTTTTCTTCTCCGGACAAGCCTTTTTCCTGATGCCCCAAACAATCGGAAAGGGGCTTCATCGGAGAATATGACTTTGCCCCAGTCCTCAGCAGTCCATTCACTATACTTTCTGCAGAAGATCAATCTGTCCCTGATGTTTTTTTCGGAGAGAAGTGGCTTCTTTGCTGCCCTTCTTGACACCAGGCCATCTTCCAAAAGTCTTCGCCTCACTGTGCGTGCAGATGCGCTCACACCTGCCTGCTGCCATTCCTGATGGCACTCCGATCCCGCAGCTGAATCCTCTTTAGGAGACGATCCTGGCACTTGCTGGACTTTCTTGGACGCCCTGAAGCCTTCTTTACAAGAATTGAACCTCTTAGTAGCCACAATATCCTTGCCTGTGAAGCCATTTTTATGCAACGCAATGATGGCTGCACGCGTTTCTTTGCAGGTCACCATGGTTAACAATGAAAGAACAATGATTTCAAGCATCACCCTCCTTTTAACATGTCAAGTCTGCCATTCTAACCCAATCAGCCTGACATAATGATCTCCAGCCTTGTGCTCGTCAACATTCTCACCTGAGTTAACAAGATTATTACTGAAATGATCTCAGCAGGTCCTTTAATGACAGCAATGAAATGCAGTGGAAAGGTTTTTTTGGGATTAAGTTAATTTTCATGGCAAAGAAGGGCTATGCAATTCATCTGATCACTCTTCATAACATTCTGTAGTATATGCAAATTGCTATTATAAAAACTTAAGCAGCAACTTTTCCAATTTCCAATATTTATGTAATTCTCAAAACTTTTGGCCACGACTGTATATTGAACTTCTCTGTGCTGTCTGGCCTGCACTCCAGACGGGTGACGTTTGAGCTCCATTTTTCACCCCTATTGCTTATTGCTCCCCAACAATAAAGTGGCTGTTTATTTGCATAAAGTTAACATTTCTGAAAGGTTTGGGATGTTGCTGGACACGACTACATCCTGTCACCTACATTTGCTATAGCTCATGTGAAAAAATAAAATTCTGTTCAATTTCACTCCATGATACTCCATGTGTATCTGGATGTGAGCCTTTTGCATGGGTTTGATTCGTCATTAGTAATGCTTTTTGTCCAGTCACAAAGTGATTATAATTGTAAGGTTGGGAAGTCGTGGCCTAATGGTTAGAGAGTCGGACTCGCAATCGAAGAGTTGTGAGTTCGAGTCTCGGGCCGGCAGGAATTGTAGGTGGGGGGAGTGCATGTACAATGATCTCTCCACCTTCAAAACCATGACTTAGGTGCCCTTGAGCAAGGCACTAAACCCCCAACAGCTCCCCGGGCGCCGCAACATAAATGGCTGCCCACTGCGGGTGTGTTTTCACTGTGTGTGTGTGTTCACTGCTGTGTGTGTGCACCTTGGATTGGTTAAAAGCAGAGCACGAATTCTGAGTATGGGTCACCATACTTGGCTGTATGTCACTTCACTTAATTGACTCACTCACTTAATAATTTGTGTTATGTGAAATTGTATAAGAATGGTGAAAATGAATATTTGTGCAGTGTGTTTTAAAGAGCTTTTAAAGTTTAGACATCAAGTCTCTAATTTGGCATTTTTGGAAACTCACCAGAGCCACTTGGAGTTCACAGAAGGTAATCTTGGATCTGACGAGATGGGCCACATCCAAATACATATTCCAGGGAGTTTTTCCAGTTGAATATAGGAGTCAGGGGCTAATTGTCACAATGTTTTGTATATCAGTAACTGTAAGGTTTTGAGTCAAAGTGTCCAATTACATAAATAGTTGTTTTCTCTTTTACATTCATTATTTTGCTAAATTTCAATATCAAAATTATTTAAAAACAGTAATATACACTGACAACATTTTGACATATTAAATAATCAATTAAAATATAATAGCCTATAATATAATAAAGAAAGACTGAAGATGCTACCACATATTGACATTTAAACATTTCTCAGTTCAAGAGTATTTTTCAGAAGTGTCAGATGCTGTCATGGTATTTATGTTATACTTTAATTATTATTATTTTATTTTTTTCAGAATTTATACATTTATACTTTAATTTTGCTTTTGGTTTGAGATTTTGTTTTGCCTTTCAAATTTTTGATGTTTCATGAAATTTCGTTTAAAACGTTATTTCAATTTTGCCCAAAAACTTTAAATTTATTGTTATAGTTTTTTTTTTTTTTTTTTTTTTTTTGAGTTTTCGAGTTTTGACAGTGTTTCAAATTCAATATATTTTCAGAATCTAGCTACTTGATTGAGGACAAATAGGGAATTATGTAGGTAATTCCACACAAGACGCAATGACCGTCCTTTGTCGCGTCGCGGTGGGGGAAATCCTTCTCGCACGCGGCTGAGATCTCTCACCCCGCCTCCTGTACGAAAAGCTATCCGAACCCACGCTGTTCTCTGTTCACTCCTTCTGTGCCACTTTAATTTATCCAGCTGAATGCAAGAAACGCGCGCGAGGATGCGGGCGATTCCGTCAGAACGCAGTCCTTTCTCGGCTATCTGTGGAGTGGCTGTATGTTTGTCCCTGTGGACGTGTGTGGTCCGCTGTGGGAGCTTCGCTTGTTCTCCGCCTGCGGCGTCAGTGCAGGAGCTCGCGCGCCGCTCAGGGGTCGTGTTTGAGGGAAAGCTCCAGGAGGAAGAGCGAGCAGAGCGGAACTGGACTGAAACGCAGGGTGAGTCGACGGTGAACGCGTCGCGACAGGTGCGCATCAGAGTGCAGCAGGTGTGGCAGCTGAAGGCGGGAGGACTGCTCAAGGACTCTGTGGTGTCTCTCATCTGGTTTGAAGGTGGCAGATGTTTCCAGCTCAACACCGGGATCCGGTACATGTTCTTTATGGAACCCACAAACGACACGTCCGTGTTCACGGCAGTCTTCCCGCCGGTGGAGACCAAGCGCACCGTGAGGAAGGATGTGATCCAGGTGCTCTGTCAGGACTGCGGTAAGACACTTTAACTGTCTGCTGGATGTTCATGTTCATCATATCCACGTGTGAGCCGATTCAGTGACACACAGGAGCAAAACTAAAGTAGACCTTTAATTTAGTTTTGTTTTGCTTTGCTTTGTTTTGTCTCCTGTTGATACTGGTGCTTAAGTGGAGCACAGGGACAAGTATGGTGATGCTATCAGATGGTGATCATGGTACTGAATGATGCGTGATGGTATATACATGACACCACAGACATGACACTTCAATATCATTTAAAGAATACAGCAGCAATGTCATTTTACATGCCACTGCATGTAGACATCCTTTACTGCCAGCATATTGAATATAAATATTTTGCCATCTAATTTTCATTTTACAGACTAGTTAAGCATACTCTGAAGATTTCTTTGTCAGACAGTGAGACACAAAATCTTATTAAAACTTGTTTGAACAACTTGACATGACATTAATGTATGGACAACAGTTAATTAAAATTTTTGGCTCTCCTTCAGGCTCACTCAAGCTCACATCATGCAAAATAATTATTTTAAAACTGGACTGTCTTTGCCTTAGATCTGTGTTTTTGACAGGATTTCATCAGAGATTATTATCACTAATGTAATCACCAGATTCGGATGAATTACACAAATTCCTGCTCAACTTTGTCGCCTCTGCATTAAAGCGAAACCTCAAATTTTCAGCTAGAGACATTCCAAGATACTTTGGGGTTGATGGACTCATGCATGATTTGTAAAACATTTGGTACATACAGATCTTGAGGGTTAACGGTTAGATGAGGTGTTCATTTTTCAATGAAAGGCATTTTGATGAATGATGAAAGTAATCTTAAGTTAAATGTTTTCTATTAACCCTTGTGTTATGTTGTGGGTCAATTTGACCCGATTAGATTTTCTAGTTGTTGGAAATACTGATTAACCTATGTTTTTTTCCTTGATATTTTGTGACTTTTTCTCATTTATCATCATGAACATGCATGCAAAGTTTCAACATGCTGGTGTTTTTTGACATATACAAACAAAATTACTATTACGTTCGTGATGTTTGCAGGTCAATTTGACCCACATATTTTAACACTCTAAGGCAACTAATAATAACATTTCTTGGTTATATTTTATTTTATTTTTTTACTACTTTATGAAGCTAAAAAATGAGGATTTCCACACTTATTTCAATACAGAAAAATATTTTGTAAGCCACAGATGGTAAAAATTACCTATCATTTATTTTTTCAAGCAACCTAAAATAATACTAACCTTTTTTCTTTTCTTTTGTGACTTTTTCTCATTTATCATCATGGACATGCATGCAAAGTTTCAACATGCTGGTTTTTTTTTACATATACAAGCAAAATTAATATTACGTTTGTGATGTTCGTGGGCCAATTTGACCCTCATAGACAGCTATTCAAAAGAAACTGTACAGACACAAAATAAAAACATTTATTTCATGTACGTCAGGCATCAGCTCCAGTTCTAAAGTGTAAGTGTATCTAAAAGTGCTCTAACCCTAACCAAACACACTTCAAAAAGCTTCTTGACTTTTTGAAATGAGTTTACAAAACAGCCAACTTAAGAAAAATAAATATTTTCATTATACAGCTACATTTAATTGTTCAGTTATGATGTTCTAAGAAAAAAATAAATAAAAAAATGTATATGCAAAACAAGTCAACATACTGTTTATTTTCAAATTTTGTCAAAACAAAACATCTTTTAAAAAATGGTTAAAAAACATATTCATTAAATCATACCTTCAGATATATTTTTCGGGGAATATTTGACAAATGTGGATAATAAAAGTTTACAGTTCTGTACCTGAATCTTTGTTGTTTTTCATAGTGTGATTTTTGAGGAATTGTATTGAATCCAATTAGGGTCAATTTGACCCGCTCCATAAAGGGTGTACACAGAAATCGAACAGTGCACAAGGGTTAACCTTTTGTTTGCTAAACTGACATAGCCTACTTTGTCTGCTAACCTGGTTACCTACAGTAAGCTGACTTTGCTTGGCGCTTAAACACAAGGTCTAAGTTTACTTAAATTTTAGTATGAGCATGTATGTTTTATAAGAAGCTCAGGCTACACAAGTTGTTATGCCTGCAGGCCCTGCACCAACAGTCTCAATATTCTAGCTATACACATTAGTGAATCCGTTTTTTTTTTGGTTATGAATGGAAATGAGACCAGCAGTATAACAGCATATCTGTGAAAGGTTTGTGTTAGAAAACTGAATAAGTATTTTAGGTTTGTGATTGAGCTGCCTTTGTTTGAATTTGGAATCAGTTGTAGTAGCAAGTTGAAATCCTCCAATTCCAACTATTGCTTCATCGACTGTATGGAACTGTAATGCTGTAAGAAGCTTTGAGATGTTCATGAGCTCAGTGTTGTTTTGTGTTTTCTCATAAATAGTATAATAGATTCAACAAGTTGTTAAGCTTGAGTTTTTTCCTTGAGCATTCATTCCAGTAGTGCTGGACATTACACTTGCACACAGATTGTGCTGGTTTTGTTGTCATCTGATGAGGTTATTGGAGGTCATTCTTACGGAGCCCCGCACATGACATGCAGGAATAAATAGTGGGCTAAATCGTGCGCACAATTTACTAATTTGTTCCTTCAATGTACTAAAACATGCGCACGATTACTATTCCGTTCCCTCGATTTACTATTTTGTTCACTCGATTTATAAATTGTGCGCACAATTTACTAATTCGTTCCCTCGATTTGCTAAATCGTGCGCACAATTTAGCAAATCAAGGGAATGCAATAGCAAATCGAGGGACCGCAATAGTAAACGTGCACACGCTTTATTACATTGAGGGAACGAATTAGTAAATCGTGCGCACAATTTATTTATTTTTTCTTGCATGTCATGTGCGGGGCTCCGTACATTCTACTTCCAGTCCTTATGTGAATGTTCCCCTCTTGTCATGACCTGAGCTTTCTTTCCTCTTTGTGCTTTGGTATTATAATAATTTGATGTTGAGAATTCTAAATAGCTTGTGGACATTAATCAATTATGAAGAAGAATGAAAAGCATATGTCAAATTAATACATTTAACACATTGCTGATTTTCACCTGTTAGTGAAAATTAGATTCAGATTGTGGTCTAATATCATGATATACTATACACTTAGCCTAAGCAAGAAATGTTGTGATAATTTCTAGGACAAGTAAATGTGAATGTTTATTTAAATGCTTAACCATGTTTTAAGACCTTCCTTTCCAAAACGATTTTTTCAATTTCTATAATGGCTAAGAAATGGATTGGTTTTAAAGGCTTTGACTCCTAAGGGAACTACAAAATCCATCCTTGCATCAGATAATAACGTTATTCATTTTCTTTATTGAAACATATTGATTAACAATTCCCTGTAGGAGAGGGTATTACTTAATGAACCCTGGCTTAGCCAAAGCAAAGTGAAATAGAAGCGACACAGTGTCCTGGAGGGCCGGTGTCCTGCAGATTTTAGCTCCAACTCCCTCAACACACCTGCCTCAAAGTTTCTAGTATGCCCAATAAGACTTTAATTAGCTGGTTCATGTGTGTTTAATTGGGGTTGGAGAGCTGAACTCTGCAGGACACCGGCCATCTAGGAGCAGCTTTGGAAACCCTTGCTCTAGCATGGTATAGTGACGTTGAAAATGGTTAATGCTGTTTTTTTTTTTTTTTTTTTTTACTTGTGAATTTTTTTCATTGTTTTACTACAGGGAATAAGATCACCCACACAAAATCCAAAGTTAATGCTTCAAAGAAAAATAGCATCACATCATATGACAAGCATTACAGTTTATTTATTAATCTTTTTGTTTGTTTTGTTTTGTTTTGTTTTTTATTGTATTCCATAAGCTTAAGAGTATGTGTGACATCACACGAGCTGGATCTGTGGCAGATGAGTATGAAAGCTGAAGTTAAATCAACACACACATCTCAGAAGGGTTACAGAGATAGCCCAGTCATAATCCCCTATCCTTTCACAGATTATTCCATAATCCCATTTTTATTCTGGATTCAAATGGCCCATATTCAACATGAGATCCTAGAAAATTGTTACACCCTGCAGTTTTATGATGTTGCTTACTATATAATTACAATTGCAATTTGCTATTTTATTGGGACAAATTTGTATTAGAATACAAAATAAAGTAGACTGGGTCTGTATTTGTGTTATGAATTCAGTAGTGCAACTACAGTTGCTTTAACAAAATTGTACAAATAATTAACTTTATGTAAATTATGTGTAATTGCATTTTAATTGCAAAGTTTGGCTCAGACATTTGTTGTTACTTGTTACTCATTTGGCAAGTTGAATGGGAGACATAAGAAGGGAAGAAATCTGCCTTTACCACTGGAAGTACCCTGTATCAGTTCCAAGTCATGCTTATGGTCCTGACAAATGCTGCATCCACATTTCTAAGATTTGTGGAGCTGCTGTTCTGGCCTGTGCTGAAAAATATGCGTCATCTGTCTTGATGATATGAGTGTTTAGATGGAAATTTACAGAACAAAGCTGAAGCCTCAATAAATCGCTTCAGTGTTGTTGGTCTCAATAAGAGGCTAATAAACATTATTCCACAGCTATGAGAAATGGACAGCAATGGTCAGTGTGGATTAAGAAAATATCCAGGAATTGTGTTTGACATTAATCAGTGAGAAATGTCAAAGGTCATTGCAGCTTTGTCATCAAGCCTTTGTGGAAGACTGGTTGTCAGATGCACAGCTTTAGGGAGCCAACAGTGATCTTCATTTCCAGATATGTGAGATTTGTCACAATATGTATTTCACAAATTAATCACAGTCAAGTCAAGTCACCTTTATTTATATAGCGCTTTAAACAAAATACATTGCGTCAAAGCAACTGAACAACATTCATTAGGAAAACAGTGTCAATAATGAAAAATGATAGTTAAAGGCAGTTCATCATTGGATTCAGTTATGTCATCTCTGTTCAGTTAAATAGTGTCTGTGCATTTATTTGCAATCAAGTCAACGATATCGCTGTAGATGAAGTGACCCCAACTAAGCAAGCCAGAGGCGACAGCGGCAAGGAACCGAAACTCCATCGGTGACAGAATGGAGAAAAAAACCTTGGGAGAAACCAGGCTCAGTTGGGGGGCCAGTTCTCCTCTGACCAGACGAAACCAGCAGTTCAATTCCAGGCTGCAGCAAAGTCAGATTGTGCAGAAGAATCATCTGTTTCTTGTGATCTTGTCCTGGTGCTCCTCTGAGACAAGGTCTTTACAGGGGATCTGTATCTGGGGCTCTAGTTGTCATCAGCGACAGAGATAGATAAACTGTACATGTGACAAGAGGTGCAAATAACAATAGCAGGAGAAGCCATTACTCACCGTGCTTGATGAAATATTCTTACCACAGTTGTTTGATGAACTTTTGAAAAACTGGAGAGAGGAGAAAAGAAAACAGCGATAGGTTCGAATGAAAACGCTAATGACAAGCTAATGAGTGCTAATGCTTTGCAGGTGTACTGCACTCACGGATATAAAAAAAAAGTGAACGATCAAAGTTAATCTGATAAGATTGATCGATAATATCAGAAATATGGTGGGAATTAAGTTATATTTTATCACTTTAAAAAAAAAACAGAGTGATAGTAAGATAAAGATTCTAGAGAAAAAAAAATAAGAACAGCTACACAGAGCTACGATTAGCTCCAGCAGGCCAACAGGAAGTAGAGAAAACACTCTCCAACTGCGACCAAAACACTCAAAACACACAATGTACCAGAATTGTCAGTAAACAATTCAATAACAGCCTCTTTGTGAAGCTGTATTACAATGTGTTAGGTTCACAGTCCTGACTAACAGTCTTGAACAAACTTAAGTCATTCTGATTTAATGTTAGAATTTTTTTATTGTTAAAGAAGATCTGTCTGTGCTAATATACTCATCTGTTTGACAATTAAAAAGTTGCAGAAGTTTATAAGTTTGTTACAATACAAGATTGCAGACAAGGGCAGTACAGTTTAAAACATTCTTAATGCAAAATGTGATATGAAGTCTGCAGTTTTTCTATTCCGAGAATTTCTATTCCTAGTCTTGATATAGTGATTGAAATTCAAGGTATTATAATCAGTTGATCCAGACCCACTCTTTTGGATTATGTACAGTATGATTCTGATTTCAGTTTAGAAGATTTGGATTAATTTTGTTTTGTTTTATTTTAAAACTCACTGATTTTGGATTTTAGAGCATAATAGCTAAAAGAAGTACCAACAGATGGTTTATGATTTACTGTACAACATGGTAGAAGACAAGCACTAGAGAATCTTAAACTACGATTCGGGACATATCTCGACAGACAGTCTGAAATATATGAGGTGCCAGATTATGCAGTGTTTTATAAACCGATAAAAGAACCTTAAAATCAAAATATTTTTAGCTGAAAACGATTGGAGTTTTAGTTTTAGAAGATTGGAGACATTGATTAGAAGGAGTAAAGCATTCCTTTCAGGTCTCCACTGATAGTGCATTTACCTTTATTCACTTTTTTAATTAACCACCTACAACAGGGTTATCTTGCTCCTAGAGATTTCCTGCAGAGTTTTGACATACTGCCTATCTAGAAATCCTATAGACTTTGGCAGCATCCAAAATTCCATTCTTCTGTACTATGAAAAAAAAGAGTATGTCTGAATTCACAGTACTCACAAAGGAGTAGGCAATAAGTACCCAGGTGACCTTTTACTTCCAGCATGATTCTGAAGTGTGCATGATGGACAGTTTACTATCCCATGAGGCAGTGCAAAGCGATGCATCTGACTCTAGTAGGTCATGTGACTGTTGCTGCTTATTAATAGTAAGGTAGTTCTTAAGTTTAGGTATTAGGTTTGATTAAGGGATCTAGAAAATGGTCATACAGAATGAGCAGAGGTGGACTGTATAACAAAGTACATTTATTTACTTGAGTACTGTACTTAAGTACACTTTATTAAGTACACAGTATTATTTTTTTCTGGAATCTTGCTACTTTAACTTCACTACATTTGAAAGACAAATATCGTACTTTTTACTCCTTTACATTTATATCAAGGTCCCTAAGTAGAAAGTTGTTATGTAGCAGTTTTTCCAGTGTGTGCACTTTCAGATTCATTGAACCCTTCTTTTTTCTGTGAAAATCCAGCCTGCGATCTGCCAGGTCCTTCTAGTGTTGCCAAGTCTTACAGTATTTCTAAGCCTGCAGTTTTCTGCGTAGCTTTGAATGGTTGCTTGTCTGAATTTTTTTTTTACATAAATCAGGCAAACTCTGGACCTTCTCCACTAAACTAAATGTCTGCACTACTGCACACTGTGCTCTAAAAAGGCAAATAAGATAATAAAAGATAATAAGATTTAAAAGCACATATTTATAGTGTGGTGTGATCATCTGTGTGCTCACCACATTGATTTTAAAGAGACAACTGTATGTGATGCCTTACGTAGACTGAGTGCTACGATCAAAGATCACAGAAGATAAATGATCGCCCAGCGGTTAATAAAAATGACCTAAACCTTGATCTACATGACAAAGAAAATGTATAGTTTTTATTCTGTGTGACTAGTTTAACTATGGTATTTGTGGTGAAATGACAGTTTTCAAAAACTGTCGATTGTAGTAAAACTACAGTAACCACAAATTTAACAGTTTTACCTGTGATTCCCATCCACTTACATTATAAGACTGATAGACTGCAATGGTTTGAGCTAAAAATCTCAGTTTGTGTTCTATTGAAGAAACAATGACACCTTCATCTTGGATGCCCTGTGGGTAAGCAGATAAACATACAATTTTCATTTTTGGGTGAACTATTCTTTTAATATGTGCTTTATAAAAGCTAATAAATAGCCAGTATGATTGTAATATGCATGCTAATAAGAAAGTTAGTTACGCTGCATGGGTATAGAATCACCCCTTTAAAATAATCACATTTTGTTGCTTTGCAGTCTGAAATGAAGACAGACACGATTTTTGTTTTCTCCAGCTGTATTTACTCTTATAACTTATAACATCTAAGTAAAAGATATAACACTCAGAATCACTGAGTTGGAAAAAGGATCACCACTTTGTGTCAGTATTTTGTTGAACCACCTTTTGCTTTCTTCCTTTCTTTCCAGTAACATCTTTCTGGCAGAGGACAGAAGATTTTCCTCAAGAATTTGACCGTATTTTGCCCCTTCCATTTTTCCTTCTATCCTGAGTGCTTCAGTCCCTTTTGCAGAGAAACAGCTCATAAAAGGATATCACCACCTCCTTATTTGGATGCTGAGCTGTACTGGGTTTCTGCCAGATGTATAATTTGTATAATTTGGCGTGGAGGCCAATTATTAATAATACAATTTTAGTCTCATCTGCCTCAAAATCTTCAAGGTGTTTTTTGACAAAGCTGAGTCTGACTGCATGTGGCCTTTCTTGAGGAGTGGCTTTTTTTTTTCTTGCAACCCTCCCATACAACCTTCCCACATTTGTGGAGAATTTTTGATATTGTTACATGCACACAATGACCACTCTTTGTCATAAAATAAATTTTTTCCTCTTGGTCGCCTCTCTGACCAGTTTCCTCTGGTTCTTTCATCCAGTTTGAAGCGACGTCCTGATTCAGGGAGGGTTGTACCAAATACCTTCGACTTCTTAATAATAGACTTCACTATGCTTCTAGGAATTGATAAAGCCTTTTTTTTTTACTTATCCATTTCCTGACTTGTGCAGGTCCACAACTGTATCCCTGAGATCTTTTGACAGTGTTTTGGCATCCATAGTTGATTGTTTGCTTCAGTTGCTCTACCAAGGCCTGAAATGCTTCAGAAAAGCTCTTTTCATGCTGAGCTGATCAAAATGAGCACAGCTGATCACAGTTGAAAGTGAAATGGCTTTGTGTGTCAGGTAATAGAGCATCACAGTCATAGGTGCCGGAAGTAAATTTCCCATTCATTTCTCCCATTGACCTTTTGGAAAAATACGTATCTAAAGAGTTTTAGAGCATGTCTGAGGATAACCAGCTACGGCTGAACTCATAGGCATACAACATATCATTTATTTCCGTACACATATTCCGTGTACATATTTTCATTTCTGAGCAAAGGAACTACTCATCCCATAAACCACTGAAGTCGACTGAAGCCACAACCGTGAAAGAGCCTTTTGAGTGACTTCCAATCTGACTACGGCCACGAAAACTTTTTCCTCCAGTGAATTTTATATAGTGAATGTGCAGTTAATAGTAGTTCTTTCAGTAGTAATAATTTAAATAATATTGTTTTATATAGGTATTGTGTATTGAATTTTATATTTATCATTGTGTATCAGTAGGGATGGGATCCGAGAACCGGTTCTTATTCAGAAAAGGTTTTGTTCTTTGAAAAGAACCGGAACCATGAGCAATTTCTAAGTTTCAGTTCCGAAAACGGTTCTGGTGCAACACATGACCAAGCGCTGTGAGCAGCCTTGCACCAGTTTTCTGAGTATTCGGCGTTTCCCGTAAAGGATGTCACGAACCGAATAACAGACACGCCTCCCTGCCTCTTTAATTACTGAGCACATTGATTCCAATGACGCGCATTCCACAGACTCGTTGCGCTGTCGCGTCTTTAATTGCCGAACACACTGTTTCCCATGCCTGTATGTGCAATCGCGCCTTTTGCACATCATTTTGCACATAACTGTGCACATCATTTTATGGCGCGCTGCACCTGCCGCCACTAAATTACATTATATTTGTCCCATATTGTCATTAATATACATACTGGCTTCAACTTCCATCACTAAATAAATAGACTGCTATTGTTATGCAAGTATGAGGGTTAGAGTATTTAGTGTACAGGTCATTTCAAGAGTGATAAACAAAGTGATAGAAAATATTTATTTTAATTCATTTTAAATGTTTAAAAATGTGGAGACTAGACTTGTGCCGGTATTCGGTAATGCGATATATTGGGGTGATTAATATGCACGATATTGTTATCGTGGGCACTTCTAAATACAGTGAATAAATATACATTACAAATTATTTAGAATTTGGAATGCATTTTAAGAATATTATTCCCATCAGCTGCTTAAAATGCACAACACCGCTGTATGCTGCTTGAAAGAGCGCATGCGCTCTGATGTAAACAAGCACGCATGAGAAGCACATGGAGGAACACGTGAGAGATGAGCTGAATGAAAGCACATTCAGTCTCTGACAGCAGATGGCGCTAAATGCAGCCCTTACCCTGTAAACATAAAAATAATCTTAAATAACCATTCAGATTTGTGTTTTCCCCATGGTGTTTATTACAGACTCAGCCAACTACTGAAATATTTAGACTTAATAGGCTATTTATCTTAAAACTTCTTTTTTTTTATCTGGACTACAAATGCCCTAGATATTGTTTGAAAGTGTTTTGATCTTTTATTGTTCATTCACACTTTACATTATGGGTTCATTAGTTAACATAAACTGCCAATGAAAAAAATATTCTGAACATTCATTAATCTTAGGTATTCCAATATTTAATAACACATTGTTAAAACTGAAAGTTGCAACTGTTATTTAATGAGCTAACATGAACTAAGACTTGTATTTTTTAACAAAGATTAATAACATCTATAATAAATGTAGCTATTGCTCATTGTTTAGCTGTGCATTTATTGAATGAGCACTATGCGATGTCCGAACTGATTACACTATATTTTATGTATTGCACTGTATTTTATGTAAAATCATTTTCTATTTTTAAACTGTCTTTAATTTTAAGTCAATTAAATCATTTTCATTTTCAAGTTCTTAAATTGCTTGTTTTATTTTTGTGATTATTTTGTACTTATCTTTATCTTTTGCATTTTAATGTGTAAAACATTTAACTTTTATATATTTTTCTTGCTTTGTTTTAAATGTTTAGTTATTTTTGTTATAAGAAAAAAAGTTATTTAACCTGTTATACTGTATTATGAACCCTTTTTTAAAAACAAAATTTCAATACCGTGATAATAGAGTTTACCGTAATAAAAGCATTATCAATTAACCGCGACAGGAAAATTAGATACCGGCATATCCCTAGTGGAAACCACTCATTGCATCACACCATCTCCTGACTGCATTATTATTTGTAAAATAGGGACTTTATGGAGAGTGTGTATACATGTTTATAAGTTTAACCATTTATATTTCATTAATTAGGGGAAATTAACAAGTGTCTGAGCCCTCAAGGGACTATTTGGCCAACAAGTTTATTCCTGCTTGAAAAGCAAAACGTTATTAATAGTGTAAAAAAACATCAACTTTGAAACACATGCTGATTGATGGACTAGCATTACTCAACATTACTTACTACCTTCCAGCAACGCTACATTCAGTGAAGGTAAAATAGTAAAAAAAAAACATAATAATAGTTCATTTAAATGGAACCAGAAGCCGAACCGGAAAATTTATAAAAATCCCCAACCCTACTTATGAAGATCTGTACACTGTAATATATGTTGCATTTTGACATTGCCAATCTTTAAATTAAGTTGACGGTAAGTAATAAACAGTATTGAGCATTGAGTAGTTGAGTATTGTGCATTTTTCCTTACCACTATTTCTTAATAATTGTTTAATGATTTTAATGGAACCAGAATCAGAACCAGAACCGTTAGGTGGAACCGGAACCGGAACCAGAACCAGAAACTTTCTAACAATTCCAAACTCTATGTATCAGTTTCAGCGGCCCACAGGCAGGTTGCTGACAAATGCCATGCTCATTTTATTCATGAAGTTATAGTGTTATTAATTTTAATAACATTTAATGTATTTTCTTAATATTCACAACAAGTGAAAATTTAAAAGTGATGGTCAGCAAACCAGAAAGTGCACCAAGCCACCGGTCTGATGCATGGTTTGTGACCACCATCATATTCTGTTTATTAACTTGCCGTGAATTATTACACAAATGTTCAGTAAATGCATGAAGAATTTTTGACACTGGCATCATAAAATGCTTGATATGACTCATACCGTATGAAGTCTACAGTAGCCTAGCTAAAGTGAACGAAAATGCTAACTAACATTACCAACCTCCCTGGAAAACTCACCAAAACTTTGTAGGTCTTGTCCCTCATGCTGGCCCTTACAAAACCCACGGACCCTCGGACACGCTACACTCAACTACATGACCCGATTTGAAGTGGTTTTCACCCATTTGACACTTTTGTTTTCATCCTTGAAAAAAGCCATCATGGCAGCCAAGGAGATCATGATTGGACTGATAAGTCTACTATGCAAAAACGCAACACAGGTTTTTATTTATTTATTTTTTTTATTAATGATCTTCAGTCTTCACGGACCTTCGCGGGGTTTAACCACACAGTTACACGAGTTCCTCCAATCAGATGCGTCACTGTGGGATTGTGGGTAATGAAGTACTTATCCAAGACATCGCAAATAAAAGGCATTTATCACAAAACAAGGTTAGTGCCCCATGAACTTTATTTAAGTTTATATGAGCATATACAATCGCTTAATACAGCCGTAGCTGGTTTTAAGTCTTCCATGTATGGTTACGTTTTTATGGCTTATGCCACAACTGTCAATGGAGAAATTGTATTGAATTCTTACTTCCGGCACCGGCTGTGGGTGGGACTGTGATGCTCTATTAGCTACACCTGATCGAGTTTACAAGTTATTTTTAGGAGGGGGTGATCCTTTTTACAACTCGGTGATTCTGTTTCAGAAAATACAGCTGGTTAAAACAAAAACTATGTCAGTTTTTATTTCAGGCTCCAAAGTAACAAAATGGATTGTTGGTACAGGGGAAATCAGCCCGATTATCTTTTGGTGTGTACCCAGCATAAGTGATGTTTACCTGCTACTTGCAGTAAAGACACTGCACACAAAACCCTACTGCAGCTTCTGGAGCTCAGGAGTTTTTGCGAGGATGTGTCACCGACAATTTAAGAGCTATATTTGAGTGAGAATGACACGTAATTTGCAGTGTGTGGTTTGAAAACACAGGAAATTGTACAGTCGTGGCCAAAAGTTTTGAGAATTACATAAATATTAGTTTTCAAAAAGTTTGCTGCTAAACTGCTTTTAGATCTTTGTTTCAGTTGTTTCTGTGATGTACTGAAATATAATTACAAGCACTTCATACGTTTCAAAAGCTTTTATGGATAATTACATGACATTTATGCAAAGAGTCAGTATTTGCAGTGTTGGCCCTTCTTTTACAGGACCTCTGCAATTCGACTCGGCATTCTCTCAATCAACTTCTGGGCCAAATCCTGACTGATAGCAACCCATTCTTTCATAATCACTTCTTGGAGTTTGTCAGAATTAGTGGGTTTTTGTTTGTCCACCCGCCTCTTGAGGATTGACCACAAGTTCTCAATGGGATTAAGATCTGGGGAGTTTCCAGGCCATGGACCCAAAATTTCAACATTCTGGTCCCCGAGCCACTTAGTTATCACTTTTGCCTTATGGCACGGTGCTCCATCATGCTGGAAAATGCATTGTTCTTCACCAAACTGTTGGAAGAAGTTGCTGTTGGAGGGTGTTTTGGTACCATTCTTTAGTCATGGCTGTGTTTTTGGGCAGAATTGTGAGTGAGCCCACTCCCTTGGATGAGAAGCAACCCCACACATGAATGGTGTCTGGATGCTTTACTGTTGGCATGACACAGGACTGATGGTAGCGCTCACCTTTTCTTCTCTGGACAAGCCTTTTTCCAGATGCCCCAAACAATCGGAAAGGGGCTTCATCGGAGAATATGACTTTGCCCCAGTCCTCAGCAGTCCATTCACTATACTTTCTGCAGAAGATCAATCTGTCCCTGATGTTTTTTTGGAGAGAAGTGGCTTCTGTGCTGCCCTTCTTGACACCAGGCCATCTTCCAGAAGTCTTGGCCTCACTGTGCGTGCAGATGCGCTCACACCTGCCTGCTGCCATTCCTGAGCAAGCTCTGCACTGGTGGCACTCCGATCCCGCAGCTGAATCCTCTTTAGGAGATGATCCTGGCACTTGCTGGACTTTCTTGGACGCCCTGAAGCCTTCTTTACAAGAATTGAACCTCTTTCCTTGAAGTTCTTGATGATCCTATAAATTGTTGATTTAGGTGTAATCTTAGTAGCCATAATATCCTTGCCTGTGAAGCCATTTTTATGCAACGCAATGATGGCTGCACGCGTTTCTTTGCAGGTCACCATAGTTAACAATGGAAGAACAATGATTTCAAGCATCACCCTCCTTTTAACATGTCAAGTCTGCCATTCTAACCCAATCAGCCTGACATAATGATCTCCAGCCTTGTGCTCGTCAACATTCTCACCTGAGTTAACAAGACGATTACTGAAATGATCTCAGCAGGTCCTTTAATGACAGCAATGAAATGCAGTGGAAAGGTTTTTTTGGGATTAAGTAAATTTTCATGGAAAAGAAGGACTATGCAATTCATCTGATCACTCTTCATGACATTCTGGAGTATATGCAAATTGCTATTATAAAAACTTAAACAGCAACTTTTCCAATTTCCAATATTTATGTAATTCTCAAAACTTTTGGCCATGACTGTAGGTTGTATGCACTTTATTGTTTGTTCCACTGATGTAGGTCATCACATATCTTGAAGGACTTTCTTTCATACATTTAAACAAACTAGGAACAAGATTGGGCACCCCTGAGCTAGAGCAAGGGTCCAATCCTTATTAGGAGATCTACCTTCCTGCAAAGTCCAGCTCCAACACTGATCAAACACAACTTAAACAGCTCATTAGGATCTTCAGGAGCACTTATTCATTACAGACGGATGTGCTGGAGCAAGTTTGGAGATGAACTCTTTAAGTTGGTAGATCTCTGACCTTGAATGATGATAAGCATGTTCTTAGTCGACCACAAATGTGGTCTGTCCCATTAATTAATAGCTGTCAGCTAAATTTAATTTCTTTTAATCCTAATAAAATACGATTTAAAAAAATTATTTTATTAATAGCTTTTGTTAATTTAGGGGATTGTTCTCACTCACCATGTTCTCCTTGAGTGTAAATAAACACACCCTAGTCACCTTGGAGTTATAATGTCTGTCTGCATTCTGAGCAGTTTCAAGATATTAAGCTTCATTTTATATAGTGATATTGGATATGTGGAACAAATCTATTTCATAAATCAGTCCCAAAATGTACACAACTTAAAGAAGAAAAAAAACATCACATAATGTAAATTAGTTGTCACACAATAAGAATATGTGAAGGAAAGATGCACTTTTTTTATTTGTTTATTTTTGCAATTTAATGATCGATAAGTAGATAAAATGATCATATAGGTCAAATTGTTTTACTTCTCAACTTTGGAATCTAAACTGGGAATCGATAAGAATTAAAATCAATAAGCAGAATCAGAATTAGAATGGATAACATTCAAACAATACCCAACCCTAACCACTGATTTATGAGCATTTTATGAAGACGAAAAATTCAAAAAGACAGTTCTTTGGTGCAATATGTATACCGATGGGTATACTTAGAGAATATGTTCCAGTTTTCTGAAAAGACTAAAGATTAGTTTTTTTCAATGTTTGCTTTAATTGTTTGCCTAAAATGAACAATATCATATCCTTCTATACCTTTGAAAATTAATTTTCTATATTTCTATATTCCATATATATTTCTATATATAGTATACAGTATTGAAAAATTAATGACAAATTATTCACATGGGAGTGTTACATGGAGAATCTGCGAGCTGTGTGCTGATCTTCAGTTTTTGCCCTGATTAGAGCTGTTAGAACAACATGCTCTGCACACACCTGTCCTGCTCTGGCGTGTGCCCACTAAATACCTTCCCAAATACATTTCCTCAGCTGCTGAAGACAACTGCAGATCAGGCTTCCTCTCGCAGTGCCTACTTTACAGGATCATAAGAAGTCCATTGTTGGAGCCATGTTCAAATTTCAGGGCTTTATGCTCTGAAATTCCTGTCATAAAATGCCAAGACATTCAGCATTGATTTATCCCAGATTTGTCTTGCCTGCAGTGAATTATGTCCTTTCTGATAGAGCTTTTGACAGAATATATTTTGGAAAAAAAAAACAAGGCACAAGTGGAGAGAGATTGTTGTGGTTTTTTATTTATTATTATTATTATTATTTTTTTTTTTGTAAAATGAAAAATAGAGATTGTTGATGATTGGGAAGTTTTAAGCAACAATGATTTTTAGAAGGAAGGGATTTATTTAGCCTGGCTGTTGTTGCCACAGCAGGGTTTATCCAGCCTTGGCCCCTGGCCTTATGCATTCGTCCAGTTTGTGTCAGCCTGAAGTGGGTAGAGTAGCCAAACACTTACACAAGTAAAATTACTCAAATGACCTTTAGCAGTTTTTTTTCACTGAAAGTAAGGGAATTGTTTTGGCTTTGTTTCTGTGCATTGAAATGAGCATTGCTGTGGAGCCTCTTTTAAATGGTTTAAGAATGGAGACTGACCCAGGTGATGGAAACAGATGAGCGATGATCACAAGTCAAGTCAAGTCACCTTTATTTATATAGCGCTTTAAACAAAATACATTGCGTCAAAGCAACTGAACAACATTCATTAGGAAAACAGTGTCAATAATGCAAAATGATAGTTAAAGGCAGTTCATCATTGAATTCAGTGATGTCATCTCTGTTCAGTTAAATAGTGTCTGGGCATTTATTTGCAATCAAGTCAACGATATCGCTGTAAATGAAGTGACCCCAACTAAGCAAGCCAGAGGCGACAGCGGCAAGGAACCAAAACTCCATCGGTGACAGAATGGAGAAAAAACCTTGGGAGAAACCAGGCTCAGTTGGGGGCCATTTCTCCTCTGACCAGACAAAACGTACTCGGTTACTAATGTAACCTCGGTTCTCTCTAGAAGAGGGAACGAGTACTGCGTCTTAGCTAAGACGCTACGGGAAAAGTCTCTTTTCACGATACACTGAAGCAAAAAATTATCCTTAATTTTGAATTATTGTAAAGCGCATTTGCAGCAGCACACAGCCATAGGCGAGACGGCTTGCTCGCTCATTGGCTGCTCTGCGGCAACTGCATAAGCCTATCGAGCGCAGGCTGATGCAACATGAAACCAATGAGGGCGCTCGCGCCCTCCATGCCACTTCCCGCCGAAACGGGTGTGGCCTAGCCCTATAAAGGGAGCTCGAAAAGGTTGACTCACCTGATTTATTTCATCGCCGAAGCGAACCAGAGTGAATCGTACGCACGGCAAAGAACGCAGTACTCGTTCCCTCTTCTAGAGAGAACCGAGGTTACATTAGTAACCGAGTACATTCTCTTACGAGAGTTCTCTCGTACTGCGTCTTAGCTAAGACGCTACGGGAACCCAATGTAAAACGCAGTGCATGCAGAGATCACACACCAATAAACCTGGAAGCGACACCCAGGATTTACAGTGCACAATCACCAGAGGGACTCACAGAGAGTCCTAGAACAGGAGGGGGAAACCTCTCAGTCCCATATCTAGCAGCGTCCGTAGACGCGGCAATATGACATCACATATTCAAGGCAAGGCCTGACCAATGTGGGAATGTGGGTCTTACGCAATACTGCCCATATAACAGTCGGCAGCGCCTCGCGCTTGCGATCTCAGAGTTCCAATCAGGACACTGATTCAACTATACCGACAACAGCTTTGCTTGCAGAGCGGGAACCTCTAGGTTATAGAACCTGATAAATGTAGACTGCGAGGCCCATCCTGCCGCCATACATATATCCTGTAAGGAAATCCCACTTGACCACGCCCACGAGGAGGCGACGCCTCTTGTGGAGTGTGCTCTGACACCCAGTGGGCACTGAAGGCCCCTGGAAGTGTAAGCTAACACTATAGTTTCAACTATCCATCTGGATAGGCTCTGTTTCGAAGCAGCCATTCCCCTGGAACGTCCACTGAATGAGACAAACAGCTGCTCAGTCTGTCTGAAGACAGCAGAGCGAGACACATAAGTTCTTAAAACCCTAACGGGGCAAAGAAGACTTGAGTCTCCATCCTCTTCTGACACCGACAGGGCAGACAGGGAAATAACCTGAGCCCGAAACGGTGTGTTGAGGGATTTCGGCACATAACCGTGCCTAGGTTTGAGTATGACTCGAGTCATTAGGCCCAAACTCCAAGCACGTCAGGCTCACCGAGAGCGCGTGCAGGTCACCCACACGCTTCACTGAAGCGAGAGCCAACAAGAACACTGTCTTGAATGGCAGATGTTTGAGGCTAATCGTTCGGATAGGCTCGAAAGGGGAACCTTTCATGGCTTTCAAAACCGTCGAGAGGTCCCATACAGGGACTGACGGAGATCTGGGAGGATTCAGCCTCCTAGCTCCTCTAAGGAAGCGGATGACCAAATCGTTCCTTCCTATTGACTGACCGAGCGTTGTCTCAGAAAACGCTGCGATAGCCGCCACGTAAACTTCGAGCGTGGAGGGGGCTCTGCCCTTATCCAACAGCTCCTGTAGGAAGGAGAGAACCTCCGTCACCTCACAACTAAGGGGTGAACGTCCCCGAGCTGTGCACCAACTGGAGTCCCCTTCCGCCCTGCCAAATCTCTCCCACAGCAGCTGGACTGTCTGTGGGTGTAGAGACCATTCGCCCGTGGGAATGTTGTTTCTGGACAGTCTGTCTGGACCCAGATTCTGTAGCCCAGGCACATGAACTGCTCTCAGCGAGCACAAGTTGCGCTGAGCCCAAACCAGGAGGCGTTCCGCCAACCTGTACAGGTTTCGGGACCTGAGACCGCCCTGGCGATTTATGTAGGACACCACAGACATGTTGTCCGAACGGACTAAGACGTGGTGGCCCTTGATTCGGGGACAAAAGCGCGTCAGCGCGTTCTCCACTGGCAGCATTTCCAGACAGTTGATATGTTGGAGCTCTTCCCGTTCTGACCACAGGCCAAAGAACGGTCTGCCCTCGAGCAGCGCTCCCCATCCCGAAGTGGAGGCGTCCGTCGACACCACTTTCACTTTCGAGGAAGTCCCCAGGCTTACATCTGATTGGTACCAGTCGTTCGCTGTCCAGGGTTTCAAGGCTGTAACACAGCTCTGATTGACCTTGAGGCGCAACTGACCGGATATCCACGCTCTGCGCGGTACTCGCGCTTTCAGCCAGAACTGCAAGGGGCGCATGCGGAGCAGGCCCAACTGAAGAACTGGTGATGCTGAGGCCATGAGACCTAGCATCTTCTGAAATTTTCTGAGCGAGAAGGTCGCGCCGCGGCGGAGAGAGCTCGCTGCTCGCTGAATGCCCAACGCGCGCTGTGGCGACAGCCGCGCCGTCATGGAGCGTATGTCCAGAGCTATACCCAAAAACAGTATCGTCTGACTGGGGTTCAGTGAACTCTTCGTCCAGTTGACACTGAGACCGAGTTTCTCGAGGTGATCGAGTAAAATGGTCCTGTGTTCCACGAGCTCTGATCGTGATTGAGCCAGAATCAGCCAGTCGTCCAAATAGTTCAGCACTCGCATGCCTCTGAGTCTGAGAGGAGCAAGCGCTGCGTCCATGCACCTCGTAAACGTACGAGGAGCCATGGACAAGCCAAACGGCAGGACTGTATACTGGTATGTCTGGCCCTCGAAGGCGAAGCTCAAGTATCTATCGACATGAACCAGTCTCCTCTGCGAATATGCGCGAGGAGTTTCCTGTTTGTAAGCATTTTAAAACTGCGTTTAACCAATGCCTTGTTCAGCTGTCTTAGATCCAGTATGGGTCTGAAACCCCCGTCTTTCTTGGGCACTAGAAAGTATCTGCTGTACAGCCCCCCTTTGCTTTGAGCTTGAGATACAGGCTCCACAGCCCCTTTGCTCAACAGTTTTGATATTTCGGCTCGAAGTAGGTGTGCTACTTCTGTTTTGACCGTAGTTTCGATGCACGCTAAAAAGCGCGGAGGGTGTCGAAAAAACTGTAGCGAGTAGCCTCTCTTTATAATGTCTAGCACCCAATCCGAAATCCCTGGAAGCGCTGACCATGCGTCTGCATGAATGGCTAAGGGTTGGATGCGAAGCGCGCTCTGTTAGCTGGGCAACGGCAGCGCTTCGATGTGCTGTAACATGGGCGTTATGCCTGTGACATTTGAGGCGGGGAGCGCGCTGATCACAGCGGGCAGATCGCTCGTCCTCGACCCCGCCACGGTGCTTAACCGAGTGAGGGAGGGCTGAGCGGGTCCCGTGGGACTCGTGCGGTCTGTGAGTAATTGTGGGCTGTAAACGTGCACATTTACTGCTTTCGACTCGCTGTCTGCCTACTTGCGTCATACAGAAACCACATGCCGTATGTGACATAGTGTTTGTGGGCACTGAGGAGTGGGCACGTTTACTATGTAGTGCGCGCGATCGACCTGAGTCGCTTTTATGGGCGCGAGCCCTGTGTGAAGGGCTGTGCTTATATGTGGAGATGGGCACTGAGCAGTGGGCATCGTCACTACATTTATAGCACCATCGGCCGTGGCCGGGACACCAGAAATTACACTCTTTTCGGGAAATATCTGGGTAGCCGTGATAACGGCTTTTGTGTGCAGGCAAGCGGGCAACTGTACAGGCTTGCGCGTTGCAGAAGATGCTGAGACAGTCACAATTCCTCGACATGAGGAAACAGCGGCGCGCTTGGGTGAGAGTTCGGCCGCAGCGGGACTCGTACACCGGCGCTTTCCTAGGAGTGCTAGGATGACTTCGGGGCTTCCGGCCTCACCGTAATCCTCTGCCGTGGTCCCCGCGGCGCGGGGCGACGGCCGGTAGAGCGAGAGCGGGGTCTCGAGCTGCGTTGCTGACGCTGTTGTGATGAAGCAGCAGGAGGCGGGGGGTGTGGCTGAGAGCTTTGCGGGGCCGGTCTAGCATGACTCGCTGCAGAACCGGAGCGCTTCGGGAGGAAGTGCTTGAATGCTTGCGACGCTTTCTGCATCTTTAAAAAGACGCAGCTCTTTTATGAGTGTGTGTCGCAGGGCGAACACACACACGAGGATATGAAAAAGGATATAGGCGCCGGAACGCGCAGCAGGAACGGCAGTGGAAGGCGGCGTTGGCCAGCGGCTTCAGGAATGGCTCGTCCCGCTGAGATGCTATCGGACGACGCTTGCTTCCTCTCGTGATCCAATGATGCATGAGCTTCGCTGAAGAGATGAAAAATCAGGTGAGTCAGCCTTTTCGAGCTCCCTTTATAGGGCTCGATGTTGCATCAGCCTGCGCTCGATAGGCTTATGCAGTTGCCGCAGAGCAGCCAATGAGCTAGCGAGCCGTCTCGCCTATGGCTGTGTGCGGCTGCAAATGCGCTTTACAATAATTCAAAATTAAGGATAATTTTTTGCTTCAGTGTATCGTGAAAAGAGACTTTTCCCGTAGCGTCTTAGCTAAGACGCAGTATGAGAGAACTCTCGTAAGAGAACCAGTAGTTCAATTCCAGGCTGCAGCAAAGTCAGATTGTGCAGAAGAATCATCTGTTTCCTGTTGATTTCGACAATGAGTAGGTCCTGAAACGTGTTGTCTAACCCCAATAGAGTTCAGAATGTCTATAAATGTTGATCCCAATGCATCTTTTTCATTATCAACATAATGGAATGTTGTTGCCACAGACACCACTGCAGACACTTACAGAAGAGCTTATGGACTGATGTGTGTCTTCTTAATTATTATTTTCACCTAATAACAATTAAGAACCTTTTTTTAACACACACACACACACACACACACACACACGTTTGTTTTTTTGAAAGGTGTGTTCATCCCAAAGGCGTAATGGTTTTTATACTGTACAAACTGTATATTCTATGGCCCTACACCTAACCCTCATAGCAAACTTTGTGCGTTTTTACTTTCTCAAAAAAAAAACTCATTCTGTATGATTTATAAGCGTTTTGAAAAATGGGGACATGGGTTATGTCCTCATAAGTCACCCTCTCCTTGTAATAACTGTGTCATACCCATGTTATTATACAGAGTTGTGTCCTGATATGACACAAAGACAAGAGCACACACACACACATATATAAATATATAAATTATCCTCTATGCGCACTAGACACTTTTCACACACTGCTGTGTGTATATAATACCACAAAAGACCCAAATATGTGTTTACATGCTTGTGCACTACAGATCATCCTGCACTATTCCTCAGCCACCTGCTTGACTTACAGTGTTTCTCTTTGCGCATGTACAGTATTATGGGAAGCATTCTTATAGTCTATATATTTTTCCTTTTCATATCAGGTCTGTAACATGATTAGCTATAAAAGCTTTGTCTTAGAGAAGCAGAGTCTCTCAGAAGTAAAGATGGGCAGAGGCTCTCCAATCTGTGAAAGACTGCGTAAAAAATTTGTGGAAAACTTTAAAAACAATATTCCTCAACGTCAAATTGCAAAGGCTTTGCAAATCTCATCATCTACAGTGCATAACATCATCAAAAGATTCAGAGAAACTGGAGAAATCTCTGTGCGTAAGGGACAAGGCCGGAGACCTTTATTGGATGCCCGTGGTCTTCGGGCTCTCAGACGACACTGCATCACTCATCGGCATGATTGTGTCAATCACATTACTAAATGGGCCCAGGAATACTTTCAGAAACCACTGTCGGTAAACACAATCCGCCGTGCCATCAGCAGATGCCAACTAATGCTCTATCATGCAAAAAGGAAGCCATATGTGAACATGGTCCAGAAGCGCCGTCATGTCCTGTGGGCCAAGGCTCATTTAAAATTGACTATTTCAAAGTGGAATAGTGCTTAATGGGCAGACGAGTCCAAATTTGACATTCTTGTTGGAAATCACGGACGCCGTGTCCTCCGGGCTAAAGAGGAGGGAGACCTTCCAGCATGTTATCAGCGTTCAGTTCAAAAGCCAGCATCTCTGATGGTATGGGGGTGCATAAGTGCATACGGTATGGGCAGCTTGCATGTTTTGGAAGGCTCTGTGAATGCTGAAGGGTATATAAAGGTTTTAGAGCAACATATGCTTCCCTCCAAACAACGTCTATTTCAGGGAAGGCCTTGTTTATTTCAGCAGGACAATGCAAAACCACATACTGCAGCTATAACAACAGCATGGCTTCGTCGTAGAAGAGTCCGGGTGCTAACCTGGCCTGCCTGCAGTCCAGATCTTTCACCTATAGAGAACATTTGGCGCATCATTAAGCGAAAAATACGTCAAAGACGACCACGAACTCTTCAGCAGCTGGAAATCTATATAAGGCAAGAATGGGACCAAATTCCAACAGCAAAACTCCAGCAACTCATAGCCTCAATGCCCAGACGTCTTCAAACTGTTTTGAAAAGAAAAGGAGATGCTACACCATGGTAAACATGCCCCGTCCCAACTATTTTGAGACCTGTAGCAGAAATCAAAATTGAAATGAGCTCATTTTGTGCATAAAATTGTAAACTTTCTCAGTTTAAACATTTGCTATGTTATCTATGATCTATTGTGAATAAAATATTGGCTCATGTGATTTGAAAGTCTTTTAGTTTTCATTTTATTAAAATTTAAAAAACGTCCCAACTTTTCCGGAATTCGGGTTGTATATATATATAGTATTTAAAGTCAAATCTGAGATTAGGTTAATTTGTATAAGTATAGTAGTATTTTTTGTTAGCTGATGTACAGGTAAACTTTTATATATAGTATATTTATAGTCAAAATCTGTCAGTAGGTTAGTTGTGTATAGGTTTATTCAGTTTTATTTCATTGTTGTATGTCTGTATTTATGTAGCACCGTGGTCCTTTGAGGCATGACATTTCGTTCCACTGTATGTCCACACATGTAGCGGAATGACAATAAAGCTCAGCTTGACTTGAATTAATAATATTTAAGGTTTTCTGACGATTTCATTAAAATTTATGTTTTCTGTATGCTTTTACACCAGTGGGACAAAAAAGATCTAGCCCATAAACCCACAGGATAATCTTAATTATAATTAAGTTTGCATGTATAAATACATTCATATATGAGCCTGTATGGATGCTAGATCACTAATGTTGTGTATGTTTGTTTTTGTATGTGTCTGTGTGTGTTAGAGGAATAATTCATGAATGTGTTCTGATCTGCTGGGTTCTCAGCTCTAATGGATAGTAGCAGCTGCCTCTTCATCTCCTCCAGACACAAACCACCATTGTATAAGTTTGCTCTCCCTTTCCAGTACATTCCCTCACTGCAGCCTAGACTAACTTCTGACCAACTCAACTCATTCAGCACTCTACATTAATTTAGTGTCAAAAATCAATTGCTTTATAAAAATCATGTAGAATTAAAGGCTGTTCAGTATTGAAAAAAGGACAATTATAATGTGTAATGTTTTTTTTGTGTGGCTGTGGTGGACACTGTATTTCATGACAATTTAATACTGGTGCTTGAGAAAGCTGTTTATCTGGTTTCATGTTATTGTGTGTGTGTGTGTGTGTGTGTGTGTGTACGGTCTCCAGGTGGCAGTGTTGCACAATAATACATTTAAACAGTGTTTATGGCTCTCCCTAGTTGCCCATATGTCTGTGTCAATCACATATAGCAGCAGAGGTCAAGGCTTGGCAGTTTGCCCCTGCTGGTAGATGTTGCAAAGATACAGTTATGGAGGAAACTTTGTTTTAACATGTCTCAACATGACTGGTACATAAACTTTTTAGGAATTTATCAGATTAGATCTTGTGACTAATGCATATCAGATTACAGTACATTTCCAATTAATAATTTAACATTTTGAAAAAGCATCCAACAAATGAGTAATATTACAGTATAAAGAACTAATCATTATATGACAGTTACATTAGTGGTGCTGCAGTGCATTCAGATTGTGCCAGAAAAGTTCAAGCTAAAACTGAGATTTTAGTGTTAAACAAGCAATATTAAAGGCCATGGTATACTTCAAACAAAGTTCATTTTCGTTGTTCGTTTGGGGGCAAAAAGAAGTTTGAAAAGGCTGAACGATGGTATACTGTTTACAAACAGAATATTATAGACAAAAGAATAATGTTTAGCAGCAGTTCAGAGTCAAGTATCATGTTTGCAATACAAAAGAACCATAATCAGTCCTTTATGGGACTTGTGAATGTCTCATAGTCTGTAAAACTTTGTCTGTTCCACAAAGCATGATGTGGAGAAAAAAAAAATATTGGAGTCAGTTTGTTACATTTATTATTGTTCATTTATTATATTAAACTGGATAATTTGTTAAACCTTTTTAGATTTTATGTGGTATCATGATTTACTTTTGATAAAAACAACGGTTTATTATTGTGTATTCGTTTGCCATTTCATTTATTGTATACCCTTTAAAGGGTAACTAAACCCCTGGTCAGAGCCTGACTCCACCCACTGGCAATATTTGAAAAATGCTGAAAAGTGGGCAGAGCACAGCGGAGATAGAGGGGACGAACCGAGGGCGGGGCTGAGCGGGTGGGGCATGATCCTGAGACCAGCAGTGACGGATTAATTGACAGCTGCTGTCAGATTCGCTAAAATGGAGAGTAAATGTAATGACGCAAGTAGCTTTGCAACAGAGCATTCATCTGAAGTAGAGGACTTTTCTCTCCCACCTTCACCTGAAGTAGAGGACTTTTCTCTCCCACCTTCACCTGAAGTGGAGGATGTCGAGGTGTCTGTGGACACAGGGCCAGGACCTGAGCCATATCAATTCCAGCCGCTGGCTCAAACTGCGGTCTTAACTCCCGCATCATGATCGGCACTGTGTCGTTTTTCAGTGCGAGCTGTGTGGAGAAGCCCATTTCCACCTCCATTACGTTGGAGAAGCAATCCCGCGTAAAATGCAGTTTGCACACTCCAGCTCTAGGCGGGAACTCTTGGTCTTCCATGCCAAGTGCATGCAACCACTGGCGCCTAATATTCAAGTCTGCTGGAAAACTATACAGTCCATGCTGTTGCAACCAGCAACACTACACCTATGTACCATCCTGACCACTGTAAATAAATCTACGCTAACTTGAAGCTATTCTAACTGATGCAATACTATGCTACTAACTATGCTTCTAACAATACTAACGTTACACTAACAACTAGGGGTGCACCGAAATTTCGGTCGCCGAAAATTTTCGGCCGAAATGGCATTATCGGTTTCGGGCCGAAATAAAAAAAACAGCCGAAAACGTAAACCGAAAATGAATGTCACCCGCCCCTCCCATCCGTGAGCAAGCGCTTAGGTTTCACTCACGGTCAAGCTGTTATCACGCGTCTGCCTATCAAAGATTAAACATGTCAAAGGGCTGTCACAATCAAAAAAAGCTTGTCACAAAAGCTGCACAATCGATCGGACCAACCAACACAAGTTTCGAAAACGAAAATAGGGAATCGATTTTAACGGCCTTCTCTCGGAGCGCATCCAGCTCGTCACTATACGCTCGCAGCGAACGCGCGTCACACAGCAACTGCAGGTTCTGACATACACACACACACACACACACACACACAGAAAGAGCCTATTAGTGCATAATATCAATGTAGCCTTCAGTAATGTTTTTCATTGATGTTATGGCAGTCCACATTGCTGACTTGTGCGCGTCTCAAGCGCCCTCTTTACGTTCGCCCTAATGCCTGTTTAGTTGTCGGTGGATTTGCCTATATTTGGCGTTGAAAAACGGATCAACGCCAAATATAGGCAATTTACTAACGATTCAATGAACACTTTGCCTATGTCTCAAAAATCGAACAGGATTTTTTTTTCACAAAAGTGACAGCCCTATACGAGAGGACACCAAAGTTGCAATATGTAACATTTGTTCTGCAAAAATCTCCAAAATTGTGGATTTGTTTGCACAATTTTTAAAAAACTATTTTATTTGATGGAACATAAAACTTGAAGAATAATTATTATTTATATTTATTGTAAAAAATATTTTATGTTTTGTTATGTAACTGTTAATAAAAGTTTGATTATTATATTGTGATTTTTCAATTCAGATCCATTAAATCCAAGCAATATATATATACGTTTTTAAAAGAAGCCATTTTCGGCTTCAGTTTCGGTTTTCGGCCAAGTGCATCCTAAATTTTCGGTTTCGGCGCAGAATTTTCATTTCGGTGCATCACTACTAACAACTATGCTAATTAACTACATAGGCTACACGAAATAATATAAATAACTATTTAAATGGAATGCTGAATAGATGCTATAATACTCTATCCTGGTCGTTTTCAATATTCACAATTCCAACTCCTGACTCACTACAGTGATTTTGACGGAACAAGATGGTTTTATACTGCCAAGGGCGTGGCAGCTCGTACCAAGGGGCGTGGTGAGCTGGAAACTGCTTACATCACCTGCCACCGCTTAGGTCACTTGCCACCGCAACATCCAATAGGAAAAATTAACTGCAGTAGCCACCGTTCAACCTGAAGAGGGCAGCACTCAGACAGTTTTACACCATATATTGTAGAATTAAAACACTTTATACTCAAATGTCAAAAAAGTTACTTGAATCAATGAACAGCACTAATAAAGTCCCATTCTTACAGATCATTAACTAAAAAAAGTTGGTTTAGGGTAAGGGTTTAGTTACTCTTTAAATTCGCTTACTGAAAGAACAACAGCAACAGCAGCAGTATGGTGTATGTGGTGGATGTTTATTTGAAACATTTTTGGTACTTGCTACCTTATATCTTTACTCTTTCCTTTCATTCTTTTCATGGCTTTGGAAAACTTGTCTCGGATTTTTCTCTGCATCGCTTTTTGCATAACTCCAGGTCGTCGACACCAAGCTTCATTGCTATTTCTTTCTAGGAATTAATGATTTCTCTGAATCTCTCCGAACCAGAAAAAAAAATAATTCGCACATCCACAAGAAGGTGGAGTTTCAGAACACACCCACCGATTGTGTAACCACTATGGACCAATAGAAACTCAAAGGTGTTTAGGAGCCAAAATGAACTCTCCACGAAAGTTCGCTTTGGTCAGCTGTTTCAAACTGCCGAAACAGCTCAAAACACACTTAGTTTCCGCATGATTTTGTTCGAAACAATGTCATATTAGTTCGTTCTTCGATTTCATTTGAAGTATATCGGGCCTTTAGCAATGATGAAATATTGCAGTAGTACATTAAGCTATAATTACCAATTCATACTTTTATTCATAACAGTTACATGATGATTACAACAGACATAACACATAATTAATGAACCACGTTCATAAATGTTTTTGTGATTATACCATTGCCATTGAAGACTTTTTTTACAGTCACAATATTTGTTTATGTTTTCCTATAACATCGTCTTGTACAGCATTACGGTTACTCCCTGTTTTAGATTTATCAATCACTCTGGGTGGGTTTGTTCAGTGCTGGATGGGCTGAACATGTTTTACAATAACATGCAAGGACTATCAACAGGAAATGTTGAACGGCCGTTTAGCCCCTCAGCATAAACAATGATCTCACTAAAGCTCCATTAGTCTTTCCATCAGAACGTGTCTCTTAGATAAGCTTTCTAATGCTGAAGCCATACTAATGATAGTTTCCTCTGTGTAGTATGAAACAACTGATGCTCACAAATAACGTTTTCCAATTAATTTTGTAATTTTGACATGCAGGCTTTTCATTTATGAGACTGATGCAGTCCCTCTATTGCAGATTAATCAGTACTGGGGAAACCACTTTTAAGTTAACTAAGGCTTACCAAACTACAAAATGCTTAGTACTTCAACTAAAATGATAATATGTTGGTAATATGTATGTATTTGTTTATAGTGTTTTTCTAAAGTCGGTTAGCTATGGTCACACTACTAAGTGCAGTTACATTAAACACAATTTTAGTGCAATCCAAAAGTTAAATTACCCTATTGACCCAAATATAAAATGTTTTTTTTTTTTTTTCTTGGAAATGCATCTGAAAAACGTGGTAGTCTTATGTTCAGAGTCTATACTTTGTGCCTGTCATGTTATCGTGATGGGAAAAAACTTTCTCTGTTCTCTGAGTGATTTTTAAAAAAAAAGACAAATTCCCAAAACATACATTTTTTTGGTAGGCTACTTTGAGATGGATATACTAAATGTTATAGGACAAAAATTCAGATGGGCTACCTGTTATTTTTATGGTATATATAAAAGTATATCATTTTAAATGTGATTGTTGGTACATTTAACCAGTATTTACCATACTTTAAAAACAAAAATGTAAATAGGAAAAATATGCAATATGAAAATAATTTAGTAAAACTCAAGATTTGGTTTTCAAAAAGTTTTTTTTTCAAAATGTACATCTGGAAAAAGGGGGGTCGTCTTTTAATCAGGTTCATTTTATATTAGGGTCAATCCGGTAGATTGAAAGGGATGATGTACACCTGAAATAATCCCATAAATAGGAAAAATAAATATATAAATGCTTTAATCCAACTATTTTCTCAGAGTCAAAAATACCTGTGTACTTGTGGTGCCTTGATGCATATGTTTACATGTGTCTTAAGAACGTGTGTATGTTTATTTACGTCCTTTGAACTGGTCAGTGGAGGAGTGAATATTTACTAAATATGGGCTAAAATAGCTTTTCTGAAAGATGAAACCGCTTTCTTTTAGATTATTATCATGTAAAAATCTATGTAATGTAATGATCATTACATTATCATGGTGGCATTTTTCATTAATAGCAACTGAGCACAGCGTATCCAGAATTTTGTGCATTTCATTTGTAACATAGTAATGTTATATAAACAAATTTGCATCATATTTCATATTTAAGGGTTTATATAAAAATAACTTTTAAAATCTGAAATTAGATTGACAGAAATCAGCCCATTTATACATATCTAGAGTGACATGATATCACTGATGTGATGTGCAAATCTACTGATATTGCCCAGACCTAAATTTGCCATTGACCATATTTAAAGCTACAGTAGGTGTAATGCATTTTGAGATCTATTGTGATCACATAACTGAAGCCACATGTTAAGGCTGTCAGGGATGGATTCTGGCCACAAATCCTCACTCGTGTCTTCTCCTGCAGTTTTTCAGTTTTTCTTCTTTATTTTATTCCCATTTTACTCAATTATGATTATCCTCTTTTACTGTGGCAATGTTTCTAACACAACAGACCAAATAAAAAACAGAAACCATTTTGAATTTTTTATTGAAAACATTCAGTAAATGTTAAACTCTTTTTGTAAATTCAACCTCTGTATGTAAGTTTTTATTTCCAGTTTGCTCAGTTAATTATTATCAGATCTCTATTCGATTAAACTGGAAACACATTAAAATTAAGTCTGTGTCTGTGAAACGCCTGTTAATTCCAGGCATATTGACTCTTTAAGTTTCTCTCCCTGTGTTTGTGGCAGCTGCATGTGCATTTTGGGCACTTAATTCCCGAAAGTCTTGGCATTTTTTGTTGTATAATGAGGGCTGCACAGCTTTAAGTGCACAATGCTGTGACAGTGGGGTGAAGGAAGGACTGGAAACAATAGCGAGTTAGACGATTTAATGAAAATAAACAAACAAACAGGAAACAGACAATGATATTGGGAAGACGGCAATCCAAGATGGTGGTGAGGTGGTGAGGAATCCGGATGATGGCGGTGAGAAGGCAGCAGGAGAGGATGGCACAGGGACTGCGGGGAATAGAGCCGAAGGTAAGTAATGGTGGCTGAGTGGAAGTGCGTAGAGTGGATGAGTCAAAGTCACCTTTATTTATATAGCGCTTTAAACAAAATACATTGCGTCAAAGCAACTGAACAACATTCATTAGGAAAACAGTGTCAATAATGCAAAAATGATAAAGGCAGTTCATTATTGAATTCAGTTATGTCATCTCTGTTCAGTTAAATAGTGTCTGTGCATTTATTTGCAATCAAGTCAACGATATCGCTGTAGATGAAGTGTCCCCAACTAAGCAAGCCAGAGGTGACAGCGGCAAGGAACCGAAACTCCATCGGTGACGGAATGGAGAAAAAAACCTTGGGAGAAACCAGGCTCAGTTAGGGGGTCAGTTCTCCTCTGACCAGACGAAACCAGTAGTTAAATTCCAGGCTGCAGCAAAGTCAGATTGTGCAGAAGAATCATCTGTTTCCTGTGGTCTTGTCCTGGTGCTCCTCTGAGACAAGGTCTTTACAGGGGATCTGTATCTGGGGCTCTAGTTGTCCTGGTCTCTGCTGTCTTTCAGGGCAGTAGAGATCCTTTCTAGGTGCTGATCCACCATCTGGTCTGGATACGTACTGGATCCGGGTGACTGCAGTGACCCTATGATCTGGACACAGACTGGATCTGGTGGCCATGGTGACCTCGGAACAAGAGATAAACAGACAAATATTAGCGTAGATGCCATTCTTTAATGATGTAGCAAGTACATAGGGTGTTATGAGAAGTGTTTCCGGTTCCGGTTTACCTAATTAATGCAGCCTAAAAATCCTTTAACGGATTTGGATAGTAAAAGCATATTAGTATGTTATGTGTATGCCAGGTTAAAGAGATGGGTCTTTAATCTAGATTTAAACTGCAAGAGTGTGTCTGCCTCCCGAACAATGTTAGGTAGGTTATTCCAGAGTTTGGGCGCAAAATAGGAAAAGGATCTGCCGCCTGCAGTTGATTTTGATATTCTAGGTATTATCAAATTGCCTGAGTTTTGAGAACGTAGCGGACGTAGAGGATTATAATGTAAAAGGAGCTCATTCAAATACTGAGGTGCTAAACCATTCAGGGCTTTATAAGTAATAAGCAATATTTTAAAATCTATGCGATGCTTGATAGGGAGCCAGTGACAAGACCGGGCTAATATGGTCATACTTCCTGGTTCTAGTAAGAACTCTTGCTGCTGCATTTTGGACTAGCTGTAGTTTGTTTACTAAGCGTGCAGAACAACCACCCAATAAAGCATTACAATAATCTAACCTTGAGGTCATAAATGCATGGATTAACATTTCTGCATTTGACATTGAGAGCATAGGCCGTAATTTAGATATATTTTTGAGATGGAAAAATGCAGTTTTACAAATGCTAGAAACGTGGCTTTCTAAGGAAAGATTGCGATCAAGTAGCACACCTAGGTTCCTAACTGATGATGAAGAATTGACAGAGCAACCATCAAGTCTTAGACAGTGTTCTAGGTTATTACAAGCAGAGTTTTTAGGTCCTATAATTAACACCTCTGTTTTTTCAGAATTTAGCAGTAAGAAATTACTCGTCATCCAGTTTTTTATATCGACTATGCAATCCATTAGTTTTTCAAATTGGTGTGTTTCACCGGGCTGCGAAGAAATATAGAGCTGAGTATCATCAGCATAACAGTGAAAGCTAACACCATGTTTCCTGATGATATCTCCCAAGGGTAACATATAAAGCGTGAAGAGTAGCGGCCCTAGTACTGAGCCTTGAGGTACTCCATACTGCACTTGTGATCGATAGGATACATCTTCATTCACTGCTACGAACTGATGGTGGTCATATAAGTACGATTTAAACCATGCTAATGCACTTCCACTGATGCCAACAAAGTATTCAAGTCTATGCAAAAGAATGTTGTGGTCAATTGTGTCAAACGCGGCACTAAGATCCAATAAAACTAATAGAGAGATACACCCACGATCAGATGATAAGAGCAGATCATTTGTAACTCTAAGGAGAGCAGTCTCAGTACTATGATACGGTCTAAATCCTGACTGGAAATCCTCACATATACCATTTTTCTCCAAGAAGGAATATAATTGTGTGGATACCACCTTTTCTAGTATCTTGGACAGAAAAGGGAGATTCGAGATTGGTCTATAATTAACTAGTTCTTTGGGGTCAAGTTGTGGTTTTTTGATGAGAGGCTTAATAACAGCCAGTTTGAAGGTTTTGGGGACATGTCCTAATGACAATGAGGAATTAATAATAGTCAGAAGAGGATCTATGACTTCTGGAAGCACCTCTTTCAGGAGCTTAGATGGTATAAGGTCTAACATACATGTTGTTGGTTTAGATGATTTAACAAGTTTATACAATTCTTCCCCTCCTATAGTAGAGAATGAGTGGAACTGTTCCTCAGGGGATCTATAGTGCACTGTCTGATGCGATACTGTAGCTGACGGCTGAATGGTTGCAATTTTATCTCTAATAGTATCGATTTTAGAAGTAAAGTAGTTCATAAAGTCATTACTGCTGTGGCCAAGCAATACGAAATACCTCTAGTTTTGTTTTCCTCCAGCTGCGCTCCATTTTTCGGGCTGCTCTCTTTAGGGTGCGAGTATGCTCATTATACCATGGTATCAAACTGTTTTCCTTAACCTTCCTTAAGCGTAAAGGAGCAACTTTATTTAAAGTGCTAGAAAAGAGAGAGTCCATAGTTTCTGTTACATCATCAAGTTGTTCTGAGGTTTTGGATATGCTAAGGAATTTGGATACATCAGGAAGATAACTTAAAAAGCAGTCTTTTGTGTTAGAAGTGATGGTTCTTCCATACTTGTAACAAGAAGTAGAATTTACAATTTTGGCTATATGAATTTTGCAAAGAACTAAATAATGATCTGAGATATCATCACTTGGCTGAATAATTTCAACACCATCAACATCAATTCCATGTGACAGTATTAAATCTAGAGTATGATTTCGACAATGAGTAGGTCCTGAAACGTGTTGTCTAACACCAATAGAGTTCAGAATGTCTATAAATGCTGATCCCAATGCATCGTTTTCATTATCAACATGGATATTAAAATCACCAACTATTAAAACTTTATCTGCAGCCAGAACTAACTCGGATGTAAAATCACCAAACTCTTTAATAAAGTCTGTATGGTGCCCTGGTGGCCTGTATACAGTAGCCAGTACAAACATAACAGGGGATTTATCATTAACATTTGTTTCTTTGGATAATGTTATATGAAGTACCATTACTTCAAACGAGTTATACTTGTAGCCTGCCCTCTGAGAAATCCTGAAAACGTTGTTATAAATTGAAGCAACACCTCCACCTTTGCCTTTTAGACGTGGCTCATGTTTATAACAGTAATCTTGGGGGGTGGACTCATTTAAAATAATGTAATCATCAGGTTTTAGCCAGGTTTCTGTCAAACAGAGTACATCTATATTATGATCAGTGATCATATTATTTACAAAAAGTGTTTTCGTAAGGGATCTGATATTCAATAAGCCAAGCTTTATCATTTGTTTATCCATATTGCTTCTGTTTTTTATTTGTTGAACCTCAATTAAATTGTTAATCTTAACTTGGTTTGGACGTTTTTTGTATTTTCTAGTTCGGGGAACAGACACAGTCTCTATAGTGTGATATCTAGGTGAAAGAGTCTCTATGTGCTGAGAATTAACTGACCTCTGTGACGGGAGGCAGCTAGCAGACAGTCGGTTTAGCCAGTCTGTCTGCTTCCTGACCTGGGCCCCAGTTAGTCAAGTATAAACACTAAGACTATTTGCCATATTTCTAGAGAGAAGAGTGGCGCCACCCCAGTAGGGATGAAGACCATCTCTTTTAAACAGGTCATGTCTGCCCCAAAAGCTCGTCCAATTGTCTATGAAACCTATGTTATTCTGTGGGCACCACTTAGACATCCAGCCATTGAGTGATGACAATCTGCTATGCATCTCATCACCACGGTAAGCAGGGAGGGGACCAGAGCATATTACAGTGTCTGACATCGTGCTTGCAAGTTCACACACCTCTTTAATGTTATTTTTAGTGATCTCCGACTGGCGAAGTCGAACATCATTTGCGCCGGCATGAATAACAATCTTACTGTATTTACGTTTAGCATTAGCCAGAACTTTTAAATTTGCCAAGATGTCAGGCGCTCTGGCTCCCGGTAAACATTTGACTATGGTGGCTGGTGTCTCTATATTCACGTTCCGTACAATAGAATCACCAATAACTAGAGCACTTTCATTAGGTTTCTCAGTGGGTGCATCACTGAGTGGGGAGAACCTGTTTAATGTTTTGATCGGAACAGAAGAGCGGTGTTTTGACCCACGACTATGCTGCCTCACCGTCACCCAGTTGCCCTGCTGCTGGGGCTCTGTTTCCGGAACCAAACAATGTACAGGAATCCCTGAGCTAGACGCATCCAAAGCCGTATCTAGAGCCCTAACATTCTTACTGTCCTCAATTAAAGTTTGGATGCGTGTCTCTAATTCTGAAATCTTCTCTGTCAGCCTAACTATTTCCCTGCATTTATCACATGTGAATCCCTCATCAGCGACAGAGATAGATAAACTGTACATGTGGCTTGAGGTGCAAGAAACAATTATAGGAGAAGCCATTACTCACCGTGCTTGATGAAAATTCTTACTGCGGTTGTTTGATGAACTTGTGAAAAACTGGAGCGAGGGAAAGGAGAAAAGGAAACAGCGATAGGTTTGAATGAAAACGCTAATGACAAGCTAACGAGTGCTAACGCTTTGCAGGTGTACTGCACTCACGGAAATAAAATAAAAGTGAATGATCAAAGTTAATCTGATAAGATTGATCGATAATATCAGAAATATGGTGTGAATTAAGTTATATTTTACCACTTTAAAAAACAGAGAGTGATAGTAAGTAAAGATTCTAGAGAAAAAAAAAATAAAATAAAAACAGCTACACGGAGCTACAATTTGCTACAGAAGGCAGGAGGGCAGGAGGGCGGTAACAAAATCTAGTGCGATGTGGGACCAGGGTCTCGAATGGACAGACAGCGGCTGAAGAAGCCCATCAGGAGGCTGGTTAGATGACTTACCACTGGCTCAAACTGAGCAAGCCAAAACAAAATCGCGGACATCACGAGCCATACGTGGCCACCAGAATCATTGTTTAACCAACCCATTAGTTCTGCTTATCCCTGGGTGACAAGCTACATTAGAACAATGACCCCACTGGACAACCTCGGACCTTAACTCCACGGTTCGGTGGACAACCGGATGGAGGCGTTACTCCTTGTAAGGCCATCCTGACCTTCGACTCGACCTCCCATACAAGTGCTGAGACCACTAACTTCTCAGGTAAAATACACTCGGGAGTCACCGGGCGGGCGGAGGGATCAAAAAGACGTGATAAAGAGTCGGGTTTGACATTTTTGGAACCCGGGCGGTACGATAAAGTAAACTCAAAGCGACCGAAAAAAAGTGCCCACCAAGCCTGCCTGGAATCGAGTCTTTTGGCAGTTCTAATGTACTCTAAATTCTTATGATCGGTCCAAACAATAAAAGGTACTCCTGAACCTTCCAGCCATTGACGCCGCTCCTCTAACGCTAATTTGACAGCCAACAACTCTCTATTGCCAATGTCATAATTACGTTCAGCAAGAGATAATCGATGAGAGAAAAACGCGCAAGGATGTACCTTATCGTCCGAAGCAGCACGTTGGGACAACACTGCTCCTACCCCCACCTCTGACGCGTCGACCTCCACCACGAACTGCCGTGTGGGATCAGGTGCCACAAGGATGGGAGCCGAAACGAAGCGGCTTTTGAGGTTAGTGAACGCAGCCTCAGCTGCGTCCGACCACCTGAACGGAGTACTGGGAGAGGTCAAGGCTGTCAGAGGTGAGGCTAGTTGGCTGAAATTGCGAATGAAACGCCGATAGAAATTTGCGAACCCCAGAAACCACTGTAGGGCCTTACGGGAATCTGGAGATGGCCAATCTATCACAGCCTTAACCTTGTCAGGGTCCATACGCATTCCCTCAGACGAGACGATATATCCTAGGAAGGGGACAGACTGTGCATGGAATACGCATTTCTCCGCCTTGACAAAAAGCCCATTCTCAAGTAACCTCTGGAGCACTCGTCTGACGTGTTGAACGTGTTCCTGGAGAGATGAAGAAAAAATCAGTATGTCTGTCATCCAGGTAAACATATATAAATTGATCTACCATATCTCTCAACACGTCATTAACGAGTGCTTGGAAAACCCCGGGCGAGTTGGAGAGCCCAAACGGCATCACCAAGTATTCAAAATGCCCTCTAGGGGTATTAAAGGCGGTTTTCCATTCATCCCCCTTCCTGATGCGGACCAAATGATAAGCATTACGTAAATCCAATTTTGTGAATACGGATGCTCCCTGTAACCTCTCGAAAGCTGAAGACATGAGTGGTAAAGGATAGGTGTTCTTTATCGTGATGTTGTTCAGCTCTCGGTAATCAATGCAAGGTCGCTGAGAACTATCCTTCTTACCCACAAAAAAGAATCCCGCCCCCGCTGGAGAAGAGGAAGGACGGATGAACCCAGATGCTAAGGAATCAGAAATGTATTTCTCCATGGCCTCCCTCTAAGGAATCGAAAGAGAGTATAACTTGCCCTTAGGCGGAGACTTACCTGACACTAAATCTATGGCACAGTCGTAGGGACGATGCGGAGGAAGAGAAGCAGCACGGGACTTACTGAACACTTCCTTCAGGTCCAGATACTCTATGGGCACGTTTGGCAAAACCATTTTCTCCTTCTGAAAGACAGAAACAGGGACAACAGGACAAGCAGAAACCAGACAAGACTCATGACAACTTTCACTCCACAATTTGACTGTGTTGGAACCCCATTCCACTCGTGGATTATGTTTAGTTAACTAGGGGTGGCCTAACACAATGGGAGCAACAGGGGAGTCCATGAGAAAAAAGGATATGGTTTCGCGATGATTTCCAGAAGTGAGTAGTTTGATGGGTTCTGTGTGGTGTGTGACGTGAGGCAGTTCCTGGCCGTTGAGTGCGGTGACATGGATGGGGAGAGACACAGGTAGGACAGGAATGTCCAGGTCATGTGCAAGGGAAGAATCAATGAAATTACCTTCGGCTCTGGAGTCCAGAAGGGCGTGACATTCATGAGAGTGATTCTTCCACCGCAGTTTCACCGGAAGGAGGGTCGATGATGTAGTTGAGGACATCCCAGCGGAGATCCCACCCGATAGTAGCCTCAAGTTTACTACCGGGCTAGCTCTACCCACCTGCATGGGCTCGTGGTCGTCGACGGGACCGACCGCGTTCTCTACTCGACTCGAGCGCACCCTAGCTGGAGAGATGGTATGATGCGTCGGACTAGGCTGGCGACCCAGGCGGTTAATCCGTGCATCAACTCGTAAGGCCAAGTCGATTAATCTGTTAAGTGTGGGGGGCAGCTCGAGGATGTAGATCTCCTTTTGAACACGGTCGGATAACCCATGCAGGAATCGATCCCACTGCGCGGCCTTGTTCCACTGGCACGCGGCCGCCAGGGTGAGGAACTCGATGGAATAGTCCGTGACAGATGACGTGCCTTGCCGAAGTTCTGAGAGCTGATGAGCGGCCTCCCTGCCGGCCGCGGCTCGATCGAATACCCTTCTCATCTCCGAGAGGGCGTGGAACGAGGCACAACACGGATGTAGATTTTCCCACACCGCCGTCCCCCATAGGGTGGCCTTGCCCAACAGTAACGTGAGCGTAAACGCCACTTTGGATTCCTCAGTGGCGAAGGTGCGGGGCTGTAAAGCGAAATGCATAGAACATTTATTCAAGAAAGTTCTGCAAATGGCTGGCTCACCGGAGTAGCTTTCAGGCGACGGAAGTCGCGGCTCTGGCCGAAAGTGATCCTGGGGGGTCTCCCGGGGGACGGGCGACGCAGGTGGTGCGATGGGCGCAGTGGGAGAGGTGAGCTGATGGATCTGCTGGGTGAGCTCGGACACCTGTGCCACCAGCGCTTGGACAGCGTGTCCGGTGTTCGAGATGCTCTCCTGCTGCTGATCCATTTGTTTCACACTGTGGTGCATAAAGTCCGTGAGGGTGTTCGTGCTCGCTGCTTCCATAGTGGTGAGATCGTTCTGTGACGGTGGGGTGAAGGAAGGACTGGAAACAATAGCGAGTTAGACGATTTAATGAAAATAAACAAACAAACAGGAAACAGACAATGATGCTGGGAAGACGGCAATCCAAGATGGTGGTGAGGTGGTGAGGAATCCGGATGATGGCGGTGAGAAGGCAGCAGGAGAGGATGGCACAGGGACTGCGGGGAATAGAGCCGAAGGTAAGTAATGGTGGCTGAGTGGAAGTGCGTAGAGTGGATGAGGTTCCGGGAAAACATGAACATCCAAAACGCAGACAACACTGAAGCCGAACAAACAGGGTAACGACATTAAACAACGATCTCACAAACACAAGACGTAAGACAAGCCATTATATAGAGAGTGAGTAATGAGTGACAGCTGTTGCTGATGACAATTAACGGAGACGCCCACAAACTAATCAGTGCAGACGCGGAACACACAGACTTCACCACAAAGTGCAAAACCCAGAGATCACGGTTTACCAATCGTGACAAATGCACATGTTTGATTTGCATCGAGTCATTGTGTTGCTTTTTATTCCTTCAAAAAGAACGTTATAATATGCTTATTATTATTAAGTTATTATAAAATATGTTTTTGTTTGTTTGCTTAAAGCATTGGAGTGTTATTTGGATACTTTTATATTATTTATTAGTTTAAATTGGCTTTTGTTTTTTCATTTTCATTTTTTTATTTTTATTTGTTTAGGATATAGTCATTTTATTTAGTATTTATTTTGTATTTTGTCAAATTTTTATTTATATATAATTTTAGCTTCATTTCAATTACTGAAAATGATTTAAATGATTTATGTCTTTTAGTTAAAAATAGCAACACTGTGCGTTTATGGCCATATTTACATGAAGTGTAGCAGTGCTGTACTGGGCCTCAACTAGCTTCTTTTAGCTCAGATTGAATAGTAAAACATCTGTTCTAATATCAGTGCTCCTCTCTTGCATAATATCCTGTGCAGTTGATTGAAGGGATCAGCTCATGTTCAACAGTATCTGTTCCTCATTGCTTCCAGCAGAAGGCACTGCCTTCTCTCATGCCAAGTTCACACTGCTCGATTTTTTTTTGCCTGGACCACAAAATCAGTCTTAAGTTTCAATTTGAATAAATAAGCTTTCCATTGATTTATGGTTTATTAGGATCGGACAATATTTGGCCAAGATACAACTATTTGAAAATTTGGAATCTGAGGGTGGAAAAAAAAAAATACTGAGAAAATTTGAAGAACGACTTTGAAGTTGTCCAAATTAATTTTTAGCAATGCATGTTACAAATCAAACATTAACTTTTTATATATATCTACAATAGGAAATTTACAAAATATCTTCATGGAACATGATCTTTATTCTTTACCTAATATCCTATTTTTGGCATAAAAGAACAATGGTTATACAATGGTTTTTGGGTATTACTAAAAATATACCCATGCGACTTAAGGTTTTGTGGTCCAGGGTTACATATACTGTATATTTATTTTCTTCTTTTCCACTTTGTATTTACTTGTACTTTTACTTTCAATACTTAAGTACGTTTAAGATTTAAAAAATACTTTTCGTACTTAAGTACAATAAATATCACATACTTTTACTCAAGTAATATTCAAAAAAAATGGTGATTTCAACTTCTACCAAAGTAATTTTTATGGTAAGATAACTGTACTTTTACTTGAGTATGACTTTCAGGTACTTTATACACCACAGATTTTTTATTTGTTATTCCGAATTGTTCCAAATTTGCCGTTCAGCTTTATGAATGAATATACCTGTTGTATTTCTGGCAAAACGAGCAGAAATTCAGAAATGGCCTTCTCATCTTGAGTTGTTTATTAAGAACAGAATATCCATGCTTTTCAGCCATTCTCTTTGCTATGTCTCGGTTTCTTTTTTTTTTGGATGTCACAAGCCATAGCTGCCACAAAGAAAACTATTTTGTCCTCAGAATCCATATTTTTATGAATGGCACAAAATGTAATGCTTACGTCAGAGTTTGTAAAATCGTAGTGAATTCATTTTGTGTGTGACTGCCTCCGTACGATTGTTGGATAAAGTCAATCGTGACATGTGCGAGGGCTCACAATGTTCTGACCTTCAGAATCGCACCATGTACCACCGCCTTAAGGGAATCACAGACACGCTGCCAATGCCCGCAAAATATTTGGCATGCTAAATATCTGGAGCTATCAGTGATTCACAGTCGCAAGAATATTTCATCAAGCACGGTGAGACATGGCTTCTCCTGCTAATGTTATTTGCACTGCTTGCCACATGTACAGTTTATCTATCTCTGTAGGTGGTGAGGGATTCACGTGATAAATGCAGGGAAATAGTTAGGCTGACAGAGAAGATTTCAGAATTAGAGACACGCATCCAAACTTTAATTGAGGACAGTAAGAATGTGAGGGCTCTAGATATTGCTTTTTTGTTGTTGCGTCTAGCTCAGAGAGTCCTGTACATTATTTGGTTCCAGCAACAGAGCCCCTGCAGCAGGGCAACTGGGTGACAGTGACATAGTCGCGGGTCAAAACACCACTCTTCTGTTCCAATCAAAACATTAAACGTGTTCACCCCACTCAGTGATGCACCCACTGAGAAACCTGATGAAAGTGCTCTAGTTATTGGCGATTCTATTGTACCACCAGCCACCATATTCAAATGTTTACCGGGAGCCAGAGCGCCTGACATCTTGGCAAATTGTTGCAAAGTGCTGGCTAATGTTAAACGTAAATACAGTAAAATTGTTATTCACGCTGGTGCTAATGATGTTCGACTTCGCCAGTCGGAGATCACTAAAATAACCTTAAAGAGGTGTGTGAGCTTGCAAGCATGATATCAGACACTGTAATGTGCTCTGGTCCCCTCCTTGCTTACCGTGGTGACAAGATGCATAGCAGATTGTCATCACTCAATGGCTGGATGTCTAAGTGGTGCCCACAGAATAACATAGGTTTCATAGACAATTGGACGAGCTTTTGTGGCAGACCTGACCTGTTGAAAAGAGATGGTCTTCATCCCTCCTGGGGTGGTGCTGCTCTTCTCTCTAGAAATATGACACATAGTCTTAGAGTTTGTACTTGACTAACTGGGGCCCAGGTCAAGAAGCAGACAGACTGGCTAAACCGACCGTCTGCTTGCTACCTCACGTCACAGAGGTCAGTTAATTCTAAGCACGTAGAGACTCTTTCACCTAGATATCACACTAGAGATTGTGTCTGTTCCCCGAACTAGAAAATACAAAAAACATCCAAACCAATTCAAGAGTAACAATTTAATTGAGGTTCAACAAATAAAAAACAGATGCATTACGGATAAACAAATGATAAAGCTTGGCTTATTGAATATCAGATCCCTTTCTAGGAAAGCACTTTTTGTAAATAATATGATCACTGATCATAATCTAAATGTGCTCTGATTGACCGAAACCTGGCTAAAACCTGATGATTACATTATTTTAAATGAGTCCACCCCCCAAGATTACTGTTATAATCATGAGCCACGTCAAAAAGGCAAAGTGGGAGGTGTTGCTTCAACTTATAATAATGTTTTCAGGATTTCTCAGAGGGCAGGCTTCAAGTAAAACTCTTTTGAAGTAATGGTGCTTCATATAACATTATCCAGAGAAACAAATGTTAATGATAAATCCCCTGTGATGTTTGTTCTGGCTACTGTATACAGGCCACCAAGATTCAAGATTTTTATTTGTCACACACAATTATGTAGAGCATATATAACCAGCAGTGAAATGTGAGTCAGGTCCACTCCATGGACAGTGCAATTATTAAAAAATACAACGCAGATGAAAATATACATAAATATAGCTATAAAAGAATTAAATAAAATAAACAATAAAAATATAAGAATAAAATATAAAAAAGATGTATACTATAGAATTAAATATAGAATGGAAAATAATTTGCATGAAAGTAAACTAGTCTGAGTCTCTCAGTTTTTGCCATCAGACTACGGAAAGCACTTACCAGATGGCAGCAAAAGATGATAACTGGGGTGGATGGAGTCTTTGATGATTTTAATAGCTCTGCTTTTGCAGCATTTGATGTAGATGTTCTGCAGAAAGGGGAGAGCAGACCCTTGCAGGGCTTTGCAGTCTTGAGTCAATACACTTTCTATGGCCACTGAAAATAAAGTTTTTTGGAGCTGTGGGAAGATGCGCAGTCATGTTTGTAGAGAGAGTAGAGCAGGAGACTCAGGACACAGCCCTGTAGGGCTCCTACGTTCATGGTGATTGAGCTGGAGGTGTACTGGCCTACTTTCACCACTTGAGGTCTGGCGGTGAGGAAATCAAGGATCCAGTTGCAGAGTAAAGAGTTCAGGCTGAGGTCCATGAATTTAGAAGCTAGCTTTATGGGGACTATAGTTATGAAAGCTGAGCTATAGTCTATAAATAGCAGCCTTACAAAGTTCCTGTTATTGCTGTCAATGTGTGTGAGAGAAGAGTGCAGGATGTTAGAGATGTCATCCTCAGTGGATCTGTTGGGGCGATAAGCAAACTGAATAGTGTCTATGTGCGAATCCCAGCGCATTTTCTGCGGTGTTTCTTGATTCGTCATCTCGGGTGGTCAGGTGGCCATTGTTTATCTCAGCATTCCGGAGAATCTCGGCTGGCCTCGATGGGTTGGAGGTAGTGTTGTCACGATACTAGAATTTCTAACTTCGATACGATACCTTGAAAAATATCGATATTCGATACCATTTTCGATACCACGGAGAAAAAAACTGCCACAATATTAAGGGTTTATTTTTTTTTTATTTAAAGCTAAATATAACAAGTCTAGAACATACATTTTACATTAACAAAAATGTCCTGAGGTAGTGCACTTGTTCAAAAGCCTCTCAGATTGCATTACATTCAAAAAACAATAAAGTACAAGTAAAAAAAAGTGCAATCTTTTGTATTTCCAAGTAAAATCAAATCACAATGTCAACAAAAGATACTTAAACTTCAAGCAAAAACAAAATCAGTGCAATCTTATGCATCAAGTTTTAAATAAGTAAACACAATAATTAAATGGAATCTGTTGCTGCAGTTTTATTCAGATTTTCTCTACAGAGGTGAGTGAGATTGACACCCATTACTGTATCCTACAGTTGTTTTGCAACTTTCAGATTTTGAGCTAGGAACACCAGCATGTCAATGTGCTCCTCTGTAAGTCGTGCCCTTCTTGCACTGCAAATGAGCCCTGATGTACTAAATACACGCTCTGAAGCTGAACTTGAAGCAGAGATACACAGATACTTCTTAGCAAACTGGGCAAGGTGAGGTAAAGTTGTCTCATGTGTCCTCCACCATGTGAGTGGGTCCTCTCCTGCACTGATTTCAGGCATCTTTTCATATACTGAAAACTCATTTTTGAGTTCTGTTTCTGCACCCTCATCTTCTCTGGATGATGAACCCTCTCCATGTTCACTCTTTTTTTCCCCCTGTATGTTTGCTAACAGACTCTTCAGATCTGATTTAGTTTTTTTTGCTGGTTGCTGCTTGTCATCTGGAGATGTTTGCTGACTTTGGCCCCCTGCTTTTAGCAAATCGACACTGATCATAAGATTCTGTTTAACCTCCTCTCTTAAGGTTACAAAACTGTCCTTGAACCTTGGGTCAAGAAATGTGGCAGTGTTTAATATCAGCTGCAGATGTGTTTTCTCATATCTCTGTCTGAGATCTTCTCTGATGTTGTCTTTAAGTTGACGTTTTAGGTTGCTGTCACCTTCCTCAACTGTCAAAGTAGAGAAGATCTTCCAACTCAGAGGCAGGACTGCAGAGAGAGTGGTGTGTTTTTCACCACTAAGGGCATCCGTGAAAGAGCTGACGGGGCTCAATAGCTCTTTTACAGTCTCAAGAACTGTAATATCTGAATCTTTTGGCATGAGGTGCCATTTCTTCCGATCATCAGCTAGAACTGAACAGACAGCTTGCTGCTGTTCTATAAATCTCTCCACCATCTCATAAGCTGAGTCCCAGCGTGTGGGCTCATCATGGATCATTCTGTGTTCAGGCAGTTGCAAATCCTTTTGTTTTTTCCTCAGCTGTTGCAACATCTTTGGTGACCTGCTGAAGGCAGACACTGTCTTTCTCAACCTCGACAGTGATCCAGACACACGGTCTATATCCAGGCCCTTGTTAATGGCCAGGTGCAAGTTATGCCCAAAGCAGGGGACCCATGTGAAGTCTTGCTGAAATGCTTTCTTGTTTGCTGAAGCATTATCAGTAGTGATACCAGCCATGTATGACATGTCCAGCTTCCATGCTTCTTGTATCATCTCTTCCAATGCTTCCCTCAAGCATTCTGCTGTGTGCTCAGTGTTGAGCCCAACAGAGACCAAACACCAGCTCTGCATGTTCCAGGTTTCAGTGACAAATTGCAGAGTTACTGCCATGAACGTGGAAGTGGCTCTGCTTGTCCACAGATCAGTGGTGCATGAAAAAAAGGTTTTCCTTCCAAGATGGTTCATGACTATTTCTTTTGTTTCGTTATATAGGGCTGGGATTTCAGTGTGCATGAAAAAGTTGCGTGAAGGAAGGGCATACCTGTTGTTCAAATGTTCAAGAAGTTGTTTGAAGCCAGGTTTCTCAACAGTATACACAGGAACCTGATCCATGCATATGTACACTGCTACAGCCCTGTTCAACTTCTTGGCTTCATTTGAGTTTGCTTCATACTTTCTTTGCTGTTCAAATACAGCTGGTAGTGTAGGTTGTGATTGTGTTGTTTTTGTTGCAGGTCGAGTCTCATCTTCTTTCTGGTGCTACAAGAGAATGCCAAACTTTAATAAACTTTTTTTTTTAGACCACACTTTTAAAATGAACTGAATGAACTAATCTAAGAACTTAGGTTAATGGTAATAGATATTTGTTAACATGAATAAGCAATGAAAAATACTTACAAAACATTTGTTAATCAAAGTTAAAAGTTGATTTAAACTAACATTCATTAATACATGTACTAATTAAAATCCAAAGTTCTATTTGTTATTATTTTTTTTATTGGACCAGAGCTATTATTGGACATGATCCGTTATATTTTTATTACCTAATACCTACTGTTATCAAAGATTAAAATATACTGTAACAAATGCATTGCTCATCGGTCATAAAAGCTGGTTAATACATTAACGTTACATTAGCGTGTGGTGGTTGTCAACGCGCCTTTGGAGAGAAGTGAAAGTGAAAGCGCGGCTAGTATCGATACTTCGGGAAATTAGTATTGGTACCGTTCAGATATTTCAGTATCGATATTTATTGAAATATCGATATTTTTGACAACACTAGTTGGAGGATAAAGTGTCCTGAAACAGGTCATTGAAGTGATGTCCAATGTCCAAAAGTGTTGCTTTGTCGTAAATGATCAGTGCAGACGTTATGCGTGTAAAAAGAGAAAGCAAAAGTAGGTAAAAAAGTAAATAAAAACACAATCTAAGCGGAGCGACCTGGATGGCGACCGGACTCGGCGGCGCCATCTTGCAAGATAGTGCACCATACAGACTTTATTAAAGAGCTTGCTGATTTTACATCCGAGTTAGTGCTGGCTGCAGATAAAGTTTTATTAGTTGGTGATTTTAATATCCATGTTGATAATGAAAAAGTTTCATTGGGATCAGCATTTATAGACATTCTGAACTCTATTGAGGTTTGACAACATGTCTCAGGACTTACTCATTGTCGAAATCATAGTCTAGATTTAATACTTTCACATGGAATTGATGTTGATGTTGTTGAAATTATGCAGCCAAGTGATGATATCTCAGATCATTATTTAGTTTTGTGCAAACTTCATATAGCCAAACCTGTAAATTCTACTTCTTGTTACAAGTATGGTAGAACCATCACTTCTACCACAAAAGACTGTTGTAAGTGATCTTTCTGATGTATCTGGATTCCTTAGCATATTCAAAACCTCAGAACAACTTGATGATGTAACAAAAACATTTTAAATATAGTTGCTTCTTTACACTTAAGGAAGGTTAAGGAAAACAGTCTGACACCATGGTATAATGAGCACACTTGCACCCTAACGAGAGCAGCACGGAAAATGGAGCGCAGCTGGAGGAAAACAAGACTAGAGGTATTTCGTATTGCTTGGCGGGAAAGTAACCTATCCTAGAGAAAAGCTTTAAAAACTGCTAGATTCGATTACTTTTCTTCTTTTTTAGAAGAAAACAAACATAACCCCAGGTATTTATTCAATACAGTGGCTAAATTAACGAAAAATAAAGCCTCAACAAGTGTTGACATTTCCCAACATCACAGCGGTAATGACTTTAGGAACTACTTTACTTCTAAAATCGATACTATTAGGGATAAAATTTTAACCATTTAGCCATCAGCTACAGTATCACATCAGACAGTGCACTATAGATCCCCTGAGGAAGAGTTCCACTCTTTCTCTACTATAGGAGAGAAAGAATTGTATAAACTTATTTAATCATCTAAACCAATGGCTCTGTGGTCATCAAAAGTCTAACTAGTCATTAATACATTGTAGTTTATATACATTTCTAGGAGGAAGGATAAATGGAGGTGGAGACCATTTAAACAAAGCAAGAAGAGAACAACATATGCTCCAATCCAGACGTCGTCTCTTTCAGGGAAGACCTTGCTTTTTCCAACATGACAATGCCAGACCACATACTTTGTCAATAACAACATCATGGCTGCATAGAAGAGGAACCTGGTACTGAAATGGCAAGCAAGCAGTCCAGATCTTTCACCCATAGAAAACATTTGGCGCATCATAAAGAGGAAGATGCGACAAAGAAGACCTAAGACAGTTGAGCAACTAGAAGCCTGTATTAGACAAGAATGGGACAACATTCCTATTCCTAATCTTAAGCAACTTGTCTCCTCAGTCCCCAGACGTTTGCAGACTGTTATAAAAAGAAGAGGGGATGCCACAGTTGTAAATCTGGCCTTGTCCCAACTTTTTTGAGATGTGTTGATGCCATGAAATTTAAAATCAACTTATTTTTTTCCCTTAAAATGATACATTTTACATGTTTTATTCTGAATAAAATATTGAAATTTGAAACTTTCACATCATTGCATTATGTTTTTATTGTACAGTGTCCCAAATCTTTTGGGATCGGGTTTTGTAATGTAATAAAAAAAAAAGGTTAATGAAAATTAAAACAGCTTAGGAAAATTGAAAATTCAGTATCTCAAAAAATGTTAATATTCCTTTTTGATATTGATTAGTTTGATTATTTTTAAATATAAATACTGGGTACCTCTTGGGCTAGTTTAGAACATGCAACCACAATTATGGGAACTACTAAATTGACAGTTGTCCAGAAAACGATCATCAACACCCTCCACAACGACGGTAAGCCACAGAAGGTCATTGCTGAAAGGGCTGGCAGTTCACAAAGTGCTGTATCAAAATAAATTCAAAGAAAGTTGACTGGAAGGAAGAAGTGTGGTAGGAAAAGGTCCACAAGCAACAGGGATGACCACAGCCTTGGGAAATTTCAGGAAAAGCAGATTCAAGAAATTGGGAGAGCTTCACAAGTAGTGGAATGAAGCTGGAGTCAGCGTATCAAGAGTCACCACTCTCAGACATCTTCAGGAAAAGGGCTACAGCTGTCACATTCCTAGAACCATGCCTCTCCTGAACCAGAAAAACCTTAGAAGCATTTCACCGGGGTTAAGAAGAAAAAGAACTGGACAGTTGCTCAGTGGTCCAAAGTTCTCTCTTTAACAAAACAGATTGTGTCAAAGCAACTGAACAACATCAATTAGGAAAACAGTGCGTCAACAATACAAAATGACAAAGGCAGTTCATCATTGAATTCAGTGATGTCATCATTCAGCTCAGTTCAGTTTAAATAGTATCTGTGCAATCATTTGCAATTAAGCCAATGATATCACTGTAAATTAAGTGTCCCCTAACTAAGCAAGCCAGAGGCAACAGTGGCAAGCAACCAAAACTCCATCGGTGAGAGACTAAATAATGATCTCAGATATCATTGCTTGGCTGCATAATTTCAACACCATCAACTATGCATGGGCCGATTACCGGTTTCAAGGTATACCGCGATTTGAAAATGCCAATGCCAATGCCAATGTTTCAAAACCAATATTTTTTTCCATTATACCATTCCTGTGGAATGCGCTGTTTTCCATGTCCAGTACCACAGGGTGCACAGCTGTCCGCAAACCCTCTTGATGATGAAAATAACGTAATGCAGATGGTACGCATACAGCAGAATTTTGCCTTATTGCAACTCTCTGTTCTGGACTTGAACAATTTCATTTATGTGATAATATGAAGTGTATTAACGCTCGTTTATACAGGCCAGAAGTCAAAATTTTACAAACTATTGGAAGAAAATCCTCAATATTGATTTGGGGGGTTTATATGAATGTGTTTCTGAGGGTAGCTGCCTGTCTTCTGAAAAATTTACGTGGTATAATTCCACAAAGCTTGTCAGAACATTCTGTTTTTGCTTTAAATTGGGTTATTATTCAATCAAATTATGTGTATGATTATTATTATATAAGTAAATTATATGAAATTATATAAATGATATGTATATGAATTATATAACTAAAATTAAATAACTGTAATTACAGATTTAGATTTAGTCTTAAATTTTTTTTCTCTGTAGGAAACCAATCAAAGATTAAAAAATATATATATTAAAAAAACTAATTCTAATGTTCTGTATGTTATTCAAAAAAATATATATTGTGTTCAGCGGAAGAAAAAAAAATTACCCAGACATTTAAAAATAACACATATTTTAGAGCTGGGTCAACAATACCTTGATACTATGAAACCGTGATATTTTTGCTCAAGGTTATCATACCGTCAAAATCTCATACCGGCCCATGCCTACCATCAACATCAATTCCATGTAACCGTATCAAATCGAGTATGATTTCGACAATGAGTAGGTCCTGAGACATGTTGTCTAACCCCAATTGAGTTCAGAATTTCTATAAATGCTGATCCCAATGCATCTTTTTCATTATCGACATAGATATTAAAATCACCAACAATTAAAACTTTATCTGCAGCCAGCACAAACTCAGATATAAAATCTGAAAACTCTTTAATAAAGTATGTACAGTACCCTGGTGGCTTGTATACAGTAGCCAGTACAAACATCACAGGGGATTTATCATTAACATTTGTTTCTCTAGATAATGTTATATGAAGCACCATTGTTGTTGTTGAAATCATTGTTGTAAATTGAGGCAACACCTCCCCCTTTACCTTTTGGATGTGTCTCGTGTTTATAGCAGTAATCTTGGGGGGTGGACTCATTTAAAATAATGTTATAATCAGGTTTTAGCCAGGTTTCTGTCAAACAGAGCACATCTAGATTATGATCAGTGATCATATCATTTACAAAAAGTGCTTTCATAGAAGGGCACCTGATATTCAATAAGACAAGCTTTATCATTTGTTTATCCGTATCGCATCTGTTTTTATTTGTTGAACCTCAATTAAATTGTTACTCTTAAATTGGTTTGAATACTTTTTGTATTTTCTAGTTCGGGAGCAGAGCCAGTTTCTATAGTGTGATATCTAGGTGAAAGAGTCTCTACGTGCTGAGAATTAACTGACCTCTGTGATGGGAGGCAGCTAGCAGGCGGTTGGTTTAGCCAGTCTGTCTGCTTCCTGACCTGGGCCTCAGTTAGTCAAGTGCAAACTTTAAGACTTTGTGCCATATTTCTAGAGAGAAGAGTGGCACCACCACAAGAGGGATGAAGACCATCTCTTCACTACCTCACAGGTCAGGTCTGCGCCAAAAGCTCGTCCAATTGTCTATAAAATCTATGTTATTCTGTGGGCACAACTTAGACATCCCGTCATTGAGTGATGATAATCTGCTATGTATCTCATCACCAAGGTAAGCAGGGAGGGGACCAAAGCATATTGAAGTGTCTGTTCACACACCTCTTTAATGTTATTTTTAGTGACCTTGAAAGTGCTGTCTAGGCTGTCAAAGTAGGGACAGAAAGCTCACAGATTTCATTAAAAATAACTTGATGTGTGTTCAAAATACAAACAAAGGTCTTTTAGGTTTAGAGCAACATGAGGTTGATTATCTAACAAAATAATTTTTATATTGGGTAAACTAACACTAAGTCTTTTCACATTAATAATACTCCTTACATTCTGAAATAACTTTAAAAAACAGGAAATCTTGTTGAAAATAGATGTCAGGCCATCAATGCAAATAACTTAGAAAATAAAAACTGTAAAATATTCAACAAACACAGGCCTTTGATAGTAATATGTTTGGTAGTAACACCTAACCTCACCAACATCTTTAACTTAACAATGTATTTGTAAGGGAGTGCACTCTTGCACTTCACATATCTGCTCCAATGTTCATCAGTAGCCGCCTATAACAATAAAAACTCCATAACTATGGGAAGAAGGAGGCGGGAACCGGCGGACAATCAAATGAAACTTTAATAATCAAAATAAACACAAAACAGCCCTACAGCCCCTTGCGGACGACTGTTGCACACAAATAAAAAGCAAACACAAAATAAAGTCCAGGCCTGGTCCTCTATCATCTGTCACTGTCGTCGCTCCTGTTTTATATCCTTCCATCTCCTCCGTGGGACTCGAGACCGGTGGGTCGAACAGGTGTCGTTCATCTCCAATCACTCCACCGGCCTCGCTCTGTTCCCATGTTTCTCGGCCCCGCCCCACTCGTCACACCGCCAAAATACCTCAAAAGTGTATTTGAGGTTTTTTGGGTAGTTTATGTTAAGAGCATAAAGCAATCTCATCATGTTCACATACACATTTGGTATGTTACCAAGTCCTCACAGAACAACTGCTTTGTCTATAACAAGGGCCACATCATTAGAGTCGCATGGTCTGTCACATCCTTCCCCCACTATGATGATTCCTAGAGTCATGCCCCTGATCATTTCTTCTTCGGAATCTGTGTGCTGTATTAAAAATGACAAACTTCAAAATGTGCTTTCACACATACAACACTGAAGCTCAAAGACTTAAACACAACATGAGTATTATTGTTAAGTGCTACCTTCATGACAAGTGGTGCTCAAATACTCATTTCAGTCTCTTTGAGAATATCTCTAAATCATTCTCTAATACCTCTCTCTCTCTCTTCATATATATATATATATATATATATATATATATATATATATATGTATATATATTAGTGCTGTCAATCGATTAAAAACTTTAACTAGATTAATCACACATTTTTTCTGTGATTAATCGCAATAAAAAAAGAAATGTTTTATTACGTTTTTAATATATTTTTTAATGTAATAATTTCACAGTTAAATTTAAATACTTGTTTAAATGACATCTTTTTATGAATGAAGGCCAGTATTACTGATATTAATACAGCTACTGATTTTTTTATTTTTTTATTTTTTACATTTATTATTAGGCTTCAAAAATATAAGTTTTTAATTTAAGTAAACTTAAAACAATGCTAACATAAACCCATAATAAATTTCATGTTTACTCCTGCCCTTCCTGTCTTAACAGTTAGGAAATATACAGAAATTTAATAAAGTTATTAAAGTTATATGCAGTCTGCACTGCATAAACTATAAATTAAATAGTTAATCCTTATTAAAGCTACAAAAGTTATTTAGTCAAGAGCAGCGAGTCATTTTCTCTGTTCCCTTTGTTCTTTAACTTTACTGACAGGAAGCTTTATTGGCTGCTGTCCCTTTAAGAGCAGACAGACACGCGGATCTCACCGTTTATATACTGTCTATGGATCTCGCCTCATTCTCTCACAACTCTTTTTGTTCATTTTAGACTTTATATAAATCATTTAAGATTGGTCTTATGAGGATAATCGACAAAACTGGCACTTTGGGATGTTTATTGTTAGTTCAAGCGCTTAAGAGAACTGGATTCTGGCGCCCTGTCTATGCATTGTGTGTGTGTGTGTGTGTGTGTGTGTGTGTGTACATGTGTGTATGTGTCACATAAGGGCATTCACAGACAGCGCATTCTCTTTTGTCTTGCCGCACTTGAAATGTTTAAAAGCATTTAAGTGAATAAGAGCCTGATCATATAATGTAAAGCTAGCCAACGGATGGCAGAAAATACGGATGCTGCGTTAATTGCGTTAAATATTTTGACACGTTAAACCAGACAAAAATTAATTGCATGCGTTGACAGCACTAATATATATATATATATATATATATATATATATATATATATATGTATATGTGTATATATATATGTGTTTGTGTATATATATATATATATATATATATATATATATATATGTGTGTGTGTGTGTGTGTGTGTGTGTGTGTGTGTGTGTGTGTGTGTGTGTGTGTGTGTGTGTATGTATGTATTTAAGAAATGAAGTCAACCAACATTTAATAAACAGATTACACAATCAAGATCAGGACTAGAGTAATAGTTTCTCACAAAATTTCTTGATATTTATTCACATGAATTTTTCAAATCAAAATTTTAAGGTAACACAAAGAAGTTTTATTTGTGTTTATGACTGTATTTCGTTGCCTTGTACTCACATGTTCAATGACAATAAAGTTGAATCTAATCTAATTCCACTAAACAATCATACTAAAATACATTTGAATGTGCAGAATGTTAGGTTTTTAAAGATACTCACTGTGTTAGCTTGGTGGCTGTCTGAGACACCTGCAGTAAGCTAGATCTAAATTAGAATGTATAAATAAAAGCTGTAACTGATGTTGCTAAATGGCATGCAATTCATTTTGAAATATATATTGTATAGGCTAGTTGAAAATTTGTATTACTGCTACTGTAAAGGTTTAGGCTACTAAACCTTACTATATTTGATACTATACTTTACTATCCATCCTAAATAGTAGGGGCGAACTATATGACAATAACCTTATTTCAAGGTAAGATACATTTTAATAAAAGCATATCAAGATATTTGGTGAGAAACTACAATTAAGATAATGTTAACTGTAATAATATTGACAGGCCAGTTTAAACAGTGACATGATTAACTTATCTAAGCAACAGAGCTGTCCATTAAAGATGCAGTTATGAGGTACATCCCAAAGCTTGACTAATATTCTGCCACACACGCAGAAGCATTCATGAGAGAGTAACGTTACATGCTTTTAGAGCACAGTATAATTTGGCGATTTGTATAGACACAGCTTGATTAAGCATTCCACTATAATTTTTGGAAAAACACAGCGATGGTGATGCGGTTGCTATAGTTACATCATCTCCCAAAATAAACTAAACATAACTGACCAGTCTTTTAAACGAGTTCGCACAGTTTTACATTAAATTACATGATATTTGTCTGCTCATTGTTATCGTACTCACGTGTTGATGCTGCTTTGCTTAAATGATGGTTAGACTCGTTTATTTAAGTGCAAAGAACTTGAACACGAGAGTGAACGTGAAAGCGCATTATTTTTTATCCCACAAATTCCCCACTCTGAATTTTGGCAAATTTCCCACTCAGTCTGTCACACACAACCGCATACACACACAGAAACACACACACACACTGAATTTGGAGCAGATATTTCAACATTACTTTGTCTGTTGTGATTAAATTATATTTTAAATAAGAGAGGACCGAAATATCTTGAAATTAGGTTAATCTAACGTTAGCAAACACCACATTTTGTCAACTTAATGAAATAATGTAGCATAAGTTTAATATATAAAAGACAAAGAAGTAATAGTTGCCTAGTTTATAGTTTTATAGATTTTAGTTTACTAACTATAAACTAGCTAGGCTACATAACTGGCCAAACTGGATTAGAAACGGTCCAATGTGATCAATAAACACTGATAGTGTAAACAAATACATGGATGATAAATGTACAGACGTAATTTTACAAGTCTTTACACAAATATGAACAAATATTTACTTACCAGATTTGATGATAATGGAAGATAAATCTAAGAGTGCCGACAAACTCTCCAGCTGCCAGCAATGCTAATGAATGAGACCTGTTTCGTGCGTCACATGATCTTGCAATAAATAATGAGAACTTATACCTTAATGGTTCAGCATATGTTTTTAAGTTGAGGACACATACTCTAGTTAAGTCAACTTACAGACTGGTTGAGATGGTAAAAACTTATCATGTTTAGTTGAAAGTGACGTGACATTCAGCCAAGTATGGTGACCCATACTCAGAATTTGTGCTCTGCATTTAACCCATCCGATGTGCACACACACAGAGCAGTGAACACACACACACACTGTGAGCACACACCCAGAGCAGTGGGCAGCCATTTATGCTGCGGCGCCCGGGGAGCTGTTGGGGGTTCGATGCCTTGCTCAAGGGCACCTAAGTCATGGTATTGAAGGTGGAGAGAGAACTGTACATGCACTCCCCCCACCCACAATTCCTGCCAGCCTGGGACTCGAACTCACAACCCATTATTTCATAATAACTTCTTGGAGTTTGTCAGAATTAGTGGGTTTTTGTTTGTCCACCTGCCTCTTGAGGATTGACCACAAGTTCTCAATGGGATTAAGATCTGGGGAGTTTCCAGGCCATGGACCCAAAATCTCAACATTATGGTCCCCGAGCCACTTAGTTATCACTTTTGCTTTATGGCACGGTGTCAATGTCAATGTCACCTTTATTTATATAGCACTTTAAACAAAATACATTGCGTCAAAGCAACTGAACAACGTTCATTAGGAAAACAGTGTCAATAATGCAAAAATGATAGTTAAAGGCAGTTCATCATTGGATTCAGTTATGTCATCTCTGTTCAGTTAAATAGTGTCTGTGCATTTATTTGCAATCAAGTCAACGATATCGCTGTAGATGAAGTGTCCCCAACTAAGCAAGCCAGAGGCGACAGCGGCAAGGAACCGAAACTCCATCGGTGACAGAATGGAGAAAAAAACCTTTGGAGAAACCAGGCTCAGTTGGGGGGCCAGTTCTCCTCTGACCAGACAAAACCAGTAGTTCAATTCCAGGCTGCAGTAAAGTCAGATTTCCTGTGATCTTGTCCTGGTGCTCCTCTGAGACAAGGTCTTTACAGGGGATCTGTATCTGGGGCTCTAGTTGTCCTGGTCTCCGCTGTCTTTCAGGGATATAGAGGTCCTTTCTAGGTGCTGATCCAGCATCTGGTCTGGATACGTACTGGATCCGGGTGACTGCAGTGATCCTCTGATCTGGACACAGACTGGATCTGGTGGCCACGTTGACCTCGGAACAAGACAGAAACAGACAAATATTAGCGTAGATGCCATTCTTCTAATGATGTAGCAAGTACATAGGGTGTTATGGGAAGTGTTTCCGGTTCCGGTTTACCTAATTAATGCAGCCTAAAAATCCTTTAACGGATTTGGATAATAAAAGCATATTAGTATGTTATGTGTATGCCAGGTTAAAGAGATGGGTCTTTAATCTAGATTTAAACTGCAAGAGTGTTTCTGCCTCCCGAACAATGTTAGGTAGGTTATTCCAGAGTTTGGGCGCCAAATAGGAAAAGGATCTGCCGCCTGCAGTTGATTTTGATATTCTAGGTATTATCAAATTGCCTGAGTTTTGAGAACGTAGCGGACGTAGAGGATTATAATGTAAAAGGAGCTCATTCAAATACTGAGGTGCTAAACCATTCAGGGCTTTATAAGTAATAAGCAATATTTTAAAATCTATGCGATGCTTGATAGGGAGCCAGTGCAGTGTTGACAGGACCGGGCTAATATGGTCATACTTCCTGGTTCTAGTAAGAACTCTTGCTGCTGCATTTTGGACTAGCTGTAGTTTGTTTACTAAGCGTGCAGAACAACCACCCAATAAAGCATTACAATAATCTAACCTTGAGGTCATAAATGCATGGATTAACATTTCTGCATTTGACATTGAGAGCATAGGCCGTAATTTAGATATATTTTTGAGATGGAAAAATGCAGTTTTACAAAAGCTAGAAACGTGGCTTTCTAAGGAAAGATTGCGATCAAATAGCACACCTAGGTTCCTAACTGATGACGAAGAATTGACAGAGCAACCATCAAGTCTTAGACAGTGTTCTAGGTTATTACAAGCAGCGTTTTTAGGTCCTATAATTAACACCTCTGTTTTTTCAGAATTTAGCAGTAAGAAATTACTCGTCATCCAGTTTTTTATATTGACTATGCAATCCATTAGTTTTTCAAATTGGTGTGTTTCACCGGGCTGCGAAGAAATATAGAGCTGAGTATCATCAGCATAACAGTGAAAGCTAACACCATGTTTCCTGATGATATCTCCCAAGGGTAACATATAAAGCGTGAAGAGTAGCGGCCCTAGTACTGAGCCTTGAGGTACTCCATACTGCACTTGTGATCGATAGGATACATCTTCATTCACTGCTACGAACTGATGGCGATCATATAAGTACGATTTAAACCATGCTAATGCACTTCCACTGATGCCAACAAAGTGTTCAAGTCTATGCAAAAGAATGTTGTGGTCAATTGTGTCAAACGCAGCACTAAGATCCAATAAAACTAATAGAGAGATACACCCACGATCAGATGATAAGAGCAGATCATTTGTAACTCTAAGGAGAGCAGTCTCAGTACTATGATATGGTCTAAATCCTGACTGGAAATCCTCACATATACCATTTTTCTCTAAGAAGGAATATAATTGTGTGGATACCACCTTTTCTAGTATCTTGGACAGAAAAGGGAGATTCGAGATTGGTCTATAATTAACTAGTTCTTTGGGGTCAAGTTGTGGTTTTTTGATGAGAGGCTTAATAACATCCAGTTTGAAGGTTTTGGGGACATATCCTAATGACAATGAGGAATTAATAATAGTCAGAAGAGGATCTATGACTTCTGGAAGCACCTCTTTTAGGAGCTTAGATGGTATAGGGTCTAACATACATGTTGTTGGTTTAGATGATTTAACAAGTTTATACAATTCTTCCTCTCCTATGGTAGAGAATGAGTGGAACTGTTCCTCAGGGGGTCTATAGTGCACTGTCTGATGTGATACTGTAGCTGACGGCTGAATGGTTGCAATTTTATCTCTAATAGTATCGATTTTAGAAGTAAAGTAGTTCATAAAGTCATTACTGCTGTGGTGTTGGGAAATGTCAACACTTGTTGAGGCTTTATTTTTCATTAATTTAGCCACTGTATTGAATAAATACCTGGGGTTATGTTTGTTTTCTTCTAAAAGAGAAGAAAAGTAATCGGATCTAGCAGTTTTTAATGCTTTTCTGTAGGATATGTTACTTTCCCGCCAAGCAATACGAAATACCTCTAGTTTTTTTTTTTCCTCCAGCTGCGCTCCATTTTTCGGGCTGCTCTCTTTAGGGTGCGAGTATGCTCATTATACCATGGTGTCAAACGGTTTTCCTTAACCTTCCTTAAGCGTAAAGGAGCAACTTTATTTAAAGTGCTAGAAAAGAGAGAGTCCATAGTTTCTGTTACATCATCAAGTTGTTCTGAGGTTTTGGATATGCTAAGGAATTTGGATACATCAGGAAGATAACTTAAAAAGCAGTCTTTTGTGTTAGAAGTGATGGTTCTTCCATACTTGTAACAAGAAGTAGAATTTACAATTTTGGCTATATGAATTTTGCAAAGAACTAAATAATGATCTGAGATATCATAACTTGGCTGAATAATTTCAACACCATCAACATCAATTCCATGTGACAGTATTAAATCTAGAGTATGGGACTTCCGGTTATGGTGGCAAGGTGAGCAGACGTGCTTTCCTCGTGCTCAACTGCTTTTCAATAAATCCTGCATAATATTCCAGAGAGAGGTTATATAAAGAGACAAAAAGTGCAAGCGTAAGAGTAAACTACATCAAACATGCCAAAAAAAGCGGCTAAGGAGAAGAAAACGATGGAGAGCTGTGAGGAAGCAGGCCAGGTGCTAGCTGAAGGGGAGCCGTGCTCACCGGAGCAGGCACACGTGGACGTTTCCGCGGACGTCGAACAAGTCATAAACATGGATAATCCCTCAACAAAGGACCTCATGTTGGCCATAACTTCATTCAAACAAGACTTTAATACAAAAATGGACGGAGTACTGACGGAAATAAGAAATATCCAAACGGACATTAAAGAATGTAGCGGCCGTATCGTGGAAGCCGAAATGCGGATATCTACGGCAGAAGACGAGATACAAACCCTGAAAGAAACTATCGAAAAACTTGAGAGCAAGACAAAACACCTCAATAACAAAGTGGAAGACTTAGAAGGGAGGAGTAGACGTAACAACCTGCGTGTACTGGGCATACCCGAGAAAGTAGAAGGCAATGATACCTGCTCCTTTATGGAAAAGTGGATAGCGGATACTCTGAAGATAACGACACCGGTCTTGGAGAGAGCGCACCGGATAACAGCGAGCCAAAGTTCCACCACGTATCCGAGAACCATCATCATCAAGTGTTTAAACTACAAGGACCGAGAAAACATCTTGAAAGAGGCGCGGATACAGAAAGAGGTGATGTACCAAAACAACAAAATAAGATTTCTTCCTGACCTGCCAACGGAGGTGTATAAGCAACAGAGGAGCTACGACGGCGTGAGAAAGCGGCTACGGGAACTCGGTATGGACAAACACCGGGTAATATACCCTGCACGGCTACTGTTGACCAACGATGACCGCACTGTCATCTTCAATACACCAGCGGACGTGAACAAGTACATAAAGAAACTGGAACCAGTGAGTGACTGAGAATGACTAATTAAGTGTGTCTTGATGAGAACTATAATTAAACTTACAATCTCTCTGTGGCTGCTGGAAACTATGAGGTATGTAAGGCCTTCTGCTGGAAATTTGACATCATATCACTTATAGTCCTGCTCCTTAAAATACTAGTATAAAGTATTAATAAGTTTTGTCTACAGCTATATATACATATATATATACAATATATATATTATAAAAAAAAATTTCCCCTTATTTTTATTTTTTATTATTTGTCTTCTTTTGGTTTCTTTTAAAAGTGAAATTAGGTGATTCTTAAGTGAGAGCTGAAAATACGTGCATGTAATTTGGCGCACATTTTATTTTCAGTTGATAACTAAACTAGCCTATCTGGATTATTTGTGTACATAGACAAGCAATTGAGCTGAGTTTTGGTTTACAGGAGAATAGTTCCTCAGTACTGTGTGGACCTATTCCCGATAATGGAGGGAAGTTATTTAGGGGTTTGGGGGAGCCTGTATGTTCTAGTGAAGCAGGCCTGGGGTTTGGGTGGGACGCTCTTTTCCTTTTCTTTTTGGGTTTTATCCAAAATGGTACCCTTTATAGGTTTTTATTGCTATTCTTACACTATGGTAATTTACCTCTCTTTATGTTATCCATGACATAACAAATGACAGACGTTTGGGTTGAATGTGTATCTTGGAATTGCAGAGGCCTACGTAAACTTACTAAAATAAAACAAGTAATGGGTAGAATAAAACAGCTTAGAGCCAAAATTGTGTTCCTGCAAGAAACACACATGCTAGATCATGAGATAATCAAAATTAAACGTAGATGGCCAGGTCAAGTACTGTCTTCAGCTTACTATTCTAATTCCAGAGGGGTTATAATTATGATACATAAGTCTATTCCTTTACGTATTGATAAAATAACTAAAGACCCCAAAGGTAGATTTTTGATTGTACAGGGCTATATTCTATCAACGAGGATTAATCTGGTTAATGTATATGGACCTAACGATGATAACGCAGATTTTTATAATGATCTATTTTTGAGGGTCTCCACATTGCCTGGAAAACACATTGTGGCAGGTGATTTCAATTGTGTATTGCAGCCCAGTAAGGACCGGTCATCTGGTATCGATAACACTCATGTAAGGTCTAGGAAAGTTTTACAACATTTTATAAAGGAACTCAACCTGGTGGATATATGGAGGGCTCAAAACCCAATAAAAAGGGAATATTCATGTTGGTCGAGTATCTCTAAAGGATACTCAAGAATAGATTACTTTCTGATTTCAGCTGAACTAATTTCATGTATCAGAAACTGTCAATACAGTAGTATTCTAATATCAGATCACGCTCTTGTATCTTTGACATACGTTGAACCAAAGCTTACCCAAAATCGTACTAAATGGAGATTTCAAATACATTGGATGCAAGATAAAAGATTTCTTGAGTTCTTAGGGGAACAAATTGATTACTATTTTGAACATAATACCACCCAAACTTCAGCTATAATCAGATGGGAAGCCTTTAAGGCCTTTATACGAGGACAAATTATAAGCTATACGAGTAGGAAGACAAGAGAGAAACAGGAGGAAATGAAAACACTTGAAACAAAAATTCGCTTACTTGAGGAAAAAAGTTTACAAGCAGGCCAAAATACTGATAATGTGTTAAAAGAATTACTATTGTTAAGAACCCAATATAATGAAAGAACACATGAAAAGGCAGCGGCCAATTTATTAAGACTAAAGCAGCAATTTTACGATCAGGGAGAAAAACCAGGCAGACTTCTTGCTTGGCGTATAAAACAACAGGAATCAGAAAGATCAATTACTAGTATTGAGGATGAAAATGGAAATATGACTGTAGATCCGATGGAAATTAATAAAGCGTTTAGAAATTTCTACGAAAAGCTATATTGTTCTGAATATAAAGCCATGACCGATGCCCACTCTACGTTTATTGAGAATCTCAACATCCCTAAAATATCGGAGGAACTAAAAATTAAATTAGATGGTGAGCTTAGTGCAGCTGAAATTATGGAGGCTATAAATACATTAAAGGGTGGTAAAACAGCAGGACCTGATGGCCTTCCCATTGACCTATATAAATATTTTAGTGATAAATTGGTTGGGCCACTCCATGATATGTATATAGAATGTTATAATAGTGCTCGTCTTCCTACTTCTATGAGGGAGGCTTTGATCATTCTTTTACCAAAACCAGGAAAACCGAACTCAAAATGTGGTAATATGCGACCTATAAGCCTAATTAATACCGATACCAAAATAATATGTAAAGTCCTGGCAAAAAGGTTAGAGACTGTGCTTCCGAGCATTGTGGGTGACGATCAAAGTGGGTTCATTAAGAACAGACAGGGACTTCATAACGTAAGACGGGTTTTAAATATTCTACATAGCCAAAAAAATGAAAAGGATACTGCTCTTCTTTCGCTCGATGCGGAGAAGGCTTTCGATAGAATCGAATGGGCGTATCTATTTGACGTCATTGAAAAATTCGGATTTGGAAGCTCCTTTTTACATTGGATCAAACTATTACATTCCAACCCAGTGGCTGAAGTTTTAACTAATGAGGTGATTTCTGAGCCATTTAATATTACAAGAGGTTGCCCTCAAGGCTCACCATTGTCCCCACTTTTATTCATTTTGGCTATCGAACCGCTAGCAATAGCTGTAAGGTCTAGCAATCACATACATGGGATTACAATGGGAGGCAAGGAACATAAAATAGCTTTATTTGCTGACGATGTAGTGCTATTCCTAAAACAACTAAACGCCTCTCTACCAGCACTTTTAGATCTGATCAATCACTTCGGAAATATATCGGGATATAAAGTGAACACATCAAAATCATCGTTAATGCTGCTTAATAAAGATAACTGTCCAAATACATCACATTTATTTACTTTGAAAATATCACCAAGCTTTACATATTTAGGTATCAAAATTGTTCCCCAATTAGAAAATATAATATCTACAAATTATAATGCTATAATGGAATCAACATCTAAAGATCTAGATAGATGGTTAACTTTACCAATTTCATTGATAGGAAGGATAAATATATTGAAGATGAATATTTTGCCTAAATTCTTGTATTTATTCCAAAATATTCCCCTGGCGCCACCAGCTGGAACGTTCTCGAAGATTAACTCATTATTCAGGAAATTTATTTGGAACAAAAAATGCCCTCGAGTTCGTCTCTCTCTTCTTTATCTTCCATTTGACACTGGGGGGTTAAAATGTCCCAACCTGTACTGGTACTATTTAGCTGCACAATTAAGAACAATCATGTTTTATTTCTCCTCTGGAAATAAACCAGCCTGGGTGGATATGGAGTCATATGGGTTTGCGCTGCCATTAAACCTGTATATATACTCAGATAAGTTTAAACAATTGAAAACAGTCACCACGCACCCCATTGTTGTTAACATGATTAGAATATGGTATGAAGTTAGAGAGTATATGAAAATAGATAACTCTTTATCCCAGTTTAGCCCCATTTGGGGCAACACATTATTCAAACCAGGAACGAAGGATTCAGGATTCCGGGTGTGGGCTGAGAAAGGATTAAGCAAAATTAGTGATCTTTTTGAGGAGGGAAAGTTGATGTCATTTGAGCAGATATCTACTAAATATAATATTCCAAGAAAACATTTCTTTAAATACTTACAAATAAGGAGTTTTGTTCTTTCTATGCAGAACCAATCATTAAACTTACCAGTAATTTCTTCTTTGGAGGAATTAATTACCAAGAAATGCAATAATAAGGGATTAATATCAGTTTTTTATAACTGGCTTGCATCAGGGTCCAATGAATCAACAACCTCGAAACTTGAATTATGGAAGGCGGAACTGAATGAGGATATATCAGAGGATGAATGGAGACAAATCTGTAAAAACTCTCAGAAACAGTCAGGTAATGTTAGCTTAAAACTACTTCAATATAACTGGTTGATGCAGACATAACTCCAGTCAAACTGAATAGGTTTAATGCAAATATCCCTGATACATGCTTCAAATGCAGAGAGGCTCAGGGATCATTTGTGCATTGTGTTTGGGAGTGCAACATTATTAAAGAATTTTGGGTGGAAGTGATTAATATTACAAAGATAATTTTGTCTTTGAATATTCCTCTAGATGCAAAAATGATTTTGCTACATTTATATCCAAAGAACCTTAAATTAAATCCTCAGCAGCGTAAACTGATAGATTTTTCTATTTTACAAGCTAAAAGAATGATAGCTCTAAGCTGGAAAAGGTCTGATCCACCAGTTGTAGGAGCTTGGATTAATGCCATGGCACAATGTATGGCTCTGGAAAAAATAACATATTTTATCAAAAACAAAATGGATGTACATGAAGAAATATGGAAGCCGTTTAATTACTACATTAACAATAACAATATTGGTCAGTTATTACAGGTGGTGTAATGTATTAGTGTTTTTCTATTTGATTTTTTTCTCTTGTTTTTATTTTTTTATTTTTATTTTTTTTTTTTTTTTTTTTTTTTTTTTTTTATTATTTTTTTTTTTTCTCTTTCTTTTAAGAGTGTTTTGTTGAGAAATGTAACTTATGTGTTTAAAGTACAGTAATGTATTTTTCTTTGGGGTACCTTGCAAAAATTGTTTTGGACTTAGATGGAGGTTTGACTGAGACCTTTGTGTACTTATAATTGGGAGAAGAGAGCGATGTGTTCTTTTGTTGGGGTGGGAAATGACTGTGACGAAATGGAAAATTGTTTCTTTTTCTGTTACCTGTCTTAAATCAAAACAATAAATACATTGTTCAAAAAAAATCTAGAGTATGATTTCGACAATGAGTAGGTCCTGAAACGTGTTGTCTAACACCAATAGAGTTCAGAATGTCTATAAATGCTGATCCCAATGCATCGTTTTCATTATCAACATGGATATTAAAATCACCAACTATTAAAACTTTATCTGCAGCCAGAACTAACTCGGATGTAAAATCACCAAACTCTTTAATAAAGTCTGTATGGTGCCCTGGTGGCATGTATACAGTAGCCAGTACAAACATAACAGGGGATTTATCATTAACATTTGTTTCTTTGGATAATGTTATATGAAGTACCATTACTTCAAACGAGTTATACTTGTAGCCTGCCCTCTGAGAAATCCTGAAAACGTTGTTATAAATTGAAGCAACACCTCCACCTTTGCCTTTTAGACGCGGCTCATGTTTATAACAGTAATCTTGGGGGGTGGACTCATTTAAAATAATGTAATCATCAGGTTTTAGCCAGGTTTCTGTCAAACAGAGTACGTCTATATTTTGATCAATGATCATATTATTTACAAAAAGTGTTTTCGTAGAAAGAGATCTGATATTCAATAAGCCAAGCTTTATCATTTGTTTATCCATATTGCTTCTGTTTTTTATTTGTTGAACCTCAATTAAATTGTTAATCTTAACTTGGTTTGGACGTTTTTTGTATTTTCTAGTTCGGGGAACAGACACAGTCTCTATAGTGTGATATCTAGGTGAAAGAGTCTCTATGTGCTGAGAATTAACTGACCTCTGTGACGGGAGGCAGCTAGCAGACAGTCGGTTTAGCCAGTTTGTCTGCTTCCTGACCTGGGCCCCAGTTAGTCAAGTATAAACACGAAGACTATTTGCCAAATTTCTAGAGAGAAGAGTGGCGCCACCCCAGGAGGGATGAAGACCATCTCTTTTAAGCAGGTCAGGTCTGCCCCAAAAGCTTGTCCAATTGTCTATGAAACCTATGTTATTCTGTGGGCACCACTTAGACATCCAGCCATTGAGTGATGACAATCTGCTATGCATCTCATCACCACGGTAAGCAGGGAGGGGACCAGAGCATATTACAGTGTCTGACATCGTGCTTGCAAGTTCACACACCTCTTTAATGTTATGCTCCATCGTGCTGGAAAATGCATTGTTCTTCACCAAACTGTTGTTGGATTGTTGGAAGAAGTTGCTGTTGGAAGGTGTTTTGGTACCATTCTTTATTCATGGCTGTGTTTTTGGACAGAATTGTGAGTGAGCCCACTCCCTTGGATGAGAAGCAACCCCACACATGAATGGTGTCAGGATGCTTTACTGTTGGCATGACACAGGACTGATGGTAGCGTTCACCTTTTCTTCTCCGGACAAGCCTTTTTCCAGATGCCCCAAACAATCGGAAAGGGGCTTCATTGGAGAATATGACTTTGCCCCAGTCCTCAGCAGTCCATTCACTATACTTTCTGCAGAAAATCAATCTGTCCCTGATGTTTTTTTTGGAGAGAAGTGGCTTCTTTGCTGCCCTTCTTGACACCAGGCCATCTTCCAAAAGTCTTGGCCTCACTGTGCGTGCAGATGCGCTCACACCTGCCTGCTGCCATTCCTGAGCAAGCTCTGCACTGGTGGCACTCCGATCCCGCAGCTGAATCCTCTTTAGGAGACGATCCTGGCGCTTGCTGGACTTTCTTGGACGCCCTGGAGCCTTCTTTACAAGAATTGAACCTGTTTCCTTGAAGTTCTTGATGATCCTATAAATTGTTGATTTAGGTGCAATCTTAGTAGCCACAATATCCTTGCCTGTGAAGCCATTTTTATGCAACGCAATGATGGCTGCACGCGTTTCTTTGCAGGTCACCATGGTTAACAATGGAAGAACAATGATTTCAAGCATCACCCTCCTTTTAACATATCAAGTCTGCCATTCTAACCCAATCAGCCTGACATAATGATCTCCAGCCTCAAGCCTCCAGCTCGTCAACATTCTCACCTGAGTTAACAAACCGATTACTGAAATGATCTCAGCAGGTCCTTTAATGAAAGCAATGAAATGCAGTGGAAAGGTTCTTTTGGGATTAAGTTAATTTTCATGGCAAAGAAGGACTATGCAATTAATCTGATCTCTCTTCATAACATTCTGGAGTATATGCAAATTGCTATTATAAAAACTTAAGCAGCAACTTTTCCAATTTCCAATATTTATGTAATTCTCAAAACTTTTGGCCACGACTGTACACACGCTGTTGCTCCGTGGACAACTCTTTTGTTGCTCCACTCCACACCTCAGACCACTTCCTCATTACTGCTAACCAAGCACTTACTCCTGAAGCGGCACACACTCCAACGCAGGTCACCTTTCGACGGAACCTACACTCACTCTCTCCATCTCGGCTGTCTTCTGTGGTTTCATCCTCACTTCCTTCACTCTCTCAGTTTTCAGCTCTGGGAGCGAACAGTGCTACTAACACTCTTTGCTCCACTCTAACCTCTTGCTTGGACAACTTTTGCCCACTGTCATCTAGACCAGCTGCAGAGAGGAAATGGCATAAATCAAGAAATTCTACTGACCTCGGTGTGTATCAGTCTCTCTCTTTCTTCTCTGCAAATGTCTTCACTGCTAAAACTGCTAGAAATCCCACTAACACAACTAGGGGTGACCCCAAATAGTCGACGATTCGATGCTTCGATTCCAGAAGCCTGATTCGACTACCAATCTCACAGTTGAATATTCGTGGGCTGTTATGATTATGCCATTCTGTCTATATGTGAGCGCTCAAATGTCTGATTTCAAATAGAAATTGTGGTTTTCTCTCAATAAGTTAATATGCAGCCTATTATGATAAAGCTGCGAATAAATCTGAAAAGAAAAAAGCTTCAAATAAATATTTTAAAGTGTGTGAATAAATCCAACCACCCCTGTAGGTTTGTGTTTCAGTTTCCATAATCCGTGACCAACAGAGGACCATCTTGGCAGCAGGGATTTAAAACTTTATACCAAGACTCAAACTGACACAGGCAGAGACTGGATTTTATTCGAACAGGTAGGGTACAAGTGATTTCAAAACATTTCAGCCGGTGTATATATATCGTGGATATATTATTTACCTGATATAAGATGCATTTGGTTTTGAGTCAAGCGCTTCATTGTAGTACTACGGTGATATCTCTTCAGCGCGCAGCACGAGCAGGTCAAACTAAAATGCAGATTATTAATTACTGTAACTGTGACTGTCACACCCATACCATTATAATGAGAAGACCATTATAATAAAACGCTGTGAATTTTTTGAGTTTAGCTGCGTCCACAAAATGAGTTCATTTAGAGCCATGCAGATACATTCATATGCATTCGGGCTCTTTTTGCAGATAGACTATAAGTCCTAATATTAACGTTATGTTGTATAAATAACAAAGCGTATTCTACATTAAATTATGAGTTTAATCCCCTTGATTAAAAACTTGCTATCAAATGCTCACCCTGCTGGTCATCTTCAGCGCGCACAGCTCAAAATAGAAGTGCAGAACATTAACCCTCTGGAGTCTAATGCTGTGTTCACACCAAACGCGAAAAGAGCGTCTGGCGCGAATGATTTCAATGTTAAGTCAATGCAAAGGCGCGTCTGGAGGTCTCGCGGCGCGAATGAGGCGTTTAGCGCGGCGCGGAAGACACGAATTCGCCTCATTCGCGCATCTAGTTCGCCCCATCGTTTCATCACAACTTCTCTATACAGCTGGGTTCGTCAACCATAACTCCTTCCAGGACAGCCAGAAACCTAGGAGCTGTGATGGATCATCAGTTAAGCTTCACAGACCATATTGCTACAACGACCCGGTCCTGCAGATTTGCCTTATACAGCATTAGGAAGATTAGACCCTTAGTGTCAGAGTAAGCCACCCAACTTCTTGTCCAAGCTCTTGTTCTCTCCAGACAGGACTATTGTAATGCTCTCCTGGCGGGCCTTCCTGCATGTACTATCAAGCCTCTGCAACTGATCCAAAATGTAGCAGCGAGTGTTGTCTTTAATGAGCCAAAAAAGCTCAAAAGCTTACTCCTCTCCTCATCAGGTTACACTGGCTACCAGTAGCCGCTCGCATCAAATTCAAGGTACTGATGCTTGCCTACAAGACGACCACTGGCACGGCACCAATATACCTAAACTCACTAGTTCAATCTTATGTGCCCTCCAGAAATTTGCACTCTGCAAGTCAAGTCAAGTCACCTTTATTTATATAGCACTTTAAACAAAATACATTGCGTCAAAGCAACTGAACAACATTCATTAGGAAAACTGTGTCAATAATGCAAAATGACAGTTAAAGGCAGTTCATCATTGAATTCAGTGATGTCATCTCTGTTCAGTTTAAATAGTGTCTGTGCATTTATTTGCAATCAAGTCAACGATATTGCTGTAGAGGAAATGACCCCAACTAAGCAAGCCAGAGGCGACAGCGGCAAAGAACCAAAACTCCATTGATGACAGAATGGAGAAAAAACCTGGGGAAAAAACCAGGCTCAGTTGTGGGGCCAGTTCTCCTCTGACCAGACAAAACCAGTAGTTCAATTCCACACTGTTTTCCTAATGAATGTTGTTCAGTTACTTTGACGCAATGTATTTTGTTTAAAGCGCTATATAAATAAAGGTGACTTGACTTGACTACAGACTGGATCTGGTGGCTACGGTGACCTCGGAATAAGAGAGAAACAGACTGATATTAGCGTGATGCCTTTCTTCTAATGATGTAGCAAGTACATCGGATGTTATGGGAAGTGTTCCCGGTTTACCTAATTAATGCAGCCTAAAAATCCTTTAACGGATTTTGATATTAAAAGCATATTAGTATGTTATGTTTAAGCCAGGTTAAAGAGATTGGTCTTTTATCTAGATTTAGACTGCAAGAGTGTGTCTGCCTCCCGAACAATGTTAGGTATGTTATTCAAGGATCTGCCACCCGCAGTTGATTTTGATATTCTAGGTATTATCAAATTGCCTGAGTTTTGAGAACGTAGCGGACATAGAGGATTATAATGTAAAAGGAGCTCATTCAAATACTGAGGTGCTAAACCATTCAGGGCTTTATAAGTAATAAGCAATATAATATTTAGGTCCTATAATTAACACCTCTGTTTTTTCAGAATTTAGCAGTAAGAAATTACTCGTCATCCAGGTTTTATATCGACAATGCATTCCATTAGTTTTTCAAATTGGTGTGTTTCACCGGGACTCGAAGAAATATAGAGCTGAGTATCGTCAGCATAACAGTGGAAGCTGACACCATGTTTCCTGATGATATCTCCCAAGGGTACGTATAAAGCGTAAAGAGTAGCGGCCCTAGTACTGAGCCTCGAGGTACTCCACACTGCATCTTCATTCACTGCTATGAACTGATGGCGGTCATATAAGTACGATTTAAACCATGCTAATGCACTTCCATTAATGCCAACAAAGTGTTCAAGTCTATGCAAAAGAATGTTTTGGTCAATTGTGTCAAACGTAGCACTAAGATCCAATAAAACTAATAGAGAGATACAACAACAATCAGATGATAAGAGCAGGTAATTTGTAACTCTAAGGAGAGCAGTCTCAGTACTATGATACGGTCTAAATCCTGACTTGAAATCCTCACATATACCATTTTTCTCTAAGAAGGAATATAATTGTGAGGATACCACATTTTCTAGTATCTTGGACAGAAAAGGGAGATTCAAGATTGGTCTATAATTAAATAGTTCTTTGGGGTCAAGTTGTGGTTTTTTGACGAGAGGATTTATAACAGCCAGTTTGAAGGTTTTGGGGACATATCCTGATGACAATGAGGAATTAATAATAGTCAGAAGAGGATCCATGACTTCTGGAAGCACCTCTTTTAGGAGCTTAGATGGTATAGGGTCTAACATACATGTTGTTGGTTTAGATGATTTAACAAGTTTATACATTTCTTCCTCTCCTATGGTAGAGAATGAGTGGAACTGTTCCTCAGGGGGTCTATAGTGCACTGTCTGATGCGATATTGTAGCTGATGGCTGAATGGTTAAAATTTTATCTCTAATAGTATCGATTTTAGAAGTAAAGTAGTTCATAAAGTCATTACTGCTGTGGTGTTGGGAAATGTCAACACTTGTTGAGGCTTTATTTTTCGTTAATTTAGCCACTGTATTGAATAAATACCTGGGGTTATGTTTGTTTTCTTCTAAAAGAGAAGAAAAGTAATCGGATCTAGCAGTTTTTAATGCTTTTCTGTAGGAAATGTTACTTTCCCGCCAAGCAATACGAAATACCTCTAGTTTTGTTTTCCTCCAGCTGCGCTCCATTTTTCGGGCTGCTCTCTTTAGGGTGCGAGTATGCTCATTATACCATGGTGTCAAACTGTTTTCCTTAACCTTCCTTAAGCGTAAAGGAGCAACTTTATTTAAAGTGCTAGAAAAGAGAGAGTCCATAGTTTCTGTTACATCATCAAGTTGTTCTGAGGAAACAATTAACATTTGTTTCTCTGGATAGTGTTATATGAAGCACCATTACTTCAAACGAGTTATACTTGAAGCCTGCCCTCTGAGAAATCCTGAAAACATTTTTATAAATGTATTTTAATTTATTTAAATTGAAGCAGCACCTCCCCCTTTTAGACGTGGCTCACGTTTATAACAGTAATCTTGGGGGGTGGACTCATTTAAAATAATGTAATCATCAGGTTTTAGCCAGGTTTCTGTCAAACAGAGCACATCTAGATTATGATCAGTGATCATATTATTGCAAGTAAACAACGCCTTGTGGTGCCATCCCAAAGAAGTTCAAAATCACTCTCACAGACCTTTTCCTGGATTGTGCCCAGGTCACAATCCAGTCTTAATTCATTTACAAAAAACATCTAAAGACTAATCTTTTTCTCCAGCACTTAACCAACTAATATTAGCACTTCTCTTTTCTTGTCTTTTCATATTCTTATAAAAAATGAAATAAAAAAAACCTGGCTATACATTCTGTACTACACTAACTGAGACTTGTCATGGCACTTGTGTACTGTTGTTGTTCTCTAGTTGATCTGATTGCTCTATTGTTCTCATTCGTAAGTTGCTTAGGATAAAAGCGTCTGCTAAATGATAAAATGTAAAGGTAAAGTTCATACATATTTTATTATGAACAACTATTATGAACAATATTCATGAAATTATACGTTTCCTTGTTGATGAAAAACTGAAGTTGTGTGATTTTCATAGTACTGTCCCCTTTAAACTCACCTTAAAATAATATTAAATCTAAAAAAAAATGCAGTATAAAACCACAGACCTGCAATGAACTGTCAATTTGTAATAATATGGATTTAAAATTACAGTAATGCCTGTGAAGTAATATTTTAGCGTAGCACGCAATCTTATACAGCTAGTCAGATAGATAACTGTCAATGTCAATGTCAATGTCACCTTTATTTATATAGCGCTTTAAACAAAATTCATTGCGTCAAAGCAACTGAACAACATTCATTAGGAAAACAGTGTCAATAATGCAAAAATGATAGTTAAAGGCAGTTCATCATTGGATTCAGTTATGTCATCTCTGTTCAGTTAAAATAGTGTCTGTGCATTTATTTGCAATCAAGTCAACGATATCGCTGTAGATGAAGTGTCCCCAACTAAGCAAGCCAGAGGCGACAGCGGCAAGGAACCGAAACTCCATCGGTGACAGAATGGAGAAAAAAACCTTGGGAGAAACCAGGCTCAGTTGGGGGGCCAGTTCTCCTCTGACCAGACGAAACCAGTAGTTCAATTCCAGGCTGCAGCAAAGTCAGATTGTGCAGAAGAATCATCTGTTTCCTGTGGTCTTGTCCTGGTGCTCCTCTGACCTTTGTCACCTTTATTTATATAGCGCTTTAAACAAAATACATTGCGTCAAAGCAACTGAACAACATTCATTAGGAAAACAGTGTCAATAATGCAAAAATGATAGTTAAAGGCAGTTCATCATTGGATTCAGTTATGTCATCTCTGTTCAGTTAAATAGTGTCTGTCCATTTATTTGCAATCAAGTCAACGATATCGCTGTAGATGAAGTGTCCCCAACTAAGCAAGCCAGAGGCGACAGCGGCAAGGAACCGAAACTCCATCGGTGACAGAATGGAGAAAAAAACCTTGGGAGAAACCAGGCTCAGTTGGGGGGCCAGTTCTCCTCTGACCAGACGAAACCAGTAGTTCAATTCCAGGCTGCAGCAAAGTCAGATTGTGCAGAAGAATCATCTGTTTCCTGTGGTCTTGTCCTGGTGCTCCTCTGAGACAAGGTCTTTACAGGGGATCTGTATCTGGGGCTCTAGTTGTCCTGGTCTCCGCTGTCTTTCAGGGATGTAGAGGTCCTTTCTAGGTGCTGATCCAGCATCTGGTCTGGATACGTACTGGATCCGGGTGACTGCAGTGACCCTCTGATCTGGACACAGACTGGATCTGGTGGCCACGGTGACCTCGGAACAAGAGAGAAACAGACAAATATTAGCGTAGATGCCATTCTTCTAATGATGTAGCAAGTACATAGGTTGTTATGGGAAGTGTTTCCGGTTCCGGTTTACCTAATTAATGCAGCCTAAAAATCCTTTAACGGATTTGGATAATAAAAGCATATTAGTATGTTATGTGTATGCCAGGTTAAAGAGATGGGTCTTTAATCTAGATTTAAACTGCAAGAGTGTGTCTGCCTCCCGAACAATGTTAGGTAGGTTATTCCAGAGTTTGGGCGCCAAATAGGAAAAGGATCTGCCGCCTGCAGTTGATTTTGATATTCTAGGTATTATCAAATTGCCTGAGTTTTGAGAACGTAGCGGACGTAGAGGATTATAATGTAAAAGGAGCTCATTCAAATACTGAGGTGCTAAACCATTCAGGGCTTTATAAGTAATAAGCAATATTTTAAAAACTAAGCGATGCTTGATAGGGAGCCAGTGCAGTGTTGACAGGACCGGGCTAATATGGTCATACTTCCTGGTTCTAGTAAAAACTCTTGCTGCTGCATTTTGGACTAGCTGTAGTTTGTTTACTAAGCGTGCAGAACAACCACCCAATAAAGCATTACAATAATCTAACCTTGAGGTCATAAATGCATGGATTAACATTTCTGCATTTGACATTGAGAGCATAGGCCGTAATTTAGATATATTTTTGAGATGGAAAAATGCAGTTTTACAAATGCTAGAAACGTGGCTTTCTAAGGAAAGATTGCGATCAAGTAGCACACCTAGGTTCCTAACTGATGACGAAGAATTGACAGAGCAACCATCAAGTCTTAGACAGTGTTCTAGGTTATTACAAGCAGAGTTTTTAGGTCCTATAATTAACACCTCTGTTTTTTCAGAATTTAGCAGTAAGAAATTACTCGTCATCCAGTTTTTTATATCGACTATGCAATCCATTAGTTTTTCAAATTGGTGTGTTTCACCGGGCTGCGAAGAAATATAGAGCTGAGTATCATCAGCATAACAGTGAAAGCTAACACCATGTTTCCTGATGATATCTCCCAAGGGTAACATATAAATTGCAATTTTATCTCTAATAGTATCGATTTTAGAAGTAAAGTAGTTCATAAACTCATTACTGCTGTGGTGTTGGGAAATGTCAACACTTGTTGAGGCTTTATTTTTCGTTAATTTAGCCACTGTATTGAATAAATACCTGGGGTTATGTTTGTTTTCTTCTAAAAGAGAAGAAAAGTAATCGGATCTAGCAGTTTTTAATGCTTTTCCGTAGGATATGTTACTTTCCCGCCAAGCAATACGAAATACCTCTAGTTTTGTTTTATAAAACTAGATAAAGATAAAGATTCTAGAGAAAAAAATAAAATAAAAACAGCTACACGGAGCTACAAAATGCTACACAAGGCCAACAGGAAGTAGAGAAAACACTGTCCAACAGCGACACCCGCAGGCAAGAGAGGACTCTGAGACAAGGTCTTTACAGGGGATCTGTATCTGGGGCTCTAGTTGTCCTGGTCTCCACTGTCTTTCAGGGATATAGAGGTCCTTTCTAGGTGCTGATCCACCATCTGGTCTGGATACGTACTGGATCCGGGTGACTGCAGTGACCCTCTGATCTGGACACAGACTGGATCTGGTGGCCACGTTGACCTCGGAACAAGAGAGAAACAGACAAATATTAGCGTAGATGCCATTCTTCTAATGATGTAGCAAGTACATAGGGTTTTATGGGAAGTGTTTCCGGTTCCGGTTTACCTAATTAATGCAGCCTAAAAATCCTTTAACGAATTTGGATAACTGTGTTCTGTAGCATCTGTGTTATGTTGCTAAAACTATCTTTTGGATCGAACTGTAATTATTTCCCACGTTAAATTCAAGTTTATTTGTATAGTGCTTTTTACGATAGAAATCATTACAAAGCAACTTTACAGAAAAATTACGTTTCTACAATATTTAGTAGTTTATAAGTGGTGACTTTCAGTTTGTGCGCATATGACAGGATTTTTCAGAAAAATTAATACAAGATATAGTCAGCCAGACGATGAACATTATAACAGCAATTATTATATTATGCAGTCACACTTGTAGCAATATTTGTTAGTTATGTTTGTTGATTCAGGGTTAGAATCATCTGGGGTCCTCTGAGGGGTCAGCATCATCTCTTCTCAGGTGTTCTGAATCCAGACTGGAGCTTGTGTAAATCCTAGTTACCCGTGGTAAAACATGAAACAAATAGAGACATCATTAGCATAGCTGCTGTTACAACAAAGTAAAATTAATTAGTTTAACCCAAGCTAAAGAATAAGAATGCACATTTGATCAGATGCAACTGCAGTCACAATTTAAGATATGCATTATTCGAATGCTTGGCGAAAGAGATGCGTTTTTAATCTAGATTTAAGTAGAGAGAGTGTGTCTGAACCCCGAACATTATCAGGAAGGCTATTCCAGAGTAATGATAATTTGTAACTGGTACAGAACTTAATAGGTAGCCAGTACAGAGGCTGTAAAATTGGGGTAATATTATCATATTTTCTTGACCTGGTAAGGACTCTAGCTGCTGCATATTGGACTGCCTGTAGCTTGTTTATTGAAGATGCGTGACAACCACCTAGAAGTGCATTACAATAGTCCAATCTAGAGGTCATGAGTGCATGAACTAGCTTTTCTGCATCAGAAACAGGTAACATGTTTTGTAGCTTGGCAATGTTTCTAAGATGGAAGAATGCAGTTTTTGTAACATGGGAAATATGATTTTCAAAAGACAAGTATAATATATATATATCAGGGGTGTAACGGTTCACAAAATTCACGGTTCGGTTCGATACGATACACTGGTGCCACGGTTCGGTTCGGTACGGTTCGGTACGTTTTAGATAAAGCAAAAAGACAAAATTGGCAGATAAATTTCCTTGATTTTTAAAAAATGTTTTATTTATTAAAACTAACAAAGTATGTTTTTTTTTTTACATTGAACAATGATGGAGCTATTCTTTACCCATCTTCTATAGTGTTTTCTTAGCAGCATACTGTATAAAACAAAAACAGCTCCTTATAAAAAAAAATGAAAATGTTATATTATTGTAGTAGTTATGAACAAATACAAAGATGTAACTTTTTACATGGAACTCTATAACTCTTTATATTGAGTGTGTTTTTACTCAATTGGTCCTCTATAGGGCTTATGTTTTTTGGAACAAAGCAGGAATTACGGTCTGTCTGAAATGGGCTCGTGAAGGAATATTGTAATGGGGCTCAATTACATTAAGCATGTTCTTAAAACCTACGTTTTCCACTACAGAGTAATGGGCCTTTCACACAGGACGCGGTATGCGCGGCGCTTGCCGCTGGGTTCAGCGTTGCCCTTCAGATACAACGCGATTTGCGCTGCCCTGCGCTATGGCGTAGGCGGAGTTTTAAAAACTTTTAGCGGGAGCTCTATCATAGTCTGTTGTTCCTTGAATGGAGATATGTCTCCATGACACAGCTTTCCTGACGATGTCCCTATACTACCTCAAACTTGTATCGTACAGCTCAGGAAATTCTGACACACACAGTACTGTACTAGCCGTTCATTCATTTTGATTTCCGTGCTTGTTTTGGATCCTATTGGTCGCGCTGGTAATCGTCACAGAGCACAGCGGCAAAAGTTGAACTATTTTGAACTTTGACCGCGGCGTGCGCGCAAGCACGCAAATGATGCGCACCGCTGCGCTTGCGCTTTGGTCGACGCAGCAACAAAACGTCCTTGCGCGAAGCAAGCCATTGAGATGAATGGGTTTTATAGCGCCGCGCATACCGCGTCCTGTGTGAAAGGCCCCGCTCGCTCACTCAGTACGCGCTGAAGGCTCGTTGCAAAATGGCTAATGCGTTTAACAGACCAGAAATAGAAGATCCTCCAATAACCAACAGGTCTGGTGTTTGGGTGCACTTTGGATTCCCTGTAAGTTAAACGCATTGGCCATTTTGCAACGAGCCTTCAGCGTGTATTACTGAGTGAGCGAGCGCCTGACTGAGTAGCCTAACATAAACATATAAGTTGGTGTTTTTTTCTTCTTCGGGGGTGTCAGGGGCATTGCCTGTTACGTCGTTTGGGTTATTGGGCTACCTTGTTGAAAGCATATCATTATATTTCACAATTTTTTTTATTTTCCAAATGTAATTAATTAGTCCAACGAACCGTTCGGTCCCTAATGCGTACCGCGTACCGAACCGAAAGCCTCGTACCGAACGGTTCAATACGAATACGCGTATCGTTACACCCCTAATATATATATATATATATATATGTTACACCCAGCTTTTTGAGTGTAGAGGAAGTAAAAGTACATCTGTCTAGTTGCAAATTGTAATCTGTGATTCTGTGTACTGTTTTTGGTCCAATAATTAATCTCTCTGTCTTATCCGAATTTAATAGGAGAAAATTATTGGTCATCCAATCTTTTACATTTTTAACACACTCTATTAGCTCAGATGATTTAAAAGTTTCATCTGGTCTTGTTGAGATATATAGCTGAGTATCATCAGCATAACAGTGGAAACTAATCCCATATTTTCTAATGATATTACCAAGGGGCAACATGTATATTGAAAATAGAAGTGAAGCTAGGATGGATCCTTGTGGCACTCCATATTTTACTGGTGATAAATGAGATGACTCCCCATTTAAATAAACAAAATGGTAGCAATCGGACAGGTAGGATCTAAACCATTTTAGAGCCTACCCTTGAATACCTGTATAGTTTTGTAATCTATCTATGAGTATATCATGCTCTATGGCAGACCTGGGCATATTACGGCCCGCGGGCCACATCCGGCCCTTTGTGTGTCCCTGTCCGGCCCCGGCCCAACATAGATTATAAAAATAACTATCGTATTTTCCGCACTATAAGGTGCACCGGATTATAAAGCGCATAGAATAGAAGATACTGCAGTCAAACTCGACGCGTCCGCATGAGCGCGAAGGTAATAAAAAAACTAATATCCGTCTGCTCGGGCAGATTCGTCTTAACAGCGCGCGCGCGTGCCTCCGCATCCGAAGATCTGTTTGGGGAGTTGCGCGGAATGCGCGCACACTCAGCGGAGGCTCGCGCTCTGTTGCCAGGCGACAGTGAAGTTGAATAGCAACAAGTGGTGTTACCCTCAAAATGTCAGCACACGCTAAGAAAAGAAAAGTTGATAATGAATGTCTTGTTTTTAACAAGACATGGACTGCCAAGCACTTCTTCACAGAAATTAAAGGTAACGCTGTGTGCTTGATTTGCGGTACACAGGTCGCTGTGTTAAAAGATTACAATTTGAATCGGCACTACACGACTAAACACGAGGATAAATAAAGAAATCTGTCTGAAAAAGAGCGCGCAAGTGTGTCTGATGCGTTGCTAGCAAAACTGCACACTCAACAAGGACTTTTTACAAAACTTTACACCACCAGAGAAGCAGCCGTTAGGACAAGTTATGTCATTTCTCACAAAATTATTTGACCTACGCACCACAATTTCACTTAGCCTAATATAAACAGAATTTTATTTTAGTTTTATTCTACTGATTACCAGTACCAGCTATTCATAATATATAATTAAGGGAATTGTACAATGGAAGAAAGCTGAGCAGAATTAAGTGTTATTGTTGGTGTGGCCCTCTGACACGATTCAGGTTTCTCATGTGGCCCCTTGTCAAAATTAATTGCCCACCCCTGCTCTATGGTGTCGAACGCAGCACTAAGATCAAGGAAAACTAGCAATGAGATGCAGCCTTGATCTGACGCAAGAAGCAGGTAATTTGTAATTTTAACAAGTGCAGCTTCTGTGCTATGGTGGGGCCTGAAACCTGACTGAAATTCTTGATACAGATAATTTTTTTGGAATGGTGGAAATTTTGGAAAGGAGCTCATTCGAGCAGACACAACTTTTCTAAAATTTTTAGACATAAATGGAAGATTTGAAATAGGCCTATAATTTGCCAGTTCACTAGGATCTAGTTTTGGTTTCTTAATAAGATGCTTAATAACCGCCAGCTTAAATGGTTTTGGGACATGACCTAAAGATAACAACGAGTTAATGATATTGAGAAGTGGTTCTTCGGCTACAGGTAACAACTCTTTCAGTAATTTAGTGGGTACAGGATCTAATAAACATGTTGTTGGTTTAGATACAATGATAAGCTTATTTAGCTCTTCCTGTCCAATAGTTGTAAAGCACTGCAGTTTATCTTTGGGTGCGATGGATGGAAGTGTTAGACACTGTAGAATCTACATTCGCTATTGTATTTCTAATGTTATCTATTTTATCAGTGAAGAAATTCATAAAGTCATTACTATTAAACGTTGATGGAATATTTGAATCAGGTGGCGACTGGTTATTTGTTTATTTAACCAATGTGCTAAATAAAAACCTTGGATTGTTTTGGTTATTTTCTATGAGTTTGTGTATATGCTCTGCCTTGGCAGTTTTTAGAGCCTGTCTATAGCTGGGCATACTGTTTTTACATGCAATTCTAAAAACTTCCAAGTTAGTTTTTCTCCATTTGCGTTCAAGGCTACGAGTTTCTTTCTTGATAGAGTGAGTATTACTGTTATACCATGGCACAGTACGTTTTTCTCTAACCTTTTTTAATTTGATGGGGGCAACAGCTTCTAATGTATTAGAGAAAATAGTGTCTCCAGTCATTTCATCTAGTTCATGTGTATTTTTGGGTAAAAATAGCAGTTGAGATAAATCAGGCAGGTTATTTGCGAATCTGTCTTTGGTGGCTGGAAAAATAGTTATGCCCAGACGGTAACGCTGAGCCATATAGTTAATATCCGTGATACGCAGCATGCACGATACAAGGAAATGGTTGGGAACATCATCACTTTGAGGTACGATTTCTATATCAGTAAGATCGACTCAGAGAGAAGTAGAGGGGACATTGCGCTGTCTGATGGGAGGTGAAGACTCTCTGAGAGTGGGACCAATTTTAACACTTCCTTTTAAGGGGATGTTAGATGTTCCGTGTCCTGAACGACGGAAGGAAACACGGGAACATCTAACATCTTGTTGGAAAACCACCGCCCCCCCGAAGTACAAGAAGTGGCGGGGATGGAGGGGTTTTGATGAATGCCTCTTCAATGCCCGTCAAATTAAGCCACAGATGCCTCCTCATGCTGACTAAAGCTGACATAGAATGGCCAAAGGCACAGGCCATTTGCCTAGTCACACAGGAAGACAAATCTGTGGTTCGAAGAAGCTCAGTGCGCCTAGAGCCACTAGTTCGGTGCCCTGAAGTGGCAGAACGGCAGGGGACGACCGTACTAGCTGCTCTAGAGACCTCCGTAGAGGTAGCGAGCCTCTTAGCACCGCTAGATTCCAGGCGGTAACTGAGAGAATCGGTCGCTGGAGACCGCTGCACCCTGAAACACCGGCAGGGTTGGCAGAACGGTCTCCTGAGGGCACTGAGGAGAGACGGGCACTGTATAATATGGTGCCAATGGCCCTTCCCCATGAGACAAATTCATGTCTCGACGAAGCTCAGCAACCGCTTCCTCGTGTTCCCAGAGCTCCTAGCTCAGTGCCCTGAAGCGGTGGACCGGCAGGGGACGACTGTGCTAGCTGCTCTAGAGACCTCAGAAGAGGTAGCAAGCCTTTTAGCACCGCTAGTTTCCAGGCGGTAACTGAGAGAATCGCTCGCCGGAGATTGCTGCGCCCTGAAACACAGACAGGGTTGGCAGAACGATCTCCTGTTTTTATCTAATACCTCGCTGGAAACCACCTCCCCCTGAATCACACAAAGTGGCGGGGATGGAGGAGTTTTGTGAGGGTAACGGGGTGGGGCAAAAAGCTCTCGAGCGCGCACCATCCCGTGAGCGACTACCACCACCAGCAAGGGCGCCAGAGCGTCAGGACTTCCTCTTCTTATCAAGGACAGTCCTGATGTCTGGCCTGGGAGGTTGCTGAGCACGGCACACCTGTCCCCAATCCCTACGAGGGGGAGCATGGTTCGCCACGCTCTGCTTCTTAACCTCCCTGGCTTTTGAAGGACCGTGGCGAGGCTGGGTGGCTGACAGCCCCTCCCTTTGAATGCAGCGAGGAAGGAACTGAACGAACGCTTCTTCATGACAACTGTATTAACCGAATCGCCAAACAGGCCCGATGGAGAAATAGAAGAGTCTAAAAGAAACAAACGTTCCCTCTCCTTAGAGCCTGTCAAATTAAGCCACAGATGCCTCTCCATGCTGACTAAAGCTGACATAGATCGGCCAATGGCATGAGCCGTCTGCTTGGTCGCCAGGAGGGGCAAATCTGTGGACCGACGAAGCTCAGCGAATGCTTCCTCGTTGATTGTACCGCCCACACTCAAGTCCTTCAACAGGTCAGCCTGGTACGCCTGTAACACTGCCATAGTGTGCAGCGCAGCACCAGCCTGACGTGCAGCTTGGTAAGCTTTACCCACTAGCGATGATGTTATTTTACAAGGCTTAGTGGGGAGAGTAAGTTTCGTAACCAAGGATGCAGACTCGGGTGAGAGATAACTCGCAAGCATCTCTTCAACCCCCGGCATCTCCGGATACCCCCGCGAAGGGGTCCTTGAAAAAGGGGAAAGACTGATGTTGTGGTCACTGTGACAATTGGGACACAGGAGACGAGAGATCCAAGAGCAGTGTGAGTTGTATTGGGTAATACAAAATTAGAATAAAACAAGCAGGGGGTCATAACCAAAATCAGTCCAAAAACAAACGAACAGGAACTCGAAATACAAGGAACGCGAGGAAACCAGGTGACGAAAAGTAAGGACTATATGAAACAGACAGAAAACAGAACGGTTTAAATAGACAGGATAATGACTATGAAAGTGAAGACACCTGAGTGCAATTAACAGGTGTGCAATTACCGTGATGAAGGGACAAGGCTTTGTGGGAAATGTAGTGCCTGCTGTGAGGTGCCTATGGGGAAGTGAGACCACTAGTGGACACCCAGGAAAGCACAGACCAGACATCGTGACATTACCCCCTCCTCTATGAAGCAGCTACCAGATGCTCCACCCGAACACAAGAACAAACCAAGGAACACTGAGACCAGGAGGGAGGTGGACCGGTGGAGGACCAGGGGGAGGGACGGAGGGCCAGGCAACAGAAGCCCACCAGGGCGGCGCAGAAGACCACCACAGCCGTGCGGTCGAGACATAGGCCCACCAGGGCGGCGCAGAAGACCACCACAGCCGTGCGGTCGAGACAGAAGCCTGACCCGACTCTAGAGGGTCAACGGGAACCTTTCCCGACTCTGGAGGGTCAACGGGAACCTGACCCGACTCTGGAGGGTCAACGGGAACCTGACCCGACTCTGGAGGGTCAACGGGAACCTGTCCCGACTCTGGAGGGTCAACGGGAACCTGATCCGACTCTGGAGGGTCAACGGGAACCGGTCCCGACTCTGGAGGGTCAACGGGAACCTGACCCGACTCTGGAGGGTCAACGGGAACCTGACCCGACTCTGGAGGGTCAACGGGAACCTGACCTGACTCTGGAGGGTCAACGGGAACCTGACTCAACTCTGGAGGGTCAGCTGTGGCTGTCATCTTGTGCAGTGGCGCTGGATCGGCGGCCATCATGTGCAGTGGCGCTGGGCTGGCGGCCACCTTGTGCTGTGGCACTGGGCTGGCGGCCATCGTGTCTGGAGAGAAGGGTGTGGTCTCTGTATCCCATTGACTGTGATGTTGAAGGTAACTGGTGAACCCCCCAAAAGTCCAGAATCTCCAGCCCCTTCATCTCCCACCCAGGCAAAGGGTCATCCAAGCAGTCATTGAACAGGTCCTTCAGGGCCTCATCATTATACCCCAATCCTACCGCCAAAGTCTAGAACTCTTGTGCCACACCACCCACCTTATTCTCCCTTTGACGGAGGGTTGTTAATTTAATGACTCTTCTCCTCCGCTCCTCCATACTGGCTGGAGAACGGAGACAAAATCCCACACCACTGAATCAGATATGATGGAGTCCTTCATGTAAGACTGATGTTGTGGTCACTGTTACGATCGGGACACAGGAGACGAGAGATCCACGAGCAGTGTGAGTTTATTGGGTAATCCAAAATCAGAATCAAACAAGCAGTGGGTCATAACCAAAATCAGTCCAAAAACAAACAAACAGGAACTCGAAATACAAGGAATGCGAGGAAACCAGGTGACGGAAAGTAAGGACTCCATGAAACGGACAGAAAACAGACCGGTTTAAATAGACAAGATAATGACTATGAAAGTGAAGACACCTGAGTGCAATTAACAGGTGTGCAATTAGCGTAATAAAGGGACAAGGCTTTGTGGGAAACGTAGTCCCTGCGGTGAGGTGACTATGGGGAAGTGAAACCACTAGTGGACACCCAGGGAAACACAAACAAGACACCGTTACAGTCTCTCTCTCCTACCACCCGACAGAAACCTATCCTCCAGCTTACTATGTTTGGGGGTCTCTTGTTGAAGACCCAAGAGATATATCAAAGTCAAAGTCAAAGTCACCTTTATTTATATAGCGCTTTAAACAAAATACATTGCGTCAAAGCAACTGAACAACATTCATTAGGAAAACAGTGTCAATAATGCAAAAATGATAGTTAAAGGCAGTTCATCATGGATTCAGTTATGTCATCTCTGTTCAGTTAAATAGTGTCTGTGCATTTATTTGCAATCAGGTCAACGATATCGCTGTCCCCAACTAAGCAAGCCAGAGGCGACAGCGGCAAGGAACCGAAACTCCATCGGTGACAGAATGGAGAAAAAAACCTTGGGAGAAACCAGACTCAGTTGGGGGGCCAGTTCTCCTCTGACCAGACGAAACCAGTAGTTCAATTCCAGGCTGCAGCAAAGTCAGATTGTGCAGAAGAATCATCTGTTTCCTGTGGTCTTGTCCTGGTGCTCCTCTGAGACAAGGTCTTTACAGGGGATCTGTATCTGGGGCTCTAGTTGTCCTGGTCTCCGCTGTCTTTCAGGGATGTAGAGGTCCTTTCTAGGTGCTGATCCACCATCTGGTCTGGATACGTACTGGATCCGGGTGACTGCAGTGTCCCTCTGATCTGGACACAGACTGGATCTGGTGGCCACGGTGACCTCGGAACAAGAGAGAAACAGACAAATATTAGCGTAGATGCCATTCTTCTAATGATGTAACAAGTACATAGGGTGTTATGGGAAGTGTTTCCGGTTCCGGTTTACCTAATTAATGCAGCCTAAAAATCCTTTAACGGATTTGGATAATAAAAGCATATTAGTATGTTATGTGTATGCCAGGTTAAAGAGATGGGTCTTTAATCTAGATTTAAACTGCAAGAGTGTGAGTTTTGAGAATGTAGCGGACGTGGAGGATTATAATGTAAAAGGAGCTCATTCAAATACTGAGGTGCTAAACCATTCAGGGCTTTATAAGTAATAAGCAATATTTTAAAATCTATACGATGCTTGATAGGGAGCCAGTGCAGTGTTGACAGGACCGGGCTAATTTGGTCATACTTCCTGGTTCTAGTAAGAACTCTTGCTGCTGCATTTTGGACTAGCTGTAGTTTGTTTACTAAGCGTGCAGAACAACCACCCAATAAAGCATTACAATAATCTAACCTTGAGGTCATAAATGCATGGATTAACATTTCTGCATTTGACATTGAGAGCATAGGCCGTAATTTAGATATATTTTTGAGATGGAAAAATGCAGTTTTACAAATGCTAGAAACGTGGCTTTCTATGGAAAGATTGCGATCAAATAGCACACCTAGGTTCCTAACTGATGACGAAGAATTGACAGAGCAACCATCAAGTCTTAGACAGTGTTCTAGGTTACTACAAGCGGAGTTTTTAGGTCCTATAATTAACACCTCTGTTTTTTCAGAATTTAGCAGTAAGAAATTACTCGTCATCCAGTTTTTTATATCGACTATGCAATCCATTAGTTTTTCAAATTGGTGTGTTTCACCGGGCTGCGAAGAAATATATAGCTGAGTATCATCAGCATAACAGTGAAAGCTAACACCATGTTTCCTGATGATATCTCCCAAGGGTAACATATAAAGCGTGAAGAGTAGCGGCCCTAGTACTGAGCCTTGAGGTACTCCATACTGCACTTGTGATCGATAGGATACATCTTCATTCACTGCTACGAACTGATGGCGGTCATATAAGTACGATTTAAACCATGCTAATGCACTTCCACTGATGCCAACAAAGTGTTCAAGTCTATGCAAAAGAATGTTGTGGTCAATTGTGTCAAACGCAGCACCAAGATCCAATAAAACTAATAGAGAGATACACCCACGATATCATCCTCCTCGTGAACCGAAGAAGCACCGGAGCGCACTTCGAGATCACGAGAGAGACACCACAGGCGAAAGGGACGAGCCCATTCGTCATGCAAATCCGCACGAGAGCCCTCCGATGAAAAGGTGGGTGCAATCTGAAAATAGTTCAGACGAGCACGAAGCATCTTCACTGAGACCAGTACACAATGCTCGCACACGCCCGTCTCTGAAGCCAGAACCGTGTGCTCTTCCCCCAAACAAACAAAATAGTAAACGTGTATCCAGCTCATACAGCGGACGAGATTAAGATCTGTAGCCGACGAGAAGAATCTTCCTGATGCACACATGCACAGAATGATCTGAAGACAAAAGACCTGTTGATGCACCTGTGGCGTATCTATTTATAGCCCCGTGTTGCTGGCGCGCACCCCGATGACGTCATAAACCAAGGCTATATTACCCCTCGGTCAATTCTATTGACGTGTTACACACATTATTCACAGCTGGTCACGAATAAGACATTTCCCAATGCACTGAGCAACGCAGCATCGACTGAAGCTTTTGAAAGGGAACCATATCTCAGTGTGCAATTAATTGATTGATTTGACATTACAGGAGGTATGTGGTAAGAAACAGATAAATTTGTTAAGACATAAAGAATGATAATACATTATTTTTTCTTTTTATAATCTGAGCTCAAATATGGAAGTGTGCTTAATGGGTACGTGAGGTTAATAGGTATGTTTACCCTTTTTATTTTGTATTTATATGTATAACACACAACATTAAATAACATTAATGTTATTTACGGCAGACAATAGATAAAGTGCAGTGGAAAAGTCCAGAACAAATCCTGACGGAAATGTTTTTGGTTAATCTGCTCCTGCTAATCTGCTGCTTCACCCACGACTCCAAACAGGAGAATGGAAACACCCTATCAGTCCTATCAGGAAGAAAAATAATGAACTCATGCTTTCTAGTGCCTCTATAAATAGATGCCACAGGTTGTAAAAACAGTAAATGCTGTTTTTGAATTGAGAAGGAAGATGAGGGGTGAGGGTCCTGGACCCCCATTGGAGTTAATAGGAATAAAAAAATAAATAAAAACTGGGGGGAGTCTTTCTGATTTACATTAATTACATTACATTGTTTAGGTTTAAGGTGTAGCGACAGGGGAAAAATATGGTTTGGTCCCTTTCCTTGTTATTCATCCAATAGCGTAGAGCTGCAAATTTAATTGATTACAAAAGGCTAAATGAATGTTATTTGATGTGGATTTGAGCCTATGGTGAGTCAAGTGAATGAAGAGCTACTTCATAAGGGTGTTTATTACATGCTCTATCTTCAGTTTTTAGGTTTGTTTGGTTGTGTTTCATCTTACTGTCATCAGGGAGGGTTATAAGTGAAGCACTGAAGTTAATCTGGAGATTACTGGATGTTTCCTCAGGGTTGAGTGGGTTTGTTTGAAGGTCATATCCTGTTGTAATAACCCATCCGCCTCTTCTGTAGCTTAGTAATACACACATTTCCATCTCATGATGAGTAAGCCCAGGTGGTGGGCTTTAATCAGTTTGGCTTCTTGCGCTGTTTACATTAATCTACGTCAAGTTTCAAGAGGAAGTACAGCATATCTGAATGAAAAGAAAATGAACTAACAGGTGGGAAACGTAACAAGTTCACTTCAGGACAGATGCATCACTGGATCTGAATCTGGTTGAAATGAGTGACATCAATAAAATAAAATAAAAATACTGAATTGAGTCCTATTTTCAGAACTGTCTGTCTACTTAATCTGTGCATTTACATCTTGATATAATTGGCTACATTACCTGCTACTCTTTGCTCAAATGTTCTCTGTTTATGATGTTTATGGTTCACAATTAATCTAAAACCGCTCATAATGGATGCACAGTTGTCTCAGTTTGTTATGAGTTGAGGTTGAATTGGGTACATTTTACAATAAAGATTAATTTCTTAGAATTACTTAACATGACCTAACGGGTAACAATAACTCTACAGGCATTTGTTAATCTTAGCTCATTTCTACATTTTCTAATAAATTGCTAAAATCAAAAATTGTATCTGTTAACTTTATTTAATGCACTATGAACTAACATGAACAAAAAACAACAGGTGTATTTTTTTAACTAATGTTAACAAAGTTTGGGGATTCTGGAAAAATGTATTACTCATAGTTAGTTCATGTTAACTAATACATTGACTAACGCTAAAAAATGGGACCTCATTATAAAGTGTTAACAATCTTTTGTGTGTTCTGTCAGTATAAACACTTTATCTTTCAGGACTTAACCTTTGTTCATACAAAGAAAATGAGTAATTAATCCTAAAAAAAAACATAAATAAATAAAGTGATGAATTAGACTAACAATTCAAACAGTAAAACCGTATTATGGAAAGTTTTGGCTGTCATTGTTCATATTTTTATTGTTTATAAGGCTGTAACAGCAACTGCTGAAAACAGACTGCTGGGGAAGATATACAGTAGGAGCTGATGGACTGACCACTTGTACCTCAATAACAGACTGTGGACTGGATAGACCATTAGTTTTAGACATAGACAGAGCATGTAAGGCATGGCAAAGCTAAGCCTTCCCCTAGACATGGGTTAAAAATACCACCAAATAGTTTTTGATGTATATAGGTAATAGATTACTCTAATATACCTTCATACTTTACCCTGGAGTTGGTTCACCCTCCACCTATGGATTCGGAAGTGGAGTGGTCTGGATGCTGTAATATCGCAATGACACCTTGAGCTGCTCCTTTTGACTAATCAACCACAGAATATGAAACGTGTTTTAACATGAAACACTAAAAACTCTTGAAATACTTTGTGGAAGAAGCTGTGAACCATATGAAATGGGTTTGACTTGTTTTTTGATCCTCTAGTTTGTCTGTATTAGGTATATGCCTGAATCAAATTTTCTTGTTGCGATTAATAGCTAATGCTTTTATCACGGTATACGGTATTGTCACGGTATTGAATTTCAGTTTATGGTCATAATACAGTATAACAGGTTAAATAACTTTTTTCTTATAACAAAAATAACATTTAAATACAATAAAGCAATACAGAAAAATATGTGAAGTTAAAAGTTTTACAGTTTAAAGTGCAAAGAACTATAAAAACCAATAGGTATCACTTTACAATAAGATCTCATTAGTTACCCTTAGTTAATGCATTCACAATGAGCAATAGCTACATTTGTTACAGAAGTAATTAATCTTTGTTAAAAAATAGAAGTCTTAATTCATGTTAGCTCATTAAATAACACATTTGCAACTTTCGATTTTAATGTGTTATTAAATATTGGAATACTTAAGATTAATGAATGTTCAGAAGAATTTTTCATTGGCAATTTATGTTAACCAATGAATTGGCTAATGTTAACTAATGAAGCCCTAATGTAAAGTGTGAATGAACAATTAAGAATCAAAACACTTTTAAACAATATCTAGGGCATGTTGTAGTTCAGATTAAAATGAAAACAAACAAAAGTTAAATGCTAACAAACTAAAGAAAATACTGTAAATAGCCTAGTAAGTCGAAATATTTAAGTTTTTGGCATTGTGATGAAAACCATAGCAAATACACATCTAAAAGGCTATTTAAATACATTTGAGAAAGTAGCATAGCTGCATTTTCTGCAGTTTAGCGCCATCTGCTGTCAGAGAATGAATGTGCTTTCATTCAGCGAGTCTCTCATGTGTTCCCCCACGTTTTTTTTATGCATGCTTGTTTACATCAGAACACATGTGTCTGTCAAGCAGCATGCAGCGGTGTTGTGCAATTTGACCAGTTGATGGGAATAGTATTATTAAAATGCATTCCAAATTCAGAATAATTTGTAATATATAATTATTTACTGTATTTAGAAGTGCCCACAATAACATATTCATATGTTGCATATTCATTACCGTGATCTATCGCATTACCGTATACTGGAACATGTCTAGTCTGTATATATTTTTTATTTAGTGAGGTTTGTACTAAAAACAAGTGCAACAATAGCTTATATTTTTAACTGTGCTGATCAGAATGAGTTTTTTTTGCCATGTGAGCTTGCACACTCAAGTAATTATTCTTGGTAAAAGAAATGATGCTGCTAGTCAACACACATAAATACAGCAGTACAGATATTGCTGAAAAGCAACTCTAAATGACAATATTTATCTCAAGTCAGTTCAGTGTTGATTCTGTTCAGAGAGAAGTACACAATGTATTTTAATTGTGATTATGGTTTCTGCATATCACCATTTAGTAAACATACTCGTCTGTATACTCATCATATTTGCCCACTGGTTATTTATCCTGATGGTGTTTTATTTGAATTTGGGATTTGTGTAATCTTGAAATGGTAACATGCCTCCGTAAGCTTTCATGGTTGTGGTTGCCAGATGTCAAGATGTTTAAAGCCTCTAATCAAAGTTTTTCTTAAATTAATACATTTTCTGCCCAGTGGTTTATTTAACCTTCCCAACCTGGCAACCATGAACACACACACTCCTTTAAATTATGGAAAAAGCACTGATGAGCTGAAAACACTGGCAAACACATTAGAGTTCAGCCATCTCTGTTGAAATGTTCTATTTAAATAAAAGTAATACAGCAAGTCTGTTATCTTTCATGTGGTTGTTTGCTGCAGTTAAAATCTGTGCATAAACCATGCGAGTTGACAAGTGTATATGAAGCCAGGTGGTTATCCTTCCTTCTCTGTGCATACTTATCACTGTCCTGGATGAGGCTGATGACTGTGGAGTTGTTTGCGAGCTTTGGGATCTGAAGGTGGGTCTGTAGGGAGAAGAGTAGTGGGATGAGCACACATCCTTGTGGAGCACCTGTGCTTGTTGTGCTGGTGTTAGATGTAAATCTTTCCCAGCCTCTCTAGCTGTCAAAAGATTTCATCCTTTAACATCACAAAGATCAGATCTTTTGCATTCACTGTCCCTCACTTATTGAGTGATTAAAGTCAGAACCAATGCCGTGAAGCGTTAGATACTTTTTTTTGTGAAGCCCTCACTTTTTTGTTATTTTGAATTATACTCACTCTCTATTGTTTATATTCCATCTTGTTTTCCTTTTATTTATTATAAAAAATCTTTACTTACTAACACTAGCACTCTCAATTCTATTTACTTGTTTTTTATTATTATTAATAGTTAAAAAAATGACGTGACCCTCTACAACTATCTCTATAATAATTTTTATCAACTTTTTATTCTTTTTATTTATTATAAAAATATTTTTACAAATTTGCCACATTTACTGCATTAGACTAACTGGCACTTAAATTGTTCTCCTTTTTTTTGGTCTGATTGCTTCTATTGTCCTCATTTGTAAGTCAAGTCACCTTTATTTATATAGTGCTTTAAACAAAAGAGATCATGTCGAAGCAAATGAACAACATTAATTAGGAAAACAGTGTGTCAATAATGCAAAATGACAGTTCATCATTGAATTCAGTGACTTCATCATCTCAGTTCAGTTCAGTTTAAATAGTATCTGTGCAATCATTTGCAATCAAGTCAACGATATTGCTGTAAATGAAGTGTCCCTAACTAAGCAGGCCAGAGGTGACAATGGCGAGGAACAAAAACTCGGATGACAGAATGGAGAATAAACCTATGGAGAAACCAGGCTCAGTCACAGGGCCAGTTCTCCTCTGGCCATTTCATTTAGAGGCTGCACCAAAGTCAGATTGTATAGAAGAATATTCTGTTTTCTGTGGTCTTGTCCTGGTGGTCGTCTGAGACGAGGTCTTTACATGGGATCTGTGTCTGGGGCTCTAGTTCTCCTGAACTCCACTTTCTTTCAGGTCTGTAGAGGTCCTTTCTAGGTGCTGATCCACCATCTAGGATGGATATACTGTATCCGGGTGACTGCAGTGACCCTCTGACTTGGATAAGCAAGATTTTTAAATCTATATGATGTTTAATAGGGAGCCAGTGCAGTGTTGACAGAACTGGTCTAATATGGTCATAATTCCTGGTTCTAGTAAGAACTCTAGCTGTTGCATTTTGGACTAGCTGGATGTTATGAGAGGGGTGGGGCTGAGAGCCGTGGAAACGGAGTGAGACCGGTGGAATGAGATTGATAACAATCGACACCTGCGTTTTAAGTTTCTTTGTTGTTAGTTTGTTGTGTTTGTTTTTATGAAGTGAAGAAAGTTTAACCAAGGATTATTCAAGGATCAGTTGATAACCTGATGAACTGTTTTGCCCATGTATCTGAGGAAGAAGCATGGAGCTGATGGCTTTATTGTTTCTGTGGATGGTGTTTGCTTTGGCAGACTCTCTGGGTGTGTTGTCTAATCCATCGACAATCTAGTTCGGATCTAGTTCTACCTAACCAGAACAGCTTCAAAGATCTACAATGTGAAGGAAGTAATCCCACAGGTGATTATCTACGTAGACCCAGGAAACGTGGTAAACTCGGGAGGAAACAGTCTGTCTCCCGTATTCCCTTGCCATCCATAATTTTGACAAATAAGCAATTTCTTCGTAATAAAACGGACGAGTTGCAAGCTCATGTTTGACTCCCGCGGGAATTTAGACATTCGTGTCTGTTGGCCATCACGGAGACGTGGCTCTGAGAAAGAGACTCGGACTTGGACATTACTATGGATGGGTTTGGCGCTTAGACAGAGATGCTCGTGCTTCGGGCATGTCGCAGGGAGGATGAGTTTGCCTTTATGTTAATAAAAGACATTAGACGTTATTGAAAGAAAGACTGTGTACTCAAGATGTAGAATTACTACTGTCTGTATCGTTACGTCCTGCATACCTGCCACGCAAGCTTCATCAAATATCCGTTACTGTGGTCTATACTCATCCCAGGGCAAATGCTGATAAAGCTTCAGAAAGTATTCTACAAGTAACCCAAAGATTGCAACTTATTTCTCCTGATGCAGCAATGTTAATTATGGGTGATTTTAACCATTTGTTTGCTGGATAAAACCCTGAGAGACGTTTACCAATATCACATGTCCAACAAGACATAACAGGACTTTAGATTAATGTTATGGTTCCAAAAAGGCAAGACTTCCCTGTTTACCTTTTGAAAGTGGCTCATGTTTATAACAGAAATCTTGGGAGGTAGACTCATTTAAAATAATTTAATCATCAGGTTTTAGCCAGGTTTCCGTCAAGCAGAGCACATCAAGGTTGTGTTCTGTGATAATAAATGCTTTCGTAGAAAGAGACCTGATATTCAATAAGTCAAGCTTTATCGATTTGTTTATCTTTATCATATCAGTTTTTTATTTAAAGAACATCAATCAAATTGTATCAAGTACAAACTCTATGTGCCATATTTCTAGAGAGAAGAGCGGCACCACCCCAGGGGGGACGAAGACCATTGCTGTGTCCCATTTCTTATACTATCTGTCCTAAATATTATTTGAAATTAGTAGGGATGCACCGAATGTTCAGCAACCAAAATTATTCAGCTGAAAATAGCAAATAAAGTAGGGGTGTAATGATTCACTCGATTTCTCGATGTATCAATTACAAACCCTAACGATGCATATGCATCGATCTTGAAACATAGTTTTTTAATCGTGACTCGCCGATCTTGGACAGTCATCAATTTAAGTTCAGTTCAATTTATTTATATAGCACATTTAAAAACAACCATGGTTGACCAAAGTGCTTAACAATGTCTAGAAAAGAAAAATAGAGAGTCACACACAAATACGACAAATACAGTAAAAACATACCAATGTCACAGCTCAGCTTGATATAAAAGCCAAGGAATACAAGTGTGTCTTAAGAAATGACTTAAAAATTCCAACAGTCTGAGCAGTTCTTATGTGTACAGGTAAACTATTCCACAAATTAGGTGTCACCACTGAAAAAGCCCGGTCACCTTTATTTTTTAACCTAGTTCTTGGAACACTGAGGAGCACCTGATTGGATGACCTCAATGCTTTAACGGGGGCATGGACATGTAAAAGCTCTGATAAATACGCAGGCGCCAACCCATTTAAAATCTTAAAAACAAACAATAAAATCCTGAAATCAATCCTGAAGCGGACAGGAAGCCAGTGTAGTGAAGCTAGGACAGGGGTAATGTGCTCATACTTTTTAGTCCCAGTCTAAAGCCGAGCTGCTGCATTTTGGACTAACTGTAAGCGTTGAAGAGATGACTTATCAAGACCAACATATACAGAGTTACAGTAGTCTAGTCTAGAAGTTATAAAAGCGTGAATTACACTTTCAAACTCCTTACGTGGCAGGTAGGGCTTGACTTTAGCCAACAGTCTTAGTTGAAAGAAACTGGCTTTTACAACAGAACTAATCTGTTTTTCAAATTTAAAAGCACTGTCAAAAATCACACCAAGATTCTTGGTAAATGGACGAACATATAACCCTAAAGTACCAAGTGCATCTACACAAGCACTTAAATCCCAAGGACGACCAAACACAACAATCTCAGTCTTATTTTCATTAAGACAAAGAAAGTTCTGATCCACCCATATTTTTAAATCTTTCAGGCAATTCAGTAATGACAGAAACGAAGCTTTGTTATTAGTTTTGACAGGCGAATAAATCTGTACATCATCTGCTTAACAGTGAAAAGTGATATTGTGCTTTCTAAAAATATACCCCAAGGGCAGCATATACAAAGAAAACAACATAGGGCCCAATACTGACCCTTGAGGGACACCACAAAAAAGAGGGTGGGCAGATGACGAAAATTCACCAAGGTGAACAGAAAAACTTCTGTCTGTCAAATATGATTGAAATATGATTTAGATATAGGTCTAAAATTAGACAAATTGGAAGGATCCAAGTTATTCTTTTTCAGTAGTGGTTGTACAATGGCATGTTTAAAAACAGATGGTACACACCCTGAGCTGAGAGATGTATTGACCAAAGATACAATGTTTTGCCCAACAGTGTCAAAGACATCTTTAACCAAACGTGCAGGAATACTGTCAAGGGGGCAGGTCGTAGGACGTAGCTGTTTAACTATGTCAAAAAGATAGGAGAATGTAACTGGCTCAAACTGCTGAAAGACAGCTGGGCAAAAAGAAAAATCGGGAGAGTTACTGATAACTGTAAAGGGTGGAAAACTGAGACCAGCAATTTTGTCCACAAAATGTTTCAGAAAGTTTTCACATAACATTAAAGATGGCACAGTACAATCTGAATCACGTGGGTTAATGAGAGAATTAAATACATTAAAAAGAACCTGAGGCCGCTGGCTGTTACTGGCTACGAGGTCAGAAATTTCTTTAGTTTTAGCCGATTTAACTGCTCTCTGGTATTTACATAATGTGTCCTGCATCATTTCGAACGAGATTTTAAGTTTATCTCTTTTCCACTTTCTCTCAGCTACTCTGCAGGCACGTCTGAGAGAGCGGGTAGTGTCATTTAACCAGGGTTCTAAAAGAACTTTGTGACGTTTTTCCCTCAACGGAGCGAGAGAGTCTAAAATCTCAGTACAAGTAGAGTCAAATAAGGCCGTGAATTCTTCTACACTGAGATAACAGTCATCAAGATTGTACAACAACGAATCCTTAACATTAGAAAACTGTGAAGCAGTTAAAGGGTTAATTGCTCGCACACTGGGTTGCGCAGAAGCACAGGGTGAAATCTCAGAATTGGGAACAACCAGAGTAAATAAAACAGGCAGGTGGTCTGAAATACTTGTGTCACATATTTCACTGAGAGTAATACATAAACCATACGACAACACAAGGTCCAAAGTGTGTCCTTTTTCATGGGTCGGACCAGTGACTGACTGCATTAGATTAAATGAATCAATTAGACTGAGAAAATCTTTAACCAGAGGTTTTGATTCGCAGCACACATGTATGTTAAAATCACCAATAATTAAAAAACAATCATATTTCAATGCAATCGCCGCCACAAATTCTGCAAAATCCTGGATAAAATTCTTATTGTACTTTGGAGGTCGATATACCACTGCACATAACACAGTCGTGGGAAAACTGGTCTCAAAAAGCTGCAATTCAAAACTGTTGCAGCCGTCGACCGCTATCTCGCGACAGTGAAAAACTGATTTAAATACAGTAGGCAGTCCGCCACCTTTACCTGTGGTCCGAGGGGAGCTTAGAAAGTCACAGCGAGGAAGAAGAAGTTCGGAGAAAGAGATTAACTCACCAGCATTAAGCCAGGTTTCTGTCAAAAACATGAAATCCAGCTCACGTGAGGTGAAAAAAATCATTCAGCAAAAAAGTCTTGTTAGCTAGTGATCTAGCATTTATCAGAGACAAACGAAGAGTGTAATCCTCTCTGGCCGGCAGCGCCGCACGGTTCAGCGGGCGAAGGTTCGAAGAATCCACACCACTTCTGCGGACCCGGACCCGATCTTGCATAGGAGGAGAAGACACAGTTGACAGGTCGGCCTCGGAAGTCACCGTCGGGAAAACAGGACGGAACCACCTCCCTCTCAATTCCAGCGAACGCCGAGCAGCAAGAACGTAACATCCATCATGAGGTGACGTCACAGATGTGGACACCAGGTAAGCCTTGAATCTGACAAGGACACCTCCGCGCTTCCCCCGACGTCTCCGACGCTTCTTGCGAGGAATAACATATATTGATCGGCGTAAAAACGCCGGTATATCTGCCAGGTATGGTGGAAGGCCCGCAGTCTGGTGGTATCCTGACACATATCTTCCAGACATGGTATCATTATTAGTTCTAATATTATAAAGTGTTTGGCGATCATAAACGAGCAAGGCTGAGACATCTCGACAACAAATACAAATAAACAAAGCAATAGCAAATAACAAACTGAGAAGACAACACGGAGACAGACGGCATGCCATAGACACTAGCGCCATCTTGTTCTTGTTCTCGTTACTCATAATTTAGAATGCTAAGAATCGAAGGAATCGCGATTTCTATAGTAATTCAATGCTTTCAAAATGTATATACATTCAATTACTACACGCAAGAATTAATGGAGACCTTGAACAGTGTTCGTGCCTCTTATTTCTCCTTCACGCGCTCCACTATTACCGCACGAGACTGTCACAGGATTGCACTTGCGCTCTTTTCATCTCTGACGCAGCTGATGTGTGATCTGTCCTTAGGACTCGTGGCCAGTAATACTAAAGTGAAGTAGCTTTACTTTTCTTTTTTGTCAATGGCTCTCTGCATCTTACTGACGGCGTTACCTGAGCAGTTGAAAGCTGCGTATTTATTGCATGGACGGAGTAGAAATGTAAGTGTCTAAATCTTACGCACAGTTCCATTGAATGATAAATGTGTTTTAACAATGCTGATGAACTGAATGTACGAAGGAAACTGTTAAAGTAACCACAGCTTTAACAATGACCTTGAAATAAGTGTGCAAGGTTTATCTGATAATCAGATGCATGAAAGTAGCCTTTGCTGCCATAGAAACAGACATCTGTAATTTTTTCTTTCAGAATCATCATTCGCTGATGGAGAGGAAAAGCTTAAATAGCTATATAGCATTTTATTTTGTGAAAATGAAATCAAGTTTTCACACTGAAAGAGAAGTGATCTTACTCTCATAGATGTACCAGGCTATATCTGCAGCTAAACTGAATAAAAAGCAGAATGAACTGATGAAACGTTTAAACAACCCACAATAAATAAATAAAAATTTATGAATGATGCGGTGCAGAAAAATTAAATAATAGCTAGTTAAATGTATTATATAAAACATCATAAAATTGCCATTAGAAAAATATTATCGATTACAAATGATTGATTATTGTCGAGCAGTGTATTTGATTTCTTACAGCAAATTAAAAGTAATAAAAACGTAAAAAAATAAAATAATAATAATTATGATAATACATAGGCTACATACATAAAATTATTGTATTTGACATTTCTGTCACTTCTGAAATGATGTGTGGTGTGACAAAATGTTAGCGCTTTTTTTTAAATCTTGGCCCACATACATTTTTATTAATGCCATGTCATGCCAATGCATCATTAAACTAGCATCTAACAATGAACAAAAAGTTTTTTTTCTAACCTATGGTTCTCTAACCATAAAGGCTGTTGTGTAATTAACCCCCTGACTAAGCATTTAAAGAATTTAGGGGAAACATTTAAATAATCATGTGAATGCACTTAAAGAATGCAGAATCGAATCATTATAATAGAATCAAATCAAATTTAATCGTGAATCAAATCAAATTGAATCATTCTAAATTTGCAAAAATCTTGAATCAAATCGGAAACCTATGAATCATGAATCTAATCACTGCCTACCCAAAGATTCAGAGCCCTAAATGACAAAATCTTCTGAATAAGCAAAAAGACGGAATAAATTATACTGAACAATGACGTGATGTGATGCAACAAGCATGTCAGCAGTGTGGATGCATGTAAAGGGGTCATATGATGTGATTTCAAGTTTTCCTTTCTCTTTGGAGTGTTACAAGCTGTTTTTGAATAGATAAGTTCCCTAAAGTTGCAAAGACTAAAGTCTCAAACCCAGAGATATTCTTTATAAAAGTTAAGAGATAACTACGCCTACCTAAAATTGCTCATTCTAATAGCCCCCACATGGTTACGTTATGTTTTGCATAATGGCACTTGAATGTTCACACAAAGAGGAAGGCGGCGTAACTTGGCGTAAATTGTTGCCGCCACCTCCATCTTGTGAAGAGGCTGTGTGTTTCGTTGCGAAGGCGAAAATACTTAGTTTGGCCTTCCAAAAAAAAAAAAAACAAGATTAGAAATTAGTGGAAAAGTTGTATTTACACCACTGTTGCAGAACAGTACAACTATGTGCAGTGCATTTTATGGAGGACTGTTTCCTGATCCGGGGATAGTAGACTACAATGCTGGCTGTTCTGTTCTGACAATGTACGTCTGTACGTTTACATATGTAAAAGATTTGCCACTGATGATTCAAATGCAAGTTTTGAACAGTGTAGAGTAGTGCTTGTTGTTTGTCATTTTCCGATCACAAATGCAGACATGGTTTGACGCGACTCAATGCATGTCAACACTTTGTGACGAGCGTCCCGAGTCCACATCAGCGTCGCCCTGGTAACTCACGAGGAGCACCGGCTCGAGGCTCATGACGGGCTGATCACCCGCACCTGCCTCTCATCAGCCAGGCCTCATATAAACAGCACGCGCACAGGAAAAGAGTGAGAAGCCTCTCCACGAGCTAAACACACTGAATCTTCTCTCTCTCTGCCACCAGAAAGCAGCCTGTGACCGGAAGACTTGCCACGAGCACTCCACCGACTCACCTGCACCTGGACCCGAGTGAGAGCACCTTTTTGCACGCCGAAGCACCGTCATCACCCCGCAACCCTTTTACTTTTCTATAAAATCCACCCTCCGGGGCTTTACACTTGAGTTTGCTCCTGCCTATTCCTTCCACCCCGCCACACTGGTGGAGAATGCGGACAATACCGTGGAAGGAACAAATCTGCGGTTCCCCAGCGACTCACATTCCTTTTTGTTTAGAGGCCTTTCTCCAAATGTTCGAAAATACAGCCACCCAGGAAGTCTGGGAGAGCGATGACTGGGTGCGGTTGGTCGCCCCTCTCCTCACCGGCGAAGCTCAGCGGGCCTTCTTCGCCCTGCCGACGGAAGTGGCAAACGATTACAGCGAGTTCAAGAAGGAAATCCTGTCCTGGCTGGGGCTCTCCTCGGTCTGCGCTGCCCAGCACTTCCATGAGTGGGACTATAAACTCCGCCTCCCAGCCCGAGCCCAGGCGGCCGAACTATCCCGCCTCGCACGGCATTGGTTGGTCGCCGGGGAGCCCATGGCTGCCCAAGTTGTAGAACATGTCATTGTGGACCGATTCCTCCGGGCCCTTCCCCGGACCCTTTTGCGGCCAGTAGCTAGGCCGGCGGCTCCCTCCCCGAAGGTCAAACCGATGCCCCCGCGCGGACGTGGTTGGCGGGCTGTATCGTACACCGCGACCTGCCCAAGGGGGCGCCGGAAGCGGAGGTGAAAAGTAACGGCCGTCCAGTTCAAGCCCTCCTTGACTCCGGCAGCGCGGCAGCTTGGTGCAATCTCGCATCCTCACGCGACGCGGAGAAACCAAGGCTACCTGCCCCATCACCTGCGTGCACGGAGATACCCGCCATGTCCTGACCCGGAGAGTGACGATATCCGCCTTCCCGGGAGCCTGGCCCCTTGAAGTGGGCGTGCTGAAGGATCTGCCCGTCCCCCTCCTTCTTGGCCGAGACTGGCCGGGTTCGACTGCCTCCTGGCCGCCGTCGCCGTACAGCCCGCCACCACGAAGGGGAGCCGCCCCAAGAGAAGGCCAGCAAGAGGGACCCGTCAGCATCCGGCCCTACTGGCCACGGACAGCGGGAGAGATGGTGAGTCCCAGGCCGTTGAAGCTAATCTCTACCATGATCTGTTCCAAAAGGTGAATGGGGGACGTTCATTTGCCCAAGAACAACGCGAGGATGATCGTCTCAAGCATTGCTGGTCCCAAGTGCGCATGGTAGACGGGAAGGAACTAAAACCAGGGAAGGAACTAAAACCCATCCTCTGCCGCACTTCATCGTCCAAAATGGCCTACTCTACTGTGTCGCACAGCCAAGGGGGGAGGAAAAACTTTATTAGTGGTACCCCGGACAAAGACGGAAATGGTGCTAGAGTTGGCTCATTCGCACCCCCTGGCGGGCCACCTGGGGCCCGAAAATACCACTCACCGGATTAGGGATCGCTTCCATTGGCCCGGGCTGAAAGCAGAAGTCAAACGTTTCTGCCAGGCTTGCCCAATCTGCCAGAAGACGTCCCCACGGAAACCTCCCCCCAGCCCGCTGATACCACTACCCATCATTGGGGTGCCCTTCGAGCGCATCAGGATGGACCTCGTCTGCCCGCGGCCATGAGCACATCTTGGTGATTGTGGACTTCGCCACCCGGTACCCCGAAGCCGTACCCCTCCGTAAGGCTACTGCCAATACCATCGCCAGCGAGCTCTTCCTGCTCTTCAGCCGGGTGGGCATCCCTGCGGAGATACTGACCGACCAGGGGACCCCCTTCATGTCCCGGCTAATGGCTGACCTGTGCAAACTCCTCCAGGTAAAGCAGCTAAAAATCTCTGTTTACCACCCCCAGACTGATGGCCTTGTGGAACGGTTCAATCAAACCCTCAAGCAAATGCTATGGCGGGTCGTGGCCAAAGACAGATGACCTCATGCTTCCCTACGTGTTGTTCGGCATTCGAGAGGTCCCTCAGGCATCCACGGGTTTCACCCCTTCGAGCTGCTGTTCGGGCGCCAGCCTCGGGGACTGCTAGATGTCGCCAGGGAAGCATGGGAGCAACAGCAGGCCCCCCTCCACTCCGTCATTGAACATGTGAAGGCGATGAGGGAAAGAATCGACCGGGTCATGCCATTAGTCCGGGAACACCTCGCCAGGGCACAGCAAGCACAGCTGCGGCACTATGACCGGGCCGCCCAGCCCCGCGAGTTCCAGCCCGGGGCCTGGGTAATGGTCCTCATCCCCAACTCCGCCTGCAAGTTCTTGGCCAGCTGGCAGGGCCCGTACACCGTTGCTGAAATAATCGGGCCCGTCACCTACCGAGTCCGCCAGCCGGGACGGCGGAAACCAGACCAAATCTACCACATCAACCTACTCAAAAGGTGGGTCGGGACCAGAGACCAGCTAGCGGCCCTCGCCACCAGGGACCCGGTCATAGTGGATATCAACCTGGAGCTGTCGGCGACCCAGAAGACAGAGCTACAACACCTGGTCGGTCAGTTCCCAGATGTGTTCTCGTCGGCCCCTGGGCGGACCCACGTGGGTCAACACGAGATCCACACCCCGGCATCGTCCGGCAACGGCCCTACCGTGTCCCAGAGGCTTGTCGGCAGGCTATTGAAGAGAAAATTCAACAAATGCTGAAGTTAGGGGTAATTGAGCCATCGAAAAGCCCTTGGTCCAGCCCTATCGTCATGGTCCCCAAGCCGGACGGCACCCTCCACTTCTGCAATGACTTCCGCCGCCTGAACGAGGTCTCGACGTTCGCCGGCTACCCCATGCCTCGAGTGGATGAGCTACTCGATCGCCTGGGAAGGGCCCGCTATATCTCCACCCTGGACCTCACCAAGGAATACTGGCAGGTCCCCCTATCTGAAGCCGCCAAGTCCAAGACCGCCTTCAGTACCCCTGGTGGGCACTGGCAATACCGGACCCTCCGGTTCGGCCTACACAGGGCCCCGGCCACGTTCCAACGGATGATGGACATCTTACTGCGGCCTCACCAAGCCTACGCCGCGGCATACCTGGATGACGTGGTCATCCACTCCAAGCGCTGGGAAGACCATCTGCGGAGGACGCTGATGGAGCTACGTAGGGCTGGGCTCACTGCCAACCCCGGAAGTGCCACCTGGGCTTGACGGAGGCAAAGTACCTGGGGTTTCAAGTCGGACGGGGACTCATCCGACCACAGGAGAAGAAGGTCGAGGCGTTATGGTCTGCCCCCAGACCGAGCACAAAGACCCAGGTACGAGCGTTTTTGGGGTTGGCAGGATACTACCGCTGTTTTATCCCTAACTTCTCCTCCTTAGCCGCCCCCCTGACAGACCTGACCAGGAAGGGGCAGCCAGAAAAAGTATACTGGACACCGGAAGCGGAGGAGACGTTTAAGAAGGTGAAGCTGGCCCTCACCTCGGAGCCAATCCTGCATGCCCCAGACTTCAGCTGCCCCTTCCTGCTGCAAACAGATGCCTCTGACACAGGACTGGGGGCCGTCCTGTCACAGGTTCAAGAAGGTGAGGAACATCCCATCCTATACATCAGCAGGAAGCTGACCCCGGCCGAAAGGAACTACGCCGCCGTCGAAAAGGAAGCTGTGGCCATCAAGTGGGCAGTCCTGGAGCTGCGGTATTACCTCCTCGGGCGGAAGTTTACTCTCCTCACAGACCAAGCGCCCCTCCAGTGGATGGCTCGCGCCAAGGACACCAACGCCATCGCGCTCCAGGACTTCCACTTCGAAGTGCTCCTTCGGGCCGGAGCAGCCAACTCCAACGCTGATGACCTTTCCTGGATCTGGTCAGCTTATGCAAGTCTGTCAGGGGTCACTCCCCACCCACCCCCTTATTCACCCCCTAATTATTTTCGGACCACCAGTAGTTCTTTCGGACAGTTCGATTCAATAAACCGGTTGAAGAAAACTGTTCACCGGTTCTTTTACGCTCGACGTATAATGGCGTCATTTGCGGTGATTGCCCTTGATTCAAGCCTTCGGTTTACCCGCGCTCATAACACTAGCACAGAATCAGTTCAGAATCAATCACCAAAAGAATCAGTTCAGTTCAGACGCCCTGTGTGTCGGTCTGCTTCACACTGAATCACACATGCGCAGTTTCATCAGCTCCTCGGTTCACGAATCGGACGCGTCTGACAGAAACGGTTCTTCACTCGTGAACGAGTCAGTCTATTGTTCGCTATCTGGCTCGGCTCGGTGTTCATCTTCAGTTCTCTCTTCACAGCAGTTCAGTCAGTGTACTGTTTGAGTGCATACATTATTGGTTTGTTTGAACTCAGAGGGAGTGTCAGCCACATTAAAAAAAGTTAACAGCCTAAGTCATTTGTGGATTAATGCGTATAAGAGAGCCGAACCGTTTAAAACGATTCAGTTCGATTTCGTGAACTGAATAATTCGTTCGCGAACCGGATATCCAGCTGCTTTGTTTTGAACTCTCTCTCACAACAGACACGGAAGAGAAGACAATGCTGAATAAAGTCATCGTTTTTGCTATTTTTGGACCAAAATGTATTTTCGATGCTTCAAAAAAATCTAACCGACCCTCTGATGTCACATGGACTACTTTGATGATGTTTTTCTTACCTTTCTGGACATTGACAGTATACCGTACACACAGCTTCAATGGAGGGACTCAGAGCTCCCGGACTAAATCTAAAATATCTTAAACTGTGTTCCAAAGATAAACGGAGGTTTTATGGGTTTGAAACAACATCAGGGTAAGTTATTAATTACATAAATTTGCTATCTGGGTGAACTAACCCTTTAAGTAAATATTTTTAAAGCACATTTTGGCTATTTAGTTTTGGTTATTTAGTCATATATTGTCAAAATGGGGTGGGGTGCAGTCCAGTATTCCATTTTGTTGGACTTCAGCCAAGAATTTTCATTTCGGTGCATACCTAGAAATTAGAATTAGTATATCCCAAATCGTAATATATTGAAATGAGTATTCCACTTTGACAAGATGATTGGTAGGGCAGTTTAAATGGTAAAAGGATGCCTGTAACAAAGCAACAGAGCATCCGTTAAAGAAGCAGCTATAAAAGTGACATGACATTCAGCCAAGTATACAGTAGTGACCCATACTCAGAATTTGTGCTCTGCATTTAACCCATCCAAAGTGCACACACAGCATTGAACACACACACACAGTGAACACACACCCTGAGCAGAGGGCAGCCATTTATGCTGCGGCGCCCGTGGAGCAGTTTGGGGTTCAGTGCCTTGCTCAAGGGCACCTAAGTCATGGTATTGCCAGCCCAAGACTCGAACCCACAACCCTGGGGTTAGGAGTCAAACTCTCTAACCACTAGGCCACAACTTCCCCAAGAAGCAACATTAACTACCCTGGATTCGAACCCACGACCTCACAGGTTCGGAACCAGAGTGCGCCACATTAGTTGATGAAGTAGTCCAAAACCTTGCTTACTATTCTGCTACATACTCAAAAGTATGTACTTTTTCCAAATTTTAGAAAACAGCTACAACAACTTACCAATAAAATGACGGACACTGAGAACAGAAGCAGGAGAAAAAAATGTGAGACTGGTGGGATTACCAGATGTGCGGCCTGTTTTGGTTCTTGTTGAAAGTTGTTTGTTGTTCCTTTTTTGGGGTTACTTTTATTTTCTACAACAGACATCAATACCTTTATTTATTTTATTTTATTTTTTAAAGAATTACTCATTCAGATGGTTTGGTATATAGAGTACGTATCAGCATTTACATGTCATTTACTGGATGGAATTTCTTTTGTTTTTCTTCAATTACTAGATAAAATTTTTGGATTTACGAATTTACAGTGCATGTTTCAATATTTTATTATTGAATGTAAATGGCCTAAATTCTGCTATTAAGCATACCTGGATATTATAATATTTACACCGTAAATCAATTTCCTGTGCACTGATACAAGAGACGCATTTAAAAAAATCTGACATAGCACGTTTCCAGAACAAGTATTATAAATTGGCAGCCTTCTCCTGCACTCTTAATAAAACTAAGGGGGTGCTTATCTAAGTTAACAGGAAGCTACAGCTAACAGTTGAATAGTGATGATGAGAGTAGATTTGTTTATACCTGTTGCAAAATACATAAGGACGGGATAAGCATTTGTTTTTAATTATGGTCCGAACGAAGCAGAGAGTACATTTTTTACAAATATTTCCAATATATTCCTTGAGCAGACTGATTTCCCACTAGTGGTGTGTTGCGAGTTTAATTATTACGATTAGGAACACAGGAGACGAGAGATCCAAGAGCAGTGAAGTTTATTGGGTCATCCAAAAATCAGAATCAAACAAGCAGGGGGTCATATCCAAAAATCAGTCCAAAACCAAATAAACAGGAACAGAAACTTGAGAATACAAGGAATGCGAGGAAACCAGGTGACGGAAAGTAAGGACTCCATGAAACAAACAGAAACAGACCGGTTTAAATAGGCAGGGTAATGACTATGAAGTGAAGACACCTGAGTGCAATTAACAGGAGTGCAATTACTGTGATGAAGGGACAAGGCCTTGTGGGAATTCTAGTGCCTGCGGTGAGGTGCCTATGGGGAAGTAAGACCACTAGTGGAGACTCAGGGAAAAACAGACCAGACACCGTGACATTACCCCCTCCTTTACGGAGCAGCTACCAGATGCTCCACCTGATACAAGAACAAATCAAGGAACACAGAGACCAGGAGGGAGGTGGACCGGCGGAGGACCATGGGGAGGGACGGAGGGCCAGGCAACAGAGGGAAACAGAGACAGGAAGTGCAAAAAAAAAACCCAAAAAAACAAGGAGACCAGGAGGGAGGTGGACCGGTGGAGGACCAGGGGGAGGGATGGAGGGCCAGGCAACAGAGGGAAACAGAGACGGGAAGTGCAAAAAAACAAAAACAAGGAGACAAGGAGGGAGGTGGACCGGCAGATGACCAAGGGGAGGGACAGAGGGCCAGGTCCATAGAGGGAAAACAGAGAGAAAACAAAAACAAACCAACAACAAAACACAAGGTGAGGAGAGAACCGAAAGTTCAGGGGCCCAGGGCCGAACCGACAGGACAGGAATCCAGGGTGGAGCAAGGTGGAACTGGAGCCATGCGTTCGAGACAGAAGCCCACCAGGGCGGCACAGAAGACCACCACAACTGTGCCGTCGAGACATAAGCCCACCAGGGCAGCACAGAAGACCAACACAGCCGTGCGGTCAAGACAGAAGCCCACCAGGGCGGCGCAGAAGACCACCACAGCCATGCGGTCGAGACAGAAGCCCACCAGGGTGGCGCAGAAGACCACCACAGCCGTGCGGTCAGGACAGGAGCCCACCAGGGTTGCGCCGAAGACCACCACAGTGGGATCGATGACACAGGAGAGCAAGTCTGGTTAGACAAGTCTGAAGAAGAGAACATGAACAGGTTAAGGGTGGCCTCTATGGCCACGACAGGATAAGTCGAGCGCTCAGAGAGTTCGGCTGAGACGTGACTTGACTTTGCCCATAAAGATCATTGGTGACTTGCCTTTGCCCATGAAGATCCATGGTGACTTGCCTTTTTGCATTATTGACACACTGTTTTCCTAATGAATGTTGTTCAGTTGCTTTGACGCAATGTATTTTGTTTAAAGCGCTATATAAATAAAGGTGACTTGAATTGACTTGACGAGGCTCTGGAAGTTCTGCAGAGATGAGGAGAGGCTCTGGTAGTTCATCAGAGACGTGGAGAGGCTCTGGTAGTTCAGCAGAGATGTGGAGAGGCTCTGGTAGTTCAGCAGAGACGTGGAGAGACTCTGGTAGTTCCGCAGAGACGTGGAGAGGCTCTGGTAGTTCAGCAGAGACGTGGAGAGACTCTGGTAGTTCAGCAGAGACATGGAGAGACTCTGGTAGTTCAGCAGAAACTTGGAGAGACTCTGGAAGTTCAGCAGAGACGTGGAGAGACTCTGGTAGATTCAGGGTGTTTTGTCTGGATTCAGGAAGATCAATGGTGACTTGACTCTGCTCATGAAGATCATTGGTGACTTGACTCTGCTCATGAAGATCATTGGTGACATGACTTTGCTCATGAAGATCATTGGTGACCTGACTTTGCTCATGAAGATCAATGGTGACTTGCATCTGCTCATGAAGATCAATAGTGACTTGCCTTCGCCCATGAAGATAGTCAGTGACTTGACCTTGCCCATGAAGAACACTGGTGACTTGACTTTGCCCATGAGGAACACTGGTTACTTGACTTTTGACTTTGCCCATTAAGAACACTGGTGACTTGACTTTGCCCTTGAAGATCACCGGTGACTTGACTTGACTCCTGAGGTCTAACTGTAGTAGTGCTTAACTCATGAGTGTCAACGGTGACTTGACCTGACTCTGGAGTTCCATCCTGAGGGTCAACGGGAACCAGACTCGACTCTGGAGGGTCAACGGGAACCTGACCTGACACTGGAGGGTCAACTGTGGCTGTCATCTTGTGCAGAGGCGCTGGACAGGCGGCCATCTTGTGCCATGGCTCTGGGCCGGCAGCCATCTTGTGCTGTGGCTCTGGGCTTGCCGCCATCTTGTGCTATGGCTCTGGGTTTGCGGCCATCTTGCGCCGTGGCGCTGGGCCGGCGGCCATCCTGAATGGAGACAAAATTCCATACCGCTGGATCTGATTGGATGGAGTCCTTCTGTAATGATCGGGAACACAGGAGACGAGAGATCCAAGAGCAGTGAAGTTTATTGGGTCATCCAAAAATCAGAATCAAACAAGCAGGGGGTCATATCCAAAAATCAGTCCAAAACCAAACAAACAAACGAACAGGAACAGGAACTTGAAAATACAAGGAACGCGAGGAAACCAGGTGACGGAAAGTAAGGACTCCATGAAACAAACAGAAACAGACAGAAATAGGCAGGGTAATGACTATGAAGTGAAGACACCTGAGTGCAGTTAACAAGAGTGCAATTACTGTGATAAAGGGACAAGACCTTGTGGGAATTGTAGTGCCTGCGGTGAGGTGCCTATGGGGAAGTGAGACCACTAGTGGAGACCCAGGGAAACACAGACCAGACACCGTGACATTAATGCTATCGTAAATCCTGTTTTGGATAAATCTCACTTTGAGTCAACAGCCAATCCATCTTCTAAGTTTATCACTGAACTCAATATAATTGATCTTTGGCAAATTCAGAATACCACCTCTAAGGACTTTACTTTTTTTTCTAATAAGCGTAAGACTTTCTCTAGGATAAATTACATATTTCTCAGTCCATCTCTAATTTTGTCTATTTCTTCCATCTCTATATTACCAATCTTATTGTCTGATCATTCTGCTGTGTTGTTTAAAATTAATCTGTCCAATATTAAAGCCAAAGCCCCTAGATGGCGCTTTGACATACAGTATCATTATTAAGCAATCGGACATTCATCAATTTGCTGAAAGAACACATAAAGGAATTTCTTGAAATGAATACAAAATGTGATGTAGATCCTCAAATACTGTGAGAAATGACTAAGGTCCAATCCCAATTCTATCCCTTAGCCTTTCCCCTTTACCCTACTCCTCTGTTTACCGTGTTCATGTGAAAAGTAATAATTTGTTTTATGTTACATTAAATTGTAAGTTCATATTAACGGTCATGTTACTCAAAGAAATGTTAGCAAAAAATCACTAATATTTGCTATGTCATATAATGTCATATCATTATAGACTTGCTAAACCCTTTTCTCAAATATTGCCAATTCAAGAGAGAGAGAGAGAAAGTGATGAGGACAACAATTTTATCCTCTCGTTGGAAAATATAATGTAGCGTTTCAGTAAAAACTGTTATTAATAAAAGTCCTGGGGCAGCGTTGACAAGTTTCTTTTGTCCTGGATGTGTGAGCTGCGCAATCTCCAATATATGTGTGTGTTGTGTGTGTCAATAAACAGCTCATTAGTAAAGAATGGTAATTACATTTAGACAGGCTCGTCGTTTAAACCCACTACTTACCTCCTGTCAACCCTATTGTCACAGGGCATCTCAGGAACAGCAAGCCAGTGGTTTGAGTCTTACCTATCAGGTCCTTCAAAGTATCTTGGAGAGATGAGGTGTCCAAGTAGCTACATCTAACTACCGGGGTGCCTCGGGGCTCAGTTCTTGGACCACTTGTTTTCTCTGTCTACATGGCATCATTAGGTTCGGTCATTCAGAAACATGGCTTTTCATACCACTGTTATGCTGGTGACACTCAGCTCTACCTCTCATTCCATCCTGACGATAGTTGCTCACATCTCAGCTTGTCTAATAGACATTTCTTGCTGGATGAAGCACCATCTCCTTCAACTCAACCTTGCAAAGACATAACTACTTGTGGTTCCAGCAAACACATTGTTCCATTACAATTTCACCATCCAGTTAGGCACAACAACCATAACTCCTTCAAAAACACCCAGAAACCTTGGAGTTATGATTGATGATCAGCTGACTTTCTCAGACCTGTCCGGTTGTACAGATTTGCTTTATTTACCATCATGAAGATCAGGCCCTTTCTTTGGGAACATGCTGTACAACTCCTTGTTCAAGCTCTTTTTCTGTCCAGGCTGGACTATTGCAATGCTCTCTTGGCAGGTCTTCCAGCCAGTTCTATCATACCTTTACAATTAATCCATAACGCGGCAGGAAGATTAATTTTTTAATGAGCCTAAAAGAATGCACGTCACACCTCTGTTTATGAATTTGCACTGGCTACTAATAGCTGCTTGCATAAAATTCAAGACATTGATGTTTGCCTACAAAACCACCACTGGCTCTGCACCCCTTTACCTAAATTCATTATTTCAGACTTCTATGCAAATTCAGAGGAATATTTTCACCCCTAACCCTTGACACTCTTGTTTCAAGAGACAAGGGGAAGGTGTAGGTGGAGGGCGGAGGCGGAGGGATAGCAGAAGGAGTATAAAATAGAATTGGGATTGGCCCTAATTATAAGGTCCTGTATAGCTTTTTCTTCCAAAAAAATAATCAGTTTACACAATTAGAAAGTAAAATCCAATTATTACAAAACCTATAAAAGCAACATTTTACTGATCAACGGACCATACAATTGTCCTCCTTGAAAGAAGAATATGATTTACTTTCACATTCAAAGGCGGAGTTTATTTTGCATAGGACTAGGCAAAAATATTATTTCAAATCAGAGAGACCTAGCCACTTATTGGCTCTCAGGCTGAGGGAATGTGAGTCAAAAGCATATATAAATGCAATAAAATCATCAGATGGTCAGGTCACCACTAATCCTACGATGATTAATGACGTATTAGATTTTTTGCATTTGTATAAAGCTGAAACAGATTCTGAGGAATCAGCTTGTAAACAGTATTTAGCTAAATTAGAATTACCTCAGATCTCTCAGATTGATAAAGAATTTTTGGGAGGCACCATTAAGTTTGGAGGAGCTACAAAAAGACAAATCACTGGGTCTAAATGGTCTTCCCTCTGAATTATATTTATAAATATTTGAGTTAGTAGAGACACTCATGCTTAACTTATTTAATTTTGCAATTGAGCGTGGTATATTTCTTAAAGATCAAAACACATCGCTGATATCATTACTTCTTAAAAAAGGGAAAGATCCATTAGACCAGGGGTTTTCAACCTGTGGGGCCCGCGAGAAACTGTGAATTCAGAGGCTTAAGTGAAACGTGAATTTAAGATAGCAAATCTTTAGTCATCCACTAGAGGGGGCAATCTGATTAGTCCCGCAGCTAATCATGCGGGGCGACCTCAGTCTCTGTGACGTTGCCATGGTGATATATTAGTTGGCTACAGAGCAGAGGAGCAGAGTTGACGCGATCGAGTTCAAGCTAAATATTAAAACAAAACAAAAATGGACCGGTGGCTTAAACGTAATAATTCCAGTGATAAAACGGGTGAACCGTCAGGCAAAAAAGAAGAAGAGTGTCCGACTGAACCCGTACAACTTCCGCAAATTGATGTCGAACCCTCCACGTCAACGGGGCTTTCCACGCAGAGAGGATTAATAGCAAAAAACAAAGGCCTGGGTGCATCAAAACGACGAAAGTATGACGAACAGTACATAAAATACGGATTCACGTGCATCACACTTAATCACGAACCACGTCCACAGTGTGTTGTATGTTCTGAAGTGCTTGCAAATGACAGTTTGAAACCTGTGAAACTAATACGTCACTTACAAACCAAACACCCGACGTTAAAAGATAAACCGGTTGACTTTTTTCGCCGTAAAGAATCAGGATTAAAAAATCAAAAACAAACTATGACTAGCCAAACCACTGTGGCAGTCAAAGCGCTTACAGCATCATATGAGGTGGCTTATTTAGTTGCCAAGGACAAAAAGCCTCATACAATTGCAGAGAGCCTCATTCGTCCAGCAGCAATGGCCATCTGTAGAAATATGTTTGGAGATAAGTTTGCCAGTGACGTTGAACAAATTCCACTATCAGACAACACTATGAGCCGCCGTATTACTGAAATGGCAACCGACATCAAATGTCAACTAATTGAGAGAATACGGGACGGAATTTTTTTTTCATTGCAATTAGACGAGTCGACAGACATCTCAAACTCCTCGCAACTACTTGTATTTGTTCGCTACCGTCATGAGACAAAATTGCTTGAAGATCTGTTATTTTGCTCAGCAATGGAAAAAACATGCACCGGAAGAGATATTTTTGAAAAACTCAATGGTAAATTGGATGAACTTGGTCTTTGTTGGGACAACTGTGTCGGTGTGTGCACAGACGGAGCGGGAGCCATGTTAGGGAAAAATAAAGGGCTCGCTGCTTTGGTTCGTGAAGTAGCTCCGCATGTGCGTTTCACCCACTGTATGATCCACAGGGAGGTCCTTGCAGCAAAAACTCTTCCTGACGAATTGAACGCAGTGCTTAAAACAGCAACACAAATTGTCAATTTCATCAAGACTCGCCCCATAAAAACAAGACTGTTTGGCCTATTATGCAAAAAAATGGGGTCAGAATATGAATCGTTACTTTTGCACACGGAGGTACGGTGGCTCTCCAGAGGTAAAGTATTGCAGAGGATATTTGCATTGCGTGACGAACTAAGACTTTTTCTGCTCGATTGTGAATCTTCCTTTGCAAATTTTTTTACTGACCCAAAGTGGCTCACAGATCTTGCATACCTGTCTGACATTTTTGATAGACTCAATACCCTTAATTCATCTCTTCAGGGCCCAAATTCAAACCTACTAACAATGTCCAATAAAATTGTGGGGTTTGTGAGGAAATTGGAGCGATGGAGAGGGTAGGTTGATGGGGGTAATGTAGACATGTTCCCAACCTTGGATGAATTTCTCACGGAAAATGAGCTTAATTGGGATGATACAAAAAAAGAAATAACTCTCCATCTACAAGCCCTGTCTGCAAATTTCAATAAGTATTTTCCTGAGCAGCATTGTTGGAACCAGTACGACTGGGTTCGTAACCCCTTCATCGAATGCGCAGTGAGCCTGTCATCAAATCAGCAGGATGCCCTTCTGGACCTTTCAAGTGACCGAACTTTGAAGACACTGTTTGACTCGAACACATTGCCGGAATTCTGGCTGTCAGTGGAGACAGAGTACTCTGAACTTGCGAGACTTGCAATTGATATACTTTTGCCTTTTGCCTCAACTTGGCTCTGCGAAGCAACATTTTCTATATTAACTTACATCAAAAGCAAGTATCGCTCACGCTTATTGACAGTGGACGATGATTTGCGGATAGCCGTGTCGGGTATCAAACCACGGATTGGTATGTTGTGCTCTCAGAAACAGGCTTAGCCATCACATTAGGTAAGCTAGATATGTACTGTTTCAATATAACTATTTTTATGCATGCTATATGCAGCACATAATACAGGTGACGAGTGGAAAAAGTTTTATTGTGAGATTATTTTGTATGCTGTAGCAAGGCTACGGTGAATGCGCTGTTGGCGCGACTTTTGTTTGTTGATTTGAGTTTTGTAAATAAAACGTGTCCTAGTCCTAGTCACGCCGACCCTGTCTTCCTTCCCAACACTGAACCTCTTCACAACACTGAACCATTTTTCAAAAATAAGTTTGTTCTTAATGAAAATTTTGAAAATTGCAAAGTGGAAATGGCACCCGTTTCGTAGAATGACTCTTGTATAGCAATGATGTTCGTTTGCACGCACTTTGGGAGGGTGGGGGGCGCGAATGTAATTAGACAAACTTGGGGGGGCGCATATCCTAAAAGGTTGAAAACCCCTGCATTAGACTACTACAGCTACCGACCGATATCACTTATCCCAGATGATCTAAATTTTTACGCTAAAGCTCTTTCCTTTCGCATGGAGAAGGTAATTCATGGTTTGATCAAAGAGGATCAAACTGGTTTTATAAAGGCATGTCACATGTCTGACATTGTGTCAACTCTTCCATATACTTTATTTTGCTCTCAAGGACTCTCATCAGAGCCCATGTGCAGTTTTTTCACTTGACACAGAAAAAGCCTTTGATAGGCTGGAGTGGAATTATATGTGGGCAGTTCTGCATTGTTTTGGCTTTGGTGAACATTTAATTTGTATGATTAAGACTTTATACCACTCACCTGCAGCATCAGTTTTGATTGCCAATATTATTTCTCCCCCATTCCTTTTACAATGGGGAACGAGGCATGGATGTCCACTTTCCCCCTTATTTTTTGTTTATCTCTTGAATCAGTGCACAAGCCATTGGGAAATCTGAAGTAGCATCGATTAAGATTCATGATCACAATCATATTATTTCACTGTATGCAGATGACATTATTTTGTATTTAGATCACTTTGATATTTAAGTTTCTGAGATAATGAAGGATTTGATAATTTTAGTGGTTTATCAGGATACAAAATACATTGGACCAATTCGCTTTAATGCCAATTAATTATGTTAAGTTTAATTCTCCTATTCCCCCATTTATTCCTATTAAGGATTCATTCACTTATTTGGGTATTACCATATGTAAAAACATACATAAAAGTGTTCAAACAATTTTAATACTATTCTAGTTAAGATCAAAAGTGACATTCAAAGATGGAATACTCTTAAAGTTTCTCTTCAAGGTAAAATCTCCACAGTTAAAATGAAATTATTACCTCAGCTTAACTTTATTTTCTCAATGCTGCCACTCTCTCCCCCTCCAGGTTACTTTAAGGAGATAAATTCTATACTTTCACATGTTATATGGAATGGTAAGCACCCCAGAATCAAACTTACCATGTTGCAGCATCCTATACGCGCAGGAGGACTGGCTGTACCAATTATTTTATTATATTATTGGTCGTTACAATGTAAGGCTGTTCATAATTGTGCTGACCTTCAATCTAAAGTTTTATGGAGAGTGACTGAAGCTGACAAGGTCAAATCAAGCAGACTTCAAGATATTTTATTTGCTGGAACAGGGGAAAAAAGGCAATAATATTAACAAAAAGTTATAGCAAATTTTATTAGAATCTGGAATATGGTTGAACGTCTGATAGGAGGACCCTTCAAATTCTGTAACAGTGCACCCTTATGGCACAATCTACATTTTTTTTGTGGAAACCGTCCATTTGTCCAACCATCTTGGTATTCCTTAGGCATAAACACAAGGCCTTTGTTCGTTTCAGGCATTAAGAATTAAGTTCCGTTTACCAGCATCATCAGTGCCACACTTCTGGCATCTCTGGCCGGCGCTTGTTTCATCCTTTGAGGCTAAATGACGGCTTGACCGCTCATGCTTTTAAGCTTCCTGGTCTCTGACGTCACTCGCCTATGACATCTTGCCCATCCATTGGATTGATTACACATGTTATTCAGAGCCATCAGCGTCTCGTTTCCTCGAGGAACCATGGTTACATACGTAACGTTTCATAGGCAATTGGACAAATTTTTGGGGCAGACCTGACCTGTTGAAAAGAGATGTGCTGCATCCCAATTCCCTTATGTATACTAGGCCTATGCCCTAAAAGTATGTACTCTTTTTGTGAAGAAAAAGTACATACTTTTTTTTTTTGGGTGATAAACTTTTTATTTATTTTTACATATATAACAAATAGATAACATCCATTCAGGATAAAACAGGATAAAAAAAAACTGCCAAACATCAATAGTACTAGGTTTGGTGCTATTAATCCGCACAGTAATACATTCACAGGCCACTACCCCAAGAAGACGGAGATTATTGACAATAGGACACTTCCAAAACATAAAGAAAGTACCTGCTGACACAGTATTACAGATATGGCAGTTGTAATTTGGTTTTGTTTCATTTTTAATCTTTTGTAAGTAGTTATAGTTGCTCTATGAATAACTTTGAAATGTATAAGACAATGAGCCAGGTTTTTTGAGGTTAAACTGAGGTTAGACCACACCACGTCTCCCAGACAACAGATAAATTAAGGTCAGATAGTTCCTGATCACTGCTTTGCATAAGCTTCTTCTGACCGGAGGCCTCAGCGCACCATGGAGGAAATATGTAACTAGAGGGTGTCTGCCCACTGACTAGCCACCGAGAGGGGTGCGGTAGGCTGCCATGGCCGCCACGTAGACCTCAGGGTGGAGTGGGTTAACCATGTGGAAAGAAGGGCCTGCAAGAACTCCAGTGCTGTACCAACCGGGCATTAACTGGGTCGAGCTGGCGGTCTCCGCACCAAGAAGTGAAAAGCTTCCAATTCAAGGCATACAGTTTTCTCATTGAGGGAGCTCTGGATTGAAGAATGGTCTCAACTATCTACAGAAACCCCAGGAGCAGAGCAATCGGGGGGAAAACGTACAGATGAAGCATTGGCCATTTCTGTAACATGGCCAAGGAGGAGCTGGATGAGTCCGAGGGAGCCAGAGGGGACAGTGCGATGTCTCTCGAGTCGCAAGCAGATTCACCCAAGCCTGGCCAAAACTCTCCAACTCTGCTTCATCACCTCAGAGTGAAGCCGCCAATCCCCGGGCCTTGGCCCCTGCCTCAACAGGATGTCTGCTCCCATATTAAGATGACCAGAAATGTGGACTGCTCTCAGCGAGAGGAGTCCACCCTGGGACCACACAAGAATCTGATACACTAGTTTGTATAACGGCGTGAGCGCAGAGCTCTTTGGTGGTTGATGTAAGAGACCACTGCTGTGTTGTAGGTGCACACCAACACATGGTGACCTCTTAGGTCTGGGAGAAAGTAATGTAGTGCTCGAAGCACGGCCAGCATCTTCGGACAGATGATATGCCATGTCGGATGGCGGCCACTCCACAGACCGCGGGTGCAGGGTGGCCACTCAATACCGCACCCCAACCGGTGATGGACGTGTCCGTCGCTAGCGTTATGTGGCGACAAAGAGCTCCCGGCACCGGGCCCTGAGACAAGAACCAAGGCTTCCTCCACATGTCCAAGGCATGCAGGTATTGCCGCGTGACCTTTAGCATGCAGAACAGGTTTCCCCTCGGGGAGGACCCCTTGGTCTTGCGCCACCACTGGGGGTCTCATGTACAGCAGGCCAATAGTATTCACATTGGACGCAGTTTCCATCAGACCCAGCAATCTCCAAGACTGCTTGACAGTGAGTGACCAGCCTTCTCTCACTCACGCTTCTGCAGTGAGGATCGCCCAGATAATTGGTTCTCTTTACTGGAGAAATCAGACTTTTCTTGGCGTTAAGTCTTAACCCCAGCTCTTTCATGTGAGTGAGAATGACACCTCGATGCCGAACCGCCATCTGCTCTGATCGAGCTAATATTAACCAATCGTCAATGTGGCTTAGTCGTGAAAGTGTGGGGTGAGAGTGCATGGCCAGAGGAAGAACCATATTGGTAGGCTTTTGCAAACCTCAGGAACTTCAGATGAGGAAGGATGGAGATAAGTGCATCTTTTTGATAGATCATGACACACCAGTCCTCGGACTTGGTCTTTGCAAGCGTGCTGAACTTCAGTTCCCTGACAGAGCAGTTCAAAAGACGCAGATCTAAAAAAAGGACACCCAGGACAGGGCCCACCAGAACTGGATTATGTGGCCTCACTACAGTGTGCAGGACCCACTGAGACACATTTGCCAGTAGTTTTCACACTGCCAAATAGTCTACTAAGGGAATCAGCCTCTCGGTGCCCTGAAGCGGCGCACTGAAAACCTCCCAGGAGGTTGCGAGCCTCTTAGCACCACTACGTTTTCAAGGCGGTAACTGAGAGAAGCGCTCGCCGGAGACCATTGTGTCCTGGAACAACAGCAGGGTTGGCAGATCTATCTCCTGAGGGCACTGAGGAGAGACGGGCACCGTGTAATGTGGTGTAGACTGCTCTTCCCCAGAGGGGCCTGCCCTCAGAGGTCCTGAGCCACAGCATCAGGACTCTCGTAGCTGAAGTCTCCTAAAAACAATGCTCCTCAGACCCATGTCGTCTGCTAGGAAGACTAGACCAGAGACTGCTCGGGGCAGGACCCCATGGAGCACACTTGGCAGGTGCTCCCACACCGCCATGTGACCTCCTAAGGGAAACAGATCTCCTGAGGGCACTGAGGAGAGACGGGCACCGTGTAATGCGGTGTACACCACTCTTCCCCAGAGGTAGCTGGCCCTCAAAAGTCCTAGGCCTTGGGTGTCAGGACGTTTTGACGAAGGCTATACAGCGAAAATGACGGTCCGCAGAACCGCTTTCCACTAGAATCCTTCGGCATGGGAGCGCCACTCTGACTATAGCGTCTGCGGACTATAAAAAGTGACACCCAAGGCACGAGGGGCTGAAACACGGTAGGGTTGGGACTGCTCACCCAGCAGCCCCTATCCGCCTCAACCTCCTCAGAGGAAGAGAGGTAAACACGTGTTCTCACACGAGAAATTACATCCCAAGAGCCCCTGTAGATCTAACTTCTCATAGTCAGATAAATATTCATTTTATTCCTCAGAATTAAATATAGTCAAAAACCAGACAAGTAAACACGGTCTGGTGTAGAAAAATTCATATCAAAACGAAACAATGTAATACACGCGAGAGCTCTGCCTCAGAGGAGGAAGAAACCACAGTGCGGTCTTCCAAGCCTCGAGAATGAGCTCTAGATCTATTGAACACAGGCGGAGATAGGATGAGCCATCTCGAACCCATTCGCCAGATCATATGCGATTCCCGCGATCTCGGTCACCACCATGCCTCAGCAGCAGCGAGAGCGGATCGCTTAACATCGATTAAGCCGTTGAGTGACAGCAGTCTGCTATGTATCTCGTCTCCACGATACGCAGGTAGGAGACCAGCGCATATTAAAGTGTCTGACATTTGTACATGAGTCGTCATACATACGGAACCGTCTTATGTATTCCGTTTCTACGGCCCTTATATTCTTAACTGTCCTCAATTAAAGTTTGGATGCATTTGGTCAGCCTAACTATTTCCTTGGATTTATCACAGGTGAATCCCTCACTGCTGACATAGAAAGCTACACTAAACGTGGAAAGCAGTGCAGGTGACAGTAACAGGAGAGGAAGCCATGACTCATTGTGATTGTTGAATGATTCTGACTTACCGCAGTTGTTTGATGAACTCAAAAACAGAGCAAGTGACAGAAAAGGAAGAGGCATAAATAACAAGCTAACTGGATAACGGTATAATAACATGCTGCGCTAGCAGTTTAGATTTAAAGCAAACAATGCAAAATTAGTTTGTTAGATAATATCAAATGTATCGTGAGAATTAAGTCATATTTTAGCAGTTTAAACAACAGAGTCATAAAAAGAATTATAATCACAAACCAATCAGCAACACGTCAGACAGGAGCCCTGCAGCCGCTGGCCAGCTGTCTGCCCTCACACTGTACTTGTGATTAACTCCTCACTGGGGCTGCCTTTACCAGCACCAGAGAGCTCTATATGGATACTGATATTTACGGATAGTGATACAGTAAATGCAGGCTGTTGCTACCTTTTTTTTTTTTTTTTTTTTTTTTTTACTTGCTTTTGGGTCTTATTTTATCAGGTCTGTCTAGGGGTTAGGGTTTTTTTCTGACAACTTAATTTTTGCAGGTCAGCTCTGGGTATAAAGTTATTCACGCAAGTACAAATGTAAAACTCGAGAAGAACTCTACTACAGTATGTTGACCTGTATTTAAACCCTCCAGACAGTCTGCGTGACCAGGATATGTGAGACTGCAAGGAATGCAGAGTACGGTACAGCTCTGGCAGTGTGAATGAACAAAATCCTTCAACGACAAAACCATTTCCAATGCCAAAACAACCTTTCTGGAATTTGTCTGGAATCACGGTAACCTGACATGAACCAGCAATGAGCAATCCATTTGTTTTAACAGTATTAATTAATCTTTTTTAACATTAGATAAAAATACAACTGATCGTTGTTAGTTCATTGTTATGTCCATTATATAATAAGTATAACTTTTTATTTTTAATCATGTATTCGTAAATGTTTAATTACTATTAACTAAAATTAACAAATGCTTTAGAACTATTTTCTTTGTTAGTTCATATCACACAAATTATTCAAAACACATTTGTGTTTCATGTAGGCTAACATCATACGGAGTAAAATATATAGCCTGAAGAAATGTATCATCACATGACACACAAGATGTGACCTGCTTAAACCTCCTCCTGATGATTCAACTTTGCTTGCGTTAACAAGAGTCTCGCTGACTCCTTCTGTGACTCTTCTGTTTATCTTTTATACTTTATAATGTAAACTCTGTAATGATGCTCATAATGGAACTTTTAAAATGTAATGTATTTGTATCAAACCCCATCAGAGAACTTTCATAAACAGCTGTTTGTCTTTATGCTAATTTCTTGATCTGTGAATTTGAGTCTGATGTAGCTAATGAATAAGTACATAAATAGTTGATTTAATCAGCTGTTTTTCAGCTCCCGCATGGAGGTCAAAAATACCACAGAAAACACATTTTGTTGGGCACAGACTGCCTGTGTAATTTGTGCGTGTGTGTTGTGCTCAGGTTGGCCTTTGTTGAGCGCGCTCTTCCTTCAGTTACAACTGTGTTTATCATACAACCCAAACAACTTCACTTTCAGAAATGTTGAATGAAAACAGTCCATTATGAGCAGTACACACAGCATGGGACATCTGGATGTGAGCGGGACATAGAATAAGCTGTCTTCATGATTCGGCCGTTTCATCTCAGTAATTTTAGAACACCACAGCACAGGGCTTGTGTTTTACGCTAGCTTTCACACAAATCATAATATTTAGATTATGGTTGTATAATTATAGTTTTTGTCATGTTTTTTTGGTATTGATGACCATTTATGGCAATGAAAAACATACATCTGCAAAATGCATCTATTGCGTTCAGCACCCACATGGACCTCTCAAAAAATATTTACTTCATCAAGGTGCTTTTCTGTAAGAAAACAAAATAGAGATGTGGAGTTGGTTTGCAGCAATAAAGGGGCCAGATGATAAGATTTCAATTGGTTGGTAAAATCAGCCAATAATCAGCCCTAATCAGCCAATCACATGGATGCATCTCAATGCATTTAGGTGTCTAGATGAGGTGAAGACGACTTGGTGAAGTTCAAACTGAGCATCAGAATGGGGAAGACAGGGGATTTAAGTGACTTTGAACGTGGAATGGTTGTTGGTGCCAGACGGGCTGGTCTGAGTATTTCAAAAACTACTGATCTACTGGGATTTTCACGCACAACCATCTCTAGGGTTTACAGAGAATGGTCAGAAAAAGAGAAAATATCCAGTGAGCGGCAGTTGTGTGAACGAAAATGCCTTGTTCCGAGATCACCGTAGCCAGCAGATCCAGTCTGTATCCAGATCAGAGGGTCACTGCAGTCACCCGGATCCAGTACGTATCCAGACCAGATGGTGGATCATCACCTAGAAAGGACCTCTACAGCCCTGAAAGACAGCGGAGACCAGGACAACTAGAGCCCCAGATACAGATCCCCTGTAAAGGCCTTGTCTTAGATGACCACTTGGACAAGACCACAGGAAACAGATGATTCTTCTGCACAATCTGACTTTGCTGCAGTCTGGAATTGAACTGCTGGTTTTGTCTGGTCAGAGGAGAACTGGCCCCCCAACTGAGCCTGGTCTCTCCCAAGGTTTTTTTCTCCATTCTGTCACCGATGGAGTTTTGGTTCCTTGCCGCTGTCGCCTCTGACTTGCTTAGTTGGGGTCACTTCATCTACAGCGATATCGTTGACTTGATTGCAAATAAATGCACAGACACTATTTAAACTGAACAGAGATGATGACATCACTGAATTCAATGATGAACTGCCTTTAACTGTCTTTTGCATTATTGACACACTGTTTTCCTAATAAATGTTGTTCAGTTGCTTTGACGCAGTGTATTTTGTTTAAATCGCTATATAAATGAAGGTGACTTGACTTGACTTGTTGATGTCAGAGGTCAAAGGAGAATGGGCAGACTGATTAGAGATGATAGAAAGGCAACAGTAACTCAATAACCACTCAGTACAACCAAGGTATGCAGAATACCATGAACCTCTGAACACACAACATGTCGAACCCTGAAGCAGGTGGGCTACAGCAGCAGAAGACCACACCAGGTGCTGCTCCTGTCAGCTAAGAACAGGAAATGGAGGCTACAATTCGCACAGACATAGCAAAATTGGACAATAGAAGATTGGAAAAACGTTGCCTGATCTGATGAGACTTGATTTCTGCTCCAGCATTCAGGTCAAGTCAAGTCACCTTTATTTATATTTGCGCTTTAAACAAAATACATTGCGTCAAAGCAACTAAACAACATTCATTAGAAAAACAGTGTCAATAATGCAAAATGACAGTTAAAGGCAGTTCATCATTGAATTCAGTGATGTCATCTCTGTTCAGTTTAAATAGTGTCTGTGCAATCATTTGCAATCATTCAGATGGTAGAGTCAGAATTTGGTGTAAAGAACATGAAAGCATGGATCCATCCTGCCTCTTCTCAATGGTTCAGGCTGTTGCTGGAGGTGTAATGGTGTGGGGGATATTTCCTTGGCACACTTTGGGCCCCTTAGTACAATTGAGCATTGCTTAAACACCACAGCCTACCTGAGCATAGTTGCTGACCATATCCATCTCTTTATGACTACAGAGTACCCATGTTCTGATGGCTACATCCAGCAGGATAATGCACAATGTCACAAAGCTCAAATAATTTCAGACTGGTTTCTTGGTCATGACAATGAGTTCACTTTACTCAAATGATCTCCACAGTCACCAGATCTCAATCCAATAGAGCAGCTTTGGGATGTGGTGGAATGGGAGTTTCGCATCATGGATGTAAAGCCGACAAATCTGCAGCAACTGCGTGATGCTATCATATCAATATGAACTAAAATCTCTGAGGAATTTCTCCAACACCTCGTTAAATCTATGCCACAAAGAATTAAGTCATTTCTAAAGGCATAAGCAGGTCCAACCCGGTACTAGCAAGGTGTACTTAATAAAGTGGCCAGTGAGTGTATATATACACTCATATACAAATATATACAGTACAGACCAAAAGTTTGGACACACCTTCTCATTCAAAGAGTTTTCTTTATTTTCATGACTATGAAAATTGTAGAGTCACACTGAAGGCATCAAGGGCTATTTGACCAAGAAGGAGAGTGATGGGGTGCTGCGCCAGATGACCTGGCCTCCACAGTCACCGGACCTGAACCGCAGACAGAAGGCAAAAGGGCCAACAAGTGCTATGCATCTCTCGGGGAACTCCTTCAAGACTGTTGGAAGACCATTTCAGGTGACTACCTCTTAAAACTCATCAAGAGAATGCCAAGAGTGTGCAAAGCAGTAATCAAAGCAAAAGGTGGCTACTTTGAAGAACCTACAATATGACATATTTTCAGTTGTTTCACACTTTTTTGTTATGTATATAATTCCATATATAATTCCACATGTGTTAATTCATAGTTTTGATGCCTTCAGTGTGAATCTACAATTTTCATTGTCATGAAAATAAAGAAAACTCTTTGTATGAGAAGGTGTGTCCAAACTTTTGGTCTGTACTGTATATATATATATATATATATATATATATATATATATATATAAATAATTTTTTTTTTTTTTTTATATATATATATATATATATATATATATATATATATATATATATACAGTGCCCTCTATAAGTATTGGAACAGTAAAGACAAAAAATGTCTGTTTGCCGTGGACTCAAGAAATCTTTAAATATGATTAAAAGATGAATATGAGACAAAACTACAGAATGTCACGTTTTATAACCCTTAGAGTTTCATCTCCCTATCTGATGTGAGCATAAGTATTGGAACAGTTGCCTCACAGGTCTTTCTAAGTGTTCAGGTGTGTCCTGTTGCATTAATTCTTTAGATATTAGAAGCAGGGAAAGTGTCTTTCAGTTATATCTTATATCTATTGCTTCTGCATTCTAAGTCTTGCATTCAACTATGACACACACAAACCAGGATGAAGATGAGGAAGCCGACTCTAAAACAAAAGCAAGCAATTTGGTTGCTAAAAGAAAAGAGGAAGTCAATTTGAACTATAGGAACAACAAAGGGCATGGAGAAATCAAGAGTTTGATAAATACCAGAGACATCAGCAACCAATGACGAGCTGATTGGCTGAGAAAAACAACAGTAGTTAATGACAGACAGATCATAAAAGCTGTGAAAATTAACCCTAAAATACATGTCTGTAAAATCACCAACAATCTCCAGAGTCCACTGGAGAATTTGACACAGAATTACAGAAGCTATACAGCAAGATGCAAACCTCTGAGCAAAAATAGAGAGGCAAGATTCTTCACAAATGTGAGCCAGTAGAGTTTTGGAACTGAGTTGATAGACAGATGAGACAAAGATCAACCTTTACCTAAGTGATTGAAAGGAAGAGTGTGGAGAAAAAAGGGAACTGCAAATGATCCTAAGCATATAACCTCATCTGTAAATCTCATAAAGCTTGGTGGAGGTGGTGTCAGGGCATGGGTATGCGTGGCTGTCTCTAGAACAGGACCTCTTAACTTTAATGATGACATGTATGATGGCAGTGGCAGTATGAATTTGGAGGGGTACAAAATCATCTTGGCTACCAATATTCAAGAAAACGGCACCAAACTAATTAGAAAGCACTTCATATTAGATCAGGACAATGACCCAAAACACCCTGCCAGTTCAGTCAAGAACTTTATCAGGGCAAAGAAATGTTAAGTCTTAAATTTCCCAAACACAGACAGCAATATAGTGTTGGCCCACACTGGATCTGGATCTGGGCCGACACTGCTTGCTGTATGGGAATCAATCTCCAGATTATCTTTCAATCTTTTACATCTGCCTTAATTTCAGCTGTTCCAATACTTATGCTCTCATCAAATAGTGGAATGTTGTCTAAAGGTGCTGTCCTTTTCATTTGGTAAAACGTATGTGTCGAAAGACCCTAATAATAAAATGTGACATTCTGTAGTTTTGTCACATATTCATCTTTTAATCATATTTGCAAATATCTTGACTCCACAGCAGAGAAAGCAATTTTGTCATCACTGTCCCAATACTTATATATTCATTTAAAATGTTTTTATTTAATATATCTTTCTGTATAATTAATTCCTGTGATGCAAAGCTGACCTTTTAGCATCTTTACTCCAGTCTTCAGTGTCACATGATCGTTTATCATTCTGATTTATTATCAATGTTGGAAAAAGCTTAATTTGTGTATATATATATATATATATATATTGGAACCTTACTTTTTTTTCAAGATTCTTTGATGAATAAATAGTAAGAACAGCATATATAAAAAATGTAATTTCTAACAATACAAATCACTTTTTATCAATTTAACACATCCTTGCTGAGGAAAAGAAAAAGAAAGAAAGAAAGAAAGAAAAAAACTGAACCCAAACTTTTGTATGGTAGTGTATATTGTTACAAAAGACTTCTATTTTAAATAAATGATGCTATATCATGTTTTATTCACTAAAGAATCCTGAAAAAAGTGTGTGTGTGTGTGTGTGTGTGTGTGTGTGTGTGTGTGTGTGTGTGTGTGTGTGTGTGTGTGTGATAAGGGTATATATATATATATATATATATATATAGCAGCAAAAACTGCTGATGTTTCATCAGATCTCATGTGACACTAGACTGTCTATCAGTTATTCAATTTGGATTGAAATGTGACCATAAGGGGTAGTGTGTATCCAAGACAACAAAGCCTAAATAAATATGGGGAGAGCCTTCAGTGAATATTCTGTATAATGTTCTGATCTCTTCAAGTTCAAGCAGGCTGTACGTTCAGACTTCGCCCCTCCTAGAAACTCATAGAAAGGGAAAGGACCTTAAAGTGTTTTGTGACGTCTGTAGAGTTTTGTGTTGCATGTCATTCCTGAATGTCTGTGTTTTACTTTTCATGCTTGTAGGCTATTTTTTTTTAATGAGCTCTTTTCACTAGATCGTCATGACCCAAAGGATTAAAGGCGTAATCCTGCTGTCTGAACAGGTATTATTCATATTCCTCTACAATCAGCGGCATAACACCACAGCAGAAAAAGTGATCATTGCAAAAATTATTTTACTGTGTATTTCATGGATGCTGTATAACAAATCTAACAGATCCTGGAGCACAGAGGGATGGTCAAGACCTTGTTTTGCATTGATGGGGACAAGGGGTTTACGCTTTACGTGTAGGCGTCATGTTTATACAGATTGCGCTCACGGAAAGTCTGCGATTTCTCAGAAAAGTTCTCTGGAAAGTTGAGGTTCCCTAAGTGCCTTGAACCCACTAATATAAATTGTTTGTTCAAAATGACTTGGCGTAGGTGAATATAAGTCACCAATTATGTATCTTTGTCAATTATTGTTTAAAAGAAATGACAGCATTGAGCAACGCAAGCGTGTATTTACAACACTGTTTTGTAACATGAATCATATTTTTATGCATGATGTAAACGGGAAGCGACCCCAATTCTGCCCATTCAGATGTATGCATAATAGTACCTGTAATAAGGAAGCATGTCTTACTGTCAGTACTATGGTAATTCCTAAATGTCTTGATGACTTAGAAGAGCATTAGATGACAGGATGCTATTCTAAAGACTGGAATACACAATTCGACTTTTTTTATTTTATCACTAGGCATCATAAACAATTTTGCAAATAGTTACAGAGGAAAGACTGCTCATCATACACTTAAACAGCTGAAGATCATACACTAAAAAAGTCCATCATACACTAAACGATTTTCTATTAAATCTGTCAACTGAAACGTGTTCAATACATGACCTTGGCCAGGTTTTTCTTATGTTAGTACAGGCATGTATTTCTGAATGTATTTTCAAATGTCCAGGGAGTGTGGCTAAAAGGTTAGCGCTCTACTGTGTTGGAAATTAACAAATCCCCTACACCAAACCCAAACCTAAACCTACCTGAGTGTGTTAATAAATGCAAAAATGATAAAAACTAATTTGCTGATGCAGCTGTGCTTTTGTAACTTCCTTATATGCAGGTTTCAACTGTTTTGTTGAAACAGAGCCCTTTACATCTCAAGTGCAGTGCATCACATGGGCTACCGAGCAAACCTCATGAGCTAAAAAAAACAAAAACATATGAAGCTGTATATGTGACACTAATGTTCAAAAGTATCAGATATGTTCAGTGCTCGCAGCATGTTAAAATTGTTTTGAAGTCATAATATAAAATTGTGCAGGGAATTATATTAAAATTTATTAAATTAAGTTCTTAATGGAAACTCTAGCCCTGTAAATCATACTTTGACAACATTTATTCCTTTTCACACAGAGTTTTACTGCCTCTAGTGTTCAACAAGAAATTGCAGCAATTTGTACATATAGGTACGTGTTTTGAGTTTTGGACAAATGTACGTAGAAGTATGTATTTCCTATGAGCCTGGGTACAATTCCTTCCTGTCACTGGCATCCTGTTTGAAGTCAGTAAGTGTAGTCTGCCTCTATTCATTGAGACGGATCCCTTTGGATGAGTGCTCGCTTTGTTCACACATGCTCTGCATGCATTGGATCACAGGTCTGTGGCAGCATGCTACTATTTATTGTAGCCCACACATTTTTATTCCAAGCTCACTTAACCGTATCCTTAACTGTTGCCGTATGTGTGACACATCAGCCTTTGTGAAGAAGGAAGAACTCCTGGATTTCCTCGATACGCCCGACCACACCCACCTCTCAGAGACTCTCAGGATGACTGTGTGGAGGGGCGAGTTTCATTCAACACCAGCTGGGTGAAACTGAAAAGTTCGAATTAAACCAAACCGAGGACTGACTTTGAAGTGTGATGTGTTTGCTCAGTAACTGACGTGCCGGTGCTTGTGCTAAAGGAAATGGCTCAGGACTGTATTTGTGAAGGTAGCATGTCTGAAACTACAACTGTAAATAAAACATTCTTTTGTGCCTCATCTGCCTACCTAAAAAGGTCCCAATTTATATTAAGTAGTTAAGGCCACTTTATATGAAGTGGGACCCCTAAATTTAATAGAATATGTTTGTCCTGTTTTCCAATAAAATATAAAATGTCTTTAAAACAAGAAATATATTCTAAAATATTCTAAAAACAAGAAATTCAACTGATAAGCAAAACTGCCTGTGATATTACATATTTTGAGTTAGTGGCACAAAAAAACTAATATAAATAATAATTAACTTTACATTCTGTGTATATATATATATATATATATATATATATATATATATAATCCAGGCTGGACTAACATTGTTCTTATGTGTTTTACTTGTTGGCGAACCAATGACTGAAGATCTGGTCTCACCCTTGAAGGCTTTTTTCAATTACTCTGTGGCTGGTACTCAGTACTAAGTACTCAGGCTGTCCCCCTTATCCCCTGATAGGGTTTTAAATAGATTTTCTACTTCCCTTGTCCCTTAGGCTTGGTCAGGGAGTAGGGGTGGGAGTAGTTTTAATTAGCCAATAGTGTTTCGTTTATGTAACAGCCCTTGATTGCTTGACACAGCTGGTTCATTATTTATGCAATATAAATACATTTTATATTAATATATATAAACTTGTAAGACTGTAAATTTTATATTAATATATATTCTAAAATCTACAATATCCAACATGACAGAGTAATTGTATTTGTGACCCTGGAGCACAAAAGCAGTCTTAAGTCACTGGGGTATATTTTTAGCAATAGCCAAAAAAAACATTGTATGGGTCAAAATTATTCATTAAGTAACTATCATTTCCCATGAATATATTTTGTAAATTTCCTACCATAAATATATAAAAACCTAATTTTTGACAAGTATTATGCATTGTTAAGAACTTCATTTGGACAACTTTAAACGTGATTTTCTAAACGTTAGATTTCTTTGCACCCTCAGATTCCAGATTTTTAAATAGTTGTATCTCGGCTAAATATTTTCCTATCCTAAAAAAAAAAAAAAACATACATAAATGGAAAACTTATTTATTCAGCTTTCAGATGATGTATAAAACTCAATTTCGAGAAGAGCCTTATGACTGGTTCTGTGGTCTTGGGTCACATATGTAAATGCTTTAGAAACAATATTGTCTACCCATATTCCTAAGGATAATGAATTACTTTATATGGTATAGCCTAGCAAACAGATGTTTGTTCCATTTTTAAGCCATTTTTTTAGATGCACTCAGTTTTTTTACCACTTGGATATTTTCATAAATTGTTATTTTTCGTGTGTCAGTAGTCAAGTCACCTTTATTTATATAGCGCTTTAAACAAAATACACTGCATCAAAGCAACTGAACAACATTCATTAGGAAAACAGTGTCAATAATGCAAAATGATAGTTAAAGGCAGTTCATCATTGGATTCAGTTATGTCATCTCTGTTCAGTTAAATAGTGTCTGTGCATTTATTTGCAATCAAGTCAACGATATCGCTGTAGATGAAGTGACCCCAACTAAGCAAGCCAGAGGCGACAGCGGCAAGGAACCGAAACTCCATCGGTGACAGAATGGAGAAAAAAACATTGAGAGAAACCAGGCTCAGTTGGGGGGCCAGTTCTCCTCTGACCAGACAAAACCAGCAGTTCAATTCCAGACTGCAGCAAAGTCAGATTGTGCAGAAGAATGATCTGTAATGACTTTGGAGTTCAATCATTGGTCATATTTTTATTTCAAACCTGTAGAGTTGTACATTCAGGATTTGCTTAGAACAGGAAATGAGCTGTATGTGTTCAAATGATTTATTTGTTTAGTTTTAAAGATCCAGTTTCAGTGTGTTTTGTGATCTTGATTGGTGCCTGACATTTGTTCCACTTGTCAAACAAGAAGACAGATCCACATCAAACTGTGATAACAGCAAGAACTGAAATCAAGCATGTCTGGTCTTTCAGGCTCACCACGCTTATGTCAGCAATGTGTTGTCACATAAAAAAAAGGATGGCAGTGCATGACGCAAGAATTACAACCCGAATTCCGGAAAAGTTGGGACGTTTTTTAAATTTTAATAAAATGAAAACTAAAAGACTTTCAAATCACATGAGCCAATATTTTATTCACAATAGATCATAGATAACATAGCAAATGTTTAAACTGAGAAAGTTTACAATTTTATGCACAAAATGAGCTCATTTCAATTTTGATTTCTGCTACAGGTCTCAAAATAGTTGGGACGGGGCATGTTTACCATGGTGTAGCACCTCCTTTTCTTTTCAAAACAGTTTGAAGACGTCTGGGCATTGAGGCTATGAGTTGCTGGAGTTTTGCTGTTGGAATTTGGTCCCATTCTTGCCTTATATAGATTTCCAGCTGCTGAAGAGTTCGTGGTCGTCTTTGACGTATTTTTCGTTTAATGATGCGCCAAATGTTCTCTATAGGTGAAAGATCTGGACTGCAGGCAGGCCAGGTTAGCACCCGGACTCTTCTACGACGAAGCCATGCTGTTGTTATAGCTGCAGTATGTGGTTTTGCATTGTCCTGCTGAAATAAACAAGGCCTTCCCTGAAATAGACGTTGTTTGGAGGGAAGCATATGTTGCTCTAAAACCTTTATATACCTTTCAGCATTCACAGAGCCTTCCAAAACATGCAAGCTGCCCATACCGTATGCACTTATGCACCCCCATACCATCAGAGATGCTGGCTTTTGAACTGAACGCTGATAACATGCTGGAAGGTCTCCCTCCTCTTTAGCCCGGAGGACACGGCGTCCGTGATTTCCAACAAGAATGTCAAATTTGGACTCTTCTGACCATAAAACACTATTCCACTTTGAAATAGTCCATTTTAAATGAGCCTTGGCCCACAGGACACGACGGCGCTTCTGGACCATGTTCACATATGGCTTCCTTTTTGCATGATAGAGCTTTAGTTGGCATCTGCTGATGGCACGGCGGATTGTGTTTACCGACAGTGGTTTCTGAAAGTATTCCTGGGCCCATTTAGTAATGTCATTGACACAATCATGCCGATGAGTGATGCAGTGTCGTCTGAGAGCCCGAAGACCACGGGCATCCAATAAAGGTCTCCGGCCTTGTCTCTTACGCACAGAGATTTCTCCAGTTTCTCTGAATCTTTTGATGATGTTATGCACTGTAGATGATGAGATTTGCAAAGCCTTTGCAATTTGACGTTGAGGAACATTGTTTTTAAAGTTTTCCACAATTTTTTTACGCAGTCTTTCACAGATTGGAGAGCCTCTGCCCATCTTTACTTCTGAGAGACTCTGCTTTTCTAAGACAGAGCTTTTATACAGACCTGATATCAATTAACTTAATTAATCACTAGATGTTCTCCCAGCTGAATCTTTTCAAAACTGCTTGCTTTTTTAGCCATTTGTTGCCCCCGTGCCAACTTTTTTGAGACCTGTAGCAGGCATTAAATTTTAAATGAGCTAATTAAGTGGATAAAAGTGTAAAATTTCTCAGTTTAAACATTTGCTACTTTATCTATGTTCTATTGTGAATAAAATATTGGCTCATGTGATTTGAAATTCCTTTAGTTTTTCATTTTATTAAAATTTAAAAAACGTCCCAACTTTTCCGGAATTCTGGTTGTATGTGTATAATATTTTTCTATTAATAAATAATTGAGTATTTTGTTGACACATTTCACAGTACTTAGTGCTATCACAGTTTATGAGGACACTGTATGACAGCACCCACATGATAACTTTGCTGTTTATGCTGTACACATCAATCAAGAGGCAAATAGGAGCTGTTGAAAGAATCATGTCTTAAAATATTAAGAAGGCTTTAAAGCAGCATCAGTCTCACCCTTATATACCACGAAAAGAAAAGAAAAGAAAAGAAAAGAAAAGCACACTAGAACTAGATTAGTAAAGCACACACTGCTTGTAACATGGGACACGTGGAAATCTGACACATTTAAAGCTGAGATCCCGCCTCTTTAAAGCATGTAAAACACGCTTGCTCACGGGGGAGAGATTCTGTTCTTCAGTTGACTGGAAGGAGTTCATGTTCACACAGCGCGGAGAACTTTAACTGACTGACAACTTAACAGAGCGGAGAAATCACAGATCTTAAGGCCATCATGTCTGAGAAGTATTCTAGTAAAGAAGGGAAAAGTGGCGTAAAGAAAAAGGATAAGGACCCTGAGAGATCAAACAAGTCTGACAACTCCCCGCAAGGTAAAGTGCTGCTCTGTTGAGATGTGAGAACCGTGTCAAATTTTTGGGTGTTGTGAATGGATTGACAAGCTGGACTATTGAGTAGGCTTCAATTGTTTCTGAGCTCAGCTCTTTTTACTCGTGAGCTGCACTTTCAGGTTACAGGTGTTGCAATCCACTGTAATGTTTGTTCGCATGTCAAGGGAGAAAGGGCAGAAATGTTTGTATCCATTAACATGACCCACCGGTCTGGTGACTTAATGGAGAGGTTTTCCCATTTATTATACAGGCTGCTTAACTTACAGATGGTTTTATAATAGTCTGGAGTTCTGTGGGGTTCAGCATTTCTCAAATCGAATGCAAATTATATTTATTACATTATATTTATTGTATATTATTAAAGAATGATTTGGAAAAATGTACTCGATGATGAGCATGAATGACAGCAGCACTGGAGCTAAATGACCTACACCTGATGATCATGCTTGTTTGTTTAACAGTATGATCTGAGATGTTCCAAAGAGACCTGGAATATTCCATTTCAGAATTTCACCTGCTATACATATTTTTGTTTTTTAAGTCATAAATTCACGGTTTAATGTAAAGATTTAAATATATAGATTTGAATCAGATGAGGTCATTTCTGACCCCATTGCTTGTTATTGAAAACACACTTATGGTTATTGATTAGTTACACTATTAAGTTTATGTGTGATGAGAAAGATACAGAAAGTGAGTTTTCCACTATTAGCCTCATTTTTAATATTAATTTTTAATACATTTTATGATAGGTGTGATGCGTGGCAGAAGGTCTGAGTAAATAGATTTTGTGAATTATCTCTTGGTGAAATATTAGGCAGAAGAACACATTTAGATGCCCAGCATTAATTTGTTTAGACTCTCATGTTGAAACATGCTCATGCCAGCTTTAGCTGAAACTCAGTTGTGTAAAATGAGTCCTGTTCATTGAGTTTCATCACGGTGGCAGCGTGTGCGTTTAAACACATGCAAGGTATTACTGTGAAGCATTTGGACTTTTGAGTCTGACTTAAAAATGTCTCTCCGTTAAACATAAAATATCAAAGCAACTTTTTTCTTGTAAGAAAAATAGCATGAGTAGCCTAAACATCCAAACATCTGATGATCAAAATGTTTTATAATTTTTTTTTTAATTATTTTTAAAATAAAAATATTATTTTTGTAGTTAGTAAGTAGTCCATGGTTAATGTGATTCTGTCCACCTGTGGTTCTTCTGCTAGGACACTTGTGTGAAGAGAACTGACTTCATACATCAACTAAAACTCACCAAATCACCAGCTGATTCAAACACACTGAGACTTGGGAAAAGTTAATGAAGAGAAAAGATCATTTAGACATGCCTAAGTGTGACTGAATTGTCCAAATTGAATACTGGATATGATAGTATCCCCTCTTTAGTTGCAATACTGTAAAAAAAATGCTTGGTACAATATGGACAGCTATTGGGTTGTTTTTAGGGTTACTGCCCAGAAGGTTGGGTCAAACGTTTAACCCAACTGTTGGTTGAAAACAACCTAATCGCTGGGTTTGTCCATATTTTACCCAGGGTTGTATTTAACCCATCATTTTTTAAAGGATTTTTTTTTGTATTGTTAGGGAAAAAGTAGGGAAACTAAGATGACTGTCTGATCTGTCTGTCTGAACCTCATATTAGATCATGGAATTCTTTACTTGCTGTACTGGAATGTGGACCCTGATCCGACTCGATTTTGCGGCCTAAAAAACAGTGTAGGAGTTTCCCCAAAGGGAACTGGTCTGTGACATAAAGAAACAGCTGGATGGGCAGCAGCCTGGACACAGAGACTGTAGCCACTCAGAGGAAACAGGGATCAGACACAAATAAAGCTGTTCACTGTTATTTATCCATGAGTTTACCATGGTAAAATATGTTTTGCATTTGTGTTTATAATGTGCTCAGTGTAGTGTGTCTTAGGATGTCTCTGCTGACATCTGTATGCAAGGAAACCCTATAGGTGTCCCAGTAGAGATTTCTACAGTCTGTCCATATTGCTGTCATCAGTGTGCTATGCAAATGATTCTTGTTATTAAAAGCACCTTGTCAACAGGAAATGTTGTAAGATAAGCAAGATTTTTGAGCTGCATAGTTTATCATTGTGAACGTGGAATTGGGGGTTTGGGCTGATTTGAGTTTAGTGTTTCTGATGATTCACAATAAAATTGAGCAGCTGTGACTGGTTTAAGCTGGCAAACAAACACCTTCAGGGTCAGTAGAAATCAGAGTGCTTCTGTTGGATTGACAAGCCCAGCAATAAAGAATAAATAGCCAGAATAAAGACAGTGTAAGCAGGAGACAGGCGTGAACCTGTGCTATTTGCATTTGTGCTGTCAGTGGGGCCCAAACAATTCTCATTATGATGGGCACAGCAACATTAAAGGTTGAATACTCACAGAAAAACTCTGCATATCAAAGCTCTCTGAATAAATAAAACAATGAACAAGTTTATGAAATTGGGATTGCAGAATGTCTTTTGAGACTTGCATGATTACTGCAGTGTTGCTATCACCCTCTGCTGGTGTGGACTTATAACTTCACTTTTCTTGATGAGGGGACAGTTATGCTTTCTTTTTTGTTTGTGTAAATGTTATAGGTATGGTTTATGGTTTATTGAATAGCTGCAGGAATCAGTTGAAACCAATGTCTGGAATGATGAATTTCTTTACTGAGAGGACAGCAGTGTAGGTTGCAGATACCCAGAGATCATTTTAGGAACAGAAAAAAGAAGCATATTTTGTATTTTCTTTTTGTATTTTTTCATGACAATTTTTATTATATTCATGACAATTAATAATTATAAATAATAATGAAAAAATATTGTAGGGGCATTTGAGGAATAGCTGTTCTTAATTAAAAACAACTTCTTCTCAAATGCACCTACAACAGAAATATAATCACAGGGGTGTATTACGGTGAAATACCGCAAGTTTCACCATTGTGAGGGCCGATGGCATTCCTTGGGTAATTTCTGTTTTCTGTCTTTGTTTCAGTGGAACCCAAGTTAAAGGACCTGCGGAGCGTGACAGTGGAGGATGGAAAAAAGACCGTACTGAAGTGTGAAATTGTGGCAGGAAACCCAGTGCCCATAATTAAGTGGTACAAGAATGGAAAAGAACTCACAAGCAAAAACAAACCCAAAAGCGTAAAGATTAAAAAAAAGAAACAGTAAGTTCCTATAACAGAATTATACTTAAAGGGATACTCCACCCCAACATGAAAATTTTGTCATTAATCGCTTTAACCCCATGTTGTTCCAAACCCGTAATGAACGTTTTGTTCATCTTCAGAACACAATTTAAGATATTTGGGATGAAAACCGGGAGGCTTGTGACTGTCCCATTGACTGCCAAATAAATTACACTCTTATTTTTGTTTTCTTCCCTTACAAGAAGTATTCTCGTCGCTTCATAATGTTACAGTTGAACCACTGATGGCACATGGACCATTCTGACAATGCTTTTCATAGTTTTCTGGAACTTGACAGTTTAACTTACTTGGCAGTCTAACGGACAGTCACAAGCCCCCCGGTTTACATCCCAAATATCTTAAATTGTTTTGCAAAGAGAAACTAAGCTTTTACAGTTTTGGAACGACATGGGGGTAAGTGATTAATGACAAAAACATTATTTTGGGCTGGAGTATCCCTAAGAAAAAACATGACTATATATGTTGTTCAGGCTGAATGAAGATTTGGCTTCATAGAATGTTGAGTCAGAAATGTTATTCTTGCATTTTCAGGAACAGATATCTTCCATGTGTATAATATGTGTGCTAGGTGATTAAAAAAATAAATAAGGACCCAGTATAATCCAAACTGGCCTGTGCTGAGATACAAATACAGTACATCAACATTATGTTATACTGAAATTCTAATTTTAAATTCACTTCTTAATGACACAAGTATGTTCAGTTGGGACAGTGTTGGACTTTTGAGAAGCAATATAAAAAAGCAACATTATGTAAATTTCTACAGGGGGAAAATATCTGAACTATTGATCAGGAAGTCCACAGAGGCAGATGCTGGTTTATACACCTGTGAAGCAGTCAACAACCTTGGAAAAACAAATACTACAGCCAGCCTGACCATCAGGAAAAGTAAGAATGCATCCTTTTTATAAGTATTGAAATCAATCATGTGCAAATCAGTGGTGAGGCTATATAGGCGCATGGTGACACTGGTCTACCCTGAATGATGGCAATACGACCCAATCCAAGCTGCCAGAATATACTGGAAAAAATCGAATAAAAACTGCCTGATCTTTCTAAGCGAACCTTATGTAGCTTAGGAAAGTCTGAATCGTGATAAATGGTGCTCTCTTTCTCTCATACAGCATGTAGCTTTGTCAACTCATTCTGGTTAATTGGATTATATAACTGACAGTTATATAAATTAAGTAGTATTCAGGTATTTGTATTTATTTATATTGAAAATTAATAGCTTCTCTTCTTTTCAAAGTTAGGTATAGTTACCCTAAATGTTTTATTTTTTATTAATTCATAAGCCCATATAATGTCATGGGATAGAGGTACAGAAAAGGAGATTTCTGGCCTCACCACTGGTGCAAATAAGACTGCCTGGAGCTTTTTTCATCAATTGTGATGGGATGTATGAATCATGTTGAATGGTGAATCACCCTTAAAGATTTATAAAGTTTCAGAATTTCACATAATAGTTTCAACAGAAAGGTTTTGAAAAAGCTAGATAAGCAGATGTTAATTAGCTGGTGTCCAGACTAATGGGCAATAGACAAAGTTCTTCGAATAAGGTGGTTTTGACCAGTTTTGTAGGTTCATGCTTGTTTAAAATTGAGATACACTGTACTTTTTTGCTTTTAGAACTTCTGTTTTCTTATATTAAATTGGCTTATTAGTCAAAAACTGTGCTCAATGATCAGACATATGACTTTCACCTGCTAGACGATATAAGGGTTGAAAAAAAGAACACTGACACGCATATCTAAAGACCTTTATGAGATGAGATTATGTGTGTCCCAGTTCACATAATTGCGCCACTTTGTAGTAGAAATATTGTGAGTCATGTGTTAACACTGAACATTCCAACTTGAAGAAGTGCATTTCAAATAATCAGATAATGCACTTATTCAAATAGTACATTGGACAAATCATGTGCTCAACAGTTACAGCTGTTCTTATGTCGTGGAAATATGTAGTAACTATATACAGTGCATGTATCAAGACATTAAACACCAATATTGGTCAACTGCGGTTTGTGAGTCTAAAAAACAGTGGCTCATAAATATCATATCAGCTAAATGGGGTTCCTCCAGACCTACATGCAGAGTTCATTAAGATGTCACATCTGACCAGGATCTGGAGGTGGAGACTAGAGCTGTGTGATCTAAATGCAAAATAAAATGCAAACACATGCAGCCTTGTTTCTGACACAGGTGTACTTACTGTAACAGAGGAGGACCATCCTTTTAGAGACCCCCACTTCTAAAAATCTGACTTTGTAGTGAGGATGTGATGATTATGCTGAGCTGTATGACAGTTTTCCTGCAGTGATGGTTGTCAGTAATTGTCTGTGGTTAACCTTAATGATTTAGAGACGTGCTGAGCTTTGTCCACAGAACAGAAGCACTTTCAGAGCTTACAGACAAATGCATGTATGTGGCAAAATCCTAGATCCATCTCCTTTTCAAAGGCAGATTCTCTGAATGTATGGATCCGCATTTACACTTTATTGATTTGTGGGATTTTGTCTGAGCAGTTTCTCCTCAGGTTCCCCATGTAAGCGCTCCTTTCTTGTAACGTGAGACCATCGGCCACCATTAGATACTTCCTCATACGTCCACCAAATTCATCAAAGCTTCTCATTTGACCCATTTCAAGGAAAAAGACTCTCTCCATTCAATTGATTTCACAACTGGTATTATATTCCCATAGATCACTAATCTTTCAGTAAGTTCCTGTTCCAAGTTCCAAGTAGTAATAGATAATTTGAGTTTACAGTCACAAGATGCAATGTTGTCATGGTTTTCACGAATGGCCAGAGTGGATTAAATAAACTAAAATTTTGTAATTTTGTTTCATATTTAAATGTGGTTGTCACTCACAAAAAAATCACTCTCAGTACCTGCAGCTGTAGTCAAACAAGATTTTAAAAAATTCAAGTCATTACTGGATGTAAAAAAAAATAAAAAATCTTGCTAGGAGGTGGAAAGAAAACACAGACGTTTCCTTTATTGAATGCCAATATAATCAGAGACTAGCACAGATAACATCTGAAATTACATTATGGCCCCATGTTAAACAATTATGAGTGACATTTTAGGGCCAATTTCATTTGTGTTTTGTCTCAGTGGCTACATGAGCTCATGCAGTGGATGTTTCTACTGTCTGTTGTGTGGTCTGAATCAGTGAAGCCCAGCTGTACTGCAGGATAAGAGTTTCTGCAAAGACAAGTAAAGATGTCATACGTGTGGAATTTGGGTCCAGAATCATTCATTACATTCCCTTCATATGTCTCAATGCTTTTGAAAGTGGTCATCTGAAAAGGTCAGGTTTTAATTACGGTGTCTAGACATGTGTAAGGGTCTGCTGATTAAAAATAAAAAAATAAAATTGGGCCAAATCCAATCAGACTGAAATGCATTTTGGTAAGTGTTGCTTTCCTCTGCAAAACTCACTGCCAGTAGGCTGGAGTGTTTTGGGTGGTAGCCGAGGTCTCACTGTACAGTCAATAAGGTGTTGTGGATCGCCTAGGAAGCTGCTATACTTTGTTCTGTATGGTTACTTACATCACTAACCCAAAATATAAGCAATGTGAGTGATGTGATGTGAGTCAGGCTGGTAATACAAAACTGTAGGTGTGGAGTGGAAGCCGTTTGATGTGGTGTTACTGCGTTGTTACTGTAGTGGTCTATAGAGTGCAGATTGTAGCATTTAGACAAGCTCTTTGTCTGTAGTGGTCTCTGTCACGCCACACTCTTCCAACTGAAATCCATTTGGGAAAAGATCCAAAATAGGGAACACACTGCACCTTCAGACAGCATGAATAATTGCAGTATGATGAGTACTGCACAGTACACTGCAGCAGGATCAGGAGATTTTGGCTTTTTCATAGTCAAGTCACCTTAATTTATATACTGCTTTATACAATACAGATTGTATACTTGTATACTACAATACAGAAGTATACTTACAGTATTAAAAAGGAAAATATTTTGTCAAAAATGCAATAATACAATAACAAACAGTCAATTTTTCATTTAAAGTGAGTTCATTGATGATTCAGTGTTGTCATCATCCAGTTCAGCTCTCTTCCAATTGTGTCTATGCAATCAAGCTGACAATATTGCCAGTAATTAAGCATCCCCAACTAAGCAAGCCAAAGGTGACAGTGGCAAGGAAGCAAAACACCTTTGTTGACAGAAATGGAGAAAAAAAACATTGGGAGAAAAAAAGACTCAGTCAGGGGGCAATTTCTCCCCTGCACAGATGAAACCAGCATAGCTATAGACAGTAGCTTGTGCGTCATGTGCAGATCGCTCGCGAAAAGAATTATTCAGCACAGAAATGTACTGTCAACGCTGTGAAACGACAAAACAACGAAATGAAAAGTTCAAGCATATATTTATTAATAACTAAATCCCACAGCGTCACTACTTACTAGAGAGACACTGCCATGTAGAAATAATTCACACACACACAATCGCTCTCACTAATGTATTCATATAAATGTAATCTTTACTGTGCTACTTTATCTGTATCTGATTTAGAACGAGCAGAAATCTGTGAGAAATAAAACGACCTAAAGGCAAAAGAACTGATAAAAATTAGCTGTTATACTGTAGGAGCAATAGCCATGTACGCAGCGCTGTGCCATAGCTATGCACAAGGTGTTATTCACAGCTCAAGACTTATTTGTTCATTAATGACGTCATCAGCGACTAATCAACTTCGAATCGACTTTCATCACATAAAAATCGACTTAAAATATATAAGTCGTTCAACCCCTAATAGAGACATACAACCAGATCATTTGTAACTCTAAGGAGAGCAGTCTCAGTACTATGATATGGTCTAAACCCTGACTGGAAATCCTCACAGATACCATTTTTCTCTAAGAAGGAATATAATTGTGAGGATACTACCTTTTCTAGTATCTTGGACAGAAAAGCGAGATTTGCGATCGGTCCATAATTAACCAATTCTCTAGGATCAAGTTGTGTTTTTTAATTGAGAGGCTTAATAACAGCCAGTTTAGTAGTATCCTATATACAAGTTGTCCAGCAGAGCAGTGTTAAATAACATTCAAAATAACAATAATTAGTTGCTGAAATTTACTAAAATGAATATTTTTGTATTTATTTTTTTTTACATATAAAAGGTTCACTAAAATAACAAAACAAAATATTCAAGATAATATCTTAATATTTTGTGCAGTTTTGTTCTCATGCAAATTTATGTTGTGTTAAAGATTAGATATTTTTACAGGAAAACTTTTGGAGATGCTGGTCAAGAATATATGTATTTTTTTACAGTGCTAAGTATGAAACTTAAAAAGATGAAGATGATACTGTAGTTGTGAAATAGATGATAGAATGGTAGCATGGGACACCATCAGATGAGAAACAATGTAGGGTAGAGTTTGATTTTATATTGAAGTCATTTGAGAGGTGGCAGTTATATTTTGCTGAAATTCTTTTTTTAAGGAGTCTGCAACAATACTACAGCAAGAATAAAAGTTGTGTACGTAGATATGTGGGGACATGTTTGAACGAGGCGTTTAAACAAATGCGTGGATGAGATATAAAGAGAGATTTCTTATAAAGATTATCTCTTTAGGTTTGAGACTTTAATCTTTGCAACTCTACAGATCTTCTGTATGCAAACAGCTTTTAACAATCTAAAGACAAAGGAAAACATGAAATAGCATCATATGACCCCTTTCTTTCATTTTAAGAATAATTTTAAGATTATTTGCATTTCAATAATGTGCACTAATGAATCAATAAGACCAGGAACATGATTTCATGCTTACTTTAAATTCCTGTCTCACCATTACACAATTGATTGGCTCACAGGCACTGTGTGTGTGTGTGTGTGTGTGTGTGTGTGTGTGTGTGTGTGTGTGTGTGTGTGTGTGTGTGTGTGTGTGTGTGTGTGTGTGTGTGTGTGTGTGTGTGTGTGTGTGTGTGTGTGAGAGAGAGAGAGAGAGAGAGAGATGGATGATCCTGCGGCAGCGGCACCAGTCGGGCGGGCTGTTGGAGGTGAAGACGCTAACACACGGTCAGACGTGTCACTGTGTCTGACTCCAGCCACCCAGCGCTGTGTCTCAATGGTCAGTGACAGCAAAAGAGAATTTCTTTAAAAGCTCCTCAATGTTTGTGCATCAGCAGAGAAAGGCAACGTTATTGAATTGCTGCCCAAGACCTTGTTCTGCATTTGGTAATAAAACTCTTGCCTTGATGTGTTTGGAATAAAAAGTGTCTCATCTCCTAATGCACCAGTAACCCATCACCTGCCGAACCGATGCTGTTTCACCTTACTGAGCAGAGATTATTTCAGCACAGATCTCGAATTACCAATTTTTTATAAAAAAAACATAAATAATAATTTCAACTTCCTGTTAGAAGGATTTAGAATCATTTCTCATTTCACTCCATTGATACTTGCATTTAGCAGGTCAGATATTTGAATTTGTCAGTTTGTTCATAGTTTTATTATACTATTTATACTGATACCATATTAATTCATAAAATAATATTTAGTATTTATTTTATTTATTTATAATACAAACACTTATGCGTTTTGTTTTAGTGCACCCAATCAAACAGATCTTTTAATGAAAATAATGTTTTGGTTCATTTTGTCATGCTTTTTTTGCACCTAGTTCACATTATTATGCCAATGTCCTTTGAATATAAAAAAAAAGAATAAGGTTTTGCTATCTATAACCATTATGTCATTTGATGGAATGAATAGTAAATTTGTTATTCTCCTTTTTTCATTGTTGTTGTCATTTTTCCACATTATACCGTATAGACATAACATTTCCCTTTAGTATGTAGATTTTATCTTTATATACTCAGTATTAACACTGTAACACTGTCCACTGAAAAAAAAAACCTGAAGCCTTTGTAGGTAGCTTTTTTAAGGAGTAACTTTCAGAAACACGTAAAGTAAGGTTAATAGTTGGTCTCTGTGGGTGCTGTGTACAGAGAGATGAACAGTAGCGACTCTTTCATATCACAGCAGTCACTAAATTGTGTTTGGAAACATGTAAATCTTCCTTTTATAAGGCGCGTGTATGGCTTTTTCGTAGGGTCCTATGAAAACCATTTTATTTTTTCCTTAATTCCATTTGATTATTTTTTCCAATTTAAGCAAACTTTATTTTTGGGCAAACAAAGGGAATTTACTATTAAAATTAAATCATGGAAGAAATGTTTTGTGATTACTCCTTTGAAAAATTATGTTTGTTTCATTTTAGTAGCAGTAGTAGTAGTAGTAGTTGAAGGCTATATGTACATTCTACTGAAAAATAGTAATAGGCACAATGTCTTCAAATCAAACCATTATTTTGACGGGTTGTCATGAATACCTTTACAGTTCTATGTATGTAATATGACACTAGTTTTACTCAAATCAAACGGTCAAATGCTCATGAAGTGACTCTCAGTGCAGTTCTGGAGATGTTGTTCATGTGTTTACGTCCTCATCTAGTGAGACAGCAGACGCTGAAATCACGGCGAGCATCACCTGTGCTTCAGCATGTGTGTAGTAAATGAAGCCGCGCATCTGCACCATTCATTAACAGAGATACGGAGAACATGCAGGATTCATATATTAAATCAACTTTTCGGATTAATAGTTGCAGATACTAGTCCATGTTGCGATTTGATTTAAGTGTAATAACCTACTTTTGATTAATTAATTGGAAATTTTACAAATTCGTGACATTCCGCGTTAAACTGTGAATTCCGTTGTTATGACTGGATTCCATGATTCGGTCTGTGTTTTCCACATCGTGAAAATCATAGGTCCTTATAGTTGTTACTGGTATGTCAAGCAGGACGTTAACATCTGTCCATTCAATGACAGTCCATTTCCATTTCTGTGAGAGTGAGGGGCTGTTGACCTGACCTTATGACCGTACACACATACACACACCCTCGTGTACATCTGAATCCCAGCCTAATGGCAGTAAGATGTGGGACAGCTTAACAGATTTAAGAGGGACTTAAACCCCTCTGTATCTGCCTCATTTACCCCTGCGGGGGTTGTTGCCACATGTTGCGTGGTCACTAATCCCAGCTCATCTGACAAAGGTAAAAAATCATCAGCCCACATCAGTGTTTGAGGGCTTATTTAATATTAGTGGAAAGCAATGTGTATGCTTGAGTGCAAAAAAGAGTGAGTTTGAATTACATCATTTAAAGATCTTATAATGTAAAAACGTACATAGACAGTAACGATGTCAAGGATGAGTCTAAATGTGACTAATCTGTTAAACAGATGGCCTCTGTCTGGGTTAACTCACTAGATTTGGAGACTCTCACGAAACCTGTCAAGTCATATTCCACCCCAAAAATCAAGATTAATTGTATTGCACTAGGGCTATTAAGACAGGTTTTAGGAAAGTTTTTCATGACAGTTAAGCACATTTTAACTTTCAAAAACGCTCAATACTGTAAATCAAAAAAATTAAATAAAATAATAATGCCATTTATTTAAACTGATAAGATAAGAAAGTGTGTGTTATACTAATGGAAATATGATGATAATTGTCATTGTTGACAAATCTGAAAGTGTTAAAGTAATGAGAATTTGTGGGGGGACCTTATTGTCATGAAAATATAAAATGGAAAATACGGAATACGACCGAAAAAATAATTTTAACAAAAACAGGCTTAATTATTTTAATGCAGAATATACTATCTTGTTTTTCTTGAGTGCTTTTGAAATTGAATATTTTTAAATTTAGTTTCAAGGTGCCTAAATATATTAACCTGTTTCATCATTCCATATTATATAATGGCTTAAAACGTGAATCACACTATCAACTGTGAAATTGGCTTCATCTTGAGATCACTGAAGCGAATTAATCTAATGGCAATGAAGGACTAGTAATGAACAACTTATGAACAACTAAAAGTGACAAAAACAGTTAATTAGAGAAGCCCTTGTTCTTATATGGTGTGTTGGCATAATTGACGTTTAAAGAATACATCTCATTATATTAAAGCACGCTGATTTCCGGTGTGGCTGCAGTATTCCCTATGGAGTCTTTTCCTCATGCAGTATTTATTGGTCCTGGATGGGGGTTCTGAGCTGCCTGCGATCTCTCGGCCCCTGAGTCAGCGTTCCTACAGCATGTACAGACAAATGCGATTATACAACAATAAAGAGCAGACTGAATGTATACCAACATTACTCAAACAAATCAATTTAGCCTTTAAAAATCAGCTCTGTGATTAAAAAACAGGCATTTGATTGAATGATGCTTTGAAAGACTCATGAAACATTTCCATTCATATTTTATTCTCATTTATTATCAGCAGCACCAAAGCCTTTTTGAGGAAAGATCATATTTAAAATATAATAACTTTGGTAATTCCTTGTGTATCTACCAATAATCTTTTAAAATGCATACATGCCTATATAAAAAAATAAAATTAAAAACATATTTTGTGAAAAGTTTCAGCAATACCTCAAATATCATTGGTTTGTAATATTATATGAAATTGTCCTTTTATGTGATATATTTCACCTAAAACTATTTTAGACAGCAGTGTGTGAATTATTGTATAATTATTATGCCAGCCATTTTTTATGGGCTCATATTATAATAGGTACTGTACTTAGAATAATTGTAAATTTAAAAATGAATTTGTTGCATGACAGTGCTACTATTAAAAACCAAAATATCATTAAAAATGAAAAAAAAAACTTGAATAAATAAAAAACCTGAACTTTTTTTCTCTGGTAAACACATTTTTCACTTTCATATAAATTTTAAATATGTAATCTAAAAAAAATGTTTGTGGACACATTAAGCATCAGCTACCCATGCATATATACTAACATTATATCTGCCATCACTCACTCTAGATGTCAGTAACAGTTATAAGCCTTTGAAAAAAAAAAAAAACACTAACTCGACCACTAATAGAAACAATAGTGGCATATTCCCCTAAGAAACAGCCCATCACGATGTGTGATACAACTCTATCCTCATCCACAGCAGAATCAATGGCAGAAAGATAAGTGAACGAGAGAGCGAGAGACAGAGAGAGAGAGAGAGACTGTCTCATTCGCTGCTGTTCTTCCTAATTGGATCAAGCACAGACTTCCCTGACTCTCTGCTCAATGTTCATATTGTGAAAGGATCGAGACGGCATACACAGCGAGAGACAGAACCTGTGTTTTTGTGTGATATATAAGAACAGAGAGAAAGAGGAGGGGTAAAAGAAGGGGTGTGTGTCCTCACTCCTCACTCCCATCTACTCATCCTTCCGTTTGGTTCTGTGCTCAAGTCTTTACTGACTGCTCCATAGAGTCTGCGCTTTGAACGGACAAGCACCAGCTGCTTCGGATGATTCAGTCATTTTCAGCAGCAGCTGGCAGAGTGTGAAAGCATGAGCTGCAGCCCAGTGATGCCAGCCCTCTCCTCCAGCCCAGCCCCCAGGTGAGTGCTGTGCTCTCTCCGGGACTCTCTGAGACGGGATCCACCCTCACACGCCTGCATCCACAGCATATGCCTTATTTGTAGACTTCTGCCTGTGAGACCATGAGAACAAACCTGGGTGACAGAAATTAGAACCACGGAAGTCTTCATCTTCCTCTTGATTAACGAGGTTAGGCTGTTGAGCATCGTGTCCGAGTCCCTTCCCCCTGGCTGGTGATCTGATAATGGAAAGAACACTTTACGAGGCAGCATGCCTGCCGCAGCATTAGAGGAGGACTGTGCAGCTGCTTCTCAGAGACAGAACGAGGGAGAGAGATGAAGTCAGAAGCGGAGGACGTCTCTGCCAGACCAGAATCTCAAGAGGCTCCTTCGGATGACTTGTCTGAGGTCGCCACGAAAGAGTCGCCCGAGGAAGCGGAGGAGGACGTGGCGGGGGGAAGTGATAGCTCCGAGCGTGCTCCTCTGGGATGCGTGCCTTTGCCTGTGGCCGCATGCTGCGTGTGTCTCGACCTGGAGCGTGTGAGTAACTGCATCCGCTCAGAAAAAATCTGCATCCTGCCCATCCTAGCCTGCTTGCTAAGTCTGGCCCTCTGCACCGCCGGCCTCAAGTGGGTCTTTGTGGACAAGATCTTTGAATACGAGCCACCGACCCACCTTGATCTCAAGCGCATCGGACAGGATCCTATAATATATTCAGACTTCACTCAGAATTCACCTTCCACAGTCACTCCGACGACTGTGTCTTTCCCCGGACAGCCCAAGATTTTTGTGCAAGGGGAGTCTACAGCCAAAACCTTTGAGGTGCACTCATCGAAGGTGCCAGTTTTTACACCCACTGCAGCAGTGACTGTCCACACAAACTCTGTGTCTCCACCCAGCCCCAAGAGCACCTTCAAACCCCTCCAGAATGGCACTGCAAACCAGTATCCATCACAAACTCTGGAATCTAATGATATTGTTCCAGTGACCTGTAAGTACAATCTGTGTTCATGTCATAGAGGCACTTTGGGATTGCATATGCATATTAACATTTTAGGTCCAGGTCTAGTTACAGCTCAAAATAGGTCTCTGCATTGAATGATCAAAATAGTTATGTAAACCCCTGTCAATATAATTTGTCCATTCATACAGGATCAAAGAACATTAATTGTTTATACATTTAGGCAATGCTTCATAGTGAGGTAAGAACCGGATGTGAGTGCTTTTGTGTAGAATGCAAGTTCAAAGTAGACGTGTTGCATCTTGTCAGTTGTGCAGCACACTCCACTGACTAAGCCCAGTATAACTACCAGAGATGTGCGTTGGTAGTGACGCAGATGACCTTTGAAGCTGCTTGACGATTATTGTGTCAAATCTAAACAATACTACCGGTTACCTGCCCACACGAGTTATATCAGACCCCAGTCACGCCACAAAAGTGCATGATAATGCATCATTGCTTCAGTGAGAGGAGGACACTTCCTATTGCCTCTGCTCCATTTCAAGGTCAGAGTCTCCACAAAGACTAGCTGATACCCTTCCAGAGAAGGATGATCATCAGTAATACTATCTGCTTTCTACTGTGACTTTGAGAGCTTGAAGAGTTATAACGGCTGGAGGACTGCCAGACATCCACTCTCGGATCTCAGATCTCCCTCCCTTTTTTCTCTCTCCTGTTTCTTCTTGTATCTCTGACACTTTTAGCACTTCTAGTTTCCTGAAGTCAGTCTAATAATGATGCAGCACATGTATCTGCAGGTCAGAGGCAGGCCCGACTCCAGAATCAAATCACTGAGGGTGCTTCTTAAATTAGTGAGGATGCTGTAACTGTGTGTGTGTGTGTGTGTGTGTGTGTGTGTGTGTGTGTGTGTGTGTGTGTGTGTGTGTGTGTGTGTGTGTGTGTGTGTGTGTGTGTGTGTGTGTGTATATATATATATAGAGAGAGAGAGAGAGAGAGAGACACAAATCTCTTATTTACATTGCATCAACACTTTGTTATAATGAGACAGGGGTGTAGCCATCTTTTCAGAAGTGAGGGTGACAGAAATGTATATATATATATATATATATATATATATATATATATATATATATATATATATATATAACATTACAAAATAACATTTCCATAAACTATATAACCTACCAGTTAACAGTTTTTGAAAAATACGATTTTTTATGTTTTATAAAGAAGTCCCTTGGAGTCAATGTAATTGAAAATACTGTGCATTATAGAAATCCATACTTTTTACAGATTTGTTTTTCAGAATTTTCTATTCATCAAAGAAACTTGAAAAAATTATACTTCGCTGTTTTCAACATAATAATAATATTAATAAATGTTTAGTTTTTGTGCTGCAAATCAGAATAACAGAATGATTTCTGAAGGATTGTGTGACTGGAGTAATGATGTTAAAAATACAGTTTTGAAATCACAATAAATTACATTTGAAAATATTTTCACATAGAAAACAGTTATTTTAAATAGCCAAGTAAAAATATATCTAAATGTTACTGTTTCACTGTACTTTGGATCAAATAAATGCAGGCTTGGTGAACAGAAGAGACTTCTTTTAAAAACATTAACAAGCTTACTGTTCAAAAACTTTTGACTGATTGTATAGGCAACTTTAATTTTTCTCTAATTTCTAGCTTTTAATTGGCATTTATATAATATAAATGCTGGACTATAACAAACAATAATGTTTTTTTTATATACTACAAACACTTTTTTCATTACACAATAAGGCATAATACGTAGTTTCTTTACCATGATAAATGCTATGTCAATTAGCACTGCATTGATCATAGACTTTATTTATTACCTGTTGGAGATGACTTGAAAAAAACATATATTGTCGCAATCGTATGTTTAATGTCTTCATGTTTCCAAAATTTCAAGTTTTTCTGTGAAAACAACTGTTTTCATATAGGATAGCTGGATGCTGTTGTTCATATTAGGAATTTCTTTGCATGACTTTCTGAGCGAGAGCGTAATCTTGCTTTAGTCTGGGTCCGAATAAAACATCAGATCATTATCCTGTCTTTTTTTATTTAAATCTGTATTTATTCACACTGGCTTTCGAAAACCTCAGTGTGAGCACATCCCCAGCATAATCTACAACCCTGTACTGAGATGATTTATGCTGAACACAATACCTAAAAAAAACTTCAAAAAAAAAAAAAAAAAAAATAGAAGTGGATTCTAACTTAACTCTGATTCAAGAAATCAACAGATATGTCTGTGATTGGCTACATTGCTCAATGCTGCGAAAACACGTTGAAACAGAAATCAATCTCCTAAGCACAAACCATAACGCACTGTATAGTTTGCCATATCTGCAATAAAATGCCATTGATACAGCTTTAACTGAGGGTGCTTTTGATTTTGTTTGAGGGTGCTTAGCACCACCATAGAACCGGGACTGGTCAGGGGTCATTATCATGCAGATATTGATTTATTTCAGCAGAGGAATATTTTTAATAGAGAACTCACCCTAGTCAGGCTGAACATCACATTTATTGTGATTTGAAGAGCTGTGCAGGACTACTATTCCTTTAATGAACTTATGAATTTATGTGTGTGTGTGTGTGTGTGTGTGTGTGTGTGTGTGTGTGTGTGTGTGTGTGTGTGTGTGTGTGTGTGTGTGTGTGTCAGCTGGACGCATTACTTCTTCAATGTATAGCCCAGTCCAAGCCACTGAAGGCACTGTACATATGTCCCTTATAGCTTCGTTCATTGAAAATTAAGATTATTCTGACCAGACTTCATTTCTGCTCAGACCGGATGTGGTGGGCACCATGACCACAGCCAGAGCTCTTCAATGACTCGATCTTCACAACCTCACTTAACCACTGCACCCATTTAGCTGCAGATGCACACTTTGCTTGAATCAAGTTCTGCTGGGAAGCTCAAAGACCCTCCCACTGTGAGCACTGTGATCAATTGTCCAGGCCTGAAATGGGAATGCAGAAATTTCAGCCTAAATCAATAACAGACAGCAGATCAGCTGACTAACAATGTTTCAATAATTTTGATAGAACATGTAGCCCTAGCTGTAAACGTATGTGGACCAACTCAGTATTGCTGCCTTACTCTTACATTTACATTTACATTTAATCATTTAGCAGACGCTTTTATCCAAAGCGACTTACAAATGAGAACAATAGAAGCAGTCAGGTCAACAAGAGAACAACAACAGTATACAAGTGCCATGACAAGTCTCAGTTAGCCAGTTTTTTTTTTTTTTGTTTTTTTTTTTTTAATAAATGGAAAGACAAGAAAAGGAAAAGTGCTAGTATTAGTTGATTAAGTGCTGTCGAAAAAGATGAGTCTTTAGATGTTTCTTGAAAATGAGTAAAGAATCAGCTGTACGAATTGAGATTGTGAGGTCATTTCACCAGCTCGGCACAGTCCAGAAAAGGTCCGTGAGATGGCACCACAAAGCGTCGTTCACTTGCAGAGCGCAAACTTCTGGAGGGCACATAAGATTTAACCAGTGAGTTTAGGTATGTTGGTGCCATGCCAGTGGTCGTCTTGTAGGCTAGCATCAGTACCTTGAATTTGATGCGAGCGGCTACTGGTAGCCAGTGTAACCTGATGAGCAGAGGAGTAACGTGAGCTTTTTTTGGCTCACTGAAGACAACCCTTGCTGCTGCATTCTGGATCAATTGCAGAGGCTTGACAGTACATGCAGGAAGAGCCAGGAGAGCATTACAATAGTCCAGTCTGGAGAGAACAAGAGCTTGGACAAGAAGTTGGGTTGCTTGCTCTGACAGGAAGGGTCTAATCTTCCTAATGTTGTATAAGGGAAATCTGCAGGACCGGGTCATTGTAGCAATGTGGTCTGTGAAGCTTAACTGATGATCCATCACAACTCCTAGGTTTCTGGCTGTCCTCGAAGGAGTAATGGTTGACGAACCCAGCTGTATAGAGAAGTTGTGATGAAGCAATGGGTTAGCTGGAATCACCAGGAGTTCTGTCTTCGTAGGGTTAAGCTGAAGGTGATGGTCATTCATCCAGCTAGAAATGTCACTCAGACAGGCTGAAATGCGAGCAGCTACCGTCGGGTCATCTGGTTGGATTGAGAAGTAGAGTTGCGTGTCATCAGCGTAGCAGTGGTAAGAAAAGCCATGCTTCTGAATGACCGATCCTAATGACGTCATGTAGATGGAGAAGAGAAGTGGTCCAAGTACTGAGCCTTGAGGAACCCTAGTAGCAAGGTGTTGTGACTTAGAAACATCACCCCTCCAAGACACACTGAAGGATCTGTCAGAGAGGTAGGACTGAACCCACAGAAGTGCGGTTCCAGAGATGCCCATCTTTCTGAGGGTGGACAGGAGAATCTGGTGATTAACAGTGTCAAAAGCAGCAGACAGGTCCAGTAAAATGAGTACCGACGATTTTGAAGCTGCTCTTGCTAGTCGCAGGGCTTCAGTAACCGAGAGCAGAGCAGTCTCAGTTGAGTGGCCACTTTTGAAGCCAGATTGGTTGCTGTCCAGGAGGTTGTTCTGTACAAGGAACATAGAAAGCTGGTTGAACACAGCTCGCTCAAGTGTCTTTGCAATGAATGGAAGCAGGGATACCGGTCTGTAGTTTTCAAGAAGCGCTCACTCTATTAGTATTATTGTGAGTTTTGTATTGTATGTGCATCTTAGGTTACTAAATGTTTCTTTGGAGATTATTTAAGTTCTTGATGTTTCTTGAAAGGTTTATACAGTAGATCAGTGTGGTGGTATCTGAGTTCTTCAAAACACCGGTAAAGGGATGATTCTCTAAAGAACTTGAGGGTAAATCGTTTTTTGTGGAGCTTCAAGCAAGTGACTGCAAGCCACTGGCCTCATAGCTTCATCAGTCTGCTTGTGTCCTTGAGCTAAGAGACAGTTTAACCTTTAGTTTAACATTAGAGTTCCCTACTGATGTGTATTATAGATAGGCAGAGGGAGCTATCTTAGATCTTGTATATATTTTGAGATGGCTTGCATGAATGACTTGACTCATATCTTACTGCAATATTTCAGTGGGACTAAAGTTTTTTTTTTTTTTACACTGCTGAATAAATTGATGTCCTTTGTTGTAACAGAATTATAGTAGCACGTTTTTTTACTGCGGAAAATTAGTATTCAGATGCGTTAAAGATTAAATCTCCTCTGTCACTTCTTTGTGGACTGGATTCTTCATCTTTTTTATTAAATGTAAGGAAATCCAGGTGTAGCCTTCATAATGGTTTACAAACACTAAATCTGTGATCTTCTGTGATATAGGATTCATGAGAATGCTAGCTTATGCGAACAGGTAGTTAAATGGTGCGTAGCGCTAAGTAAGTACATGATAGTAAACATACTTAAGCCATACAGTAGGTATCTATCCCATAAAACATGCTGCTCATAAATGCACAGCACTGTGAACTCATTAAATAATGTATAAATAACTTCCCATGGACTTCTGAACTGATGGCTTTATCGATCAATCCTGCACATCTCACCAACCTTTTAAAATGTCTTTCTCATGATGTCACAGACACATTTCATATGTTCATACGATTGCCATCAGAATCTAAAAACTCAGTGTAGATGATTTATTACTTATGGAAAATGAGTCAAAAGAAGCTTCTTTTTGCAAAGCTTTTTGTTCAGTGATTTTGTTCTTAATTTCTTCTGAATCCACTTACTGTTGTTTCCACTTTATCCTTTTTAATTAACCAATAACGTTAATGTGAAGATGTACATTTCATAATTTGGTCTGTTCTCTTGCAGCTTTTGTTCAGTGTAATTAGGTTCATGCCCTGCCTTCAGTAGATGCAGTGTCATAGTGCTTCTTAACTGATTTCAAGGATCCATTTTACATTATCACATACATAACAAATGTCCTACCTTTATCATTGAATTTATAAACCCAAAATTATGCATATTAACATGACTGTATCTAGGAGAACTATATTCCTTTTTTACCTGTTCACACAAAAACATTGATAATGTGTTATAATAGCATGCAGCATGTAAGCGTACATCATCTTTTATTAGCCGTCTCTTTGGTGTTTCCTGTCCCATGAGGGCCATATCCACATGGTTTGAAACGTTAATGAAGCTCATAGAGTTTCTGCAAGACTCAAACGACACCAAGGACATGGCACAAATGGGTTTCAATCACCAAAATGAGCTTTTTCTTCATTAAACACGTTGCATTGTCTTAGAGGAGCTGTGTTGAATTCATCCTTACATGAAGGTAAAGTTATGTTAATCAAGGCAATGCATATTACACCAAACCCAAATCTAAATCCAAACAGTGTATGGAGATATGATTGTGAAATGGAGCCATGGGTTTGATGAATTCATTATTATAATGGCGAGAGACCAGCTGAGGCAAACATCTCTGATTTAATTATGCTTGAATGAAGTGACATCTGGCAGTTATGAGTAAGGTAATGATGCCATTCTGAACAGAATCCTTGAATGGCCCAACATGGTCGATCCAGAGACTCATTTAAAAGTCATTTAAGTCAACTGCTTCTGCCTCATAAAATGTCCTTGCAATAGATTTTAGGTGAAAGTTTGGTAACATCATGCTTGATGTCTTGAACATTTAGATCAGAACTAGTAACAACAGTCTTTGAGTGATAGTGAGACGTTTGATAGTGGCTTTCACAGTGCAGCTACATCATGTGTGTTTCTCAATGCACATCATTTAGTTTCTCAGTATCTTGTGAAGCCTTTAGTATCTACAGAGGAAAATAAATCTGTCTATGTGTTATTTGGCCTTCTTCAGGCCCTGGATTGATTGCTGGACGTTTTTCTGAAACATTATGAATATGCAAATATCGCAAGTGTCTTTTCATGACCTTTTTTGGTGGAAGGTAACAGGGTTAGAATGGAATGCCAAAGGCATTGTGGGTACAGCGAATATATGATACACTCCTGAGAACAGACCTCCCTTGAGTCTCTGCTGCATAATGATATTGGTGAGATGCACATCAGTCTTATATTACAATGCACATGGACAAGGTCAGCGAGACAGGAAACACTATGCCATCAGCGACTGTCGTGATGGCGACTGTTTATTTCATTGCATATTATCCAGAAAAAATAAAGTTCTTGGAGGAGAAATAGTGCTTGCTTACAGTGAGATTTTAAAAATAAGTGTGTGTGTCCAGTCTGACTGTCCCACATCATCTGCTGCATCTGTGAATCAGTGTGTGTCTGTGGAGAGCTGAGCTGGGTTTTCCTAATGATCACCTTCAGAGTCTCATTAACGCCGGCCACTCACAAACACATTTTGTTTCCTGGCCATGTACATATTGTGCCAAAGAGTGACATGCATGTGAGAGTGTTCTCTGTTTGTGTGTCTGTCTTGCTCTGGAGATTGTGTGGAGATAACATTCCCCTCCCATCAGCGGCTGATTTCCCAGCCGTCCACTTAACACGCATCTTTCTGTGTGTTTTTGCTCTTCTGAGAGTAAGCAGAATATAATGAGCTTTTGAATGCTAATGAGCTGACTTCTGAGTATAGACAAAAATCTCCCATCATGCTTCTCTCCTGATTACTGCATGATGAACTTTGATGTGTGACCTTCATATGCTTTAAATAACACATAATTCATTACAAATACATGACATAAATACATACATTATACATTATACATACATTACAAATAAATACATTAAATACATGACACGTTTCAATAGATTTCAGCAGAAATTACATTAATATTTTAGTTAACCATAAATAATTTGGAAGTGTCCTACTTATGTGGGAAACAATGTCAAAGTAAAAAAAAGCTCTCAGCTAATTGCATTTAATATAAATGCATGCCATCAAGTATCCAAAAGCATTACATCCAGTTCACACTATTCTTTTAAAGTGAATTATTTCTCCTTGCTCTGGTGCAGTGTTTGGAGCAATACCCACAGAGAACAACACACCTCCCAGACACACACACACACACACACACACATCCCTGAGCACAATGACCTGCTCAGTGTCATTCAGTGTGTCTACACATGTAATGGTCATTGACTGAGTTTGAAAATATGGCACAAGCTCATTTATTTACTTATTTATTAATTTATTGTGTATGTGTTTTTACTCATTGGTTGACTTACTGAATTTAATTGAGTAGTATCTACTGATCCTGAGTACTGTAGATGTGTGTAACTGCATTAGTATAAGAAAGTAAGCTAGAAAAACATATGCTTTACTACTGAGAAGTACAGAACAAAAAGAGACCCCTGTTTTCAGGAGACTATATACTTTTTCTATAATGAAGTAACAAAAGCCTGTGTTGGATATATTTCCCTCTTCGGATAAATCATATTGTATATCAGACATCAGCAGTAATGTAGTGTCTTGTTACACTGGGTTATTTGTTACCATAGTTGGTTACCACAATATAGCCCATTCTTTTCTTATACTTTTCTAGAGACACTGAATTGTTATGCAATGTCATATCAGTAAACTTACAGTACGACAGTCAAATGTGGATGAACGTTTCATTGCATAACGGGATGACCTTATATGAAATGTTGCCCCAAATTTAAGCCAAAGTGAGATGTCTTAGAAGGTTATTCTTCCTAGAATTTGTTATGTGCCAGCTTGTGCCCAAAAAGTGAACTACTTTAGGTAGCTATAAGGCTCAAGGAATCATGGTAGCTGTTCTTCAGCATCATCTTCAGTATTCTAAACCTTCACATGACAAAAGTAATCAATTTGGCCATTGCAACCATTATAAAATACTAATTCTCCCAATAATTATTTATTTATTGATTTAAAATCATCCATTACTAGACCAGCCAGTTCATGCACATGTGATTTAAGAGCCAATTTTTTCACTGTATGTCTTAATAGTGAAGATAAGTACTCAAGATAAGTACCACTGTACTGTCTTTGGTCAGATTTTAGATTTTTACCTGGTGGACAGGAAAAATCAGGTCAAAAAATCCCTCAGACTTACACTGAGAAAGGGACCTGAGCCAGAAGGTCATGGAGACATGAGGAAGACTTCAAATAGAAAAACTATGCTCTTTTCTCGTAAAATAGTCAGCAATCACTGAGAGCTCCTTGGCCACTACCTAGTAACACCAATAGTAATCCATCTAATATCACATTTTTTATTAATTTTCCTGCCTCTGATTTTGATATTACCCCACCTGGTCATTTATATTTCATTTTTAAGATATTGCCATCCTCAACAGAAGGCAAGATTATCTACTTTTTTTTGTGAGACGAAAACAGAATTTCATTTTAATTTGTGTTTGTCTAATTCTGGACTAATTTGTCGGGATGGATGAATGATTTCAGAATGTTTGCTTATTTTAATACCACATGGGGTCTGTAAAGTGTATAAATAAATTTATGGTCAGTAGTTTAAAAGTTATAGTAGTTTAATTAAAACAATTATTTAATCTAATGAATTCAGTGTAAACAACTGTTGTTTTTACTATTTATTTTTATATGAAGTTCAGTATTTTCTACATTGGCTGAACCAATGCCAACAGCACAGCAATGTTGTAATTCATGAGAGTAGTAGTGTTGCTAACTATTTTCAGGAAGTGTTCAAGGGTGTCTATAGATTTATCCTGTAGATTATCATGGTCTAGAGCACATGAGCCAGCCCTCTTTCCAGGTAGGCACCTTGGTCATGGTTACATAGATAAGGAGTTTTGTTAAATATTAAAAAGTTCCAACCTTATTCCAACCTTATTAGAAATCAGAGAATAAAATTATGTGCAAATTAAGTTTAAAATGAGGAACATCTGTGTTTTCTCTGTCTGGCGTCTGTAAACATAATTAGCTGATGTGTTTAACAGCCATCTAAATTCATCAGTCAGGTCCTTGTTTAAACACTTCCACTCAAATTTAAAGTGTCTAGGGTTTGCTGATGTTGGCAGTGTCAAATCTTTAAATACTGCCCTTAATTATGCACGTCCATTAGAACAGGAAAACAATTCCAGTCCCAATTACAATGCACTAGAATGTCTTGGCATTCTGCACTGCCCGAAGGTGTGCTCTTTAAGCACATTACACAAGACCGCTATGAAAACACATTCGTTTCCTGCTGGTTATGATGAGTGAGACATCAAATATGTGGTTGATGTGGTTACAGATAAACAGAAATCCCATTGCATTACTGAAGCCGTTGACCGGGCATGTCAATAAAACGTGTAAACTCTGAGAGAGGCAAGGTATGACCTGGTCATGAGTTCCTGAAACCTGCCACACCAGAACCAACATTTAAGGAACAACGTCAGTTTCAGTTTTGCTATTCTAGACTTTCTCTGCAACAGTGTGTCATGTAGAGATTCATCTAGCCTTTCTGAAATAGAGCTCTAGTATGTTTACTAGATGTATCTACTACTTTACTAGTATTACTTTACTATGTACTTTACTGTACATACTATTTACTAGTATGTATCTACTATCAGAATAAATGGGTTCTTTCTGGAAACTGAAAGTGACATTTTACCCAAAAGTGAAAATTCAGTCATTCAAACATAATTTTGGTTGCTCTTTTCCATAACAACACAATGTACAGTCGTGGCCAAAAGTTTTGAGAATTACATAAATATTGGAAATTGGAAAAGTTGCTGCTTAAGTTTTTATAATTGCAATTTGCATATACTCCAGAATGTTATGAAGAGTGATCAGATGAATTGCATAGTCCTTCTTTGCCATGAAAATTAACTTAATCCCAAAAAAACCTTTCCACTGCATCTCATTGCTGTCATTAAAGGACCTGCTGAGATCATTTCAGTAATCGTCTTGTTAACTCAGGTGAGAATGTTGACGAGCACAAGGCTGGAGATCATTATGTCAGGCTGATTGGGTTAGAATGGCAGACTTGACATGTTAAAAGGAGGGTGATGCTTGAAATCATTGTTCTTCCATTGTTAACCATGGTGACCTGCAAAGAAACGCGTGCAGCCATCATTGCGCTGCATAAAAATGGCTTCACAGGCAAGGATATTGTGGCTACTAAGATTGCACCTAAATCAACAATTTATAGGATCATCAAGAACTTCAAGGAAAGAGGTTCAATTCTTGTAAAGAAGACTTCAGGGCGTCCAAGAAAGTCCAGCAAGCGCCAGGATCATCTCCTAAAGAGGATTCAGCTGCGGGATCGGAGTGCCACCAGTGCAGAGCTTGCTCAGGAATGGCAGCAGGCAGGTGTGAGCGCATCTGCACGCACAGTGAGGCGAAGACTTCTGGAAGATGGCCTGGTGTCAAGAAGGGCAGCAAAGAAGCCACTTCTCTCCAAAAAAAACATCAGGGACAGATTGATCTTCTGCAGAAAGTATAGTGAATGGACTGCTGAGGACTGGGGCAAAGTCATATTCTCCGATGAAGCCCCTTTCCGATTGTTTGGGGCATCTGGAAAAAGGCTTGTCCGGAGAAGAAAAGGTGAGCGCTACCATCAGTCCTGTGTCATGCCAACAGTAAAGCATCCAGACACCATTTATGTGTGGGGTTGCTTCTCATCCAAGGGAGTGGGCTCACTCACAATTCTGCCCAAAAATACAGCCATGAATAAAGAATGGTACCAAAACACCCCCCAACAGCAACTTCTTCCAACAAACCAACAACAGTTTGGTGAAGAACAATGCATTTTCCAGCATGATGGAGCACCATGCCATAAGGCAAAAGTGATAACTAAGTGGCTCGGGGACCAGAATGTTGAAATTTTGGGTCCATGGCCTGGAAACTCCCCAGATCTTAATCCCATTGAGAACTTGTGGTCAATCCTCAAGAGGCGGGTGGACAAACAAAAACCCACTAATTCTGACAAACTCCAAGAAGTGATTATGAAAGAATGGGTTGCTATCAGTCAGGATTTGGCCCAGAAGTTGATTGAGAGCATGCCCAGTCGAATTGCAGAGGTCCTGAAAAAGAAGGGCCAACACTGCAAATACTGACTCTTTGCATAAATGTCATGTAATTGTCGATAAAAGCCTTTGAAACGTATGAAGTGCTTGTAATTATATTTCAGTACATCACAGAAACAACTGAAACAAAGATCTAAAAGCAGTTTAGCAGCAAACTTTTTGAAAACTAATATTTATGTAATTCTCAAAACTTTTGGCCACGACTGTATAATTTTGGTACAGTGTACAATAGTGCTTCTTTTTGAGGCTTGAATGCTTCAGCTTCCATTTATATTAATTGCAGTAAGCAGACAAATAGCATGAACTATGTTACCAGGTAGCCTAACTCTGCTAATGACCTAGTGCATGGATTTGTCTGACCTGACTCTACGCGAACAGCAGTACTGTACATTGCAGATGTTGTATCACATAACTTTGAAATCACTGTTTAAAAGAAGAATGCTTTAAGATGTCAGACACAAACCTTGAACACACAGCACTCACTGAGTCACTGATAAACCTGCAGTATGATTCAGCAGTCTGTCCAGTAACATCAGGAACACTGTGTTTTTACATCTGATATTTAAACCCATCTGAAGGAAAAAAGTATATTTCAGATTCAGAATGCTTAAATGTATCTACTCAGGTGGAATTTTCACCCTGTGTATTTGATTAAAGGACTTTGCTGGAGTACCCTCATCAGCAGAACAGGAAAGTGCTGGTGCAGCAGTTGCATCAGGAGAGATGGCATGTTTGCACAGCAGCATGATGCAGTGTCTGTGCAGAGCTGGCGTCTTTGGTTTCTTCTGATTAGCAAAAAAAAAAAAAAATGAAATGGAACCAAATCGATCCAGCAGTACCCCCTCAAAGTGCTCACACAGAGAAAGAGACCCTGAGCGCTGCTGCATTGCAGTGGATACACTGCAGTGGCCCTGCATAGCTATTTTAAGGGAGCATTATTTTAAGACTCTCACAGACAGTACCTCCATTTCATGGGACTAAGCCTGCATGCCGCTTTTATGAACACCTAACAATTACGAGATGTGGAATATTTGTATTTTCAAATATCGATTTGTCACACTGCAACACCCTTTTTAATGAACTAGTGGAAGTGAAACGGTGTTTAACAGTGGTGAAAAGCTTAGATAAGATATACACTTTTCTTTTTATAGTCATATTATTTTTAAACTAAAATCTTGATGTTGTCCATGCATGGAAAGTCAATTTATGTGTCAACTCCCCACTATCAGCTGAACCCTTAACAGCCACCACCACTTCAACACGCAACTAAACATTAGGAATTTTCCTGGGAGTTTCCAGTTGGTGTTCATTAACATGTAAAAAGACTCAAGTACAAGCATGAAGGTTACACAGCAAAGCGATTTTCCCTCCTCTCTTTTACTCATCATTCATGTTTATTTGTGGCATGTTCTCTGTTTGCCGCCAGACTTTGGTTGCATTGAGATGTGCTCATACGTGAGTTGAATGAATCGGCTCATGTCTCTCACCTTGAAATGTACTCCTGCTGTTTTGCTGACAATTCCACTTTACCGACATGCCCGTCAATGTGAGCGCAGGGTGCCAAAATGCCAAAATCACATGAATAGTGTCTATTTAAATCTTGTCATTCTACTTACAGTCTTTTCATTTGGCGTTTCTTTCAGGCACTGAGGGTCAGTCATATGCAAATACATGTCACTTTCCCATCCTCAGAAAGCACTAAACGTTGTTGTGATGTGACGGATGATAAAATGTGCCTGATCACTAATGCTGCAGGTTTCATGGGAGTGAAAAACAACAATTAGATTAACGGGACAAAAGCTATCTGTTACACTGTCAGTTATTCATACAGCGCTGGTTGTCTCGAACATCAGCAGTTTGGATGGTAAAGATTGAATTACATGGAGCTCAAAGGCAGAATGTCTCCTGCTTCAGTGGTCACCTGATGGGTCTGTGATCTACAAAACTAACTCAGTTATGTATCAGGATGAAGGCTGAGTTTTATTCTAATCTGTTCATCTTCATACCACCAGCTTCAAATATCCCCAACCTTTAGTGGCTCATGTCCTGTATTGACACAAGTCAGGACAGCCAGATATAGCCACATTATAGCCCATACAGTACATATAAATACCTGTAGATGAGAGTAACTTGATGTTGAATGTGGTTAGAGTTGGCTATCAGTATTTCTTGGTGGAATCAGTTTATTTCCTAACAGCAGAAAATAGAGCCATTAGTATGTGAAGTCATGAACTAACTTCAGGAGGTTCTCGCTCAGTCGTGCAGGGAATCCTTTGAATTCATGGTTGAGTTAACATCAGTCCCTTCCTAGTAATGGTGACAGATCCAGAAGGATTGTGGATGTGTGTGTGTGTGTGTGTGTGTGTGTGTGTGTGTGTGTGTGTGTGTGTGTGTGTGTGTGTGTGTGTGTGTCACAGAAGGCCTGATGTCTAGAATGTGTGCTCTTATTTCCCCTTGTGAAAAAGTACAGTAATTGGACATTTAAAAAGTATGAATTACAGAAAAAATATACATAAGAAAAAAACTGTGTGAACTGAATGTAATTTTTTAAAACTTAATTACGTTATTTACAATTATATAAAAAAATATCATAGTTTATAGTATAGCTTTGGAGTGCTTTTTTGACCCACTTAAATAGGACATGTGTACATCTTATATGTAATTTCACAATTACATGTATTTTCTTTGAAATATGGTTAAAGTACAGTATACAGCCAAAATTTCCTCCCTATTGTGGTGTTTATATCTGAATGAAATGGGTTCTCACGTAAGAAAAGAGCGACAGGTTGCTGGAGGGAAGAGGTTATTGCCCCACGCCATCAGAGCAGAGATGTTATTTCAAAGAGAGGGAAAGTTATTTTGAATAAAGATTGAATAAAGAGAATATGAATCCCAGATAAATCGTTTATAAAAAACTGCAACATTCCACAAAGAAAGTAAGAATTGACTTAATTGTGTTATGAAGCATGAAAGTGTACTCTATAAGCAACCTTTTATTCATATCTAAAAGTATAGTTTTTAAAAATATACTTTTAATATTTGAAGTAGGCTACAGTTGTGCTGTCAGTACAATTAAGAGGGTTGGCCAGGTTGTGACGACTTTGATTTATCAATGCTGCACTGATGACGCATTAGAGATGCAATGCCAGATGTGACGTGTGGAGTGAGGTCGCGAGCTGGTGTAGAGGTGCTCAGTTAAAATTGTTGATGAGCAGGCACTTTGCAGACTGCTGTGGCTGGAGGAAGTGCAGAGGAAGGCAGTAGATCCAGAGTGCTCAGGGAAACACTTTGTCATCCCAGTGGTTGTTGACACACAGGAGTGATGCGCTTTCCTATATCCAGATATTATCAAAATGTTACAGGTACGGAGTGATATTATTTAATGCTGTTTTTTTGAATGCCTGAGCTGTTTTAGTTTGAAACGGCTTAAACTGCTCACATGCTTTAAACTAAATCATGGCATTGCATGATAGTGCAGCTTTGTAAGTTGCCCTATTTGAACAGAAACATTATTATTGGAACGTTGCTTGTCTTTTACTCTGTGTAGGCGTGTAATGAAGTAGATGTTTGGTTGAGAAATATTATCATACCTTTGCACTAATTCTTTTTCTTTTTGTGTGTGAAATTTGACAGGTCTGCATTTATTCCAGTCTCAGTAGTCTGTGTGTCCAATGCTGGCCTTCTCCTACTCCTTCTTATATTTGTCAAATATTTTGTGAAGATCATTTGGATCAGACACCCATGAGCTGCAGCTCAAACCATTTTAATTGCTTGACCTTAGATTGGTGTTATACCTCATTGTTTATTTTTTTCTGCAGTAAAACGGATCCTTCCTCAGTGCACTTATGTGTTGTGTTGATCTGTGCAGCGGCCACCAGCACCACTCCCTCAATCAAGACCTCGAGTCATGTGACGCGCTGCACCGAGAGCGAGAGGAACTACTGCGTGAACGGTGGCGAATGCTTCAGGCTGGAGGTCCCACCCGGCAACATCAAACGCCTCTGCAGGTACAGCTGCTCATCCGCGCCTGTTTAACACTGAGAGATTCAGTCTGCCAATCGCACAGTCATTCTGCAGTGACCATCATTTCAGTTGAGGTTTGATTCTCCGGCATTGGTATTTCCTCCAAGGACACAAGGGAGGCAGCGCCTCCTCAAAATAATTAAATAAGAAAATATCCACTGAGGAAAAATTAACAATGCCAATATAACAAAGTTTGACTTTAAAAAGAGTATTATTTTTTTTTCTTTAAATGGAACAGCAGTTGAAGCCACAGTGGGAGGCAGTGTCTTTCTTCCCTCCTTTGAGCCGATTGGTTTCTTAAAGGGCTCATTGGATGACCATTTTTAAATTGATATGATTCCTTAGGGTCTTAATGAAGTCTGTAACAAAGTTTGGTTAAAATTTCTCAGTGATAGTGTAAAACAATACCATTTTTACCCTGTCAAAAACAGTTCTTTTCAGAGCATGCAGTTTTGTAGCATTTTCCATAAAATGTTAATGAGCTTTGCTGACCCCGCCTCTCTCTTCCGAGAGGCTCTCTGAGGTTCTTATAGTTGCTCTTTTGGAATAAATATAAAACTGCCTAAAAAAGTTGATGAGATATATTCTTAGTTTGAAAAATAAAACATTTATTGCATTTGTAATATAGAAATACAAATTAAAAATTGTATTGGCTATTGCTTTTTTTTTGTTTTTTGTCTTTTAACTGTAGGTAACATTTAAAGGGGTCATATGATGCGATTTAAAATGTTCCTTTCTCTTTGGTGAATAAAGAAGATCTGTGAAGTTGCAAAGACTAAAGTCTCAAATCCAAAGAGATCTTCTTTATGAAAGTTAACACTTGTCCTTGCCCCCCTGAAACGTGTCATTCTAACACACCCCACATATCTACGTCAGTCTGTGGGAAGATTTGCATAACAGCGCACAGATGTTCACTCAAAGAAAGAAGGCGTTCCTTTTATTCTCGTTTTAGTATTGTTGTTGCCGTGCCGTCATGTGACACTGTGTGTTTCACTGTTAAAGCGAAACTACTTTGTTTGGCCTTCCAAAAGAAAACACGACTAGAAATAATGTTAATATCACGTTTATAATGGGTTTTTTGTTTTTGTCTCGTCACTCCGGCCAGTCAAGGCTTCGGTATATGTTAAGAGGCGTAACAATCACAACGCGCTGGACAGCTGGCCAATCACAGCACACCTTGCTTTCAGAGATATGAGCCTTGTGAAAATCGATGTGTTTCAGAAGGCGGGGCACAGAGGAGAAACAATAATGTACACTATGTGGAAAATAATGTGTTTTTTAAACCTTAAACCACATAAACACATTTTATTACACCAAATAATGTTCTTTTTAGCAGAATCATATGAACCCTTTAATTATTTAACCTGGAAGATGTGCTAGCATTAAGCAGAACTGAAACATTAATTTACACTGGATTAAAATAAAGCTTTATAAAACAGTGAGGAGTTTGCCTCCTCATTTCAGATCAACATACTGCTAGCTGAGGTTTTCTGCCTTCACGACACTGACAGCACACTCTGGGGTATTCATGCTTTTACTGTCCAATCTGGTGAATAAGCACAAACCTGAGTGCTGAAGTCATGACTCTGTTCTCATAAGTAAGCACTGCAGTCAAGAGGAGCTTCTCTCTGTCTCTCTCTTTACTGTAAATGCAGTAGCAGACAGAAGGCAGCACTCATCAGGGACAGAAGATCTCTGAGCTTTCCATTTCACCCATCCATCAGGGGCCACATGACCCTTAACAGACACATGGATGTAGTGCCAAGTCAAATATCAATAGTAATGATGTGATCACACTAAAGTAAGTATTAAGGTTCAGTGCATGCAACATCCTGCAGCATTTGTGCTTCAGACATGAATGATGTGTCATGTGGAGAGAGTGGCGGTGAGATCAAGAAACGAAGAAGATGTTGGAGCCCCGGAGCACACGTACCTATTAAGTAATTACCACGGACTGATGATGGCAGATTGAAGGTGTTTACCGGCTGGAGCAAACTTTTGTGGAAAGTTTCTTTTCGAAAGCTGTTTCGAACTCCTGAACCGAACTTTACTGGAAATGACATCAGAACAGTTCATCGTCATCAGAGAGCAGCCGGTCAGCTGAATGATCAAGACTGAATGAACAGCCCTTTGCACAATTAAAAATAAATAAATAAATATAGAAAAATGATAACCACAAAATCAGAGACACTATCACATAAATAGATGGCAGCAGCTCGATTAACTAACTGAGTATTTGTATGGTGTTGTGTAATGTTGTGTTGTGCTGTGTTCATCCTCTTTCTAACCCAGGTGCCTTCCCGGATACACAGGGGACCGCTGTCAAACCACAGACCCTGTGAGAGTCATAGACCCCAAACGTATGTGCAGTCAGTGAACATCCCCTCACCCCCAAACACACACGCCATCGACGCTGTTTCCGCGCTGCCTCGCCACCTCCGCCGTTCACAAAACATTGTCTCTGTCAGAGTTTGCCAGGCCACCCATCTGTCCCGCTCTGAGATGGGCTACTGTCTTCTCTGCCAACATTCAGACTAGAGACATTCCTCAGTGTGAGGTGAACGTTTGCGAGACGTTCAGCGGGCAACACCGGAGACACGCGTGTGTGCGGGGGACTTTTGGGTGTCAAACTCACTTCCTGTCTTCCTCTCTTTTCTCTCTGTGACTTCTGTCTTTCCCTCTCAGGTGCCCCAATGAGTTTACTGGTGATCGCTGCCAGAACTACGTAATGGCCAGCTTCTACAGTACGTCTATTTCTTCTTTCTGTCTTTGCTTGGATTGGAGCATGCTCAGTCAGCGCCACCTCCTGTTGCTTTGTTTTTGTGCTTTTGACAGATGGCTAGTCAGATCAGACAGTGATCTAGTTATTTTTGGGATTCTGTTTATGTTTTGCATTACATTTGCATGTTTAGTGTTTATTAATCTAGTTTTGTTCTGTTGGATGCTAGTTAGCTGACAATGGTTAGACAGGGTTTCAGGACACATACGTTTATTAGGGGATATCAAGTTTCTCTGCTTCACATCATCTTGGACTTGTATACGAGTTGACGTATAGAGCTCTGTCTGCAGACAAAATCAAACAAACTGGCTCATGATATGTTATGAACTATGGCTTTACTCTCAGCTCATCAATGTGTTTTGTGAGCTAGACATCACAGATAATTATGTCCTGTAAATGTACTGAGGGTCATTCTCAAAAAACAGTGAACATTTGTGCTTGAAAACTTTCTTTTCTTTATTTTCTTTATTTTTGAAAATGTTTAGTTTAGAACAGTGTTGTTAATGTTTACTAAAAACTAAGACTATTAGAAGTATTTAAAAATAAATTTCTGCATTTGTAAAGCTGTAATAAAATAAAATAGAATAAACAATATAATATACAAATATTAAAATATTAAATAAAAATTGTAAACCTAAAGAAAATTAAATGGAAATTAGAATTGTTCCATAGCAACTAAAATAAGTTTAAGCTGAAGTACTTTAATTACCAAAACTAAATTTGAAATTAAAGTTAAAAGAAATATTTTAATAGTTAAAAATAACAAATGCTAGACATCTTCAATTAAATGCAAAATTTAAATATTAAAATAAAAACTTATTAAAATATTTAAAAAATATTAAAATATATTACTAAATACTATAATAGTACATGAATAATACTAAAATAACACAGTTATAGAATTCCCATATTTTAAAATTCATAATTCATATAGTAATAATAATTATAATAGTCGTAGTAGTCTGCCATAATAACCCAGTATGACATTTATTTTTCTAAATATATTTGTAATGGTATTACATATTTGTAAACATAAATAAATAAAATAAGGATAATCATATCTATAAAATACGTTCAGTTTCCTGCACACAAACACTTTTTCCTAAGAATGGCCCTGTTAAACTATATAAATGACCTAACACAGTAATCATCATTTATTTCATTAACACGTCTCTGAAGCAGATCTGAAGGAGCCCTGCTGAAACGCATCAGTACACTATGAACACTGTGAACATGGCTCAGATGAGATATCAGATAAGATATTGAAGGAGGTATACTGGAGCAGACAGAAAATCTCCATCGATTTATCTACAGTGCTAAAAAATAGCTAAATTTACTGGAGACCAGCACAGAGGATCTATTGTCAGCTATTAATAGTGATTGCTAATGTGTCCTTCATAGTATAACCTCTATCAGTGGAGAAACGACATGCAGGAAAGATCAGAGCTATCAGTTATTGTAATGTCACTCCATTTTATGCGTTCTGTATTTATGGCTAAGCATGACGTTGCTTTTTTAGTCTTGAGGTTATTATTGGAAATCGTTTTTTATTTCAAATTATATTTCTGGAACCTGTTCTCAATGTACAGAGGAATCAGTTTTCTAGTGTTATTTCTTTCAAACTTTGACTGGCTCAGGTTTTAGACCAACAAGCAACAGCAGGTTTTTTCTGGACTTTACAGATAGTTTAGGTGACCGAGATGTGCATGTGTTTAACAGCATGTTAATCTAAAACGTGCTGGTGCAATGACATGAATAACCGAGTCTGACTTTGTCCGTAGTGAAATGTGTAGGGTTGGTCTCTATAATGATGTGAGCGCAGTGACATCTGCATGTGCATGTCCTTGTGTCATAATGACAACCAACCATAAGTGTCTGTATATAGAGATGCGCATCGCTATATACGTGTGACAAACCATCCATATATCTCTTAATGTATTCTAAAAGCATTCAATGATTCATTGTCATGATGAGTTTAAAGTCAAACAGAATAGGTTTTAATGATTTCTTTTCCAATGTTTTGTGTGTCTGTGTGATCTACTATGCTGTACTGTACATGCTGAGATGGTCTCAGTGTTTCCGGAGATGGTTTGAGCTGGTGTTTGTGTGCAGTCAGTCAGAGTTGACATCACCGCTCAACTGTTTTCTGTTTGTTTGTGTTTTGCTTTCTTTTCATCACCTTGTCTGCCTTGGCAGAACATCTTGGGATTGAATTTATGGGTATGAATCGTTCTTTCCTCCTAGTTTGCAGATTCGTAGGTCTAGAAGCTTGACCCTGTTTCCTTCAACTTCAGCTGGTTTCCTTTTGCTCATGAAGGGATCAAACAGCCATAACAAGATGATTGGAGATTGACATCATTATTATTCTTTATTATATTAATGCACTGGGCTTCAGATGGCTGCTCAGAGCCACTTTGCAGGTTTCTAGGGTTTTAGGCAAGAAAGTGGATAGCTGCTCCAAAGAATGTGATGTGCAGGAAGGCATTAGCCTACATGGTAGGAAGGATGTTGTTAATTATTCATGAAGACCTCTGATATCTCCTATTCAAAGCAGATATGTAAGGCTCTCTCTCTCTCAAACACACACACACACACACACGCACAAACACAGAGGCAGCTAAAATAATTCACACACAGTTCAGCTGTGCAGAAGAGAAGCCGTAATGCAGTAGTTATGCTGTGTTTAGATCCCTTCAGCTTTGCTTTGCCATCCATTCATGCATCCCTCTATCTTCAGCATGACATTGCATTCCTCACTTTCTTCCTTGTTTTCTACAATTCTACTATTTCTCCTCAGTGTTTTATCAATGTCTGTTTGTAGTGATTGCCAATGTGTTGTGTGCATCAAGAACATGCTTAAAGATTTAAGATGTAAATCCAATGGGTGGTAGTGTTTGCTCACAGGCTTCAGTAATGTTTATTGCGACAGGAACACACAGTAGTATGTGTCTTAAAGACTCTTTGAAATCATAAATGATCAAAATTATCATTTTTGCAGCAAAAATGTACAAAAAAAATTCATGATTTTTTGTCAAATCAAATACTCTTTGGAGTGAGAAATGTCTAATTGTACTTAGACACAAGAAAGATAACAATTTCATGGGTTCTTTGGCATGAAACAAAGCCATTTCCAGCCATTCAGTTGAGTTACCAAACTGTGAGTTTGCACCACTACCAATTCATGACTTTTTATTAAAGCCTTTAGCATTCCATATCTATTGACCCTTCACAAAATATATAAATCAAAATAGACTTACAAGTGAACAATGTGAAAAAGAACAACTTGCTGAAGACTTTGATAAATTCGGTCTGTCAATGTTGTGATTAAACTGCGTAGTGAAATGAGTGAAGCGCATGCAGTGTTGAAAACATCCCAGAGGCCTCGGGCCCTGCAGAGTTTGCATTTCATGTAATTGTGATGACATGATGATTCTGAACTGACCTTGAATTAACACGTCCTGTTGTCTCTTCCCCTCCCCTCTCAACAAAACTACATCCTGAAATCAGTATGCATACAGTATGTGTGTCCTAGTAGCAGTAAACCTCCAGCGTCACTGGAAACGTGTGCTAGCTTCTGTTCTTACTTGGAAATATCTTGACATAACATAGTTATTATAAAAAGAAATATTCCAAGTAAGAATGTAACTGAGATCCATGTGATGTGTGTTTGTGTGTGTGTTTCACCTGAAAGCTTCAAAAGCAGTCTGTCCTCTCTTCCAGAAGCTGAGGAGCTCTATCAGAAACGCGTTTTGACTATAACAGGCATCTGCATCGCTCTTCTAGTTGTTGGCATCATGTGTGTGGTGGCTTACTGCAAAACAAAGTAATTCCCTTTTTGAAATGTCTTAGTTTGTACTAATGTTTTACTCAAAAACTAAAATGAGCCATATCAATTATTAATAGTTGTTGAATGCGATCTCCTGCATTCTAAGAGCTCTTCATGTTTTCGCACATGTAGGAAACAGAGGAAAAAGCTGCATGATCGTTTGCGGCAGAGTTTACGAGAGCGAAACGCTGCGGCCAAAGGTCTTCAGCACCCCCACCCTCCACCCGAAAACCTGCAGCTGGTCAATGTAAGTATCATCACTGCACAATGCACAGACCCTAAGAATCTGCAACATCATGCTGATATACTTAACCCTGTGCACTGCAGTTTGAAACAGTGGTTAAAAATAATTATCTTCACACAATGCCCCATTTTGGGATTTGAGATAAGCCATTCACAGAAGAAACAGTGATTGGTAACAGTCACCTAAAAGCCAATATCAAATTATGTAAAAGCAATTAAGTTTAGATGTTACACAAGTATATAATATCCTATTAGAAAAATCATGTTATAAAAGTATATGCTATAAGAGTAAAACAACAATAAACTTTGCTCTAATTTCAGCATTGCATGCCGAAAAATGTGCATGTGACGGACAAAGAAATGGAAACATCTCTCTCCACAAATGAGTTCACCTCATCATCACATCCGTCTACTGCTGTCACTCACTCCTCCTGCCAGTGGTACAGTACAAACCCATATAACATCATGCACACAAGATTACTAGCTAGAAATTGTACAAATGAAATCAAGTTCTATTTATTATGAAGCACTTCTTAACATAATAATTTTTTTTTGCAAAGCAGCTTTACATGAAGTCATGTTGTAATTATAATTATATTTATACTGTAGTGTAGTATAAATACTATAATAGGCTTCCTTGCTTAGATGTCCCTTTTCTTTTAAGATTTTTTTTAAAAGACAGATCGACCATTAGCTCCCCTGATTTATATTTATATATATATAGTTTGTTGAACGTCTTTTAAAGTACTGCACCACCTATAATACTGAAGTGAGATCAATCAGTCAAGAGATGTCTCTGTTACCATGGACCCTTTGAAATGTCTATGGAGACAATGGTAAAATATGCCCAAAACCAATAGACAGTCACTGTTTAAAGATTAGGAGTCATTGTGAATGAACAACACAAGACTAGAGGATGTGAATGATGAGCGGCTTTGCTTTTGGGTTCTCAGCTGGAGTAATGGGAAAGCAGAGAGCGTGGTTTCTGACAGTCACGCAGTCCTGGTCAAGTCATCGGTGGAGAACTGCCAGCATGGTACATCCGGTCACAGGGGGCGTCTGAATGGTACTGGAGGTGTCCATCAGCTCAATAATCACCTGAAGAGCTCCAGAGAAACCCAGGGCTCCTGCAGAGACTCCCCCTACAGCGAGAGGTACTGCTCACTGCATGACACTCTTGCAGGATCCCATCTCTCCTCATTAATACTATGAGTTTTTGAATAAATATTGTCATACATGTCATACACAGTGTTAGGGAGTAACTAAGAAAAACTCTCCACATTATACTGCATACACTTGCTTTACTACCATGTGAACTGAGTTTGTGATCAAACTGTACTGAAAAGTTATCTCCCTCACATGTATCCAGTAGTAAATGATTACATGTATTCTGAATCATGTAAGCAGATTCCAAGAATTAAATACTTGCAAACAGATTATATTATTTTTTTTAATAGTAATCAGACTATAGTTACTTTTAGTCATTGATTACATTATTAGATATTCACACATTAGCAATCAATTATTCTGAATTTTTTCCCTTTCTAAAATAGCTTACTGCTTATATAACGTTTAACTTTTTTTAAACGAGATGTAGTATGCAGATGACAGTTGTACAGCAGTCACGATAGATACTTTAAAGTGAGTCTGTGTTTCTTCCACAAGGTATGTTTCAGCTATGACTACCCCCAGCCGTCTGTCCCCCGTGGGGTTTCTCTCTCCGGCGACGCCCTCCTCGCCTCCCTCCGAGATGTCGGCTCCTCTGTCTAGCCTGGCAACCTCCTTTCCTTCCATGGCAACGAGTCCCTCGGGGGAGGAGGAGCACCCCCTGCTGTTCCTGCGTGACAAATCCGGTCTGAAGTCAGGCCATAATCTCCGCAACTCCGCTCACTACAATCATGGCCTGGAGCTACCCAGCCCACCGGCCAGCCCTCTGCACATTGTGGAGCACGAGGAGTATGAGAGTGCACAGCAGTACCGAAGCACAGCTGCAGCATCCGCCCCATCGTCCCCCCCTCACAGCCCCACTGTCGACCCCTGCAGCTCAAGAACTGAGCCGAGTGGCCAGATGGGTCCTGCAGCGGTGCTGGAGCCAGTCAGCGGCAGTAACACAGAGAGCAGCAGCTCAGAGAGCGAGACTGAGGACGCTCCGTTTGTGGGCTTACAGAACCCTCTGGCCGCTGGATCAGTTGTTCTAGATGGGCTGGAGGGCAGCAGAACTAACCATGCACTGCTCCTCTCACCGCAACACGACCTGCAGAGCAGACTGACAGCTGTCATGGTCATCCAAGATCCTATAGCTGTGTGAAAGATGCATTCAAGAAAAAAAATTCACCACTAAACCTTTATTTTCTATAATTAAGTATTGCAAAAAGAAAAACATCAACTTTTATTTTAGTTATGTAGTGAAACAAAGACTTATATATATGTGTACAGCTTGTTTGTGTCATGGAAAAAGGTGCCATTCTCATGTAGCTGAGGTCACAGTATTTCAATGGCAGAAAAAAATATATAGTCATTGGTGCAATTTAATTTATGTTTGAGGAAAATATGACTGCATCATGACACTGGGCCATATATTCATGACTTTAAGGCAACAAGATACATTATGTGTGACTGAAGAAAAATAAAGAAATTAAAAAGAATAAATTCCACCAGCACTCCATTTCGGAATTCTTGCAGTCTGATTTAAGAGTAAAAATCATCATAGTGGCTTTCCTGTCGACCCACCACCTTTCACATTTTATATGTCTCACCTGATTCAGATCATCAGCTCCATGAACTGAACTGTGTCAGATAACAGAGGCATAGGATATGTGCAGTGCTGTGGCTCACCGGGACCAGGATTGAAAACCACTGACCGTATTGTGGCAAGAATGTTTGTGTTTAATTACACTGATAATTGTTTATGCATTTTGATATAAAAAAATGACATGTGGCTGCTGCAAACTGAAAACAAGACAATTCAAAAGTTATATAAATGAAGAATAAATGCTATAAAAATACTCACAGGAAGCTAAACTTGTACAATCAAATTAATCAAAATATTAAGGTTGTCATGCATAGCAAACATTACTCTAGGAGACATCTATTAGATCTGATTGTTTTTCTTTCATATAAATGTTTTGATTTATTACTGAATGACTAAATATATGGCTCACTTTTGACGATCGTGCTTATTGGCTTATCAAGCAATGCATTGTGGGAAAATTACAGCACCACTTTTATGATAATGACATCATTTTTATGCCTATGTTTTATTTTATTTGTTATTGTCCAAATCACTTTTTAAACATTTGTCCTTTGCTATCCATGTAGAACGTTACATTATATTCAAGTGTTCCTTTATGTCATGTTATTTTTCATCGAGTTTATGTTTGTGATCATTTAAAGAACCTGTTGTTCAGTATTTTACTGTGTTTGCATCACCTGATTACTACAGTAACTTATCTATTCACAAGGTTTTACTGAAAATAGCCTCTAATAGTCTATCCAGCTTGCTAAACAGAAGGAACTGGTTATACAAACAATACTTTTAACCTAGAGCTCACTATAAAACGCACGGCTCTAGTGTGTGAAGGCCTTTTTCCCTAAGTTTTAGTTTTAATGAAATGTGGCCCATTTTATTGTATTTATTTTCTTTATTTATTTGTTATTTATTTATTTATTGCCTGGGCCTTATGGAATCTAGCATCTATAAATCTATATTTTAATAGCAATTATAATATTTACAGTTTTTGGGTACAAACAAACCCTTATTTCTAGTGGGGGTTTTTTCCTCATCACTCCATAATATATGTGTGTGTTGTTTTGCCATTTAGGCCTAGACTCTGTTATTCAAAGTCTCATTCAAAAACAATAAATGTTCACCATGACAAATATCCATGAGCATGATTATACAATTAAAATGAGTTGAACTGCATCTAGGACACTTGAAAACAGCCCTTGTTATGTTGCTTTTAAAGCAAGCCTTTATGTAACAATTCAGGCAACCTTGAGGTTGTTTGATTTTGATATGATGCAATATGGCTGCTTTAGGCATCTTTAAACACCATCACCTCTTCCATCATCAAAATAAGTTTTGTTTTCAAAAATGGCTGATCATTTACTGTTTGGATGAAATAGTCTTACCTTTTGCAGGAATATACAAGCAAAGGTATAAAGAAGTGTGATCTCCAAATTCATCAGTGTTCCAGCATAACAGATTTTTGCCTCCACATTGCCAATGAAGATAAAGGAGGAACAGAAAATTTCCCCCAAATAATGTCATTCTGATAGCTGCATGAGCACAGGAGGACAAATACAGGCAAGTCTTGAACAACACATGCAAACAAGCATGGTCAGAGATGTCAATCAAGACATGACCACACTCTAACTTAGAACAAAATCTTCATTTTTAATCTTCACTCATGTGAACAACTCTAAAAAACATTTGGGCAATATGTATGATAGCTTTACGTTGTGTTGGATCTCTTTTTTTTCAATCTCTTATTCTCTAAGCTGTTTAAGTAAGTTAAAGTTGTTAGCAGGTGTTGATGGCACACTCAAGTCGTCAAGTCACCTTTATTTATATAGCACTTTAAACAAAATACATTGCGTCAAAGCAACTGAACAACATTCATTAGGAAAACAGTGTGTCAATAATGCAAAATGACAGTTAAAGGCAGTTCATCATTGAATTCATGTCATCTCTGTTCAGTTTAAATAGTGTCTGTGCATTTATTTGCAATCAAGTCAATGATATCGCTGTAGATGAATTGACCCCAACTAAGCAAGCCAGAGGCGACAGCGGCAAGGAACCGAAACTCCATCGGTGACAGAATGGAGAAAAAAACCTTGGGAGAAACCAGGCTCAGTTGGGGGGCCAGTTCTCCTCTGACCAGACGAAACCAGCAGTTCAATTCCAGGCTGCAGCAAAGTCAGATTGTGCAGAAGAATCATCTGTTTCTTGTGGTCTTGTCCTGGTGGTCGTCTGAGACAAGGTCTTTACAGGGGATCTATATCTGGGGCTCTAGTTGTCCTGGTCTCTGCTGTCTTTCAGGGCTGTAGAGGTCCTTTCTAGGTGCTGATCCACCATCTGGTCTGCATACGTATTGGATCCGGGTGACTGCAGTGACCCTGTGATCTGAATACAGACTGGATCTGGTGGCTAAGGTGACCTCGGAATTAGGAGCTAATTCAAAGACTGAGGTGCTAAACCATTCAGGGCTTTATAAGTAATAAGCAATATTTTAAAATCTATACGATGTTTGATAGGGAGCCAGTGCAGTGTTGACAGGACCGGGCTAATATGGTCATACTTCCTGGTTCTAGTAAGAACTCTTGCTGCTGCATTGTGGACTAGCTGTAGTTTGTTTACTAAACGTGCAGAACAACCACCCAATAAACCATTAATTTAGCAGTAAGAAATTACTCGTCATCCGTTTTTTTATATCGACTGTGCATTCCATTAGTTTTTCAAATTGGTGTGTTTCACCAGGCCGCGAAGAAATATAGAGCTGAGTATCATCAGCATAACAGTGAAAGCTAACACCATGTTTCCTGATGAAATTTCCCAAGAGTAACATATAAAGCGTGTAGAGTAGCGGCCCTAGTACTGAGCTTTGAGGTACTCCATACTGCACTTGTGATCGATATGATACATCTTCATTCACTGCTACGAACTGATGGTGGTCATATAAGTACAATTTAAACCATGCTAATGCACTTCCATTAATGCCAACAAAATGTTAAAGTCTATGCAAAAGAATGTTGTGGTCAATTGTGTCAAACGCAGCACTAAGATCCAATAAATCTAATATGTCAATGTCAATGTCACCTTTATTTATATAGCGCTTTAAACAAAATACATTGCGTCAAAGCAACTGAACAACATTCATTAGGAAAACAGTGTCAATAATGCAAAAATGATAGTTAAAGGCAGTTCATCATTGGATTCAGTTATGTCATCTCTGTTCAGTTAAATAGTGTCTGTGCATTTATTTGCAATCAAGTCAACGATATCGCTGTAGATGAAGTGTCCCCAACTAAGCAAGCCAGAGGCGACAGTGGCAAGGAACCGAAACTCCATCGGTGACAGAATGGAGAAAAAAACCTTGGGAGAAACCAGGCTCAGTTGGGGGGCCAGTTCTCCTCTGACCAGACGAAACCAGTAGTTCAATTCCAGGCTGCAGCAAAGTCAGATTGTGCAGAAGAATCATCTGTTTCCTGTGGTCTTGTCATGGTGGTCCTCTGAGACAAGGTCTTTACAGGGGATCTGTATCTGGGGCTCTAGTTGTCCTGGTCTCCGCTGTCTTTCAGGGATGTAGAGGTCCTTTCTAGGTGCTGATCCACCATCTGGTCTGGATACGTACTGGATCCGGGTGACTGCAGTGACCCTCTGATCTGGACACAGACTGGATCTGGTGGCCACGGTGACCTCGGAACAAGAGAGAAACAGACAAATATTAGCGTAGATGCCATTCTTCTAATGATGTAGCAAATACATAGGGTGTTATGGGAAGTGTTTCCGGTTCCGGTTTACCTAATTAATGCAGCTTAAAAATCCTTTAACGGATTTGGATAATAAAAGCATATTAGTATGTTATGTGTATGCCAGGTTAAAGAGATGGGTCTTTAATCTAGATTTAAACTGCAAGAGTGTGTCTGCCTCCCGAACAATGTTAGGTAGGTTATTCCAGAGTTTGGGCACCAAATAGGAAAAGGATCTGCCGCCTGCAGTTGATTGTGATATTCTAGGTATTATCAAATTGCCTGAGTTTTGAGAACGTAGCGGACGTAGAGGATTATAATGTAAAAGGAGCTCATTCAAATACTGAGGTGCTAAACCATTCAGGGCTTTATAAGTAATAAGCAATATTTTAAAATCTATGCGATGCTTGATAGGGAGCCAGTGCAGTGTTGACAAAACCGGGCTAATATGGTCATACTTCCTGGTTCTAGTAAGAACTCTTGCTGCTGCATTTTGGACTAGCTGTAGTTTGTTTACTAAGCGTGCAGAACAACCACCCAATAAAGTATTACAATAATCTAACCTTGAGGTCATAAATGCATGGATTAACATTTCTGCATTTGACATTGAGAGCATAGGCTGTAATTTAGATATATTTTTGAGATGGAAAAATGCAATTTTACAAATGCTAGAAACGTGGCTTTCTAAGGAAAGATTGCGATCAAATAGCACACCTAGGTTCCTAACTGATGACGAAGAATTGACAGAGCAACCATCAAGTCTTAGACAGTGTTCTAGGTTATTACAAGCAGAGTTTTTAGGTCCTATAATTAACACCTCTGTTTTTTCAGAATTTAGCAGTAAGAAATTACTCGTCATCCAGTTTTTTATATCGACTATGCAATCCATTAGTTTTTCAAATTGGTGTGTTTCACCGGGTTGCGAAGAAATATAGAGCTGAGTATCATCAGCATAACAGTGAAAGCTAACACCATGTTTCCTGATGATATCTCCCAAGGGTAACATATAAAGCGTGAAGAGTAGCGGCCCTAGTACTGAGCCTTGAGGTACTCCATACTGCACTTGTGATCGATAGGATACATCTTCATTCACTGCTACGAACTGATGGCGGTCATATAAGTACGATTTAAACCATGCTAATGCACTTCCACTGATGCCAACAAAGTGTTCAAGTCTATGCAAAAGAATGTTGTGGTCAATTGTGTCAAACGCAGCACTAAGATCCAATAAAACTTATAGAGAGATACACCCACGATCAGATGATAAGAGCAGATCATTTGTAACTCTAAGGAGAGCAGTCTCAGTACTATGATACGGTCTAAATCCTGACTGGAAATCCTCACATATACCATTTTTCTCTAAGAAGGAATATCATTGAGAGGATACCACCTTTTCTAGTATCTTGGACAGAAAAGGGAGATTCGAGATTGGTCTATAATTAACTAGTTCTTTGGGGTCAAGTTGTGGTTTTTTGATGAGAGGCTTAATAACAGCCAGTTTGAAGGTTTTGGGGACATATCCTAATGACAATGAGGAATTAATAATAGTCAGAAGAGGATCTATGACTTCTGGAAGCACCTCTTTTAGGAGCTTAGATGGTATAGGGTCTAACATACAAGTTGTTGGTTTAGATGATTTAACAAGTTTATACAATTCTTCCTCTCCTATGGTAGAGAATGAGTGGAACTATTCCTCAGGGGGTCTATAGTGCACTGTCTGATGTGATACTGTAGCTGACGGCTGAATGGTTGCAATTTTATCTCTAATAGTATCGATTTTAGAAGTAAAGTAGTTCATAAAGTCATTACTGCTGTGGTGTTGGGAAATGTCAACACTTGTTGAGGCTTTATTTTTCGTTAATTTAGCCACTGTATTGAATAAATACCTGGGGTTATGTTTGTTTTCTTCTAAAAGAGAAGAAAAGTAATCGGATCTAGCAGTTTTTAATGCTTTTCTGTAGGATATGTTACTTTCCCGCCAAGCAATACGAAATACCTCTAGTTTTGTTTTCCTCCAGCTGCGCTCCCATTTTTCGGGCTGCTCTCTTTAGGGTGCGAGTATGCTCATTATACCATGGTGTCAAACTGTTTTCCTTAACCTTCCTTAAGCGTAAAGGAGCAACTTTATTTAAAGTGCTAGAAAAGAGAGAGTCATAGTTTCTGTTACATCATCAAGTTGTTCTGAGGTTTTGGATATGCTAAGGAATTTGGATACATCAGGAAGATAACTTAAAAAGCAGTCTTTTGTGTTAGAAGTGATGGTTCTTCCATACTTGTAACAAGTAGTAGTAGAATTGAAGTAGAATTTACAATTTTGGCTATATGAATTTTGCAAAGAACTAAATAATGATCTGAGATATCATCACTTGGCTGAATAATTTCAACACCATCAACATCAATTCCATGTGACAGTATTAAATCTAGAGTATGATTTCGACAATGAGTAGGTCCTGAAACGTGTTGTCTAACACCAATAGAGTTCAGAATGTCTATAAATGCTGATCCCAATGCATCGTTTTCATTATCAACATGGATATTAAAATCACCAACTATTAAAACTTTATCTGCAGCCAGAACTAACTCAGATGTAAAATCACCAAACTCTTTAATAAAGTCTGTATGGTGCCCTGGTGGCCTGTATACAGTAGCCAGTACAAACATAACAGGGGATTTATCATTAACATTTGTTTCTTTGGATAATGTTATATGAAGTACCATTACTTCAAACGAGTTATACTTGTAGCCTGCCCTCTGAGAAATCCTGAAAACGTTGTTATAAATTGAAGCAACACCTCCACCTTTGCCTTTTAGACGTGGCTCATGTTTATAACAGTAATCTTGGGGGGTGGACTCATTTAAAATAATGTAATCATCAGGTTTTAGCCAGGTTTCTGTCAAACAGAGTACATCTATATTATGATCAGTGATCATATTATTTACAAAAAGTGTTTTCGTAGAAAGGGATCTGATATTCAATAAGCCAAGCTTTATCATTTGTTTATCCATATTGCTTCTGTTTTTTATTTGTTGAAACTCAGATTAAATTGTTAATCTTAACTTGGTTTGGACGTTTTTTGTATTTTCTCGTTCGGGGAACAGACACAGTCTCTATAGTGTGATATCTAGGTGAAAGAGTCTCTATGTGCTGAGAATTAACTGACCTCTGTGACGGGAGGCAGCTAGACGGTCGGTTTAGCCAGTCTGTCTGCTTCCTGACCTGGGCCCCAGTTAGTCAAGTATAAACACTAAGACTATTTGCCATATTTCTAGAGAGAAGAGTGGCGCCACCCCAGGAGGGATGAAGACCATCTCTTTTAAACAGGTCAGGTCTGCCCCAAAAGCTCGTCCAATTGTCTATGAAACCTATGTTATTCTGTGTGCACCACTTAGACATCCAGCCATTGAGTGATGACAATCTGCTATGCATCTCATCACCACGGTAAGCAGGGAGGGGACCAGAGCATATTACAGTGTCTGACATCGTGCTTGCAAGTTCACACACCTCTTTAATGTTATTTTTAGTGATCTCCGACTGGCGAAGTCGAACATCATTAGCGCCGGCATGAATAACAATCTTACTGTATTTACGTTTAGCATTAGCCAGCACTTTTAAATTTGCCAAGATTTCAGGCGCTCTGGCTCCCGGTAAACATTTGACTATGGTGGCAGGTGTCTCTATATTCACGTTCCGTACAATAAAATCACCAATAACTAGAGCACTTTCATCAGGTTTCTCAGTGGGTGCATCACTGAGTGGGGAGAACCTGTTTAATGTTTTGATCGGAACAGAAGAGCGGTGTTTTGACCCACGACTACGCTGCCTCACCGTCACCCAGTTGCCCTGCTGCTGGGGCTCTGTTTCCGGAACCGAACAAAGTACAGGAATCCCTGAGCTAGACGCATCCAAAGCCGTATCTAGAGCCCTAACATTCTTACTGTCCTCAATTAAAGTTTGGATGCGTGTCTCTAATTCTGAAATCTTCTCTGTCAGCCTAACTATTTCCCTGCATTTATCACATGTGAATACCTCATCAGCGACAGAGATAGATAAACTGTACATGTGGCAAGAGGTGCAAGTAACAGTGACGGGAGAAGCCATTACTCTCCGTGCTTGATGAAATATTCTTCCTGCGGTTGTTTGATGAACTTGTGAAAAACTGGAGCGAGGGAGAGGAGAAAAGAAAACAGCGATAGGTTCGAATGAAAACGCTAATGACAAGCTAACGAGTGCTAACGCTTTGCAGGTGTACTGCACTCACGGATATAAAATAAAAGTGAACGATCAAAGTTAATCTGATAAGATTGATCGATAATATCAGAAATATGGTGTGAATTAAGTTATATTTTACCACTTTAAAAAACAGAGAGTGATAGTAAGATAAAGATTCTAGAGAAAAAAATAAAATAAAAACAGCTACACGGAGCTACAATTTGCTACAGAAGGCCAACAGGAAGTAGAGAAAACTCTGTCCCTAATAGAGAGTTACAACCACGATCAGATGATAAGAGCAGATCATTTGTAACTCTAAGGAGAGCAGTCTCAGTACTATGATATGGTCTAAATCCTGACTGGAAATCCTCACATATACCATTTTTCTCTAAGAAGGAATATAATTGTGAGGATACCACCTTTTCTAGTATCTTGGACAGAAAATGGGTCTATAATTAACTAGTTCTATGGGGTCAAGTTGTGGTTTTTTGATGAGAGACTTAATAACAGCCAGTTTGAAGGTTTTGGGGACATATCCTAATGACAATGAGGAATTAATAAAAACTCTGAAAGGGATCTATGACTTCTGGAAGCACCTCTTTTAGAAGCTTAGATGGTATAGGGTCTAACATACATGTTGTTGGTTTAGATGATTTAACAAGTTTATACAGTTCTTCTGGATGACGAGTAATTTCTTACTGCTAAATTCTGAAAAAACAGAGGTGTTAATTATAGGACCTAAAAACTCTGCTTGTAACAACCTAAAACACTGTATAAGACTTGATGGTTGCTCTGTCAATTCTTCGTCATCAGTTAGGAACCTAGGTGTGCTATTTGATCGCAATCTTTCCTTAGAAAGCCACGTTTCTAGCATTTGTAAAACTGCATTTTTCCATCTCAAAAATATATCTAAATTACGGTCTATGATCTCAATGTCAAATGCAGAAATGTTAATCCATGCTTTTATGACCTCAAGGTTAGATTATTGTAATGCTTTATTGGGTGTTGTTCTGCACGCTTAGTAAACAAACTACAGCTAGTCCAAAATGCAGCAGCAAGAGTTCTTACTAGAACCAGGAAGTATGACCATATTAGCCCGGTCCTGTCAACACTGCACTGGCTCCCTATCAAGCATCGTATAGATTTTAAAATATTGCTTATTACCTATAAAGCCCTGAATGGTTTAGCACCTCAGTATTTGAATGAGCTCCTTTTACATTATAATCCTCTACGTCCGCTACGTTCTCAAAACTCAGGCAATTTGATAATACCTAGAATATCAAAATCAACTGCGGGCGGCAGATCCTTTTCCTATTTGGCGCCTAAACTCTGGAATAACCTACCTAACATTGTTTGGGAGGCAGACACACTCTTGCAGTTTAGATCTAGATTAAAGACCCATCTCTTTAACCTGGCATACACATAACATACTAATATGCTTTTATTATCCAAATCCGTTAAAGGATTTTTAGGCTGCATTAATTAGGTAAACCGGAACCGGAAACACTTCCCATAACACCCTATGTACTTGCTACATCATTAGAACAATGGCATCTACGCTAATATTTGTCTGTTTCTTTCTTGTTCCGAGGTCACCGTGGCCAACAGATCCAGTCTGTGTCCAGATCAGAGGGTCACTGCAGTCACCCGGATCCAGTACGTATCCAGACCAGATGCTGGATCAGCACCTAGAAAGGACCTCTACATCCCTTAAAGACAGCGGAGACCAGGACAACTAGAGCCCCAGATACAGATCCCCTGTAAAGACCTTGTCTCAAAGGAGCACCAGGACAAGACCACAGGAAACAGATGATTCTTCTGCACAATCTGACTTTGCTGCAGCCTGGAATTGAACTACTGGTTTCGTCTGGTCAGAGGAGAACTGGCCCCCCCAACTGAGCCTGGTTTCTCCCAAGGTTTTTTTCTCCATTTTGTCACCGATGGAGTTTCGGTTCCTTGCCGCTGTCGCCTCTGGCTTGCTTAGTTGGGGACACTTCATCTACAGCGATATCGTTGACTTGATTGCAAATAAATGCACAGACACTATTTAATTGAAAAGAGATGACATAACTGAATTCAATGATGAACTGCCTTTAACTATCATTTTTTCATTATTGACACTGTTTTCCTAATGAATGTTGTTCAGTTGCTTTGACGCAATGTATTTTGTTTAAAGCGCTATATAAATAAAGGTGACTTTGACTTTGACTTTTGACTTCTTCTCCTATGGTAGAGAATGAGTGGAACTGTTCCTCAGGGGGTCAGTATAGCTGACGACTGAATGGTTACAATTTTATCTCTAATAGTATCGATTTTAGAAGTAAAGTAGTTCATAAAGTCATAATTTGGTATGTGACAAATAAAACTCTTGAATCTACTGCTGTGATGTTGGGAAATGTCAATACTTGTTGAGGCTTTATTTTTCATTCATTTAGCCACTGTATTGAATAAATACTTTGTTTTCTTCTAAAAGAGAAGAAAAGTAATCGGATCTAGCAGTTTTTAATGCTTTTCTGTAGGATAGGTTACTTTCCCGCCAAGCAATACGAAATACCTCTAGTTTTGTTTTCCTCCAGCTGCGCTCCATTTTTCGGGCTGCTCTCTTTAGGGTGCGAGTATGCTCATTATACCATGGTTTCATACTGGTTTCTGGAAAAAGAGAGAGTCCATAGTTTCTGTTACATCATCAAGTTGTTCTGAGGTTTTGGATATGCTAAGCAATTCGGATACATCAGGAAGATAACTTAAAAAGCAGTCTTTTGTGGTAGAAGTGATGGTTCTTCCATACTTGTAACAAGAAGTAGAATTTACAATTTTGGCTATATGAAGTTTGCAAAAATCTAAATAATTATCTGAGATGTCATCACTTGGCTGCATAATTTCAACACTATCAACATCAATTCCATGTGACAGTATTAAATCTAGAGTATGATTTCGACAATGAGTAGGTCCTGAAACAACGTGTTGTCTAACCCCGATAGAGTTCAGAATGTCTATAAATGCTGAACCCAATGCATCTTTTTCATTATCAACATGGATATTAAAATCACCAACTATTAAAACTTTATCTGCAGCCAGAACTAACTCGGATGTAAAATCACCTAACTCTTTAATAAAGTCTGTATGGTGCCCTGGTGGCCTGTAAACAGTAGCCAGTGTTAATTTATCATTAACATTTGTTTCTCTGGATAATGTTATATGAAGCACCATTACTTCAAACTAGTTATACTTGAAGCCTGCCCTCTGAGAAATCCTGAAAACGTTGTTATAAACTGAAGCAACACCTCCCCCTTTGCCTTTTAGACGCGGCTCATGTTTATAACAGTAATCTTGGGGGGTGGACTAAAATAATTGAATCATCAGGTTTTAGCCAGGTTTCTGTCAAACAGAGCACATCTAGATTATGATCAGTGATCATATTATTTACAAAAAGTGTTTTCGTAGAAAGGGATCACACCTGCTGTCATCAACCTCTGAGGGTGTACAAGAATGTCAGGGATTATGTTGAACCTGGTTTGTGAGCCTATATTCAATATATCAATATATTCAATGATATTCAATATATCAATATATTCAATATCCAACCCGCGGGTCCCGCTTTTCTGAAATAATTTGGCTCGCCCCACAAATAAAGTAAAATTTCTTGACCCGCCCTGACCCACCCCCCGCATCGGGGACATCACGGAAGTTAACTTTATCAAAGAACCTAATAAAATATGAAAATATTCCAAATATTTAATATAGGCTATAGGTGTTTACACTAGTAATGGTCCGTACATGAACGAATATTTTAGGTGAACGAATCATTCTCATTCACCGAATCCATTGACTCATATTTCTCGTTCACTAAAGTTCCTCCCTCCACAGCAGCGCGTGAGCGCGGCGCTATTAGCAGTGCATGCGCAGCTCGTGAACAGCTCTGTGAACTGTTTCATCCTGTCAAAGAGTTACTCAAGATGTGACGGAGCATGCGATTTGTTGAATGTAGTGAACGAATACGATCTTTTCGTAGGCGAATGAGTTGAATGAACTGATACATCTCGTTCGAGAACGAAATGAATGAAAGTATACAGGGTCAGTCGGCCAGCATGTAAATCTCGATCAGCAATCAGCAAATACAAAGTGCCATTGTAGGTGCACATACGCTCGTTTTCGTATTTAGCATACAGAACATAACTCCACGTTTAATCCCCAATTTATTAATGTGAATGTATAATATATGAACTGTCTTACCAAGCAATTAAAATGTTTAATTATGCAAGAAAACCTTGTGCTTTGTTCATCGGAACAACTTATTTAGACTATTTATTTAATGCGATCATACACACACTTTAATAAAGCCAAATCAGTTTTTGTCGCAAGTAAATACATTCTTTGACTTAAGACATAACACAAGACACTCTTTTTTGCCACCTGCTGTGGCGTATTTGTGTAATATGAAGAAATGGTCACTAAACAAATCAGTGAACGAATCATTTTGGTGAACGAACTGAAAATAAACAAATCTCTTGAAAGAATCTAAATTTCCACCACTAAATTCAACGCAACATAAATGGATTTTTAAAAAATTAGTTTTTAGTGACCCGCCCCAACCCGCCCGCAAATAAAGTGCCAATTTCCACACCACACACTGCCCCGACCCAACCCGCGGGTTATGAGATGACCTGCGTATCACTACTGCCTACAGCCTGAGACCCTGGGAAAGACTCTATTATCCCTGTGACAGGTTTGATGGATGGATGGATGGACAGACATTAATTTAATATATTACCAACCCTCTAAAAACCATTAGTGATCTTTATACATTACTTAATGATTTTGTTAATAATATCCACTATAGTTATATTTTTCATTTTTTGGCTCACAGGGAAAATGTAAAATATCAATTACCAAGCAAAGTTCTACATTAGTTGTACAGTAAAAAAACAACAAAAAAAAAACCTGTGAATAATCTGTCTTTCATAAGGTTATGGTGTATTTTATCAGCTTTTTGAGTTAAATTGATGGTTTGCAAGTAACCAACTGTTGAACTGTTGACATATCTCAACAAATGATGTTAATGGAACATCTGGTACGTGGTACTGGCATTTTGCCAGAAACAGGAAGAAGCCAATAATTCCCTGAGAGAACGGGCCAAGATAAATAGTTTTACATAAAGACATTTATTGTTGACTTTCTAGAAATGGCAAGTACCAATTTTTTTGATGGTAGCTATGCTATCTGCTGTTTTACCCCAGAACAAGAGCTGCAGGTCCCCAGTAACTTCCATAGTAGGGAAAAAAATATACTATCGGAGTCACTGGGGACCCTGAAACTGTTTGGTTATCCACATACTTCAGAAGAACAGAAGAAATAAATAATTTCAGGTAAAGAACGACTTGTGGGTGTGTTAACGATGGCAGAATTTTCATTTTTGGAAGAACTGAAACGTAAACAAAGGAATTATCATCCACATTACAAAGTTATTGCTTCGTTTGACTAAATGTCCTCCATGAGATTTCGTTATGTGGACCCTTACCTTCCTAACTAAACCGGGATTTACAGCTGTGGATGTGTTTATGACTTGTTATTATGACAAATCTGGTATGTACTGCGTTTTCATTCTTCATGTTTTGATGTGTACTGCTTACACAAATCTAGCAAATACATTCTTTATAAGCTTTCCATTGAAAAACAGCAATCTGTCGTCGATGCTTGAGGCTTAGATCTTTATATTTATTTATTCATTTATATTTATTCATTTAGCAGACGCTTTTATCCAAAGCGACTTACAGATGAAGACAGTGGAAGCAATCAAAAACAACGAAAAGAGCAATGATATATAAGTGCTATAACAAGTCTTAGATAGGTTAACATAGCCTGCCTGCGGGTGACGCTGTTGGACAGTGTTTTCTCTACTTCCTGTTGGCCTTCTGTAGCAAATTGTAGCTCCGTGTAGCTGTTTTTATTTTATTTTTTTCTCTAGAATCTTTATCTTACTATCACTCTCTGTTTTTTAAAGTGGTAAAATATAACTTAATTCACACCATATTTCTGATATTATCGATCAATCTTATCAGATTAACTTTGATCGTTCACTTTTATTTTATTTCCGTGAGTGCAGTACACCTGCAAAGCGTTAGCACTCGTTAGCCTGTCATTAGCGTTTTCATTCGAACCTATCGCTGTTTTCTTTTCTCCTCTCCCTCGCTCCAGTTTTTCACAAGTTCATCAAACAACCGCAGTAAGAATTTTCATCAAGCACTGTGAGTAATGGCTTCTCCTATCATTGTTTCTTGCACCTCTTGCCACATGTACAGTTTATCTATCTCTGTCGCTGATGAGGGATTCACATGTGATAAATGTAGGGAAATAGTTAGGCTGACAGAGAAGATTTCAGAATTAGAGACACGCATCCAAACTTTAATTGAGGACAGTAAGAATGTTAGGGCTCTAGATACGGCTTTGGATGCGTCTAGCTCAGGGATTCCTGTACATTGTTCGGTTCCGGAAACAGAGCCCCAGCAGCAGGGCAACTGGGTGACGGTGAGGCAGCGTAGTCGTGGGTCAAAACACCGCTCTTCTGTTCCGATCAAAACATTAAACAGGTTCTCCCCACTCAGTGATGCACCCACTGAGAAACCTGATGAAAGTGCTCTAGTTATTGGTGATTCTATTGTACGGAACGTGAATATAGAGACACCAGCCACCATAGTCAAATGTTTACCGGGAGCCAGAGCGCCTGACATCTTGGCAAATTTAAAAGTGCTGGCTAATGCTAAACGTAAATACAGTAAGATTGTTATTCATGCCGGCGCTAATGATGTTCGACTTCGCCAGTCGGAGATCACTAAAAATAACATTAAAGAGGTGTGTGAACTTGCAAGCACGATGTCAGACACTGTAATATGCTCTGGTCCCCTCCCTGCTTACCGTGGTGATGAGATGCATAGCAGACTGTCATCACTCAATGGCTGGATGTCTAAGTGGTGCCCACAGAATAACATAGGTTTCATAGACAATTGGACGAGCTTTTGGGGCAGACCTGACCTGTTTAAAAGAGATGGTCTTCATCCCTCCTGGGGTGGCGCCACTCTTCTCTCTAGAAATATGGCAAATAGTCTTAGTGTTTATACTTGACTAACTGGGGCCCAGGTCAGGAAGCAGACAGACTGGCTAAACCGACCGTCTGCTAGCTACCTCCCGTCACAGAGGTCAGTTAATTCTCAGCACATAGAGACTCTTTCACCTAGATATCACACTATAGAGACTATGTCTGTTCCCCGAACTAGAAAATACAAAAAACGTCCAAACCAAGTTAAGATTAACAATTTAATTGAGGTTCAACAAATAAAAAACAGAAGCAATATGGATAAACAAATGATAAAGCTTGGCTTATTGAATATCAGATCCCTTTCTACGAAAACACCTTTTGTAAATAATATGATCACTGATCATAATATAGATGTACTCTGTTTGACAGAAACCTGGCTAAAACCTGATGATTACATTATTTTAAATGAGTCCACCCCCCAAGATTACTGTTATAAACATGAGCCACGTCTAAAAGGCAAAGGTGGAGGTGTTGCTTCAATTTATAACAACGTTTTCAGGATCTCTCAGAGAGCAGGCTACAAGTATAACTCGTTTGAAGTAATGGTACTTCATATAACATTATCCAAAGAAACAAATGTTAATGATAAATCCTCTGTTATGTTTGTACTGGCTACTGTATACAGGCCACCAGGGCACCATACAGACTTTATTAAAGAGTTTGGTGATTTTACATCCGAGTTAGTTCTGGCTGCAGATAAACTTTTAATAGTTGGTGATTTTAATATCCATGTTGATAATGAAAACGATGCATTGGGATCAGCATTTATAGACATTCTGAACTCTATTGGTGTTAGACAACACGTTTCAGGACCTACTCATTGTCGAAATCATACTCTAGATTTAATACTGTCACATGGAATTGATGTTGATGGTGTTGAAATTATTCAGCCAAGTGATGATATCTCAGATCATTATTTAGTTTTGTGCAAACTTCATATAGCCAAAATTGTAAATTCTACTTCTTGTTACAAGTATGGAAGAACCATCACTTCTACCACAAAAGACTGCTTTTTAAGTTATCTTCCTGATGTATCCAAATTCCTTAGCATATCCAAAACCTCAGAACAACTTGATGATGTAACAGAAACTATGGACTCTCTCTTTTCTAGCACTTTAAATAAAGTTGCTCCTTTACGCTTAAGGAAGGTTAAGGAAAACAGTTTGACACCATGGTATAATGAGCATACTCGCACCCTAAAGAGAGCAGCCCGAAAAATGGAGCGCAGCTGGAGGAAAACAAAACTAGAGGTATTTCGTATTGCTTGGCGGGAAAGTAACATATCCTACAGAAAAGCATTAAAAACTGCTAGATCCGATTACTTTTCTTCTCTTTTAGAAGAAAACAAACATAACCCCAGGTATTTATTCAATACAGTGGCTAAATTAACGAAAAATAAAGCCTCAACAAGTGTTGACATTTCCCAACACCACAGCAGTAATGACTTTATGAACTACTTTACTTCTAAAATCGATACTATTAGAGATAAAATTGCAACCATTCAGCCGTCAGCTACAGTATCACATCAGACAGTGCACTATAGACCCCCTGAGGAACAGTTCCATTCATTCTCTACCATAGGAGAGGAAGAATTGTATAAACTTGTTAAATCATCTAAACCAACAACATGTATGTTAGACCCTATACCATCTAAGCTCCTGAAAGAGGTGCTTCCAGAAGTCATAGATCCTCTTCTGACTATTATTAATTCCTCATTGTCATTAGGACATGTCCCCAAAACCTTCAAACTGGCTGTTATTAAGCCTCTCATCAAAAAACCACAACTTGACCCCAAAGAACTAGTTAATTATAGACCAATCTCGAATCTCCCTTTTCTGTCCAAGATACTAGAAAAGGTGGTATCCACACAATTATATTCCTTCTTAGAGAAAAATGGTATATGTGAGGATTTCCAGTCAGGATTTAGACCGTATCATAGTACTGAGACTGCTCTCCTTAGAGTTACAAATGATCTGCTCTTATCATCTGATCGTGGGTGTATCTCTCTATTAGTTTTATTGGATCTTAGTGCTGCGTTTGACACAATTGACCACAACATTCTTTTGCATAGACTTGAATACTTTGTTGGCATCAGTGGAAGTGCATTAGCATGGTTTAAATCGTACTTATATGACCGCCATCAGTTCGTAGCAGTGAATGAAGATGTATCCTATCGATCACAAGTGCAGTATGGAGTACCTCAAGGCTCAGTACTAGGGCCGCTACTCTTCACGCTTTATATGTTACCCTTGGGAGATATCATCAGGAAACATGGTGTTAGCTTTCACTGTTATGCTGATGATACTCAGCTCTATATTTCTTCGCAGCCCGGTGAAACACACCAATTTGAAAAACTAATGGATTGCATAGTCGATATAAAAAACTGGATGACGAGTAATTTCTTACTGCTAAATTCTGAAAAAACAGAGGTGTTAATTATAGGACCTAAAAACTCTGCTTGTAATAACCTAGAACACTGTCTAAGACTTGATGGTTGCTCTGTCAATTCTTCGTCATCAGTTAGGAACCTAGGTGTGCTATTTGATCGCAATCTTTCCTTAGAAAGCCACGTTTCTAGCATTTGTAAAACTGCATTTTTCCATCTCAAAAATATATCTAAATTACGGCCTATGCTCTCAATGTCAAATGCAGAAATGTTAATCCATGCATTTATGACCTCAAGGTTAGATTATTGTAATGCTTTATTGGGTGGTTGTTCTGCACGCTTAGTAAACAAACTACAGCTAGTCCAAAATGCAGCAGCAAGAGTTCTTACTAGAACCAGGAAGTATGACCATATTAGCCCGGTCCTGTCAACACTGCACCGGCTCCCTATCAAGCATCGCATAGATTTTAAAATATTGCTTATTACTTATAAAGCCCTAAATGGTTTAGCACCTCAGTATTTGAATGAGCTCCTTTTACATTATAATCCTCTACGTCCGCTACGTTCTCAAAACTCAGGCAATTTGATAATACCTAGAATATCAAAATCAACTGCAGGCGGCAGATCCTTTTCCTATTTGGCGCCCAAACTCTGGAATAACCTACCTAACATTGTTGGGGAGGCAGACACACTCTTGCAGTTTAAATCTAGATTAAAGACCCATCTCTTTAACCTGGCATACACATAACATACTAATATGCTTTTATTATCCAAATCCGTTAAAGGATTTTTAGGCTGCATTAATTAGGTAAACCGGAACCGGAAACACTTCCCATAACAACCTATGTACTTGCTACATCATTAGAAGAATGGCATCTACACTAATATTTGTCTGTTTCTCTCTTGTTCCGAGGTCACCGTGGCCACCAGATCCAGTCTGTGTCCAGATCAGAGGGTCACTGCAGTCACCCGGATCCAGTACGTATCCAGACCAGATGGTGGATCATCACCTAGAAAGGACCTCTACATCCCTGAAAGACAGCGGAGACCAGGACAACTAGAGCCCCAGATACAGATCCCCTGTAAAGACCTTGTCTCAGAGGAGCACCAGGACAAAACCACAGGAAACAGATGATTCTTCTGCACAATCTGACTTTGCTGCAGCCTGGAATTGAACTACTGGTTTTGTCTGGTCAGAGGAGAACTGGCCCCCCAACTGAGCCTGGTTTCTCCCAAGGTTTTTTTCTCCATTCTGTCACCGATGGAGTTTCGGTTCCTTGCCGCTGTCGCCTCTGGTTTGCTTAGTTGGGGACACTTCATCTACAGCGATATCGTTGACTTGATTGCAAATAAATGCACAGACACTATTTAACTGAACAGAGATGACATAACTGAATCCAATGATGAACTGCCTTTAACTATCATTTTTGCATTATTGACACTGTTTTCCTAATGAATGTTGTTCAGTTGCTTTGACGCAATGTATTTTGTTTAAAGCGCTATATAAATAAAGGTGACATTGACATTGACATTGACACAGTACACGTAGCATGGGATTTTAAATAATAAAAATAAATAAAAATTAAAAAATAACCGATAGAATTAAAAAAAAGAATAGAGCAAGCTAGTGTTAGAGATCTTTTCACATACACACACACACACACACACATATAATTGCATAATAAATAAAAAGAAAATAGAATACAAAAAGATTAGAAAGGTAGGTAGAGTTGTGCTGCATGTTTCGAAAGAAAGGGCTTGATCTTCTTGATGTTGAATAAAGCAAATCTGCAGGATCGGACAGTTTTAGCAATGTGGTCTGAGAAAGTCAGCTGATCATCAATCATAACTCCAAGGCTTCTAGCTGTTTTTGAAGGAGTTATGGTTGATGTGCCTAACTTGATGGTGAAATTGTGATGAAACGATGGGTTTGCTGGAATCACAAGCAGTTCTGTCTTGGCAAGGTTGAGTTGAAGGTGATGGTCCATCATCCAGAAAGAAATGTCTGTTAGACAAGCTGAGATGCGAATAGCAACCGTCGGATCATCAGGATGGAATGAGAGGTAGAGTTGAGTGTCATCAGCATAGCAGTGGTATGAAAAGCCATGTTTCTGAATGACAGAACCTAATGATGCCATGTAGACAGAGAAGTGGTCCAAGAACTGAGCCCTGAGGCACCCCAGTAGTTAGATGTTGTGACTTGGACACCTCACCTCTCCAAGATACTTTGAAGGACCTATCTGATAGGTAGGACTCAAACCATTGAAGTGTGGTTCCTGAGATGCCTTTTGCCAGTAGGGTTGATAGGAGGATCTGGTGGTTAACCGTGTCAAAAGCAGCGGACAGATCAAGCAGGATAAGTACTGAAGAATTGCATTCTGCTCTTGCCAGTCTTAGAGCTTCAACAACTGAGAGCAAGGCCGTCTCAGTTGAATGCCCACTTCTGAAGCCAGATTGGTTGCTGTCAAGGAGGTTGTTGTTTGTGAGAAATGTAGAGACTTGGTTGAACACAGCTCGTTCAAGTGTTTTTGCAATGAAAGGAAGAAGGGAAACTGGTCTGTAGTTCTCTAAAAGAGATGGGTTGAGGTTGGGTTTCTTAAGTAGTGGAGTTATACGTGCCTGTCTAAACGATGAGGGAAAAACACCAGTGTGGAGGGATGTGTTGATGATGTGTGTGAGTCAGTGTTGGGGAGTAACTAGTTACATGTAACGGCGTTACGTAATTTAATTACAAAATTATTGTAACTGTAATTAGTTACAGTTACTAAGAAAAAATGAGTAATTAAATTACAGTTACTTATGAAATTTTTAATGATTACAAAGGGGATTACATTTGAATATTTACACACATCCACATACAGATTTAACTGATGTCTTTCCCAAATTGCACTGACTATTCTGAGACATACCGCCCTAATAATTTCCAGGATGCGGAAATACAGTCTGGTTCGTAGAATCCAGTCATAACAACGAAATGCCTAACGCGGACGGAATATGCCACATTTTGGATGACTAAATCAAAAGTAGGTCAGTACACTTGAATCAAAACATGACATGGACTAGTGTCTGTGAATATTAAGCCCCAAAAATGCAATATATGACTTGCACATTCTGCGTGTCTGTGGAAATCAGGCGCGGACTGGACACCGGGAGAACCGGGACAATTCCCGGTGGCCTGGCAGCCGATTTGGCCCGCTATTTAATATCATTATTGTATAATTGCCTGCCGAATGTACTAAAGCGATCCTTTGTGAATCCGCCATTTGATAATTAAATCTCTAATAAGTCATGAATTGTTAGTCATGACTCGAGCGCTCTCCGCGCCTCCGCCAAACGATTTGGATCAGACTCAGAGTAATCAATGCGAGAGAGAGAGAGAGAGAGAGAGAGAGAGAATAGAGTGGACTGCTGGAACAGAGAAGCAGAACTCCTGTTCAGGGTTTCAGGTCAGTTTAATCTGTAAAGATGCTTTTTTGTCTTTGTTTTTTTATTTATTTAATCAAGCAGCAGCACGTTGCTCATCAGTCATCACTCAAAATACTATATAAAGGACATCATTATTATCTGTTGTAATGTTACAGTAGTAATTTAGCTGAAAAAAATTCAGATTTTTTTTATAGGTTTAGGGGGAGCTACGACAGACAACAACACAACCCTTACGAAAATTAACATTTTAATATTTAACTATAAATCCAGAGAAAATGGTTACTATTGTTTAGCTCTGATAACCAAAAATGTAAAATTATTTTACAAATGTATTTATTTAAAAATAAATACAAATCCATTTGCAAAAAAAAAAAAGGTTATTTTACTTTTATATAGGCAAATAAAAGCATGTTAAACTTTTGTAAGGAAAAAACATGACTCGTGTACAGTATTAGGATTTTTCTATAAAGATATTGTAGTATTGTAGAGTATTGTATTGTAAAGTTTAGTTTTGTTCAATCTTGAGTATTAAAGTCACGAGAGAGATGGATAACAGGGCAAAATTAAGAGACTGAAGAGAAAAATGGAAATGAAGGTGCAGTTCAGGAGAGAACTTTTAATTATTTTGCATGTCCCCAAATTAAAGATTTAAACCTTTTTTTATGTCAGGTCCAAACAAAAAATAGTTTTGTCCATGAATTTGTTTGTATGAGTTTGAATTTTCCAGTCTGAATTTTTTCCCAGTCCGCCCCTCCTGTAAATGAATGGCAAAGACATGTTTTCATTTACTACACATAGGTCTACTGAAGCTCGCAGTGTTTTCAACCTCTGCCGCCTCAATATTCCTCATAATTCCTAAAACTGCTCTGTGTCACTTCATGTGCATTTTACTTATTTTAGGAAAACTATCATCATATACAAAGAGACAGCAGTTTAAAAAAAACACCAATATTTCAGGAGTTTATTACACAGAATACGTCACATGCTTATTAGATAACTGTATTTAAGTTGATGTATATGCTTTTATTTATTATTCTTTAATTTTCACAAATTTATAAAAGTAATCAAAAAGTACTCAAAAGTAATTAGTTACATTACTTTAATAAAGTAATTGAAAAAGTTACACTACTATTACATTTTAAACAGGGTAACTTGTAATCTGTAACCTATTACATTTCCAAAGTAACCTTCCCAACACTGGTGTGAGTGCAGGTACAACTGCAGGAGAAATGGCTTGAAGGAGATGAGATGGAATAGGATCAAGCGGGCAAGTAGTAGGGTGATTAGAAAGGATGAGTTTTGAGACTTCTGCCTCAGAGAGTAAAGAGAAGGATGTAAATGAGTGTATGTTTGCTGGTGATATGAGCTTGACTGATTGTGGTGTGGAAAATTGTGCACTAATGTGTTTAATTTTATTAATGAAAAACGTTGCAAAGTCGTCAGCTATTAGAGATGAAGCAGGAGGTGGAGGAGGAGGACAAAGAAGTGAGGAAAATGTTTTAAAAAGCATGCGAGAGTTAGACGTGTTGTTAATTTTGTTATGGTAATATGTCATTTTAGCAGTGGAGACATCAGCAGAGAAGGAAGATAGGAGTGACTGATACATATTAAGGTCAGTAGTATTTTTGGATTTGCGCCACACCCTTTCAGCAGCTCTAAGCTTAGAACGGTGTTCGCGTAGAACATCAGATAACCAAGGGGCAGAAGGGGTGTTACGGGCTGGTCTGGAAGATAAGGGACAAACAGTGTCTAAACAAGATGACTGAGAGTGGAGCAGAAAGTATCAGTAGCACTGTTAGCATCCAAAGATGCAAACAGTTTAGGGGAAGGAAGTGAAGATGAAACCATTGCAGAAAGCCGGGAGGGTGAAAATGTGCGTAGGTTACGTCGAAAGATGACATGTGGAGCGGTAAGTGATGTGTCAGGGATCATGTTGAGGTTAAGAGTGAGGAGGAAGTCATCCGACGTGTGCAGTGGAGTAACCAGAACATGATCAGTAGAGCAGTGTCGTGTATAAATAAGGTCCAGTTGGTTGCCTGATTTGTGAGTAACAGTAGTTGACACTCGGTTGAGATCAAAAGAGGCAAGCAGATTGTGGAAATCAGCAAACAGAGGTTTATCTAGATGGATGTTGAAATCTCCAAGCATAACTAGGGGAGTACCATCCTCAGAAAAGGTTGAGAGCAACACATCTAATTCATCCAAAAAGTTACCCAGTGGTCCTGGGAGTCGATGTATTTTAAAAGGGTAGGTAACAGTAACTGAATGAGATTCAAAGGAGCTGTTGATACCAAAAGATGGTAAAGAATTAAATTTCCAATCATTAGAGATGAGCAGACCAGTACCGCCACCTCTTCCAGTCAAACGGGGGGAGTGGGAAAATGAGAAATTATTGGAGAGTGCTGCAGGTGTAGCAGTGTCCTCTGGTTTGATCCAGCTCTCTGTTAGGGCCATGAGATTAAGCTTTGAATGACTAATAATAGAAGTAATGAAATCAGCTTTGTTTACAGAAGACTGGCAATTCCAGAGACCAATAGAAAAAGAAAGTAGTGTATTAGCAGATATAGGCAAAGTGTGCAGATTGTTAAGATTGCGCTGTCTACATTGTGTGATGTGTGGTTTGCGAGTGGTAGTGATAGTAGGGATCTGGAAACACATAGTAAGATTTGGTTATAAACAAAAAACAACTGAAATAGAAATGAAACAAGGAGAAGGAAAAAGAGAATAATTATTATTAATTAATTAATAATAATCTTTATAATGATATATAGTTTCTCAAGATTAAATTTGTCCCGTTTCATTTAATCTATTCATAAACATTGACACGTGCAAACAAGGAGAGTTCAGTGCGCCCGCGTCTGGGTGCGGCTTAACAGGTTAAGTAAGTCCTCTGTGAGCAACTGAAATGCTTCTCTGCAAACTGCGTGTTCATCATTAGTTGGACAGACCCATTGATAACATTCCCATTCAGCCCTACATCTGAAGAGCCTCTTGTTTTCAAAGGGCGGGCAGACTTGAGCCACTCAGGTTTACTGAACGCTGCGTTCCATGTGAAAGAGCCTTAACAGAGCGTGTTGAGACTCCGTCACTATGGAAACAAAGACACCAAAATGCAATTGCACAAATGAACTTCTCTTATACTTCTTATGAAATTTATTTAATTATAATTGCTTTAAGTATTATCCGCCCTGCAAAATGGAGCCAGTGCAGAGTTGACAAAACCAGGCTAATACTTCCTGGTACTAGTAGGAATTCTAGCTGCTGCATTTTGAACCAGCTGTAATTTGTTTATTAATCACACAGAGCAACCACCAAATAAAGCATACAATAATCTAACCTTGAGGTATTGAACGCATGAGTTAACTCTTCTGCATTTGACATTGAGAGCATAGGTCATAATTTAGATGGCTTTCGAGGGAAAGATTGCTATCAAATAGCACATCTAGGTTCCTAACTGATGATGAAGAATTAACAGAGATGCCATTAAGAGTTAGACAGTGTTTTAGATTATTACACACAGAGGTTTTTGGTTCAATAATTAAAACCTCTGTTTTTTCAGAATTTAGCAGTAGGAAATAAGTAGGTGGAGGAGAGTGAATGACCAGCGCTGAGGTGAGACCCTCGAGCAAGACAAAGAATCTCCAACTGCTCCCCGGGTGCGGCAGCAAAAATGGCTGCCCACTGCTCCAGGTGTGTGTTTACAGTGTGTGTGTCTTCACTACTCACTGCTATGTGTGCACTTGGATTGGTAAAATGCAGAACACAAATTCAGAATATGGGAAACCATACTTTAACAAGAACACTCATGCTTTAAAAGCCTGTAAAATGAAGCACAGCTGGGTGAAAATTAATAAAAACTAGAGGTATTTCATATTGCATGGTGGAAAATAACTTCTACTTATAGAAAAACTCTAAAAACTGCTAGATCTACTTACTTTTTGTCACTCTTAGAAGAGAACAAACACAGCCCCAAGCATTTATCCAATACAGTGCCTAAATTATCAAAAAAATAAAGCATCCACGGACACAAAGACACAGAGTTATGACTTCATAAACTTCTTTACTTCCAAGATAGATACTATAAGAAATTTAATTATTAACATGCAGATGTCAGCCACTTTATTGCATCAGATAATGCACTAGATCTCCTAAAAAACAATTACACTCATTCTCTAAGATAGGACTGGAGGAATTGTTTAACCTTGACAAATCATCAAAACCTACAACATCTATGTTAGAAGCTATTTTATCTAAGCTACTTTAAAGTGGTGCTTCCAGAAGTGGTGCTTCTCAATATTATTAATTAATCATTGTCTTTAGGATATGTCCCAAAAACCTTCAAATTAGCTGTTATTAAGCCTCTCATTAAAAAAAAAACTTGATTCTAGAGAATTAGTTCATTACAGACCAATCTCAAATCTCCCTTTTCTGTCAAAATACTAGAAAAAGTAGTATCATCTCAGCTATGTTCCTTTCTCAGAGAGAATTGGTATCTCTGAGAATTTCAAGTCAGAATTTGGACTGTATCATAGTACTGAGACTGCTCTCATCAGAGTTACAAAGGATCATCAGCGTAGCGTGGTTGCTTCATTCATGACTTCAAGGTTAGATTATTGTAATGTATTATTGGGTGGTTGCTCTGCATGCTTAATACACGAACTCCATCTGGATCTCATCAAATAGACGGCCATCGGCACAAGACCACGGGAACCAGAGAAGACCTCTGCACATGTATTGCCTGGAATTAAACCACTGGATCTGGTGGCTACGGTGACCTCGGAATAAGAGAGAAACAGACTAATATCAGCATAGATGCCATTCTTCTAAAGATGTAGCAATTGCATCATGTGTTATGGGAAGTGTTCCCGGTTCCAGACTTTCCTAATTAATGCAGCCTAAAAAACAATTCAATGGACTTGAATGTTAGACATGTGTTAGTGTGTTATGTGTAAACCAGGTTAAAGATGTGGGCCTTTAACCTAGATTTAAATTGTCAGAGTGTGTCTGCCTCCTGAACAATTATGTTAGGTAGGTTATTCCAGAGTTTGGGAAATGTAGGAAAAGGATCTGCCACCCACAGTTGATTTTGATATTCACGGTATTATCAAATTGAGGTTTGAGCATGCAGTGGATGTGGAGGACTATAGTGCAATAATAACTTGCTCAAATACTGAGGTGCTAAACCATTCAGGGCTTTATAAGTAATAAGCAAGATTTTCAAATCTATACAATGTTTAATAGAATCATCATGTCAGGCCCACTGCCCATGTATCGACAAGTACACGAAAGGTTCAGTAGACTTGTTGCTTTAAATGAATGGTTGTTGTCATGGTGTAAAGAACAGAACCTGCTATTTGTTAATAATTGGAATCTTTTCTGGGAGCGTCCTAGGCTTTTTCGCGCTGATGGCCTGCACCCCATCAAAGTAGGAGTGGAGCTGCTCTCTGACAACATCTCCAGGACACTTTGCTCCATATGACTAGTAAGCCAATTCTCTAATTACTATTATGATGTCTTTTGTTGTACACGCTCAAATGATAGAAGTACTTGCGCTGTCCAATCTATTAAGACTGTGTCTGTTCCCCGATTAGTGAGGTCAAAATATAAATTTAATATAGGATCTAGAAAAAATCTTATCGTGATTAAACCAGAAAAATGTAAAGTAAATGAACAAAAACCATTTTTAAAGTTTGGGCTCATAAATATTAGAGTTATTGTAAATAACAATTTTGCAGTTATTGTAAATTAAATTATCACAGATAATATTTTTGAAATACTCTGCTTGACTGAAACCTGGTTAAAACCAAATGATTATACTGGTCTAAATGAGTCTACTCCACCGAATTACTGTTATAAGCATGAGCCCCGTCAGACTGGTCGGTGTTGCATCAATATAAAGTGATATTCTCAATGTTACCCAGAGAACAGGATACAGGTTTTAACTCATTCAAAAATACTTCTGCTTAATGTTACACTGTCAGAAATGCAAAGGAAATCTAATGTATCTCTTGCTCTTGCCAGGGCCGTATACAGAATTCTTGAAAGAATTAGCAGATTTCCTCTCAGACCTTCTGGTTACAGTTGATAAAGCGCTAATAATGGGATGATACAAATGATGCACTTAATAGGACCTAATAAACTCTTTTGGAGTCAAGAAAAATGTCAACAGGCCCAGTCATCGTTTTAATCATACACTAGATTTAATTATATTACACAGAATCGATCTTATTGATATAGATATCGCACCTCAAAGTGATGATGTTATCGACCATTTCCTTGTATCGTTATTACTGCGTATCACTCATATTAACTATATGTCTCAGCATTATCGTCTGGGCAGAACTATTGTTCCAGCCACCAAAGACCGATTCGCAAATAACCTGCCTGATCTATCTCAACTGCTATTTGTACCCAAAAATACACATGAACTAGATGAAATGACTGGCAACATTGGCACTATTTTCTGTTGCCCCCATCAAATTGAAAAAGGTTAGAGAAAAACGTACTGTGCCATAGTATAACAGTAATACTCTCAAGAAAGAAACTCGTAGTCTTGAACGCAAATGGAGAAAAACTAACTTGGAAGTTTTTAGAATTGCGTGGAAAAACTGTATGTCCAGCTATAGACAGGCTCTAAAAACAGCTAGGGCAGAGCATATCCACAAACTCATAGAAAATAACCAAAACAATCCAAGGATTTTATTTAGCACAGTGGCTAAATTAACAAATAACCAGATGCCACCTGATTCAAATATTCCATCAACGTTTAATAGTAATGACTTTATGAATCTCTTCACTGATAAAATAGATAACATTAGAAATACAATAACGAATGTAGATTCTACAGCGTCTAACACTTCAGTTTCATCCATCGCACCCAAAGATAACCTACTGTGCTTTACAACTATAGGACAGGAAGAGCTAAATAAACTTATCACTGTATCTAAACAACAACATGTTTATTAGATCCTCTACCCACTAAATTACTGAAAGAGATGTTACTTGTAGCTGAAAGACCACTTCTCAATATTATTAACTCGTTGTTATCTTTAGGTCACGTCCCAAAACCATTTAAACTGGCGGTTATTAAGCCTCTTATTAAAAAACCAAAACTAGATCCTAGTGAACTGGCAAATTATAGGCCTATTTCAAATCTTCCATTTATGTCTAAAAAAAATTTAAAAGTTGTGTCTGCTCAATTGAGCTCCTTTCTGCAAAAAAATTATCTGTATGAAGAATTTCAGTCAGGTTTCAGGGCCTACCATAGCAGAGCACAACTGCACTTGTTAAAATTACAAATGACCTTCTTCTTGCATCAGATCAAGGCTGCATCTCATTGCTAGTTTTACTTTATCTTAGTGCTGCGTTCGACACCATAGATCATCATGACATACTCATAGATCGATTACAAAACTATACAGGTATTCAAGGGCAGGCTCTAAGATGGTTTAGATCCTACCTGTCTGATCGCTACAATTTTGTTTATTTAAATGTGGAGTCATCTCATTTATCACCAGTAAAATATGTAGTGCCACAAGGATACATCCTAGGTCCCCTTCTATTTTCAATATACATGTTGCCCCTTGGTGATATTATTAGAAAATACGGGATTAGTTTCCACTGTTATGCTGACGATACTCAGCTATATATCTCAACTAGACCAGATTAAATTTCTAAATTATCTAAGCTAACAGAGTGGGTTAAAAATGTAAAAGATTGGATGACCAATAATTTTCTCCTCTTAAATTCGGATAAGAGAGAGATATTAATTATTGGGCAAAAAAACATTACACAGAATCTTGTAGATTACAATTTGCAACTAAATGGATGTACTGTTACTTCCTCTACAGTCAAAAATCGTCCCAAGGTTACGTATGTAACCCTAGTTCCTTGAAGGAACGAGCGTCGAAACGCTTTTGGGGAACGATGTGCCCACGCTGCCAGACTTCCAAATCCCTGCCTAGTGTGTAGTCAAAGAGCACAGCTAAGACGAGAGAACAGAAGAGCCCGGCGTGGCTCGCATGTCAAGATCGTAAAATCGGACAAATGTGGAGGGCGTGGACCACCCCGCAGCGTTGCAGATGTCCAAGAGGGACACACCTGCTGAGAAGGCCTTGGAGGCCGCCATACCCCGAGTAGAGTGAGCCTTGGCCCCCAAAGGAGGGGGAAGACCAGAGGACTCATAGGAGACATTGATAGCCTCGACTATCCAACGACTAAGGGTCTGCTTGGTGGCAGGAGAACCCTTGTTAGAAGGACCGTAGCAAACAAGCAATTGGTCTAATTTTCTCCACAGGGCAGCTCTGTGGACGTATGCGTCCAGTGCTCGCACTGGACACATACAGTTTAGCTTCTCTTGGTCTGGCTCCCGAAAGGGAGGAGGACAGAAGGCCTGCAGTACGATAGGTTGTGGTGTAACAGAGGGAACCTTCGGAACATAACCCGCTCGAGGGTATAAGAATGCTTTGGCCATACCAGGGGCAAAGTCTAAGTAAGTAGGGGCCACCGAAAGGGCCTGAAGATCTCCAACTCTCTTTAGTGAGGTGATTCCCAGTAACAGGGCAGTTTTAAGTGTCAGATGTCTATCTGAGATATCTTGTATTGGCTCGAATGGAGCTTTACAAAGAGCCTCTAAAACCACAACCAAATCCCAGGGGGGAACACGGGATCGTACTGGAGGTCTCAGCCTCAGCGCACCGCGGAGGAAACGTGTAACTAGGGGGTGTCTACCCACTGACTGATCATTAAAAGGGACATGGAAAGCAGCTATAACCGCCATGTAAACCTTTAAGGTGGAGTGGGATAACCCCGCAGAGAGCCTGACTTGTAAAAACTCCAGAACTGTACCAACTGGGCAGTCTGCTGGGTCAAGCTGGCGGTCTCTGCACCATGAAGTGAAGAGCTTCCACTTCAGGGCGTACAGTTTCCTCGTAGAGGGAGCTCTGGATTGGAGTAGGGTCTCAACAACCTCGGTTGATAGACCAGCTGCTAACAGCTGTGCCCCCTCAGGGGCCACACCCACAGCTTCCACAACTCCGGGTGAGGGTGAATCATCGTGCCCTGCGCCTGTGAGAGTAGGTCTGTCCTGATCGGTATCTCCCACGGAGAGCCGTTGAGGAGCGAGACTAGATCTGAGAACCATACTCGGCCCGGCCAGAACGGGGCTACTAGTAGTAGACGGGCCCCGTCCCGGTGTACTCTCGCCAGAACTCCCGGGAGCAGAGCGATAGGGGGAAAAGCGTACAGACGAAGCCTCGGCCAGGTCTGTACCATAGCGTCCAGTCCCAGAGGAGCTGGATGAACTAGAGAGAACCAGAGGGGACATTGCGATGTCTCCTGAGTCGCAAAGAGGTCCACCTGGGCTGTGCCAAATACTCTCCATATCTGCTTCACCACCTCGGGGTGAAGCATCCATTCCCCGGGCCTCGGCCCCTGTCTTGACAGTATGTCTGCTCCCACATTCAATCTCCCAGGAATATACACTGCTCTGATCGAGAGGAGTTTGCCCTGGGACCACAGAAGGATCTGGTGTGCCAGCTTGTACAAGGGGCGCGAACGCAGACCCCCCTGGTGATTGATATAAGAGACCACTGATGTGTTGTCGGTGCGCACCAACACATGGTGACCTCTCAGGTCTGGGAGGAAATATTTCAATGCTCGATAGACTGCTAGTATCTCTAGGCAATTGATGTGCCATGTCAGATGGCGACCACTCCACAGACCGCGGGCAGGGTGGCCACTCATGACCGCACCCCAACCAGTGAGGGACGCATCTGTCGCTAGCGTTACACGGCGACAAGGAACTCCCAGCACCGGGCCCTGATTCAAGAACCAAGGTTTCTTCCACATGTCTAAGGCACGAAGGCACCGCCGCGTGACCTTGATAACTCAAAGTGGATTTCCCCTCAGGGAAAAGCCCTTGGACTTGAGCCACCACTGTAGGGGTCTCATGTACAGCAGGCCAAAAGGTATCACGTTGGACGCAGCTGCCATCAGCCCTAACAATCTCTGGAATTGTTTGACAGTGAGTGACTGGCCTTCTTTGACTCTCTCGACTGATGTGAGGATCGACTCGATCCGAGCAGGAAACAAGCGTGCCTGCATCGTGGTCGAATTCCACACTACGCCTAGATAGGTGGTTCTCTGAACTGGAGAAAGTACACTCTTCTTGGCGTTTAGTCTCAAACCCAGCTCCCCCATGTGTGCGAGAACGACATCTTGATGTCGAGCCGCCATCTGCTCTGATTGAGCTAGGATCAACCAATCGTCGATATAATTTAAAATGCGGATGCCCTGCATACGGAGGGATACCAGAGCCGCATCCATACATTTCGTGAACGTGCGGGGTGAGAGTGCGAGGCCAAAGGGAAGTACTCGATATTGATAAGCTTTGCCCCCGAAAGCGAACCTCAGAAACTTCCTGTGTTGTGGAAGGATGGATATGGAAGTATGCGTCTTTGAGATCTATTGTGACAAACCAGTCCTCGGATCTGATTTGAGCTACAATCTGTTTGACAGTGAGCATTTTGAACTTCAGTGACATTACTGAGAGGTTTAGATGACATAAGTCTAAGATCGAACGCAACTCCCCATCCCCATCACGCAGCTATAAACCCGGACTCCCTGACTAGAGGAGGGACCACCTCGATGGCCTCCTTCCTAAAAAGGGTATTCACTTTTTGTTCCATAACCAGAGCCTGCAGGAGGCCGACTATTGTCTTTCCACTGTGCGCAGGACCCATTGAGATACATTGGCAGTAGTTTCCACGCTGCTAGCTAATGTACTAAGGGAATCAGTCTCTCGAGAGGCCCCCGAAGGGGAGGCGAGTATCCCAGCTCCGCTACGCTCACGGGCGGAAATAACTGAGTAGTGCTCGCTGGAGGCCGCTGCACCCTGAAACTCCGGCAGGGTTGGCAGACCCACCTCCCGAGGGCACTGAGGTGAGACGGGCACCGTGTAATGAGGTGGACACCGCTCTACCCCAGTAGGGGCTGCCCTCTGTAGTCGTGACTGTTTGTACGCGGAGGGGGCTGCTCCCGCCCAGCAGTCCCTCCAGTACATCTAACTTCATGAGTCAAATAACTGTCATTATATTCCTCAGAATTAATGAAATCAAACAATCAGACAAGTAAATACGGTCTGGATTGTGATACAATACACATTGAAGTGATATATTGAACTTCTCAAAGTTAGATAACAGTCATTAGATTCCTCAGAATCTAATGCAATCCAAATTCCTCAGAATTTAGTGAAATCAAACAATCAGACAAGTAAACACGGTCTAGATTGTGATAAAGTACACATATAGTGATATATTGACTTCTCAGAGTCATATTCCTCAGAATTTAAAAATAATCAAACAATCAGACAAGTAAACACGGTCTAGATTGTGATAAAGTACACATTGAAGTGATAGAACCAACTCCTGCTTATTAAATGGAGTTAAAATAACCAGACACGCGGTCGGGTATGGAAAAATTCACATCAAAACTGAAAATGATGTAATACACGCGTTGCCTCGACAGCGCGCGAATAGCTTAGTCACACAAACAATATTAATCCCCTCGGAGATTAAATAGCTGCTCACTAACGCTGCCCGTATAATGACACTGTTTGTTTTATACTGTGCTTATGCAACTTTGTTTGTGCAACTACAAGCTCGCCGACGCCTTCCGTGTCAATCTTCTCGGAGGAAGAAAGGCAGAGCGTCAAGCCCGACGCTCGGGGGGAAGAGCCGAAGCTCGGGCTTCCAAACCCCGGAATCAGGCAGATCTGGTGGGTACGGTAGGAGATAAGGACGTGCCCGTCTCCATACCTTCCAGCAGATCGGTCTGCGAACCCAACGAATGCCGGCGCGGCTTCGCCTCGGCGAAAGCGGAACCGGCATCGCGAGGAACGCTTGCGAAGGCTCACTTCTCGAAGAGAGCCCTGCGGGATCGAAGCGTCCGCATTGGCATTCGTTCACAATGCGGGCAGTCGGCCCCCTCGAGAGCCGACTCAGCGTGCTTCGATCCCAGGCAAGCCACGCACAAACTGTGTGTATCCCCACTCTTAATGTAGTGAGGGCAGGGAGGAACACACAATCTATAACGTGGCTTGGAATCGCCCTTCATATGTTAGGTCTTTTGCTTTTGTTTTGGCATATTGAGCTGTTTTAGCGATCTTTTAATGGCTAAGGGACAGACAACAATAAATAGGACCAACAGGACAGACTTTTGACATGCACACACAGAGCGCTTGCTGACAGATTCGAAGCTGAAGCCAGCTGCACGGCTTGTGCTTTTATAGCTTCCTGGTCGCTACGTCACCCCGCCCGTGACGTCACGCCTTTCCGATGGACTGATTGCACACGATATTCAGAGTCGGTTTCGTCAGGGACGTTCCCCAAAAGCGTTTCGACGCAGCTCGAGTTCCTGAAAAGGAACTGGGTGTTATATTAGACATCAACTTTCCTTTTGAAAATCAATTTTTCCCATGTTACAAAAACTGCATTCTTACATTTTAGAAACATTGTCAAGCTACGAAACATGTTACCTTTTTCTGATGCAGAAAAGCTACTTCATGCATTCATGACCTCTAGACTGGACTAATTAATGCAATGCACTTCTTGATGGTTGTCCTGCATCTTCAATAAACAAGCTACAGGTAGTACAAATTTCAGCAGCTAGAGTCCTTACCAGGTCAAGAAAATATGATCATATTACCCCCAATTTTACAGTCCCGCAAAACGCATCTCTTTCGCCAAGCATTCAAATAATGCATCTCTTAAGTTGTGACTGCAGTTGCATCTGATCAAATGCGCATTCTTATTCTTTAGCTTGGGTTAAACTAATTAATTTTACTTTGTTGGAACAGCAGCTATGCTAATGATGTAACTAGGATTTACACAAACTCCAGTCTGGATCCAGAACACCAGAGAAGAGATGATGCTGACCCCTCAGAGGACCCCAGATGATGCTAACCCTGAATCAACAAAACTAACAAATATTGCTAGTAGTGTGACTGCATCATATAATAATTGCTGTTAATAATGTTCATCGTCTGGCTGACTACGTCTTGTATTAATGTTTCTAAAAAAAAATCCTGTCATATGCGCACAAACTGACAGTCACCACTTATAAGCTACTACTAAATAATGTAGAAACTTAATTTTCTGTAAAGTTTCTTTGTAATGATTTGTATCGTAAAAAGCGGTATACAAATAAACTTGAATTGAATTGAATTGAATAGGGAGCCAGTGCAGTGTTGACAAAACTGGGCTAATATGGTAATGCTTCCTGGTTCTAGTAAGAACTATAGCTTCTGCATTTTGGACTAACTGGAGTTTGTTTATTAAGCATGCAGAACAACCACCAAATAAAGCATTACAATAATCTAACCTTGAGGTCATGAACGCATAGATTAACATTTCTGCATTTGACATTGAGAGCATAGGTCATAATTTAGATATATTTTTGAGATGGAAAAATGCAGCTTTACAAACTAGAAATGTGACTTTCAAAGGAAAGTTTGCTATCAAATAACATACCTAGATTCCTAACTGATGACGAAGAATTGACAGAGCAGCCATCAAGTCTTCTAGGTTAGAAGACATGCAGAGTTTTTAGTTCCTATAATTAACACCTATGTTTTTTTTCACAATTTAGCAGTAAGAAATTACTCGTCATCCAGTTTTTTATATCTTCTATGCATTCTGTAAATTTTTCAAACTGGTATGTTTCTCTGGGTCTCGAAGAAATATAAAGCTGAGTATCATCAGCATAACATTGAAAGCTAACACCGTGCTTCCTGATGATATCTCCCAAGGGTAACATGTAAAGCGTGAAGAGTAGCGTCCCTAGTACTGAGCCTTGAGGTTCTCCATACTGCACTTGTGATCGATATGATACCTCCTCATTCAATGCAATGAACTGATGGCGGTCAGATAAGTACGATTTGAACCATGCTAATGCACTTCCATTAATAGCAGCAAAGTTTTCTAGTCTAGAGAACGTTGTGGTCAACAGTGTCGAACACAGCACTAAGATCCAATAGCACTAATAGAAAGACACAACCACGATCAGATGATAAGAGCAGGTCATTTGTAAATCTAAGGAAAGCAGTCTCAGTACTATGATATGGTCTAAGACCAAGACCAAGACCAAAAAAAAACAGATGATTATTTTGCACAATCTGACTTTGCTGCAGCCTGGAATTGAACTGCTGGTTTTGCCTGGTCAGAGGAGAACTAGCACCCCAACTGAGCCTGGTTTCTCCCAAGGTTTTTTTCTTCATTCTGTCACCGATGGAGTTTTGGTTCTTTGCTGCTGTCGCCCCTGGCTTGCTTAGTTGGGGTCACTTCATTTACAGCGATATCGTTGACTTGATTGCAAATGAATGCACAGACACTATTTAAACTGAACAGAGATGACATCACTGAATTCAATGATGAACTGCCTTTAACTATCATTTTGCATTATTGATGCAATGTATTTTGTTTAAAGCGCTATATAAATAAAGGTGACTTGACTTGACTAAATCCTGACTGGAAATCCTCACAGATAATATTTTTCTCTAAGAAGGAATATAATTGTGAGGATACTACCTTTTCTTGGACAGAAAAGGAAAATTCAAGATCGGTCTGTAATTAACTAGTTCTTTGGGGTCTAGTTGTGGTTTTTATATGAGAGGGTTAATAACAGGGGGTAGACTCAGTTAAAATAGCCAGATTTCTGTCAAACAGAGCACATCTAGTTTATGATCAATGAGCATATCATTTACAAAATGTGCTTTCATAGAAAGGGACCTGATATTTAATAAGCCAAGCTTTATCATTTGTTTATCCATATTGCATCTGTTTTATATTTGTTGAACCTCAATTAAATTGTTACTTTTTAAATTGGTTTGGACATTTTTTTGTATTTTCTAGTTCGAGGAACAGACTCAGTCTCTATAATGTGTATATCTATATCTTGGTGAATTGAGAATTAACTGATTTCTGTGATGTGAGGCGGCTAGCAGATGGTTGGTTAAACCAGTCTGTCTGCTGTCTGCTTATATTATATTCACTATTTATATTTATATACACATACACATACACTATCTAACACACATACTTAGCGTACACTTAAATTTTTTGCACATAATATACCTGTACATACATAACTGCTCATTGTAATATACCTGCCATAACATTGTCAATTTGTATATTGTTATTCCTTACCTACCTATTTGTATTTTTTGTATTTTTTATTCCTTATTGTGTTTTTTGTTCTGTCGCTGTCATTATGTTGCACTGTGGAGCTTCTGTCACGAAAACAAATTCCTCGTATGTGTGAACATACCTGGCAATAAAGCTCATTCTGATTCTGATTCCTGACCTGGGCCCCAGTTAGTCAAGTATAAACTCTAAGACTATGTACCATATTTCTAGAGAGAAGAGTGAAGAGGGAGAAGAGGAAAACCGAATGGGAGCTCGCCACGCTCCCTATGGCTGCCGGCGCATGTACTCCGCTGCCTGACCCCCGTGTCCAGGCCACACAGCTGCTGCCGAGGATGACGTCCCACGATGATGTTACCACTTACCTCCAGATGTTTGAGACCGTGGCCACCCGGGAGGTGTGGCCCAAGGAGGAGTGGGCCCGGATCATTGCCCCGCTGCAGACGGGAGAGGCACAACGGGCCTACTTCACGCTTCCCCCAGAGCTCAACGAGTCTTATGAACGAGAGCGCCGCCGTTTCCCTGAAGGGTGGTACAGGAGCAGCGCACGCCGGAGGGCATCCAGCGACCAGTGAGCAGGCCGGCGGTTCCCAGCCCTCGAGATGAGCCCATGCCCACCGAAGCACCCCGCTCTCCGCAACGACCTTGGCTGGCAGGCTGCGCCGTGCACACGTAGAACACGCCGCGGGCGGAGGTAAAACTGAACGGTCGCCCCTTCCTCGCTCTTCTGGACTCCAGCAGCGCGGTCAGCCTTGTGAAGTCGGCGGTTCTGCCCCTGCGGCTCGAAGCCCAAACGAAGCTCTCCATAACCTGTGTGCACGGCGACACAAGGGACGTGCCGGCACGACGGGTAACCATCGCTGCGTCGCTCTGCGCCTGGCCCATAGACTTCGGGCTGGTCAAGGATCTGTCGGTACCGGTCCTCTTCGGGCGAGATTGGCCAGGATTCGACCAGTTGCTCGTCTTCCGTCACTCAGCCTGCCGGCCCGGCCGGGAACCGCCCGTCCCGGAAGCCCAGCAAGAGGTCCCGATGGCGTCAATGTCACCTTTATTTATATAGCGCTTTAACAAAATACATTGCGTCAAAGCAACTGAACAACATTCATTAGGAAAACAGTGTCAATAATGCAAAAATGATAGTTAAAGGCAGTTCATCATTGGATTCAGTTATGTCATCTCTGTTCAGTTAAATAGTATCTGTGCATTTATTTGCAATCAAGTCAACGATATCGCTGTAGATGAAGTGTCCCCAACTAAGCAAGCCAGAGGCGACAGCGGCAAGGAACCGAAAGTCCATCGGTGACAGAATGGAGAAAAAAACCTTGGGAGAAACCAGGCTCAGTTGGGGGGCCAGTTCTCCTCTGACCAGACGAAACCAGTAGTTCAATTCCAGACTGCAGCAAAGTCAGATTGTGCAGAAGAATCATCTGTTTCCTGTGGTCTTGTCCTGGTGCTCCTCTGAGACAAGGTCTTTACAGGGGATCTGTATCTGGGGCTCTAGTTGTCCTGGTCTCCGCTGTCTTTCAGGGATGTAGAGGTCCTTTCTAGGCTCTGATCCACCATCTGGTCTGGATACGTACTGGATCCGGGTGACTGCAGTGACCCTCTGATCTGGACACAGACTGGATCTGGTGGCCACGGTGACCTCGGAACAAGAGAGAAACAGACAAATATTAGCGTAGATGCCATTCTTCTAATGATGTAGCAAGTACATAGGTTGTTATGGGAAGTGTTTCCGGTTCCGGTTTACCTAATTAATGCAGCCTAAAAATCCTTTAACGGATTTGGATAATAAAAGCATATTAGTATGTTATGTGTATGCCAGGTTAAAGAGATGGGTCTTTAATCTAGATTTAAACTGCAAGAGTGTGTCTGCCTCCCGAACAATGTTAGGTAGGTTATTCCAGAGTTTGGGCGCCAAATAGGAAAAGGATCTGCCGCCTGCAGTTGATTTTGATATTCTAGGTATTATCAAATTGCCTGAGTTTTGAGAACGTAGCGGACGTAGAGGATTATAATGTAAAAGGAGCTCATTCAAATACTGAGGTGCTAAACCATTCAGGGCTTTATAAGTAATATGCAATATTTTAAAATCTATGCGATGCTTGATAGGGAGCCAGTGCAGTGTTGACAGGACCGGGCTAATATGGTCATACTTCCTGGTTCTAGTAAGAACTCTTGCTGCTGCATTTTGGACTAGCTGTAGTTTGTTTACTAAGCGTGCAGAACAACCACCCAATAAAGCATTACAATAATCTAACCTTGAGGTCATAAATGCATGGATTAACATTTCTGCATTGACATTGAGAGCATAGGCTGTAATTTAGATATATTTTTGAGATGGAAAAATGCAGTTTTACAAATGCTAGAAACGTGGCTTTCTAAGGAAAGATTGCGATCAAATAGCACACCTAGGTTCCTAACTGATGACGAAGAATTGACAGAGCAACCATCAAGTCTTAGACAGTGTTCTAGGTTATTACAAGCAGAGTTTTTAGGTCCTATAATTAACACCTCTGTTTTTTCAGAATTTAGCAGTAAGAAATGACTCGTCATCCAGTTTTTTATATCGACTATGCAATCCATTAGTTTTTCAAATTGGTGTGTTTCACCGGGCTGCGAAGAAATATAGAGCTGAGTATCATCAGCATAACAGTGAAAGCTAACACCATGTTTCCTGATGATATCTCCCAAGGGTAACATATAAAGCGTGAAGAGTAGCGGCCCTAGTACTGAGCCTTGAGGTACTCCATACTGCACTTGTGATCGATAGGATACATCTTCATTCACTGCTACGAACTGATGGCGGTCATATAAGTACGATTTAAACCATGCTAATGCACTTCTACTGATGCCAACAAAGTATTCAAGTCTATGCAAAAGAATGTTGTGGTCAATTGTGTCAAACGCAGCACTAAGATCCAATAAAACTAATAGAGAGATACACCCACGATCAGATGATAAGAGCAGATCATTTGTAACTCTAAGAAGAGCAGTCTCAGTACTATGATACGGTCTAAATCCTGACTGGAAATCCTCACATATACCATTTTTCTCTAAGAAGGAATATAATTGTGTGGATACCACCTTTTCTAGTATCTTGGACAGAAAAGGGAGATTCGAGATTGGTCTATAATTAACTAGTTCTTTGGGGTCAAGTTGTGGTTTTTTGATGAGAGGCTTTATAACAGCCAGTTTGAAGGTTTTGGGGACATGTCCTAATGACAATGAGGAATTAATAATAGTCAGAAGAGGATCTATGACTTCTGGAAGCACCTCTTTCAGGAGCTAAGATGGTATAGGGTCTAACATACATGTTGTTGGTTTAGATGATTTAACAAGTTTATACAATTCTTCCTCTCCTATGGTAGAGAATGAGTGGAACTGTTCCTCAGGGGGTCTATAGTGCACTGTCTGATGTGATACTGTAGCTGACGGCTGAATGGTTGCAATTTTATCTCTAATAGTATCGATTTTTAGAACCAACAACATGTATGTTAGACCTTCAATACCACGACTTAGGTGCCCTTGAGCAAGGCATCGAACCCCCAACTGCTCCCCGGGCGCCGCAGCATAAATGGCTGCCCACTGCTCCGGGTGTGTGCTCACAGTGTGTGTGTGTGTTCACTGCTCTGTGTGTGTGCATTTCGGATGGGTTAAATGCAGAGCACAAATTCGGAGTATGGGTCACCATACTTGGCTGAATGTCACTTCACTTTCACTTTCAAGTAAAGTAGTTCATAAAGTCATTACTGCTGTGGTGTTGGGAAATGTCAACACTTGTTGAGGCTTTATTTTTCGTTAATTTAGCCACTGTATTGATTAAATACCTGGGGTTATGTTTGTTTTCTTCTAAAAGAGAAGAAAAGTAATCGGATCTAGCAGTTTTTAATGCTTTTCTGTAGGATATGTTACTTTCCCGCCAAGCAATACGAAATACCTCTAGTTTTGTTTTCCTCCAGCTGCGCTCCATTTTTCGGACTGCTCTCTTTAGGGCGCGAGTATGCTCATTATACCATGGTTTTAAACTGTTTTCCTTAACCTTCCTTAAGCGTAAAGGAGCAACTTTATTTAAAGTGCTAGAAAAGAGAGAGTCCATAGTTTCTGTTACATCATCAAGTTGTTCTGAGGTTTTGGATATGCTAAGGAATTTGGATACATCAGGAAGATAACTTAAAAAGCAGTCTTTTGTGTTAGAAGTGATGGTTCTTCCATACTTGTAACAAGAAGTAGAATTTACAATTTTGGCTATATGAATTTTGCAAAGAACTAAATAATGATCTGAGATATCATCACTTGGCTGAATAATTTCAACACCATCAACATCAATTCCATGTGACAGTATTAAATCTAGAGTATGATTTCGACAATGAGTAGGTCCTGAAACGTGTTGTCTAACACCAATAGAGTTCAGAATGTCTATAAATGCTGATCCCAATGCATCGTTTTCATTATCAACATGGATATTAAAATCACCAACTATTAAAACTTTATCTGCAGCCAGAACTAACTCGGATGTAAAATCACCAAACTCTTTAATAAAGTCTGTATGGTGCCCTGGTGGCCTGTATACAGTAGCCAGTACAAACATAACAGGGGATTTATCATTAACATTTATTTCTCTGGATAATGTTATATGAAGTACCATTACTTCAAACGAGTTATACTTGTAGCCTGCCCTCTGAGAAATCCTGAAAACGTTGTTATAAATTGAAGCAACACCTCCACCTTTGCCTTTTAGACGTGGCTCATGTTTATAACAGTAATCTTGGGGGGTGGACTCATTTAAAATAATGTAATCATCAGGTTTTAGCCAGGTTTCTGTCAAACAGAGTACATCTATATTATGATCAGTGATCATATTATTTACAAAAAGTGTTTTCGTAGAAAGGGATCTGATATTCAATAAGCCAAGCTTTATCATTTGTTTATCCATATTGCTTCTGTTTTTTATTTGTTGAACCTCAATTAAATTGTTAATCTTAACTTGGTTTGGACGTTTTTTGTATTTTCTAGTTCGGGGAACAGAGACAGTCTCTATAGTGTGATATCTAGGTGAAAATTCTCTATGTGCTGAGAATTAACTGACCTCTGTGACGGGAGGCAGCTAGCAGACGGTCGGTTTAGCCAGTCTGTCTGCTTCCTGACCTGGGCCCCAGTTAGTCAAGTATAAACACTAAGACTATTTGCCATATTTCTAGAGAGAAGAGTGGCGCCACCCCAGGAGGGATGAAGACCATCTCTTTTAAACAGGTCAGGTCTGCCCCAAAAGCTCGTCCAATTGTCTATGAAACCTATGTTATTCTGTGGGCACCACTTAGACATCCAGCCATTGAGTGATGACAATCTGCTATGCATCTCATCACCACGGTAAGCAGGGAGGGGACCAGAGCATATTACAGTGTCTGACATCGTGCTTGCAAGTTCACACACCTCTTTAATGTTATTTTTAGTGATCTCCGACTGGCGAAGTCGAACATCATTAGCGCCGGCATGAATAACAATCTTACTGTATTTACGTTTAGCATTAGCCAGCACTTTTAAATTTGCCAAGATGTCAGGCGCTCTGGCTCCCGGTAAACATTTGACTATGGTGGCTGGTGTCTCTATATTCACGTTCCGTACAATAGAATCACCAATAACTAGAGCACTTTCATCAGGTTTCTCAGTGGGTGCATCACTGAGTGGGGAGAACCTGTTTAACGTTTTGATCGGAACAGAAGAGCGGTGTTTTGACCCACGACTACGCTGCCTCACCGTCACCCAGTTGCCCTGCTGCTGGGGCTCTGTTTCCGGAACCGAACAATGTACAGGAATCCCTGAGCTAGACGCATCCAAAGCCGTATCTAGAGCCCTAACATTTTTACTGTCCTCAATTAAAGTTTGGATGCGTGTCTCTAATTTTGAAATCTTCTCTGTCAGCCTAACTATTTCCCTGCATTTATCACATGTGAATCCCTCATCAGCGACAGAGATAGATAAACTGTACATGTGGCAAGAGGTGCAAGAAACAATGATAGGAGAAGCCATTACTCACCGTGCTTGATGAAAATTCTTACTGCGGTTGTTTGATGAACTTGTGAAAAACTGGAGCGAGGGAGAGGAGAAAAAAAACAGCGATAGGTTCAAATGAAAACGCTAATGACAAGCTAACGAGTGCTAACGCTTTGCAGATGTACTGCACTCACGGAAATAAAATAAAAGTGAACGATCAAAGTTAATCTGATAAGATTGATCGATAATATCAGAAATATGGTGTGAATTAAGTTATATTTTACCACTTTAAAAAACAGAGAGTGATAGTAAGATAAAGATTCTAGAGAAAAAAATAAAATAAAAACAGCTACACGGAGCTACAATTTGCTACAGAAGGCCAACAGGAAGTAGAGAAAACCGTGCTGCTTGCCTCGGACAGTCCCAGAGATGGTGAGTCACACCCTCCAACTCCTAACCTCTACTATGATCTGTACCAACAGGTGACGGGGGCTGGAGGGTTCTCCAAAGAGCAGCACGCAGACGACCGATTAAAACACTGCTGGGGCCAAGTAAGAGTGGTGGACGGAAGAGAAATCCAACCAGGCACCCCACCCCACCCCACACTTCATAGTGAAAAATGGCCTGCTGTACTGTGTCGCACAGCGGAGGGGGGAGGAAAAGACGCTGCTGGTTGTCCCTCGCAGCAAGACAGGAATGGTGATGGAGATAGCCCAGGCACACCCTATGGCAGGACACCTAGGAGTCCAGAACACCGCCCAGCACCTCCGTGACCAGAGCCTAGAGGCCGAAGTCCGGCGGTTCTGCCAAGCCTGCCCAACCTGCCAGCGGACCTCATCACAGACCCCTCCCCCCAGCCCGCTGATACCGCTGCCCATCATTGAGGTGCCCTTCGAGCGGATCAGGATGGACGTAATGGGGCCGCTGCCGAAGTCTGCCCGGGGGCACGAACACATCCTGGTCATCGTGGATTATGCCACCCGCTATCCTGAGGCCATCCCCCTCCGAAAAGCCACTACCAAAGCCATCGCCCAGGAACTCTTCCTGCTTTGTAGTCGGGTCGGCATCCCATCCCAGATACTGACTGACCAGGGCACCCCGTTCATGTCCCGGATGATGGCAGACCTCTGCAAACTCCTAAAGGTCCAGCAGCTCCGTACCACGGTGTACCACCCCCAGACCGACGGGCTCGTCGAGCGATTCAACCAGACCCTGAAACAGATGCTGCGCCGAGTGACGGCCAAAGATAAAAGGGACTGGGACAAGATGCTGCCATACGTCCTCTTCGGTGTTCGGGAGGTCCCTCAGGCCTCCACCGGCTTCACACCGTTTGAGCTACTCTTCAGCCGCCAGCCCCGTGGTCTGCTCGACGTTGCCCGAGCACCAGGCCTACGCTGCGGCCTACATCGATGTTGTCATACACTCAGAGACTTGGGAGGCCCACCTTAAGCAGCTGCATCCGACACCGGGTTGGGAGCCGTCCTTTCCCAGGACCAGGACGGCAAGGAACACCCGGTGATCTACATAAGCCGAAAGCTGACCCCCGCGGAACAACGGTACGCTACGGTGGAGAGGGAGGCGTTGGCCGTCAAGTGGGCAGTCCTGGAGCTCAGGTATTACCTCCTCGGCCGCCCCTTCACTCTCATTACAGATCACGCCCCCCTGCAGTGGATGGCCCGGGCCAAGGAGACGAACGCGAGAGTGACGCGGTGGTTCCTGGCGCTCCAGGACTTCAACTTCACCGTGCAACACCGAGCGGGGACGGCCAATGCCAACGCCAACGGACTCTCTCGGATTTGGGCAGCTTTCGCAGGTCTGTCAGGGTCCACTCCCTGTGACACATGTCCCGAGCTCTCATCAGCGTCGCCCTGGAAACCGAGCAGTCACACCTGCTCCTGCTCGTCACGGGCTGATCGGCCACACCTGAGCCCCATCAAGAGCTGCCTTAAGCACAGCAAGCGAACACGGAGGTGAGAGATGTCTCCACGAGACTCGGCTAATCCCAACTATCTGTCTTGCTTACAGAGAGCAGTGTGTGACCGCCAGCCCCACCGCACATGGGAGAGCACAAGGGACCCACACCGCCACAGCGCACAGACCGAAGAGGAAGCCGAGCACCCTGCACCAAAGCACCTCACGCCACCGCCTATGGGCCCACTCTTTGTTAATAAAATCCACCCTTCGGGGAACTCACCTGTACCTACTCGTCGTGTCCTTCTTCACCCCGCCACAATATGATCTTGCAATTGTCTTGCTCAAAGCTAAAAAGTAGCAGAGTTCATTCAAAAATAAAAATATTCTTTAAACTTTTATCAAAACTATAAACACCAAAAAATATTTTTGCCACAAAGAAAAACAATCCAAAAGAGATGCATGTTATACACAAATTGAAATGTCTCTAAAATAATGAACATATTTCCAAAAAGGTTGTGGGCAGATTCACCATGGTCAGGCCATGATGTAGTTTGGTTTACAGCCTACATTTAGCTTTTTACATCTTGAGCCAGGTGCATTAACATATACATTGTGGTAAGACTGCATCTTAAGAACTAGATCAAGCACTTAGTCAATGAATAATCAGTCTAACTTTTAAGATTCACATGGGAAAGATCAATGTTCTGCTTTTTCAGTTCAATGTCCTCTTTAGAATTTTGTCCTATTTTGCAATTGCGAGTGCTGTTTTCCATTTGTCTTCTTTGCTTGCCATGAATGAACCTGTGTGAGGGTGTGTCTAATAGGTTAAATAGGTTAAATAGGCTGGTTTCTTTCACAACCGCTTATCTTCACTAACATGTATTTAGAGCATCTGTGCTGGAGGGCCAGCCCGCTGGACAGAGCAATTTATCTGCGGGTGTCCACTGAGGAAGAACAGGTTTGAAGGACAAATAAAGACTCCTTCTGACCTACAATTACCTCAATCATGGACATTAATGTTGTATTTTCTCTTTTAGTGACCGGCAGCTTTTGGTCTGTTGTTGTTTATCCCTTCTGAAGATCCCCTTTCACAGCCAGGAAAACCATTTTTTATTATTCTTCACCTTCTCTTATGGATGCCTCTACTCTTTTATGACTTGCTCTTATCATCAGATCATGGTTACATCTTTCCATTAGAGTTTTTGGACATTAGTGCTGCCTTTATTACTATAAACAATGTTTTCTTGGATAGCCTCCAAAATAACATTGGTATTAGTGGAATTGCATTGACATGGTTCAAATGAGTATTTACTTAATATTCAAAATGTACTTACCGTTATCAGCTTGTAGCAGTAGGTTGAGCTGTCATGTTGCTTACAAGTTCAGTATAGAGTATACTGCAAGGCTCAGTTCTAAGACCATTGCTTTTCACCCTGTACATGCTAATACTGAGAGATACCGTAAAGAAAATTTACTTTGTTCTAACTGTTATGATATATTTCTTCTCTTAGGTCAGACAAAACTGAAAGCATAAAATAAAATAAAAAATAAAAAAGTTGTGCGCATTCCACAAACCCAAACAGGGCTCTGATACAGGACAAAAAGAGACAAACTGAAGCAATGAACAAAACATAATTTCTTCACACTGATTTAACTGCAAAATAAAAAAAATAAAGAAATAAACGTTTATTGAAACGTTTCGACCAACAAGTCTTTGTCAGGCACTTTGTATAGGCTCTTTTTATCCAAAGCGACTTACAAATAAGGACTATGGAAGCAATCAAAATCAACAATAGATTAATGATATGCAAGTGCTATAAAAAGTCTCAGTTAGCTTTACTCAGTACACATAGCAGGTTTTGATTATTATCATTATTATTATTATTATATAATAAATAAAAAGAAAACACTTAGAGTAGAAAAAGAATGGAGCAAGCTAGTATTAGTCCAGTTATATTAATGATCTAGAAATTTTACTAATGTAAGCGAGCCCACACGGAAAACGGATACTTCCAGTCACAGAAGCCATTAATGAATGCGTGACTTTGCGATGAAAAAAGATTGCATGCATAGGAATAAACTAAACCAGTTGACAGCAAGTAAAGTAGCTATTGGCTGGTGACTATGATTTCACCAAGTACAAAATGTTCCTGGATCAACATCGTTGATGATCCTGAAACAAAATTCCAATTAACCAGTCAGAATTTTCAGTAAATTTCTGTTTTAGGCTTATGATCAGGGTTAGGTGCCTCTACACTCTTTTTAATCAGCTACCACTTCACACTGATTTTAGGAATAAATTATGAGTAGGGGTAGGTTTAGGGGTAGGGATTGGGCCAAGTCTCTATTTTTGGACAGTAATGTTGATCCAGAATCAACAAAAGATTTTGAATTAGGGAACATGTCTTACTTGGCCAAATCATGGCGATTGCCATTGCCTGGTTACAATTTCAACACGTACGATGTACTGATGTGCGGTTTCTATTTCTGCCTGGGACTGGGTGCAGCTCAACTCTAGCCATTGGCTGACAGCTGAGGCTTCCTAGGTGTCGTGATGCTGCTTTGCTCAACAATATCATCAGTGTCGCTAATTGATGTGCACGGTAATCTGTGTGCACGGTCTACTGTCCATGTCCAGAAAGGTAATAAAAACATCATCAAAGTAGTCCATGTGACTTCTGAGGGTCAGTTAGCTATTTGGGTGAACTATCCCTTTAACAACCTGGAGCTGAACACACTCACAACAGTGGAGATGATCGTGGACTTCAGGAGAAATCCCCCTTCGCTCCCCCACTCACCATCAGGAACAGCACTGTGGCTAGAGTAGATTCCTGGGAACCACCATCTCACAGGACCTAAAGTGGGACATTCACACTGACTCTATTGTAAAAAAAAAAAAAAAAAAAAAAGACCCAGCAGAGGCTGTAATTCCTTTGCCAGCTGAGGGAGTTCAACCTGCCACAGGAGCTGCTCACACAGTTCTACTTGGCTTTCATTGGGTCTGTCCTGTGTTCATCTATAATTGTTTGGTTTGGCTCAGCTACCAAATCAGACATCAGGAGACTACAATGGACAGTCAGGACTGCTGAGAGGATTATTGGTGCCCCCTGCCCAATCTCCAAGAACTTTACACCCCCCAGAGTGAAGAAAATGGCTGGAAAAATCCTTCTGGGACCCTCACACCCAGCACACTTCGTCTTTGAACTGTTGCCCTCAACTGTTGCACTACAGAGCCTTTAGCACCAAAACAGTCAGACACAAGAATAGCTTTTTCCCCCAGCCATATTCCACCTGAACACCACATAACACACCTCAGGACTGTACATCTCTAAATAACTTAAAACATTTCATAAGTAAATAGCACATTCACAATTCTGATATTTTTTTTTTCTCTGTATTTTATTACAGTGTTATTACTATTATTATTTTTTATGTATTGTCTATTCTCTTTATTATTAGTGTTTTATTACATTAAATTATATGTGTGTCTTTACTTTCTGTACTGGAATATCCTGACACCAAGATGAATTCCTGTGTGTGTGTGTGTGTGTGTGTGTGTGTGTGTGTGTGTGTGTGTGTGTGTGTGTGTGTGTGTGAACTTGGCAATAAAGCACTTTCTGATTCTGACTCTGATGTCTGGATAAATGTGGCAGTCATCACAGAAAACAGCATTCATTGATTCATTCCACCATTTTAACATCCAGATTTATGCTCCAATCACACCTCAACAGCTCATGTTTTCTTTTGTTGACTTTGTTGGATTCCACAGTCTAATCTTTGATAATCTGTTAAACATTGCATCCAGTTAAACATTCCTTCAAGATGGATATCTTCCCATCAGGACTTCATAACTGAATTACATGTAAAAACTCACCAACAGTTAAAACTTGTAGTTCCAGAATGATGACTTCTGGACTTAACAAAGAAAAGTATGTGATGATTCATACTTTCTGCATTGTTTAGCTCTGTAGATATAACAAGTACTCACTTGCACTTGAAAATTGTCTGTAATTCCAGCAGCATTTAGGTATTTAGAATATTCTAGTCTGAAATGCCACACTGGTTTGGTATCAGAAGATTGCTGTGCTGTGTCTTAACGCAGTTAAATGTTTGAATTCATAATTTTACTACCATTTTGCTTCAGATTTATCTTTCTTTGTGAACATACGGTAATTGTTTAACAGAAATGTATGTTGATTTAAACCAAAGAATAACATATAACACATAGTCCTTAAGTTTCATAAGTACTTTTGTAGCCTACCATTTGTAACCCAACTTTCTATCAAAATTAATTCACAAATTTGTGGCTGAAACACGACCTCTGTATAACTCTTTCAAGCCTTCACTTAATTCTTACCACTCAGGCTCAATAAGCTTCAAGTATATATTTTTTCTAGTTTATCTACTATCTATTATCTAGTTCTAATCCTTATTCTAGAAAAAGGTAGTCTCTCTGCAGTAATGTGAATTTGGATATATAAAAATAAGTAATACTTTTAAGCAGTACTACTGCTGATAGAATAATAGTATATTATCCACATCACTTTTAGATTGCTGTTTATTTGCATATAGGAAAAAAAACAGATAACATTGCATAGAGCTGTACATTCATTGTGCATGTTTGTGTCTCCATCTAGTGTCAAGAAGAGTAAAGAGGAAACACTACTCAAGATTAAGCAGCAATAGAAGAGAGGATTTCATTTTTGAGAAACATTTCATATAAAGTTCCTGTGACTTATATCCATACTAATCTTGGATATAACTTGACTTTAAACTTTGACAAACTTTTAACAAAGCTTCTGGATTTTGTGTAAATTTGGATTTTCAGAATTTTTCTTAATATTTTGCTTTTTTTGAATTTAATCAGAACTTCAGCCATAAACTAACAATGAATCTATGAAAGTCACAGTTCATAAAAAAAAACAATAATAATAAAAATACAATTAAATTACAGAGAGTTATTCAATACCCTGTGTGAAAAGTATAAAGTATACTGGCAACAAAACAAAAAAAAACAATTTTAACAAATCCTACTTCTTTATTAATAATTTGAATTTACTTAAATGTCATAAAATCATAACCATAAAGTGCAAACACTGCATTTTAATGCGTTTATAGTAAGAAAGGGGTGTCCAATCCTGCTCCTGAAACCCCTGCTGTAGACCTTTGCATTAAACACTTAAATTTAATATATTCCATATTAATTAACATGAACATGAACAAAAACTGTAACTGACTATATTATTTAATATTATTCAATGAACAGTTATTTTAGTTTTTATTAACTAAAGTTAAGAAACATTTTAAATTATTTTAACAAATTTACTGTAACAAATCATCATTGTTAATGCATTAACTAGCATTAACTCACTGGGACCTTATTATCCAGTGTGGCCTTTGAATATTAAGGCTGGATATTAGGCTATATAGGATAAATAAAAAAAACACACACAAAAAAAAAACACATGGTTAATACATATCCTGAGCATTGTTTGACTGTTTAAGAAAAAATGTCACGTCAACATAAAGATTGTTAAATATAAAGCAATCTATTACATAACTTCACATAACACGAACATAGCCCTATGAATTACACTTCACTTGATGTTGTTTTTCCTCCTGAAATGCAGCCCACAGGTTTGCCATCCACATAAACATAATAACTGCATTTCAGTTACCCGTTTCCTTTAGTCAGTAAACACTTCTCTCCAGAACTGCGTGACTGTAAAGTTTCTGTTCCTGCGAAGCATCAGTCCCAGCGCTCGTGCTTCTCTTCTGGACTGCTCATAACTGGCTCTCCATATCTGCCGAAGAGATGAGCTGGGGCTCACAGCAAACTCAAACAGCTTTGGAGGTGGGCATGTGAGGTGGCTTTCTTCAGCTCTCCAGACTTTAGATGGCAGTTTCTATCACAGATCAAATTAAAAACAACCAGTAAACAATAGCAGTAAACCTCTTTAGAATAGGAAAGACTATTCACCAGTTGCTTATTAGCATGCATATTGGCTGTTTTATCAGCACATATTAATACAGGAGCATCAAACTCAGTTCCTGGAGGGCTGCGCTTCCAACCCTGCATTAGGTCTGAATCTAATCTGAGTTTGACACCCCTGCATTAATGCCTTATTCTAAATGACCATATTCCAGATCCCTTAATCCTACTCAATACCTAAACATAACTACTACAACTACTACTTAAATTACTGCCAATAAGCAGTAATTAGGAGTTTACTGAGAGAACAACAGTGAATATGCGTCCCCTAGTCTAAAGTGTTACCACAATAGCAAAACCTTTTGAATATTGCATGATCAGAGAATGGAAATTCTAGAGAAATCCTGTCAAATTCAGTACCTTTTCCTGCCGGTGGATATTCTCCCAGACCCTGTTGCACACCATGCACTCAAAGGCGTCAATGAAGCTGTCCTGACCAATATCCTGAACACCCCACGGTCTGTCCTTCAGCTCTCTCACCAGATTCACATTAGATATCTCCCGCTTCTGCTTCCACTCCAGATATTTCAGATATTCCCCGTCATTCTTGTCCAACCAATTTAAATACTGAGCGAGCTTCTTCGGCGGCTCATTGGGATTGACCACCACTGCGCTCCTGTTATCTGGCAACCACATGCGAACGTTAGGAGCTCCGTAGTACACCGGCACAACGCCTAGTTTGAGCGGCCTCCACAGTTTCTCAGTGATATAGTCATCGCAGACGGCGTTCTCAAAGGCCAGGATGAACTTGTACTGGGCGAGGATCTGGTAGAAATCGTGATCGTCCATTGCAGTGGAGTCTCTCAGATGGGGCGGCAGGTCTTTATTGTGAAGACACTGTCCGTATGAGTCCACCTGGATGTGCTGCATCAGCTCTTGAACGTAAACATCTCTGTCAGACGGCGGGTCACAGTCCGACTGGACGTACGCCACGGGCGCCAGAGCCCTCCTCAGCTGGTTTTTGTAGGCCAGAGGCAGCAGGTGTGTTTGTGCGCGGAGGGCGCTGAGGTCCTCCAGGTGCTGCGTGGTGAGGGGCAGGTGAGAGCGACGGCTGAAGGTCGCCGTGTGGTTGAACAGGGTAATGAGTGGCTCGTGAAAAAGCTTGTAGTTATTCTTGGGCGACTCCTCGTGAAACAACGCCCACTGGTGCTGCTCATGACGCGGAAGAGGAAGACTTTCAATGCTGAAATCTGTACCTGAAAAAAAAACTGTGTTCATCAGGATAAATATAGGATCTACAAGGATCTACATTATTATAGAAAAGCCTTTTTTGTTTGATTTGTAAAGTGTCATGTTTGATATGGGGCTAGTGTTGTAGCTGGACATCAATCATTCATGGATTAGTCAATCTATATTATATGAAATATGTTTCCATTGTTGTTTAATCTGATGGTTGTGTGGTTTTAAGGGATATTTGTCTTCAGAAGAAAGAGATAAGCGACAGGGTGATGTTGTGAAGCAGTAATTTCCCATTGCCTTTGCCTTGGTAATGTATAATAATACTTTTTGGATTTATGCTGGTCAGATGTACAACCCGAATTCCGGAAAAGGTTGGGACGTTTTTTACATTTTAATAAAATGAAAACTAAAGGAATTTCAAATCACATGAGCCAATATTTTATTCACAATAGAACATAGATAACGTAGCAAATGTTTAAACGGAGAAATTTTACACTTTTATCCACTTAATTAGCTCATTTAAAATTTAATGCCTGCTACAGGTCTCAAAAAAGTTGGCACGGGGGCAACAAATGGCTAAAAAAGCAAGCAGTTTTGAAAAGATTCAGCTGGGAGAACATCTAGTGATTAATTAAGTTAATTGATATCAGGTCTGTAACATGATTAGCTATAAAAGCTTTGTCTTAGAGAAGCAGAGTCTCTCAGAAGTAAAGATGGGCAGAGGCTCTCCAATCTGTGAAAGACTGCGTAAAAAATTTGTGGAAAACTTTAAAAACAATGTTCCTCAACGTCAAATTGCAAAGGCTTTGCAAATCTCATCATCTACAGTGCATAACATCATCAAAAGATTCAGAGAAACTGGAGAAATCTCTGTGCGTAAGGGACAAGGCCGGAGACCTTTATTGGATGCCCGTGGTCTTCGGGGCTCTCAGACGACACTGCATCACTCATCGGCATGATTGTGTCAATGACATTACTAAATGGGCCCAGGAATACTTTCAGAAACCACTGTCGGTAAACACAATCCGCCGTGCCATCAGCAGATGCCAACTAAAGCTCTATCATGCAAAAAGGAAGCCATATGTGAACATGGTCCAGAAGCGCCGTCGTGTCCTGTGGGCCAAGGCTCATTTAAAATGGACTATTTCAAAGTGGAATAGTGTTTAATGGGCAGACGAGTCCAAATTTGACATTCTTGTTGGAAATCACGGACGCCGTGTCCTCCGGGCTAAAGAGGAGGGAGACCTTCCTGCATGTTATCAGCGTTCAGTTCAAAAGCCAGCATCTCTGATGGTATGGGGTGCATAAGTGCATACGGTATGGGCAGCTTGCATGTTTTGGAAGGCTCTGTGAATGCTGAAAGGTATATAAAGGTTTTAGAGCAACATATGCTTCCCTCCAAACAACGTCTATTTCAGGGAAGGCCTTGTTTATTTCAGCAGGACAATGCAAAACCACATACTGCAGCTATAACAACAGCATGGCTTCGTCGTAGAAGAGTCCGGGTGCTAACCTGGCCTGCCTGCAGTCCAGATCTTTCACCTATAGAGAACATTTGGCGCATCATTAAACGAAAAATACGTCAAAGACGACCACGAACTCTTCAGCAGCTGGAAATCTATATAAGGCAAGAATGGGACCAAATTCCAACAGCAAAACTCCAGCAACTCATAGCCTCAATGCCCAGACGTCTTCAAACTGTTTTGAAAAGAAAAGGAGGTGCTACACCATGGTAAACATGCCCCGTCCCAACTATTTTGAGACCTGTAGCAGAAATCAAAATTGAAATGAGCTCATTTTGTGCATAAAATTGTAAACTTTCTCAGTTTAAACATTTGCTATGTTATCTATGATCTATTGTGAATAAAATATTGGCTCATGTGATTTGAAAGTCTTTTAGTTTTCATTTTATTAAAATTTAAAAAACGTCCCAACTTTTCCGGAATTCGGGTTGTAGTCTGTGCATGGAAACATGAGTGACTAAGATCATTCAATAAACAGTAAACAGCTCATTCTTCATTACTTTGTCTCATGCTTTCTGCTCTTTCCTGGCTGAGACTGTCTGCCTCTTGAGCGGTTGACTGTTGATACAGTCTTGAGTATTACACAAAATGCAGTAAAACACTGATTTTTTCTGAGTCCAGGGTAGGATCTAATATTGCTGATGTGGAGACTCGATCTAACATTTTTGTCATTGTTGGCAGAATCTCACATCACCTTTGCTTTGATTATGTAATCAGATTTAAAAATTTGGCTACCTTTTATTTTAAGGTGTTTTTGTTATAGTGTAATTATACTTTTAAGTACTGAGTATTATTAATGAACTACATGCACTTACTATAGGGTTTGGGTTAGGGTCACTTGCATGTAATTAAGCATAATTCACTGTTATTATAATAGTAAGTACATGTAATGTGTAACAAGGACACCTTAAAATAAAGTGTTACACAAATTTAAGTAATTAAAATACCCTAAATCAGACTATAGTTACTTTTTTACTGATTACATTATTACATATTATTGACACAATAGCAATTAATTATTTAAAATGTATTGATTCTCACAATTGTTTTTCTTTTTCATATTTTACGTTCCTTTCTAAAATAGCCTACTGCTTATACACATTCAGAAGGTCTGTCAGTTTCATGGACATTCACACAAACAGTCATTATTTCGGTGGCTACACAGCCTTTGACCACTAGATTTACAAAAAATAATTTCAATTTTATTTATATTACGTTTCTCAAAAATTCAAAAAATACCTGAATTGAAGTACCCCTGAAAATGTACAGTAATAAGTTCAGTAATATTTGCATGTCCACGGTGTGCTGATGTTGGTTAATGAAATACAAGTAAATATAATTTTGTATTTTTATTTTAATTGTTAATTGTTTATTTTAATGTTTAAATTCTACATTTTAATGATTTAATTGATTGTTAGCGTTTTAATGAACTCACAAACCCCCTGAAGTCCCTTAATGAACCCCAGTTTGGAAAACCTTGATGTAATGTAATGTAATGTACTTCATGTTGTTAATAACAATAAATGAAACTTATTTTCTTTCTCTGCAATGTCTGTCATGTAATTTGGAATCAGTAACAGACTACAGTTTGTAACTACAGTGAGAATAGAAAAGAATCACCCCCATTAAAATATTATTTTTAAATGATTATTTTAAAGGGGACTGATTATTTTCTACACGCACTGTAATCTGCATTTAAAACAACTTATATTAGTTTGTATTTTTTTATGTAGACAAAACTGTATAAAATTAATATTTTAATCATATAAATGCAAGTATAAAATAAGTGTGTACAGTATGGAACAATGAATTCAGTGACTGTCTGTATGGACTCACCATAAAAAAGAAAAGCTTTTGTGTGTGGATGGGAATGATAAGACTTGTTAACAGTGAAGAAACATCTGTTATGGCCACAGTCTCCGAGACGTCCCAGTTCTCCAGTCAGAGGAGACCACCACACAATGACAGGGTCCTGAACCCGTGTGTGTGTTAACTTCTGTCTGAGTGTGCTCTGCTCGAACTGTCCGAGCTGTTCGATAACCTACGAGGAGAGACAGGCCTGTGAATACACTGATACTGCACACATGTTCCTGGATCAACATCTTCTGATGACCCTGGATCAACATTGTTGCCAAAAATATAAATTATAAATTTAACAAAATCCCTACTTCTAAACCAAACCCTACCCATACTATATTCCTAAAATCAGGGGGAAATGATAGCTTATTAACAAGCTTCTAACCCTGATTATAAGACTAAAAAGTTTCCCGAGAAGTTAGATCTCAATTCTGATTGGTTGACTGGAATGTTGCTCCAGAATTAACAAGTATGTTGATCCAGGAACATGTTGTACTTGGTGAAATCATGCTCACCACAAATGAAAGATGGATTTACTGAAGAAGGTTTGCACATGACAAGCACAAAATACTGTTTGCTGAAATAGAAGAGTCAGTTGCTTTTCCAAAAAGTTTCATAAATGAAAGCATTTATTTGTTAGAGAAGTGGAGAAAATTCCTATGTTAGAAATGCAATGCATCTTTCAAAAGTCAGTCACCAATTGCTATTACATACAGGTTGCAGGGATGGAAAAGGGAGATTTTAGTAAAAGGAAATACCAAGGATGAGGAAAGGACAGAGATTCATCCAAATGTTAGTGAGAGACTGATCAGATCCCAAAGTCCAGAGGACACACAGCGAGACATCTGCAAACAAGAACAACTTCAAAACCAGCATAGTCCACACTTATGGTTCATAAAGCAGTATCGGCTAAATACTGCATTAATAACTAAACACAGTGAATGTTTTCCTATCGCAAAACAACGAGAAATACATTTAATGTTAAGGTAAGCAAATCTTTCCTGACTATCTGAGGTTTCAGTTAAGGATAGAGTTAATATTTTACCTGAAATGTCATGATTAAAAACACAATCGCACACGCGCAGAAACAAAAAGCGCAAAGTTTTTTAACAGAGACTGGCCACATGTCAAACCCTCTGTCCGCGAGCGAAACGTTAAAAACAATAACACTTCCTAATCATTAATTCTGATGGTATGTTTTTTTTTTTTTTTCGAATATTTGCGATCTGTAATGCATGATTTATTCCTGTAGATATATTGATCCCATAGCGGCTGTCCGAGGAGCGCTTTTCCGTATCAGCGTCACTTCCGTTACGCGACCCTTTAAACCACAGACACTTCCTCCATCCGAAGGGAAGTTACCATAGCTGATCTCTCTGTCTCTCTGTCTCTCTCTGTCTCTCTCTCTCTCTGTCTCTCTCTGTCTCTCTCTCTCTCTCTCTCTCTCTCTCTCGCTCGCTCGCTCTCGCGCTCTCTCTCTCTCTCTCTCTCTCTCTCTCTCTATTATAGGTCAGTGGAAGTTACTGTATTTGCAAGCGGATTGTTACTATATGTAGCTTTAAATGTTGTGGTCTGTAGCTTTAAATCTGAGCGGACTATGATCCTCAAACTTGTTTATGCGCATGCGCTTGTTGGTGCGACGCTGTTGAAGTTTGTACACTGCATGTTGAACTCCTGCATTTCTCATAGTAAAGATACTGTTGTTAAAAGAATATTTGCCTTGCCACTCGTCATTCAACACTATAGAAACACACGCAAATGTTTAACGATTGTAAGAGAGATGTATAATGTATAATATTTAAGAGTAGTTCTAGATGTCCTCTTGAAGAGACACCAGGACCCCAATAACTATATGGAAATAATCACACATTACTCTAAATATGAAGCTCTATTATAGTCTGATCACCTATATTTCACTACTACAACTTGTATAAATGACTTTTGATATCAGTCTTATTATTATTTTTATATATTTTTAAAATGCTGTTAATGTAAAATGCTAAATCAAATGATCTGTCTCATATTATTCTAATTCTATTCTTTAAAAAAATCTAACTACTTTTCTAATCTTTTTGTATTCTGTCTATTGTCTTTTTATTTATTATACAATTATATAAAAAGACTATTCTATCTGTTTTTTTTATTTATTATATTATTTAAACGCTCTTGCTACATGTACTGTGTTTAAGCTAACTGAGACTTGTTATAGCACTTATATATCATTGCTCTTTTGTTGGTTTTGATTGCTTCCACTGTCTTCATCTGTAAGTCGCTTTGGATAAAAGCGTCTGCTAAATGAATAAATGTAATGTAAATGTAAATTGAACAGATAAAGGCAGAATTAAAGGTAAAAATCAGGCATGAGAATAATTAGATATTTATTTGCCCATATTTTAATTGAGTGTATGTCAAAATAGCAACACTGTGAATAAAAATGTAATGATTTTACTCATATAGGTTTTGATGAAACAATCTGTATTTTTTATTTATTTTCCCCTCCTTTGTAAGGACCTAGAAAACCAGTCATGGATTTCAAAATAAAAACGAAACACAATGGCTCTGTCGACTGTGGTTTCATTAAATTCGCCAAATATAACGAGTCTTTGGTTAATAATTTAGGGCATTCATTCCCATATTTAAATTGTTACTCCTGAAACTTTGTGTGAGTATTGAATGAAAAAATAAAAACAGTAACAGCATGCCTCTCAGCTCCTTTTCACTTCAGTGTCTGAAAACATAATGCCTGCCTGTGTCACATTGACACAAACTGTTTGTGTCACAGTTATATTTAATTATATTTTATAACTGTTACAACAATACAAAGTTCATATGAATATGAATTGAATGTAAAAAAAAAAAAACCCAGTCCATCTGATGCACACTGCTCGTGTGATTTGTGATGTATTTCAACAGATGAAGTTGACCAGTGAGTCATAATGTACCTGTTTGCTGCCATGGCAACAACAGAAATACTCTGAGTGCTCATTCTCCTTTTGTGTTTCAGAGAAGTCCTTCTCTCGGCATCCTCTCATGAAGCACCTGACAAACACATTGCTTCACACTAAACCACATGTCTGTCAAACAGTACATGCATTTACATAAAGAGGTTTCAAATAGAAATGTTCAGATTTATTAATGTTACAACTGACTGTTGTTTAATATTAGTGTGTCTTCTTCATAAATGTGGTGATTTTATTTTTTAAACCGTAGCCAGTTTCCTGTACATTTCACAAATGCTCAAGAAAGGTCAGTACAGCATGTTTTGTTCACCTACCACTTTATTTCATGATCTTTGGTTTGCTTGCTTATACTGTTTGTGTAAAGGCAGAGTAAAACACTACAGCACTGATTGCTCACTATTACGTGATTCACAGATTTCCGATTCCTATAATCAAAGTGAAGAGCACTTCACAAACACAATAAATAGCTACTCACCAAACAAAACTAATAACTGCATCTCTCATCTAATGTCTGCTCTCACTCAGCCCACTACTGAATAATGGAGATATGTTGTTTATGACTTTAAACAATCCACAGATGAGACATTCATTCAGTTCCCACTGTTATCCTTAGTTTGTAATGGTAAAGCTAGATTTATTCATTTAACACTTAACTGTGTTTCCACACCTTCTTTGTTTTAGGGATCTGATGGCTCTGTAGTTACTATATTGAAATCTCAATTTTAAATGGACAGCAATATATCTAATTATGTCTGGCAACTTGACAAATATGGTTCAATGGGGTAATAAAGTTAAAACATTTAAATATTTATAAGTGCTTTAGATTTTATTTAATTTTATTATTATTATTTTTTATCTTCATTTTATTTTATTGTATTGTACACTAATATTCTAAAACTGTACTGTCAGTACACAATAGTTGTACAAATGAACAAAATCTATGCATTTATTCCCATTCAAGCTAATAAAAAACTGACAGGAAGAGATTAGACGTAAACAAGCTCTCATCATCATTACTGTCACAGCCTTCATCTTTCTTTGGAAATGGCAGAGTGTAGCTACAGAGCATCAGAAATTCATGTCTTTGCTCAGTACGACTTGATCTTTATGTGCACAAGGTTTTCTGTAGGTTCTGCATCTTGTTTAGATATATAGCATCATGGATTTGATCAAATACCAGCAGATAAAAAAATCTAAACCGCTCTGAGTCTGCTAGAAATCTTATGAAAGGTCATGGTTGGATCTTCCATCAGGACAATGGTCCATAAACAAACATCAAAATAAACACCAAAAGAGGTCAGTGAGCAGTAAATGAATGTTGTGCTATGGCCGTCCCAGTCCTTTGGTCTGAACCCTGTAGAAAATGAGTGAACAGAAGAGAAGCACCAGCTTCTGGAGATTCAGTACGGATCAATGAATTCATAACATGTCTTACTTCAATGAAAGCTTGATTTTTGCCAATTAAATGTGAATATTTGAAGGTAATACCATTTTTTTATTTTTTATCAGAAAATTCTGAAAAAGATGCATCATGGTTTCCACAAAAATATTGTGCAGCACAACTGTTTCAACATTGATAATAATCAGAAATGTTTCTTGAGCAGCAAATCAGCAAATTATAATGATTACTAACCCTAAACTTTTGAACGGTACTGTATATAAAGCAGCACAGTTCTCATGCCTGTTGTCATCTATGTACATTCATGTTATTTAAACTGATTTAGCGCATTAAATGGATGTTTCTATCATATGTACAAATGTATCAGAGGATCGTATAGCATTGTATTACCGTTCAAAATCTAGATTATATTCAGCATGTTCTGAAAGAGAAAAAGTGTAAACCAAACTAAGTTATCTGACAAGAAAGAGGTGTCAAATGTTATTCTCTGCAAGTATATAGCTGCTGCAAATTATAAGTAAAGAAAATGCATGGTTTGGATTTGGTTGCTAGTGGCAACATGTGTAGGTAATTACTGGAAGCACATTTGGCCACTTGCACGACGACCAGCACTCTGCTTGACTTTGATCATGTGTCTGCTATCGACACACATTAAATGAATGAACAGATACACTTAGCATCTCACATGGCACATATGATTAGAACATTGCTAAGAGTGTTTATTTATGTCATCACTTTTGCATGAATTACAATCCTCAATAAGATACTAAATATGACAATAAGAACATACCAGGAACACATAGGAGACTTTGTGTATTATGTAAATTTAATTTCACTCATACAACTGTGACACTGTTAACAGCTCTTTACTTTGAGGTAAACAGAACATAAATGTCAGAGTGCTTGTGGAATGAAGTAAATCCACACAGATGTCCTTCTTGACATCACGCTTCCTGTCCATTAGCTCCTTATCCCTCCTCGACTCCGTCTCCATCATCTGAAGAGCATCTCAGCTATCTGGTTTCCAAGCAACCGTTTCCAATCAGCAGAGCCCGGTTTCATAAAACACTCACTCACCCGTTTAAGCAAAGCGTGAAGCTGTTCTGACCACATCAGGTGACGCAAAAGCGAAGATACATGCTTCATTTCATCTTGTTGTTAATGATGATCCTTTCAAAGGAGGCTTCTTCTGTCTGGGTGCCATTAAAGTTGAAGTGGGAGGTGATGAGATTCCTCCTCAAGACCCTCCTCCATCTGTTGTTATTCTTTTGAACCTTTAGTTCAGCCCTCTGCTTTCGTTTAAAGGGGTCATATGATGCTTTTTTAAAGATCATTATTTTGCGTGTTTGGTATAACAGAATAAGTTGACATGCTTTAATGTTCAAAAAACACATTATTTTTCAAATACTGTACATTACTGTAGGTCCTCAATGCTCCTCCTCTCTCAAACAAGTTGTTTTCTACAAAGTCCCTCCTTCTGACAAGAACAGTCTGCTCTGATTGGCCAGCTGACCCAGTGCATTGTGATTGGTTCTTGTCAGAAATGTAACGCCCCTTTCCATAGTCGTGAGCTTCCTCTTTTAAAATAAATGTAAAGACAGTTAATAATGTTCTTAGTTTTACCATCACTTCAAGCGCAGAAGGGGAACAGAGTGGTGTGACACAGTGATGAAGCTTGTATGTGTTTGCAGTACACAAGACATAGTGACTCCACTAAGACAACTGACTCCACTGTGTGACCCTGTCTCTCTCACACACACACACACATGCTACACGGAAAACTCTGCATTTGAACATTCTATAGCAAATACTTAAACTAATAACAAAACATACTTACAGTAGCTGATACAGAAGCAACAGATTGTCTAGCAATTACGGTTGGGTATCGATTGAGTTTTATACGATATCGGTGACATTTCGATACTTTTAAAACAGTACCGGTGCCTTAGCGGTGCCTGAATCGATACTTCTATAAAAATAAATAAGTAAAGCCTAAAAAGGATAACATTAAAGAACATTCAAAAGAATTAAAATAAATCCATAGCATTCACACACTCATTTCCCAAGCGTCCCTTACTTTAAGGCTAATAAATGTATTTTAAGATCTGGGTCATTGTTTAATACAAAACCACACATAATGTTTCTACTGTATCTCTGTCAATCACTCTGATATTTAGTTAAGATGAGTGCTGTCTGTCACTGTCTTTAATCAGTTCTGTGAATGACTGGATGCTCATTCTTTATAAAGTAGCAACAATGTCGTTTGTAAAGAACAGTTTTAGGCACATTAGTATTTTCACCCCAAGAAAGGGTTTTAAGCCATTTATGTATATCTTTTGCTTTAGTATCTCAGAAGGAAATATCAGTTTACATTTCCAAACATTAATTTTGCCATTCATTTGAATAATAATCTAGTGAGATTTTTGAATGCACAAGCAGAATGACAGTCTGCCTAAGACTAAGACTTTTGCACAGTAGTGTATGAAGAAAGTTTGTATAATAAGATTAAGTATATTTAAATAAGTGTAATTAAAGTATGTGTTCATATGTGTTAAGGGCTCGATTTTCGCAAATTTGCAATTTGAGGACAGTTTATGGAGCTAAAATGCTATATAGCCCCGCTAAAAAATCCTCGCCATGCCCATGCTTCTAGTGTACATTTCTGAGAACCAGGAAAAAAATTTTAGTCAATCGCTCAGGAATACACAGAGACACCGAAATGAGGCACTGAAATCTGCATTCTGATTAGGATCGGTGTATTCCGGTTCCATAGGTACCGGTGTCATATTGGTACTGGGTTTCGGTGCCCAACCCTACTAGCAATGTCAGAATAACCTCCTCTCCTATGTTCACGAAACAGTCATTAATAAATTGCATTGCTGTTTTGTTGTAAGTAATCTTAAAGATAAAAAATGCATCTACTTTCAGAAGGCCAAAAATACACACACATCTCCCTGGCATGGCTGCTTCAACATTAACTGTGTTACTGAAACACCTTCTTTCTTTGCTTGAACATTTGGGAAACATTACAAATATTTCCACACAGTGATGTAGACATGTGGGGCGTGCTTGAATGAGCTATTTTAGGGGGGGGGGGGGGTGAACAAGTGTTAACTTTTATAAAAAATATCTCTTTGGATTTGAGACTTCATTCTTTGCCACTTTAAAGTTGCACCAAGAGTTTGAAACACTCCAAAGAGAAAGGAAAAATTTTATTCACATCATATGACCCCTTTAATGGTATGTCTTTTGTGCCTCCATTTGTTCAGATTAAATATGCTTCCTAATTTTAATAATCTATAATAATATGTACAATAAGATTATCAAACATATTTGTTTTGCATAAGAATACAGTATACTGGGACCCCTAATGATAGATTGAATGGATTTACAATAAATACAACACTAACAGCAAGATTTTCAGATGCTCACATCTGCTATGCATAGTGATAAAACTCAAGGGTGACTCAAAAGGTCCCATAAACTGGAAAATATGTATGTTTTTAAACAGTGTGCTACTGGGTGTTGTCCTTGTTAGAGTGTAATTATACATATAAGTACTGTGTAATATTAATTAACTACATGTACTTACTATATGGTTGTGGTTAGTATTTGGATTTGACTTCTGGTTACTTGCATGTGATTATGCATAATTAATTGTTATTATAATAGTAATCCTGTCTATTGTTCAGACCCATACAGCAGCCTCTATAGTGTATGTGATTGTTGCATTTATTACTCCACTTTGCCAAAACACTAGTTGGGATTGTTGACTTTAGGAGCAAAGTGTAAACAGGAGATGACATTGACTTTCATGTTTACAATGTGACCTTCTCTGTCCAAGCTGTGGTGTATAATGCTTGGCCTTTTTTTTAGCTGTTTGATTCATACATGAACCATTTCAGCGATGAGGCTTCAGAATGCTCAACTTTGAGCTGCTTTCAGAAGATGTGTGGATTAAAAACGAGCGCAGATGCATGAAAGGATTAAATACAGTATTTTATTCACTGAAGCCAACATTGTGTCCCTGATCTTTGTGGGCAGGCGTAAGACACGCTCATGCCAAGAGATCACAACCAGTACATCCAGTCTTCTGAATACAGGGCAACAGGCATATTGAACAACATTTACAGATTTAGAGGAGTAGTACAGGATCACAGCTAAAAAAGTTATTCACGATATCTGAGTTTGGACCGCAAATGGTCCAACTGATGGCTAAGGCGCATTAAAACCAGCTGCACTCCTTCAGTACTCACACAATTGCATTTTGAGAGGAGATCATACATTACAGGGTTCGCCAAAGTAAACGCACACAATTGAAAATTTGCACCCAGGAGACTGACAAACAAAAGTCAAAACCAAAGTGAGTGTTCCAGTCGAAATATTATTACGACAAAGAAAGATATTTCAAAGCTCGTGACTACTTGAAATTAGGCAAGTCTCACTTTCGGATGTTTTTTTAATTTGAGTTATTGTTTTGCCCCCTAAAGTGCACTTGCATGCCCATATCTTTATATTACACTTCATCTGACTGTATTATTGTTTTCTGTATCCTATGTAAATAATAAAATGAAATTACAATTTAAAAGTACTAAGTCTGTGTAGGAGGTGCACTATTAAAGGGTTCGTGCCAGCGTTACATGTTTGGTCTGGAAAAGCGGCGAACATCAAACATGAAACATAGTAGCACATAAAAGGAAGAGCTGATCTCTTCTTATCACCATTCATACTGATGACAGTTTTGTAGTATACATTATTTCTAAGTGTGTACTGTATATACTGCTAAAAACACAATACAACTTTTGTTCTCAAAGTAGCAACAAATAAATAAAAATAAACATCATCTAAGTGCTTCTGTGTTCAGAACTGGACAAGACTAATAATACGTCCTGCAATTTCACAGAGAGAAAACAAAAAACAAGACGCAGCAACATTATAAAGTCTGTTGAAAGAGCTTGCAATGACAAAAATACAATGTAAATATGATCCTTTCTATTTGTCAAATTCTAACCTAAAATAAAGTGTCCTTAAAAATACTTCAAGTAAACAAAATGTCATTATAGACGGGAACTCAAGAAGGTACTCCAAATAATATCTGTAAGCTTTTCATAAAGATTTCTTTTAAACCCTTAAATGTTCAAATAAGTAAATAGATGTGGCTTTGTTGATGTGCAAAAACAGTGTAGAACATTCATATAGTGTTCACGTCATTGTTTTTGTTTCTGTAATGAAAATGACATCTTAAATTTAAGGTCAGCATCATGAAAAGCAACAGTTCCAAACCAAAACGCTCTCAGTTCTTCTAGAAACCTCTGCATTCGAACAACCTAAACATGACGGCAAAAACACAGGAGCACAGACAAACTAACACGACTTCACACGAGTGAAAATGTACCTTCGGCTGTGTACCTTCAATAAAACCAACCACAGATTTGGTTACGCTTGAAAAACCTGTATAATGAAGTAACATATCACTACCCTTTATAAAGCTCTCTAAAGGAGTCAAAAGAACTAATAAAGTGCACTATAAATACTACTGTCATCTTTACAACAATAATGTTCTGAACTGAGAAATAAAAATTCAAATATATAAGATTATAAAATACACAAAAGGAGCATTGGCATTTACACTACTGGAAAAGCAGAAGTATACTCTTTACTTCAACAAACAGATAAAAAAATAAATGGCACAAACTGCGCAGCCGATGACGTTAAAGTGAACATCATCTTGCAGTCTGAAATGCCGTAACTCAGCAAGTATCTCGAAATCATCATTAGAAAATAATCTGTTTAGAGTTGGGTCCATTGCTGTGACATGCTGATACGATCCATTAACAAGCGCGTGTGTGTGTGAGTAGATATTTCCGGTGGTTTGTTAGAAGGTGGTGTGTACATCGGTAGTGGATTTCATCCGCAACAAAATCGAAAGGCTATCGTGATATATGCCACATCATACCCATACACTGAAATCCTGAAGGATCCTGAAAATAACCCCTCAAACTCTCTCTCTGCTGTCAAGTCAGATCCACGTTTATTAGGGTGTTTTCACACTTGAGTCCTCTTTAAAAGAACCAAACCCAGACCCCTTTAAGTGGACAAGAGAAAAAAAAAGTGAAAGTGATGTGACATACAGCCAAGTATGGTGTCCCATACTCAGAAAAAGCACAGTTTTCTTTGTGTTCGCACTATCGCAGCTCCTGAAAGGGCCACTTAAGCAGTAATGGTGTCTCAGACCTCCTTCAGATTGTGTTCAGATTGTCACTTTCTGGATCTAGTCCAGTTCAGTGTGTAATGGTTGACATTATGGCCTCCAAAACTGGAATAGTCTTATCTTTTGGACAAAAGATATTAGTTTTGGTACACCTTTGTAATATTTATTTTGAATTGTTTTTCTTGTCTGTGTAATCGTGTTTATTTTGTAACACAAAGGGTTTCTGCAGGATTTTTAAGCTCAAATTTAAGACTTTTTAAAATTAATGCCATATGAGTGGTGCGGGGCAATGTCGAACATTTTAAACTGTAAAACGAATGTAGAAAGAATGATTTACAGTTCAGATACAGGTTTTCGCAGAAAAATATAAATAAAATGAAATTACAGCCTTTAAAATGTCAAACCATTTTTAAGAAAAGAGTGAAAAATCATCTTTTCCTTTTTAATCATCACAGTAAGCTATATGGCAATTGTCTTCCCATCCCCATTGCCACTACAAACATCTGATTTGTATGGAAACATCTGATGGCCAAACTACATTGTAATTCACCAAAGGAAAAATCAAGTGAGCCTGGGACTATTTGTGTTCACAATGCATGTTGTTTTAGCGAATCATACCTGTAGCTGAAAGTGAACTGTACTCAGACCCCCTCCCCAGATGGTCTCTGTTCGGTTCTGAGGGGTCTGAGATCGTTTGTTGTGTTCACATATGCACAAAAATCAAGCGAAGCGCGCTCAGCCCCTGGAAAGGACCAAGTGTGAAAACACCCTTAGTCTAGTAAAATAACTCGCTCTGAGTGAGACTATATCTACTGTCTAGCATATGTTTCAACTTGAAAAAAATACTTCTCAAAAGCAAATTAGTGGAACAGCACAATGAAGAGACAGTCATGTTCTCAGAACGAAATCAGCGGCACTTTATTTTACAGTGCTGTTGCGCTTGTACATACTATAGAAACTACAGTAACTACAGTAGGTGCTAACCCTGGATCTAACCCTAAACCCCTGTAGTTTCCTGATCTTACTCAGTCATTTCTGCAAGCGCACGACTGTACTGTCAAATAAAGTGCAACTACAAAATTGATACACGCTAACGAATAAAAAAGAAAACCACACTATTTGCTCCACAAGCACCGGCTGGTCAAGGGAGATTTACGACTTCCAATCAATTGATCAATTTACATTTTACACAAAAGTTTTCTGATTCAGCTGTCGGCAGATAAATAAATTACATCAAAGTACAGTCACGCGTGATATACAGAGGCTCTCTGACAGGAAGCAGGAGATGTCTATGTGACCTTGGGTGTTTCGGGCCGGTAGTCCTTCCGCTCGGACGTGTTGCGCTTGACTTTAGCGTTGGCCGGCTGGGACTCCTGGTTGAGAGATGGGCTGGACTGAGACTTCTTCAGCACTGCGTCACTGTCCCGGGTCGTCAAGAGCTCTTTCACCCCCTCTTTCAGGAGCTTGACGTACATCTCGTAACGGCTCTCCTTCAGAGAGAATTCAGAAAATCCATCATTAGCCACCGTGCATCTGAGACAAGCCCTCGCTGTTACTGCACCTTCAGTCAAAGGCACCTTGTGAGAGGCTCATTTATTCACAACATGACACTGCTTTTCATGCACTGGCTAACTGTGAGATTTCAGGCAATTTTGCATCCATAACATGTCTTGTCCTTCAGACTAATGGATCGACAACATCCAAAATACACATTTAACTGTTTAAGTATTTGCATCAGTAGGTTTGAATTAAAATAAGTTTTATCAAAATTATTTTTTTCTCCTACACTGAGTCAGAAACTTCAGCAGCACTTACATGCACCATAAAAACCTAACAGTTCATTCACTTGGTGAGCATAACCGTTTTTACAGCTCTGTGACACACAAAAGGCTTATATAAATGCCACAGAATAAGCCTTAAAAGTTCTCTGAGGTGCAACAGCAGATTCATATACATGTTTTTGATACAGAGTGAAAATGACTGCGAATTTATTTGTGATTTTAACTAAATGGAAGCAAAATACAACACAAAGCTGTGTGTTGTCTGTCTCCCCTCTTCCCCTCCTCCGCTCCGCACCATGCCCACGTTTTTAGCATTTATTAAAACCCTAGTGAGAACTAACCAGTGCTGAAATGGGGTTTCATGACCCTTTAACTCTTAATATATAAGGTCAATAATATGTCAACAAATATGTCAACAAAAGAAATAATTTTTAATTTGGGATGTTTTCCTATGTTCAGATTTGTTCTGGACATTTTGTAAAACTTGCTATACAAAGCAATTCTCTTTTGTGAACCCTATTCACCTGTGGTGTCTTGCCTTCAAGTCCACAAACAGACTCAAGCAATGCTCACAGTTGATTTCAGCAGAAATCTATTCTCTGTTGATAATTGTCAGCTTTTTTATGGGATATTGATCATGTTGTCAGGCCAAAGGGCTTTAAAATAGATTTTTTTAATTTATTTTTCTCACAGAAGTGGATATATGTTATGGGGATGTGTAATTGGTCTAGTTTATTAAGAAGGGTTAATACACTGCAATATAAATGAGTTTATCACATTACACATTATAACGGTGAAATCCATAAAACTAAACTAAGATCATGTTAATCAATTAGATAATTCCACTGGATTTACCATAACAGTGTAAAAAACCCACATGCGTATGTTAAACTATTTTTATTAGTTTCTCGTATTTCATATCTCGTATACTTATTAGTTTTGTATTTTTCACACACATTGCTTGATGACGAGGCATTTCACACCCGATCAAGTGCCTCCCTCAACAGAGCTGCAATTAAACTACATTTGAAAAGTTTGGGGTCATTTGATAATTCTAGGCTACTTCTCTTTGAATTCTACAATTGCAGAAGACCCTTTCCAGAAATAGGGCTCAAAACAGGCCTTCCAAAATGAACTTGGTTCTAAACCAATTATTTGTGAAAGATGCTGCTTAAGAATTTTTATACAAGTTGTTTTATTTTTAATTAACTTCATAGTAGATTTTTCAAGTCAGAATACTGTTGATTTGATTTATTTAATACATTTAACAATGCTTTTGCTTTATTTTTATTTTTTGAAATGTGTTACATAAACATAATATTTCAACATATGTAGCTTAAGTGAAAGTGTTACTCTAGTGTGACACCAAATGTTACAGAAAAAAAAATTCTCCTTAAATTAAATATTGTTAAATCCATTTTTATAAAAATAGCCTCGATAAGAGGAATGAATGAGCATTCAATCAAAGGCAGAAAATTTTACACATTTCCAACGAATCTAGACAATTTCTTTCTTAACAGCCTAGATGAGGAACGTCAAAGACAATGAATATGAGTGAGCGGGGGGAAATACGGCCGAGCAAATGATCTGCTTAATTGTGTCTCTAGCATCATAAAAGGCAACGACGTCTACCTCAAATTCCAGGTAGTGCTCTTTCAAGCGGTACTCATCGATCTCTTTGGCTTTGACCTTCTTATCTGGCGGATAGGATCTGTGCTCGGCTAATTCTGTAGAGACGTGCTTCAGCTTGGCCTCGTGGGACTTGAGCTGCTCTTCCTGTAACACAACAGACACATCAAATGAGCAGAAGTATTCAAAGGCTTCAGACAGACACGGCACGTGCCATCAACAGCACTCTTTAGACCCACCTGAGACATTCGGGTGGTGGTCGCCGGCAGCAGCGGACGGCTGAATTTCTTCTGAGAGCCGATGGCAGCGGGGAAGGATGGGGCGGAAAACATGGCCGCCACTGAGTTGATTATTCTGATCCAGGACTCCATTTCCTCGGGGCTCCTACAGAGAAGAGATGGGACGTTCATATGAAGAAGACCACGCTACAGTCGTGCAAACTCACAGGATGAGAGCAGTCAGCCTTACGAAGAAATAAAAGGTCTGCAGGCAAACCAACGGAAGAGATAATGAGGTTTAATTGAGCCTGAACTGAAGCATGAAATTAGTGTTCAGAGTTGCAGGCCTGTTTCTGAAAGTGCTGCTGCTCTTACTGGGCCTGGAAGAGGAACACTCTCCAGTCAGCAGTCTTGAGTTTGAGAACATTGGGCTTCTTCTCGTAGTCCATCGCCTTGATGGCGAGAGCATGGTGCACGCTGATGGCGTTCTTCAGGTCATCTTCTGACAGGGCCTTCTCCAGCTTAAACTCATCCTGCAGGAGCATGCACACACAGGACAAATGATGAACACGGACAGGGATGGGAATCCAAGGAATTAAACAAATCTGCACATCTGAAAACTTCAAGCCTTTTACAGAGACAACACAATAGAAAGTTGTGATGTTTACTTAAAGAAATTATACTTTTGTGGCCGTTTCTTATCACACTTCAAAATGCACTTTGTAGCAATTTTAAATGAAATATTTACCTTTTAAATCTAAAGGTGTGTCCTAAGTTGTGTACTTTTGCACTATGCTATGCTATTTCGTATAAATAGTGCAAGTAGCATGTTCTCAAAGAAAATTCCCAAAAGGGAAAGTGCACTTTAAATACATGGATGATGCACCGAAAAAACTAAGTGCAAAGTGTTGGACACTACATGAGCTCAACTGTCACACTTTAATTACGTAGCGGAGGGGGAGGAGCTAACAGACTCCAATTATGAGGTAATACTAAAGTTTACTTTAGTAAGGTACTAAAGTACATGTAATTTTAACTGTAGTCTAATTTGATATTTCATTTAAAGCTTATATATTTTAACTTCATTGCAAATGTGTAATTACCGATAAATTTAAATACATGACATTCAAGTGTCAATAGAAATGATATTAAAGTATATTCTAGTTCTCTATAAATGCTTGTCGGTACATTGCGCAGTATACTTGAACTATATGTCAAAGACAATACAAGTAATAATGAAATTACATATGAAGATTTAAAGTACAGTATTTACGTCTTCAAAAACCACTCTGAAGTTCAGACCGTTTTAATATTTAAACTACAATACATTTTTATTTAATTGCAATGAACATGCAATTAAGATTGTGAGAACATTACACTCAGTTTGCACTTGAGTGTGTTCTTTTCCTTCAAAGTAAAAGGTCTGTGTGAAATGAGACTGAGAATGCTATGCAGCACATTTCCTGTTTCTCTGATGACAGTCATTGGTGTGATTGCCGCACATGGGTTAATGGCACATCATTAGCTCTAATGCCATTGAAACCTGCAGCTGTGGATACAATCAGTCACCAGCACAAAATTATATGCACAGGTACTGCCTGCTTCTGCGCCAATATTTCATTCTTGTGACTTTTGCATGACTGCACAGCTAAGCAACTAACGCAAGTTCAAATGGAGCACATAAATAAACTATTGTAATGGGCTAAAACGCTTCTTTCTTTGATGGGCTCTAAAAAGGTTTGCCAGACCTGAAATAAATTAATCAATGTGATTACGTCTCACATCTGAACCTCGTCGAGGAGAAACTGAATCGTTATTGATGTTTGTGGGAAACGATGGAAATCTGATTAATCAGCAGTGCGAGAGGGGAAAATGAAAGAGAGAATAAACAAACCTTCTGCAAATAAAGGATCATGCCTTTCAGAACGGCATAAAAGGTTTTCCAGCCTCGTTTCCCTCTTGGTGCTAGAGAATACAAATACAATAACATCATTTATTCACAATTATCATATGCTCCTATTTTCTATTCACTAACAGTTCATGTTAAAAGGACACAAACATCATTACAGGTATCCTAACTTGTTCCAAGTCTTCTGAAGGCATTTGCTTTGTGTGAGGAACATACCCAAATTTAAGATACTATGCCTTATTAATTACTGTAGCTGTCAAATCTCATACTTATCATAATCTGTTTCAACACACACATAAAAGTAGCATGGGCTAGTTTTGTAGTGCTTTATGGAGCTCGGCAGCATCTGCTTCATTTCACTTTCACAGTTTGGAAAATAACTCCTCCATTTGATTTCAACTGAAGTCCGAAATTCATACAGTTTGAAATGTCACTACGTGTTCCTCCTCTGAAGTGCATTACTTGCATTTCTACTGTCAAATGCTTCCCTTGATAGTGTCTCTGAAGAACAGCTTTATTTACAGCTGTGTTATAGGAGTTTTGGGAAGCATCCAAATCCTTCACACCCCATACAGACTGAGCTCTCTGTAGTGCGCTGATGGCACCTCTGGGACCCTGGCCTGAATGCTCTCAGCCTGCGATGCATCAGATCAGTAAAGCCCTGCTGTTTTTATCCTGACTGTAATAACCCAGGGACACGCTCATTAGACCGCATTGGCACGGCTGGTATGTCCACTAAACTCTTCTGCCACAGCTGGACTGTAAATCACACATCAGGGGAGGGCAGAAGGTAACCACTTCAGTTTACCCTGTTAGATGTGTTCAAACAACGGTATAAGATTTAAAAAATGTTTTTTAAAGAAGTCTCTCACTCACCAAGGCAGCATTTATAGATCAAGAATAGTTAAAAACAGTAATATTGTAAAATAGTATGTAAGGGATAATCAACAGCTTGCTGTGCATTAAAGGATTTTAAAAGAACCACCTGACGTAAAGTGGCAAGCCAATGATTATCCCTCTTATTCCATGGTCTTTTTCCACTCTTGACAACTAAAACCTGTTGGCAGTGCAATATTTAACCGGAAGGATAAGAATGGTTATTTCAGTCAGTTACAGCTCGTTAGGTACAGCATTCTGCCCACTTCAAACCAGATACAGATACCACATTTATTTGAATGAATTATAGCATTTATTTTAATTAATTATCGAGAGAGAGAGAGAGAGAGAGAGAGAGAGAGAGAGAGAGAGAGAGAGATGACAGGGTTGTGTGCGTGAGTTACTGGTGTCTGTGCATCTCTCTACAAACAATGAAGCTGTTTAGTTACTTCAATTTTAGCTGAGAAATATAATATAGTGATCTAGTATCTATGCTATTTTGTTAATTAAAGTGACGGGGCAGCCCCAACAATATGTTTCTGTGTGTGCGCGGCATGATTTGCAAATCTCCGACCTCTCTCCCTCTCACTGTGTTTATATGCGAGTGATGTGTGTGTGTGTGTGTGTGTGCATCAAGGAAAGCAGTGCATTAATATACAGTAGAAAAGTGATTAAACTGACTTGGACCTACCTGTGTTTTAAACGGTTCTCTCTAATGCATCAAGTATACTGACAGACCATGGAATAAAACAACTCAAAATATCTGTTTTCTATGTATTTCATTCCTGTAATTGACTGTTTTTTGATCAAAGCTGAATTTTCAGCATCATTACTCCAGTCTTCAGTGTCACATGATCCTTCAGAAATCATTTTAAAATGCTGATTTGCTGCTCAAGAACCATTTTCGGACAATTTTAAAAACAGGTGCTGCTTCATATTTGTGGAAATAAAAAATGTTATTATATTATTATCATTATATATAAAAATCATAACATATGTCTTTACTGCCACTTTTAAGCAATTTATGCATTCCTTGCTAAATAAAAGTATAAATTTATTTCAATATCTCACTGAACCAAAACTTCTGCATGGTAGTGTTTATAATACAAAAACAGAACTATGCATAGTTGTTGAAAGCATCCTTTTAGACAGGTTTTGAAATGTTTTTTGCAGGACGAGCTGTAATCGGTACGTGTCTTTAAACAGACACAACAGCTCAGCAGGTTTCTAGAGACTCTAGAATCTCATTAGGAAGGAAAAATAAGTGGACATAGTATATGAGAGACTACAGCCAAAATCCCATTTCACCATGTGTGCTTGCCAAAGCACTGAATCACACCTGCTTTATCCTCGTTCACATTACACAGCATTTATTTAATGTTCTGTCCCATCATTCTCTGCATACCCAGAAGCTTAGGTTATGAAGAGTCATAAATATTAAGTGCTTATGAAGAAGACTTTTAATTACACAAAGAAACAATAAATTGAAATGCTTTGTAAAAACTAGTTATAAGTCATTTGAATGGCCTGACCTGCTAAACAAAAGTCTTTAGTTGAAAACTGCTATTCTTTATCAAATAAATAAATCATGGTATTTTAGTTTGAACAATTAAATTAAACTATACACATTTCACAGTAATTTGTTTTAAACCGTTTCAAAATCATTGAGTGGCTGCTCAAATCGAGCAGTTGTTGTATTGGAGATATTTCAAATGAACTCTGGATTAAATCTTACTTTTCTTCCCGTCCATGTCTGCGTGGATTTTGCGGGTCAGGAAGCCAGTTTTGTAGACAGCAGCGTTGGGGTCATGGGTAATGTCCAGGAACGGGTTACTGCCGCTGCTGATGCGACTGATGCTCTTAGTGTGAGAGTGATGGTTCTTATCCGCCAGCTCAGACAGAGACTTCTTCAGCTCATCTCCATCACTACAACACACACACACACACACACACATATCCTATCAACCTTCATGCATGACAACTCTTCCACAGCCCTGACAATGTATGAAGTGTATGTAGTGGGGGTCTGAACAGGTTGTGTTAAATGGAAAGCCGTGGAAACTTTTCTGTAAGAGACTGATGTGTGGGAGAGTCCACAGTCCTTCAACACCACTGCAGGAATCCCTGCACAAACACACTGACCACTGACACATACAGTAATGCACATCTGTTATTATGTGGCCACCTGACATTTGTGGAAATAAAAAGCAGGAAAAATCAATAAATGTAATTTGCTAAAAATGGTCTCTTTTGCATGACAGATAAATGACAGTAAACAAATTATAGACAATTCATGCATCTTGATCGATGGCAAGGACATCTGTTTTGGTATGCACACTCCAGTTTGTATCCATACAATGGATTTAAATCCAATGAACTTTTCCTGCTCTATATGCAACTTTTACTGAGTCGACTTCTGTGATGCTGCTATCCTCATCCCGTATGGCAATTGATGCTTGTGCTTTTTATTTAATAATCCATCTCACTGAGTTATTATGAAGTCAAACACCGTAGAATCATGAGTTATGATGAAACGCTGTCTCTTCTGGATTAATGAAGCTTTCTGATGCAGTGCCATCAGTAAAATTCATTGTGATTGGAAACGTTGCTAGGACACTAACAATCCCAATAGTAGCCATTTACCTTAGCTTGCAGTAATATGTTTGAAACTTGAGACTATTGCTTTCTTTGAGCATTTCTGACGCCACCTGACTCTCGACTAATGTCACAAAGACTCCCTTTATGTAAAGAAGGATCACACAAAATATTCTTTAAAGAAAAAAGAAAAACATGAAGAAATACTGAAATAAGAAACAAGTAGAGTTAGTCAGAACTGGCAGACAGGCTCACAGCAGTGTCTCTTGTCTCGGTAAATAAATGACCCTTTTAGAAGTTCCCTTCCACTTACTCAAGCTGAATCACACCATTAACAGGCTGGTGAGATTTACCTACCCACAAAACAAACAATCAACATAATTCAAATCAGAAAACAATTCATTTCACCCTCATTTCAACTGCAGGCTATTTCATTCTCCCTCTCTATACGTAGTGCTCATTCTCCACACTCCAGCAAACCCTATAAAACCCCAGATAAATGATGATGGAGGCAGAGTATTTCAGCAAGATGAGAAATAAACAGAGCTAGACATGAATGAATGGTTCTGTATGTATATGCAATCTATGTGAACTGACTGCACTTTTCCACATTTTAATAAAACGTCTAATGAAATAAGGCTGCACACTTTCTGCACAACAGAAACAGAGCAATACTTAGCATAGTATTGCTCTGTTTCTGTTTCTAAAACTTAGCACAAGTTTTATACCATATGAAATTAACCCGCAAGCTGCAAACTTTTCTAAATGAGCCAATTATTTACAGCTATTGACCAGTGCCAAAAATTCACAGGTGCCACTGACCGGCAAACGTTACATATGTTTCCACTGGCTCATCAAACCTGCTTGCCTAATACCAAGCAACTGATACAGTTTTCAATTAGGAAAGACTGACACACAATAAAACTAGAACTAGACTTCAGATTCTCCTGAAGAAGCAACGTTTGCTTTTTGCCAAACATACCAGAATGTAAGTCTGAAAGGAAGCTCCACTATTATTCAACTGTAGGTCAGAGAAGCAGTAAAGCCTTCAAAGTGCTTTTGTAACCTTACTTGCAATGACTATTTGACAAGGGTCCTCTGAAATGTCCTTCTTTGGGGTATGATGCCCTTTTAATATTTACAATCAATTCTGTAAAGTTCACTCCGATTTACATGGGACAGGGCCAGACCAATTAACTACTTATTAACCATTTTATCCCAAGAAAATATATATAAATGTAATGAACGACTTTGGTGTTTAAACATGTTCTCAAACTCTTAAGACTTGTACACAAAGACTGCATGCTGGGGTGTAAGTAGGAATTACGGGCCTTGTGACTGTATACAGTATATTGCTCTTGGCCGCTCTGCACCCCTTATAGATCCACTGGAACGGCTGATGTGCAGACAACCTCCATTGGATCAATATGTGCTCCTACTCCCCCGTCTGTTCCAGCCCTTAAAATCATCCAGCTACACCCCAGTGCTCTTGGTTAGGAGGTTATATAGTCAGTTGCATTACTCTCCGGCTCTTAAGTCAGTGACAATATGTTACGCTGGTTCTAAGAAGGCACTATTTTGGTGAAAAAGGAGAAAGCGGCCCTCTTGGCATGGTCCCAGGTCACTTTAATATGCAAAAGCACTGCCAAGATACAGCCGCACTTGTATTCACAGTCGACTTCATTATTGAATTAACTTGGGCTATAGAAATCTACAGGGACCACTCTCACGACTTGACATCCCTATTGTAATTACTCACGTTATTTCCATCTTTAATTAGATTTCTTGGCCAGTATGTGGCGTTGTTCCCATACTGTTCAGGTAGCTTCAGGGTAAGATGGCAATGGCATATGCCAAGTATTATTTCAATATGCTAAACCATTGTTAAGCACAGCTTCGCTTTCTGTTCTTAAGGTAATTTAAAATCCCATCTGTAGCTTTTGCTAGGTTTTCACTAAGGAACATTTGTGAATACATAAAAAAAAAAAATCAAAGGAATCACTATAAAACAGAATCTAGACCACACAATTCAATCGCTCAAGAGCAAGGGTTGAACAAAACCAGAAATGTTCAGACCATTCTAAAACTAATTTTAAAATATCTATACCTGTTTGAAATACATTTTGTATTATAAGTGGAAAATACCTGATGTGACCTGTCTGGACAGTGAATTTAGTTAAATTTATTCTAAGCCATTGTAAAATACTTTATGAACACACACCAGTGCCCTCATTACATCAGTGTCTTCTTTGAGATAAAGAAATATTCCAAGCTCAACACAAATTCAACTTGGCATAATTTTGGCATTACGTTGATTACCACAATATTACTTCAGTCATACATGTATATGAAAGTCTTGTGTTTATTCAGTATGTTCCAAACAGTGTGTTTTAATGTTTATTTTGTTATTTTTACAACCACATGTTGTAAAAAAATATATTGTTAAAAACTTTTCTGTGGTAATTGACATATTGCCATAAACTCTTTGTCACGGTTCGTGAATGCACCGTCTCCAGCTGTAGTCATGTTATGTCATGTTGATTGGTTCATGTGGGTGTGGCCACTGATCGCCTGATCAGCGGCAGGTGCATCTCATTCCAACCGCCTATTTAACGCCCTGTCTTTCGTCTCCTGTTTGTCAGATCGTTGTTTGAGGTCCATGTGTTGATGTCTGTTCGTGCTCCTGTGTTCCTGTCCTTGCCCTGTTTCCTGTTTCGGTCTACTTTGGATTATCACAGTCACTCACGGATTATCACCACGGATCACCGATCTACCCCCACCGTCATCGCTACCAACGCACTCAAATCACCTACCCACCGGTCTGTGCTGCCATCGTGGTTCCTGCGTCACTCACCAGCATTCATCCATCACAACTCCTGTCAATAAACTACCTTTACTTGCATCTGCCTCCTGTCCTCCATTGTTAGCGTCACAGAATGATCTGACCCACATGGAGGCAGCGAGTAATCAACCTTCCTCCCTCGAAGTTTTCCTCAGCGCCAGTGTTCGGAGGATGGACTCCCAGGAGCGGACTCTTAACGACACTGGTCGCGCGGTTCAGGCGTTAGTGACGCAGGTGTCCGAGCTCACCCAACAGTTCCAGCTATTACGAGCTCCCACTGCGCCACTCCCACCGCCTGTTCCACCAGCACCATCGGAGGCCCCCTCCCAGCTGGAACCACGCCTCCCGATTCCGGAAGCGTACTCGGGTGAGCCCGACTATTGTAGAGCTTTCCTTAACCGTTGTGATATGCATTTTGCCCTCCAGCCTAGAACCTTCGCCAGTGAGAGGGCCAAGGTGGCCTTCGTTCTGACCCTGCTCTCTGGGAGGGCGGCATTGTGGGGAACAGCGGTGTGGGAGAACCAGGACCCATGCTGCGCCTCGTTCCAGGCGCTCTCCGCCGAGATGAGACGGGTCTTTGATCGGGCCGCCGCAGGACGGGAGGCGGCCAGGAGGCTGGCGGAGTTACGCCAGCACGAGAGATCCGTCTCGGACTATTCCATCGAGTTCCGGACCCTGGCGGCGGAGTGCCATTGGAACGAGGAGGCGCAGTGGGACATGTTCCTGCATGGGCTGGCTGACCGCGTCCAGAGGGAGATCTACGCCCTGGACCTTCCCCCGTCGTTCAATGGACTTATTGAGCTGGCCCTTCGGGTCGATGCACGTCTGGCACGGATGGAGAGGAGGGGGCAACTCAACACCCCATCCAGGGGACCGGCAGACGTGCGGTTCAGCGGCGGGGACGTGGCCAGCCCCGTCTACGATCACGAGCCCATGCAGGTAGGGCGAGCTCGGCTTTCCCGGGAGGAGAAGGAGAGGCGGAGGTCCCTGGGCCTTTGCCTTTACTGCGGGGGAGCCGGACATCAAGCCCTCGCCTGTCCGGTAAAAGGCCAGGCCCGGTAGTACGTATGAGGCTACTATCGGGTGGGATCTCCGCCGAGAAGACCTCATCATCATCATCATCATCACCATCATCTTCTACGCTCCTCCCGGTATGGCTGCGGTGGTCAGCACAGACACATCACTGTCAGGCACTACTGGATTCCGGGGCAGAGGGTAACTTCATGGACAGCACATTAGCCCACAAGCTCCACATTCCCCTCAGACCTCTTCCGCACCACATCACGGTTAACGCCCTCACTGGTCAGCAACTTCCCACCATATCATACATCACTGAAGACATTACACTCATCACCTCTGGCAATCACTCCGAGACCATCTCTTTTCACATCCTTGACTCTCCCCTGGCACCCATTGTCCTCGGACACCCTTGGCTCCTCCTCCACAACCCTAGCATTGACTGGCTCTCTAACTCTGTCTTGTCTTGGTGTAAAAGGTGTCATGAGTCTTGTCTAGTGTCTGCCTGTCCGTCTGTGTCTGTGTTGCAGGAGGAGGCGGTGGATTTGTCTAACGTGCCCGCTGAGTACCTCCATCTGAAGGAAGTGTTCAGTAAGTCTCGGGCTGCTTCTCTTCCTCCGCATCGTCCTTACGACTGTGCCATAGATTTACTATCAGGTAAGTCTCCGCCTAAGGGCAAGCTCTATTCACTTTCTGTTCCAGAGAGGGAGGCTATGGAGAAATATATTTCTGATTCTCTAGCTTCTAAATTCATCCGCCCTTCCTCTTCTCCTGCGGGGGCGGGGTTCTTTTTTGTGGGAAAGAAGGACGGATCTCTGCGACCTTGTATTGATTACCGGGGACTGAACAACATCACGGTAAAGAATACTTATCCTTTGCCGTTGATGTCTTCGGCCTTCGAGAGGTTGCAGGGAGCGTCAATTTTCACAAAACTGGACTTACGCAATGCGTATCATTTGGTTCGGATCAGGGAGGGGGATGAATGGAAGACCGCTTTTAACACCCCCAGAGGGCACTTTGAAATACTTGGTTATGCCCTTTGGGCTCTCCAACTCCCCAGCGGTCTTCCAGGCACTCGTCAACGACGTGCTGCGAGATATGATCGATCAGTTCATTTATGTCTACCTGGACGACATATTGATTTTTTCTTCTTCTCTCCAGGAACATGTGCAGCACGTCCAACGAGTGCTTCAGAGGTTGCTAGAGAATGGGCTTTTTGTCAAGGCGGAGAAATGCGAATTTCATGCACAGTCAATTCCATTTTTGGGGTATATCGTGTCGACTGAGGGAATACGCATGGATCCCGAGAAGGTTAAGGCTGTGGTAGAATGGCCAAGCCCAGATTCCCGTAAGGCCCTACAGAGGTTTCTGGGGTTCGCTAACTTCTACCGGCGTTTTATTCGCAACTTCAGCCAACTAGCCGCACCTCTGACCGCCTTGACCTCCGCCAAGACTGCGTTCAGGTGGTCGGACACAGCTGAGGCTGTGTTTGCCAAACTGAAGAGCCGTTTCATTTCAGCCCCTATTCTGATTACCCCTGACCCTACACGTCAGTTTGTGGTGGAGGTCGACGCATCAGAGGTGGGGGTAGGAGCGGTGTTATCTCAACGTTCTCCCTTAGACGACAAGGTCCACCCTTGCGCGTATTTTTCATATCGTTTATCTCCGGCAGAACGAAATTATGATATTGGTAACCGAGAATTGTTGGCAGTTAAGATGGCATTGGAGGAATGGCGACACTGGTTAGAGGGATCGGGGGTTCCTTTTATATTATGGACTGACCACAAGAATTTAGAGTACATTAGCACCGCCAAGAGGTTGAACTCCAGGCAGGCTCGGTGGGCCCTTTTTTTCGGACGTTTTGACTTTACTATCTCGTACCGCCCGGGTTCCAAAAATATCAAACCCGATTCTTTGTCGCGTATTTTTGACCATTCCGAACGCCCGTCCACTCCCGAGTGTATTTTTCCTGAGACATTAGTGGTCTCCACTCTCACATGGGAGATCGAATCGAAGGTCAGAACGGCCTTAGAAGGGGTAACGCCTCCGCCCGGGTGCCCACAGAACCGTTTATTTGTGCCGGAGGGATTATGGTCCAACGTTATCCAGTGGGGACATTGCTCAAATGTAGCTTGCCATCCAGGGGTTAATCGTACTAGATTTTTAGTCAAGCAACGATTCTGGTGGCCACTTATGGCTCGCGACATTCACAGTTTTGTTTTGGCTTGCTCGGTTTGTGCCACTGGTAAGACTTCCAATCGGCCCCCTGATGGGTTACTCCAACCGCTGCCGGTTCCTTTGAGACCCTGGTCCCACATCGCTCTAGATTTTATTACCGCCCTCCCGCCCTCCCAGGGCAACACGGTAGTTTTAACCGTGGTGGACCGGTTCTCGAAGGCGGCCCACTTTATTCCCTTGCCCAAATTACCCTCAGCCAAGGAGACAGCGTTGACCGTCGTAGACCACGTCTTTCGTTTACATGGCCTCCCGATAGACGTGGTTTCCGACAGGGGACCCCAATTTGTGGCTAAATTTTGGCAAGAATTCTGTAGACTACTGGGAGCGACTGTAAGTCTGTCCTCAGGGTTTCACCCCCAGAGCAATGGTCAAACCGAGAGAGCCAACCAAGATTTGGAAAGGGTGTTGCGATGTTTGGTCTCCAAGAATCCTTCCTCCTGGAGCCAACAATTGTCTATGGTGGAGTACGCCCACAATACCTTACCAGTATCAGCTACAGGCCTATCTCCTTTTGAGTGTAGTGTAGGTTACCAGCCACCTATTTTTCCCAGTATGGAATCCGAAGTTGCGGTCCCCTCCGCTCACGCCTTCGTCCAGAGGTGCCACCGCACTTGGACCAGAGCCCGTGAGACTCTACTCCAAGTGGGGGCGCGCACCAAGGCCAAGGCCGATCGCCACCGGTCTAAGCCTCCCATATACGTCGTGGGTCAAAAGGTGTGGCTTTCAACCAAGAATATTCTCTCCGGTCCGTATCTAATAAATTGGCTCCCAAATTTATTGGCCCGTTTACTGTCACCAAAATCATTAGTCCGGTGGCAGTCCGCCTTAAACTCCCTCCTACGTACAGGAGAATTCATCCCGCCTTTCATGTGTCCAAAATTAAGCCCGTATTTCATTCTCCCATTAATCCGCCTACCCCGGTCCCTCCCCCGCCGCGTCTCGTAGATGGGGAGACCACCTATTTGGTAAATCGTATTCTGGACTCTAGAAGGAGGGGACGCGGATTTCAGTACTTGGTGGACTGGGAGGGTTACGGTCCAGAGGAGAGAAGTTGGGTACCTGCTAGGGACATCCTGGATCACTCCCTTATCGATGATTACAATCGACAGGTAAGAGATTCTGGGGACGCCAGGAGGCGTCCTTAGGAGGAGGGGTACTGTCACGGTTCGTGAATGCACCGTCTCCAGCTGTAGTCATGTTATGTCATGTTGATTGGTTCATGTGGGTGTGGCCACTGATCGCCTGATCAGCGGCAGGTGCATCTCATTCCAACCGCCTATTTAACGCCCTGTCTTTCGTCTCCTGTTTGTCAGATCGTTGTTTGAGGTCCATGTGTTGATGTCTGTTCGTGCTCCTGTGTTCCTGTCCTTGCCCTGTTTCCTGTTTCGGTCTACTTTGGATTATCACAGTCACTCACGGATTATCACCACGGATCAGCGATCTACCCCCACCGTCATCGCTACCAACGCACTCAAATCACCTACCCACCGGTCTGTGCTGCCATCGTGGTTCCTGCGTCACTCACCAGCATTCATCCATCACAACTCCTGTCAATAAACTACCTTTACTTGCATCTGCCTCCTGTCCTCCATTGTTAGCGTCACACTCTTGTTAACAAAGCCTAAATTGTATTTACCCGGAGCGCTCCTTTAAATCATTCATGAATCAGTGATGCTCCATGCCGTGCCTAACTGTGGCTCTTAGCTGTTCTACAATCAATGTAATCCATGGTTTCGTCTTGCTTTAATCAACAGAATATATTCAAACATGATATTAATTTATAATTAATCTGCAAATAACTAATGTATCCTACATGTAACAGTGAGAGATAAGCTCAAGGTTCAGGAGGTTTGGTTGGGGTCAAGCGGAGTGAGCTGTGGTCTGCGGTTGGTACAGAGAATTGGCGAGGGCTTGCTGTAATTTGGCACAACTGGTGTCTGCCTCTATGACTGTTATCAGTGAAGCACACTGTCAGTCTAATGTCATGTTTTCAAAATCATGATTACAGCTCATGTCTCAAATGACACCAATCTAATCATTTGACTCAAAGGCACACCATCACACACACTTCTTGGACATTAATTGGACCATGTGTTTATTGTGTATTTGTGTGTGGTGGTAACCAGAGCCAGTGATGATGAAGATAAAAATAAAAGCATCATTTTTTTTACCCCTTGTAAAGATGGAAAGGAAACATGATGCTTCACAAAGGTTGTGGTGTATGATCTCTGGGGCAGTGAATATTGCGTGCGCTCAATGGAATACCAACTTGAATCAAGATTTCTTGATCCTAATTCCATGCTTTCTCTCTAGAATTTCCTGGTTATTTTTTATATTTCAGTTCTAAAAACAGCAATGATGGTGGTGAGTGTGTTAGTACTTACACTGCCCATTCCAGCTTCTCGTTCTTGATGGAGTTATACAATGACTGCATGGGGGGGGGGGGAAACAGAACAAAGAAAAAGGCTTAGTATTGTATGCATTCAGTTTAATAGAATTCATATTCACCTGAAGTACAATTTATTAATTTAACCTCCTTAAATAAGCGTTCTTCAAATGTGAGGTCTGTCCCATGGTACGTGTGATCCATGTAACTGTAATTTCATCACTGTGGAAAATGTACTAGATTGATGCGTGTGCTTTTTTATTTAATAATCCATCTCACTGAGTTATTATGAAGTCAAACACCGTAGAATCATGAGTTATGATGAAACGCTGTCTCTTCTGGATTAATGAAGCTTTCTGATGCAGTGCCATCAGTAAAATTCATTGTGATTGGAAATGTCACATAGTTTATTTGCACTATTTATGCAAGATTCCCGGGTGGAGTATGAGCGAAAGGTCAAACCAGACATCAAAATGCTGCATAAATTTCATTTGTTAGCATGAATATAAGGACACAGTTATTTCTTCAGACCACATGCAAATGTGACTGACGGCTGATATCTCATAACAGTCACCGTCTCATAACACTAAACACACGTCAGCTGATGTTACATGAAGCTGCTACATGACACACGATGGGTCACGGCACGCATGCTTGTGGTCTGTAACACACTCATTTGTGTCAATACAAATATGAGAAAAAGTCATGATCACAGTATGTGCTTTCTGATTGACAGATGGATGCTGTACAACCCCTGTATGTCTAAGTGCACATGTGATTGTGTACACTATAAATGATCGAATGTTCACTTCTTGGTCAAAATCATCTTGCCGTGATTTCAGTGCCAAACCAGATCGTAAATGTTTTTCTTATATAAACATAAATCGCCAGGCAAAATCTGTGATGTGTCTTCTAACATTAATCAAACAATAAACTGGCATGAAACATAAAACATTCTGCAGAAAATATAATGTATTTCCTTGTTCTCTATTATGTTACATTACATGATAAATCTGAAGCAGTTTACTTCACTAACAAACACCTGAAGCAACATTCCATTGTTTTAATAAAATGTGTAATAATTTTTAGGTCACTTTTTAAATGGAGTGTGTTCAATAGTATTAGATTTTGCTGAGGTTTTTAAATTGGAACCAAGAAACCTGAAATTCCACAGTTTTTGATAGACTTCTAAGTAATCGGATAAAATGAAAACTCTAAAATTTTAGCATCTATTAGAATTTGCTCTGTGTTGTTCTGTTGCTGTTTGTCAAAAGGTGATGGGCATGTGGCCTAGTTTAGCCTGGTAACATGTTTTAAGTGTCAAAGGATAGTTTATTCTGTACTGTGAGGGATTTTAAATAAGAATCTATAGGCAAAATAGTAATTAGTAATCATGAATACAAAAGTTATATTTGATATTTAAAATTATAAAAATAAGTAGACTGATTTCCTGAAGAGTGTAAACGATGTGGTGCTTTCAAAACACTGATCCAGTACGCTGATTAAGAGGCACAACATGTCAACTACTGACCCGATGCTGTGAGTTTAGGCAAAACTATCTGTTTGAATGACAGATTATACAGAATAACAGCATTGACAGAACTGAAAACATTATTTTGTCTTTCTATTTAATGATGCTAGTAACATAGAAATTCAATTCAACTTTAAAAAATATGGTCCAGATGTGATGTAAAAATAATATGTAAAAATAGGTTTTGATGTAAACCAAGCGTTCTAAAAAAATAATCTGTTGGAGTCAATAGCCTCGTGGGCAGTGCTCCAACATATAATTGTGCTTTGTCTGAGTACCGGTTCATGTTTGATTCCTATGTCATCGCCCTCTCACTGTCTCCCACAGAGATTCCTGCCAACTCTACTATACTATATGAATAAAGGCAAAAAAGGCCAAAATTATGTATATAAAATATATATCTATTATATATCTTGCTTAAATACATATAATGAATAATATTATATTTGTGTTTGCATTCTAGAAATTTATTTATACATATAAATATATTATCCAAATAAGTCGTTAAAGCAACCTACAACCTACAGTTATGGTACAGTTAAAAATGGACTCATATAGCCATAAACTCCAATGTGCGCATAGTCTAACTTATGTCACTTAAGCCTCTAAATCCAGCTAAATCATCAGTTTCCTTCAAATGAATCGCAACTGAAAAACATTTCACAAGCATCCACTGCTGTCTTCTGCATGTGTGTGTAGTAATTTTCCCATTTTAGTTGCCTCAAAGTGAGAAGTTTCAGGGTTCATACAGTATGTTCCTCTCACATGAGATGTGTGTCTATGGCAGCGGGATACCGTCCACTGGACAGCAGACATTAGATCGATGTGTTTACAGCACTACAGAAAACACACGGGTGTGAAAGAGGGAGCAAGTTACACCGGAGAGGGGAGCATTGGCATAAACAATGTCTGTGAATCATAAATCAAGCACAGTGGCCAATAAAACAGACAGACACAGTTACCCCGGGTCAAGGTGACACGTTAATGCCATCACACTAACAGATCTTTACAACAGCATGCATTTCATTCAGTAACTGGCACAACCGACAAAAAAGCCGTCATCAAACCATCCATCACTTAAATAAGCAAACTGCTGGTAAAGACATAAATCCAATGTAAGGACACAGACACATCTCCTCCGGAGGGAAATGCAGCATTTTGTATGTGCACCCAGTGCTGCAGTTACAACACCAGAGGAGCACTTAAAAACAGGGTTATATGAAGATAACAGCAGCATGTCAGCAATGACATCCAAAAATCCCAGAGTCCAACAACGACAGATTATTGTTAATACAGCACCACAATGCCAAAGAAATCATCTCCATTCAAGGCACACAAACACCACAGCAAATGTCAGGCTCATTACCTTCTCCTTTTTGGGCAGTCCAGTGTTGAATTCAACAGAAGTGGACACTTTGAGAGACTTGGAGCGGTGCTGGGGCTGACGCCTGACCGGCTCCTCCCTGCCGTACTTGACGGAGCCGCCTGCCCGCATGCGGACCTTCCCCGTCCCCTGAACGCTGTTTACCCCGATCATCTCCTCTGATTAAAGCCCTTTCACACACACACGGTGCAAGAGAGGAGATCAAGCTTGATCCAGAACCCACGGACGTCTCGCTAGGAGGGATGTGTGAGGAGGCAGTGAGCCACACAAAGGGAAAACACTGAAAACGACAGACGAGCAAAGCAGAACAGCAAACAAATGTCCCTGCATTCAACACATGAGCGGCGCTGCTCTCTCCTGCATCACTCACTGGAGTGTTTGGACACAGAGCGCGTTTCCCTGAAAGCAACACGTCAGTGATGGGTAGAGTCTGGGAGAGACACACACAGAGAGAGAGAGAGAGAGAGAAAAGGGGAGAGGAGGTGCTCCTCCCATTCTGAAGGGAGCCAATGTTGAGATCGATTCATTTATATTTTAAACAGCCCATGTGAGTTTGGCACTGGACTCACTCACGTCTGCACACAGAGCACAGACCTGAATATTACCTGCACGAGCTGTAGATGAGCTCTCCAAATCACACCTTAGCAAACAACAATGCAGCACTGCCTCTGAGGCATGACTACAGTATGCATGGTAATATTGGAGCTTATTGGAGAAATTGCCAAATGATATTCTACTTTTGAACGCAATAAGGCTTTCATGCACAACTCTCGCTGTCTTGAGGTGGTTTATGATAATAACGGCTGTAGAATAATGATGAAGATTCTTTCAAACATTCCTGGCTCTAGGCAGTAATTCAAAGATCTCCTGTGAGAAATCCATCCCCTCAGTATCATTTGAACTGGAATCAATAATTCAGTGTTCAAAGTGCATACAAATGCTTTATAAACACACCATGACTGGTTGAAATAAAACAAATCATGAGCGGGCAGGTTTATTCATTTAAGTTTCAGATGTGTGACTTCAGATGACAAGCATGAAACATACTCATAGACCGTTTCAAAATGTGGCTAAAGCTTAAGAGCTCTAATCTGTCTACAGGGTTGCTTCAATGAACACTTCAGAAGAAGAACACAATTTGTGTGAAAAGTGTGTGAGGTTCATGGGATGCTGAGATTTAGGGATGCACTATATATAGGTAACACAATAATCCTCAGCTGAAATTAGTTTATATATATATATATATATATATATATATATATATATATATATATATATATATATATATATATATATATATATATATAGGGAAAAAAGTGGAGGTATGGTTAAAAAGCTTGCAGCAACACGTTATGACATTAAATCTCAGATAGTCTGACTGCAGATAAAAGTAAGCAGTAAAATACTGAATAATCATTACAAGACTACAAATCAAATCGCATCAAAGCTTGAACGTGCATGTAAGATGCTAGAACAGTCCTCACTGGTTCACATTCGCACACACATTATGCTTCTTCTTTTCCTTTTAATGGCAGTTGGCAAAGCCACATAAAGGTGCATACCTGCACCTACTGCATGACACCAGCGTGACAGCTGACAGAAAATAAGGATCCGGCAGAGGAGAGCCGATACCACCGATACCGATCAGTTAAAAAAATATGTTGATTCTTGAGATCGGCTCGGGACATCCCTACTGATTGTATTTTTAGTGAGTTAGTGTGTCAAAATAGAAAATAAATCTAGTATCTGCCATTTATTGGTTATTGCTTATAACAATAATTATTGCGCATAATTTTAATATTGCATTCCTAATTAACAGGTGTGAAAAGGTTTCTGCACAACTTTCTGTTGATCTCTCATTTCAGAGTTCTAGATGTGAAATGCATCAATACTATGCATACACAACACAGTCTCACTCCACCTCATCACATATTGACACTTGGTCAGGACACTTAAGTGTCGCTTTTTGATGCACAGGGGACCCTTTTAGCGTCATTTATTGACGTGCAGGGTTCTCCATTGGTTTAAATAAGAAACCCTTAGCGTCAATATGCCGATGCAAAAAGCTTATCATCATGATTAAATTATATATTGGGGAATAATATTGCCATTATTGCATATATGTTGGTGTGTGATTTTTCAATGTAAACAGTCACAACGGATCATTTTAAGTGATTAAAACCTTATATTTTACTCTCTTCTTTGCATAAAGGTATCATATGGCTTCAGAAGACTTGGAATGCAACTCAACATGTTTGTAATGCTTTTATACTGCTTGTATTTTTCAATAAATACCTGTGACTGTACTTTTATTTGCCTGTTTCGTGTTTTATATTGTTCAGAAGTGTGTAGGTTTAGGGTAGGTGGGGGATTACGTGCTCCAATGAAAGTATACATTTATATACAATTATTTATATTTAATACAAATGCATGAAAACCATTAAATTAAGAAAAACAACTGAAAACAAAGGGTAGCTTGAGCGTCAAAAAGCAACACCATGGTGTCCTGAGCAAGCGTCAATATATGAGACCGTGCTGGCATACAGCATAAAGCATCTCTGACCATGAAGTGAAAACACATTTTTTTATATTTTTTGGGGAGAAAATAAAATTCCTGGGCCATTATCTGAATACATGTTTTCCATGGCAGCTTATCATTCTTTATCAAAGACCTACCCATGAAGTCACAATAAAGAAAGCAAATCACTGTTGGTGGTTCAGCTCTCACGATCTGTTCTAGGATAAGCTCAAATGTAAACCAGACATCATGCCAACAGTCTAAAGTCTGTGAGACTATTTTTTTTATTTGACTTCATGAATGATGATTCAAGCAGAGGTTTCATGATTATGTTTGTTTTTCCCCCTCTCTGAATGTCTGTTGGAGCTCCAACAGAGCATCATATCTGCATACTGTCTAGTTACAGCGGGAAACGGGATCACACTGGAATGAAGCAGGAAAGAAAAAGTTGATTTGGAAAAAGTCTATAGGGGAAGTCATGGCCTAATGGTTAGAGAGTCGGACTCCCAATCGAAAGGTTGTGAGTTCGAGTCCCGGGCCGGCAGGAATTGTGGGTGGGGGGAGTGCATGTACAGTTCTCTCTCCACCTTCAATACCACGACTTAGGTGCCCTTGAGCAAGGCATCGAACCCCCAACTGCTCCCCGGGTGCCACAGCATAAATGGCTGCCCACTGCTCTGGGTGTGTGTTCACAGTGTGTGTGTGTGTGTTCACTGCTCTGTGTGTGTGCACATCGGATGGGTTAAATGCAGAGCACAAATTCTGAGTATGGGTCACCATACTTGGCTGAATGTCACGTCACTTTCACTTTCACATGCTTTCTAGGGAAAAAAGCATGGTTTCATGGCACCAAGTCTCTATATGCTGTCAGACACATATTGTGAACGTGGGGTGCAAATACAAACTAAAGTACCTCATCCAGGGACCTTTTACAATTTTTTTAAATGAAAATTTATGTCAGCATCAAATTATCTAAAAGATGAGCTTCAAAACCACCGAACAATTTTGGTTCTGTCACATTGAATTTTTTCCCCAATCATAATGTTAGGTATGGATTCTAGCATCAAAAATGTTGCAATTTCGATTTCCATCATTGTCTACCCTCTGACCAATACAATTACACAGACTGCTTTTGCTGGTTTTCTTTTAAGACTTCTACATGTAGATGAAATGTTTTCTGTTAGAAGTTGGCTCAGAGAGACTCAAAATTCTAGTTCATGTCGGATTGTTGCTTTAACAGTGTGGTGGAGGAACAAGAAATGCTTTATGTATGCACTTGTAGAGCAGGATAGTGAGTAGCATAAGCCAATGTCAAGAACAGAAGCTCCAGTAAGCAAGGGTCAAAGAATGGAAGAGCCACTGACGGTGCTGCAGTAACAGCAGCATAGAGAGTAGGGCTGCAGCCAGGCTGAAGATCATGGGTTTATTCTGCATGTCCACAGACTGGATCTTTCATGTTGCCAAAAACAGCACTTTCTCTTTGAGAGTGGAAGAAGAGATTAGTCCCTTTTCAACAGTTAAATTTGAAGTCTGCATTCATATTATGCACAGCAGCCAAAACCCACTCATGCCCACCAGAGTAGGTGGCATATGGTGGCTGGCTCATCTTCTGAGAACATTACACCAGTTCCTCTGAGGAGCCGGTGGGCTGTGGATGTGTAGAGATAAACATGCCATCATAACTCTGCAGAATTACTGTGTATTGAACTTTATTTGATGGCTTTGAATCCAACAAGTAGCATGTGCATTTATTTCATCAATCACATGAAACAGAGTCAATTCTACCACAAAAAACAAGGCACACTCTTCATGGATTTCATGGATGTTTAGCAGTTCAACCAACAATAACATTAATTTTGAGGAGCACAAAAGAACTTCATGGCACTGATAGAGAGGTACAGCTGAATTGTTCTACATGCTGCATGTAGAACAGAGGGACAATGTATTCTTCATTGTTTTGTGACTGTTAAATCTTTAATGCGCTCAGCAACTTTACTGAAGATGTAGAGCAGGGGTGGCCAACATCGGTCCTGGAGGGCCACAGTTCTGTAGAGTTTTGCTCCAACCTTCACAAAAACTCACCTGCGTGTTGGTTTCTAGTAACCCATAGACCATTATTAGCTTGTCCAGGTGTGTTTGATTCGGCTTGGAGCTGAACTCTGCAGGACTGACGCTGGCCACCCCTAAACTAGAGTCTTCTGTAGAATGCATTCTGTTTTTGCTTTTGTTAGAGTACAGTAAGGTTGGGAGGAGCTACCTTGATGTTACATCGAAATTTTAAATAAATGAATGCATGCTCGTAAATTTTGTGCATTATCTGTTGTTATAAATCATATTTTAAAAAGAATTTTAGTTTGTGGTATCTTGCCTTTTTTAATTGGATAAGAGAACTGGACTGGGGCGTGATTCAGAGTTCTCGGCATATAAACTAGATTTAAATAAATACAATACAAGCCTCTTGTGTTGCTGTAAGCAAACAGCAGTTTTTAATAACTTGACATTTAAAATGACATGTTCCTGTTTGAAATTGTAACATTTCCAAAGTTATTTTAAATATGGAATTTAGCAAAAACACTAATATATTTACCAAGCTCAGTGCCAGGTAAAAGGAAAAGAGTCAAATATGTTTTTTACTGCCTCTTTCTTCAGCTGCATTTCACTGAAATGGGTCACAAGCATAAGAACCTTTCTGATTCCTGTGATACAGCTGCTTTATATGAGCAGGTTTATTTGACCATGACAATACGGACAGCAGCTGAAATAACTGCACATCAATGTGCTTCTTTTATGACAATCAGTTATCTTAAGATTTAGTATATATATATAGAGAGAGAGAGCAAAAGACAGAGCAGTTTCAAACACACCTGATGAAGGTGTTATTAATATTATTCTCAGCAGGTTTGTCATCAGGTTGCTTAAGACGGCCTGGTCACTTGCCAGACAATATGCCTTTATGTGACGAGAGAGCCAATGGGCGATGCATCATCAGGCCCATCTGTTCCCTACAGTGAGCTGGAGAGCGCCCGTGGCTCCTCAAGCAACCAGCATCCACTGCTTTACAGCCAACAGCACTGATGTCACTCTTACAAAATGGAAGAAGCTAATCTTACTCATTTGAAGCATCCTTATTGCTAAATAATATTAATAATAAAAATAACAATAATGCTTCACACCTTGCACAGTGGCAAACTGTTACACTGAAACAATCAAAAATGTATTAAATAATAAATTAATCAGAAGCTAATTGGAAACAAAGTAGCAATACACTGACAATTGTCTTTAAGTATGTTAAAGGACTGTGAATTGTTTGACCCATCATTCTCAAAGGTTTTCTGTGAAAAATCAGGATCAATCACACCTAATTAAATAATCACAAGTATATTACCAAATCCCCAAATACACATCAAATGATCTGATGTGGGGGGCACAGCGGATCACATGTGAACCTGAAATCAGAAGCAGCTCTGATGTGAAACACCACCTCCTGACATCACAATGAAAAAATATATAATTTTGCAGGGTGAAAATAATAAATGTTGCTTTCAGAATGGAGAGGAGAGGGAGTTATAGCACAATGCTTTTATATATTGTAATACAATACTGTATATATTAAATATATATAAAACGATTCAGTTATTTGGTGAACTGGTTCAAAAAGATCCGGTTACATCGAGTGATTCGTTCAAAACCGGATATCACTAAACTTCAGTGTTTTTTAACTCTCTCTCACAACAGACACGGAAGAGAAGACAATGCTGAATAAAGTCGTCGTTTTTGCTATTTTTGGACCAAAATGTATTTTCGATGCTTCAAAAAATTCTAACTGACCCTCTGATGTCACATGGACTACTTTGATGATGTTTTTCTTACCTTTCTAGACATGGACAGTATACCGTACACACAGCTTCAATGGAGGGACTGAGAGCTCTCGGACTAAATCTAAAATATCTTAAACTGTGTTCAGAAGATGAACGGAGGTCTCACGGGTTTGGAACGACATGAGGGTGAGTCATTAATGACATCATTTAGATTTTTGGGTGAACTATTCCTTTAAGGTGTGTTCATGTTGAAACTGATCTACAGTGACAAAGCGACTGGAAGTCATTGAGCTTCACAAGAGTTAGAGGTGACATTAGCAACAACGACCTCTAGCAATGCAACAAAGTTGAGTTTTATGAACTTTCTAATGAGCAGTGATGAGCCGATGATGACAGTTCACACGCTGGTCCTGGGGCAGCAATTTTCTGAATCTGGAACTCTTTATAAGATTGTTTGAATAACATTTCACATCAGGAATAAAGTCTGACAACAATGAACAGAAAACTCATACAGAAAAACAACATGTTTCACATTCTAGATAAAAAAGACTCTTTTAAATGTAATTTGGGACTACAGGCATGATATTAAGTTCCAGGTTAAGGTATAGGTTATGATATTATACATGTATGTGGGAGTGGAGGTGTTATACAGCATCTGCTGTGAATGTGAGTGAAGACAGAGCTGATGTGATTGGACACTGCAGAGTAGAATGATTTTATATCTGTCAGAGTGAAGACAAATATACGCTGTGTTCCAAACAGAGACACAACACGAGCAACAAGTGAACAATCTCTGGATCTGTATTATGATAAATGATGCATGAAAACATGGATTTATTTTAATGGCTAATGAGCTTTGAGAGCAGGGTGGCTGATGGCTAATATAAAGCCAATATAGACCTATATGTTATCACAATACTAAAGTAAATCACACATGGAATTTATATTAATTAATTAGTCAATCAATATGAAACAAATATTTGAACTTGATAAAACATGTATCGAATAAAACAGCTTTATACTTTAAAAAACATCTTGATTGTGTAAACAAATAAAGAAACTGTTAAAAATGTGAATAAAAATGAAGTAAACACAGCAACCAACACTGGGAGTCATATTCTCAGGTAACCCTAATTTTACACAGTGAATATGGCATTAATATGATGTGACGCCACCTGGATATAACGCAGAACAGTTTGAAATCAAGTTATTAAAGTTTGTCGCTTGTGCTGTGTGTCAAGATCAGATCTGCTCAGACAAACCGTCAGAGGATTTAACAAATATTAAAATGAATTTAGGTATTCAAAAATGTATTTAAATGACATAAATGCGTATTTACTGAATACCAACAGTATATGAGACGGTATTATAGCATTTCCATTTCTATTACTAATAATAAACATTATAATTCTGCAAATGCTATAATTCTGTTTCATATACCATTACCTTTTTTTAAGAGCTCTACTAATTCATTAGACATACTGGCAGTCACAGAGCTATCAAAATAAAAGTTTGACACTTATCGGCCAAACAGAAAAACGTATTGGCCAATGTCGTTAATTAAAAAAAGCCAATAATGCAAATATGGCAATATATAGTGATATATCGACCAACCACTGACAAAAAATCAATTTTAATTTTAGAAAGACATTAAATTAAATTTAACATAAAAACATTCTTATTGACTATGACTGTAACAAAATGGTTAATGTGCACAATTGTCATCAGTGGACACTTTTCATCACGCATTTATAAGTGTCTGATATATTGAATAAAAGCACTTTACAGATGATGTACTCTAACAGAATTAAATCTGTATAGGGTCTGTTTATCTGCCTGCTGACCATTAAACCTTATTTTAAACCTTCATTAAAGCAGCACAGCTCAGGTTCATGGGCAGCATACAAGCATTTCACATCTTTGATTCTACTTGATAATTCATGCACTGAGAAATATTCACACTGAATGATATTTTGGCCACTATCAGAATTAGATTTATTAGACATCAGGCCATAACATGCTACTGTTGCCAAACATATACATGCTACATGCAGCTGAAAGTCATTACATTCATATGAATAACACAATGCTTCTTAAAAATGTACAGGAGAGAATGTGAGTGTGTATAATCTACACGCAGTTTCTATGCGCAGCCTTGAAATGGCGTGAAAATGCATGTGTAGGATAAAATGCTGGAAGCAGTCAGGTCAGTTCACTGCTGCTCAGAATAAACCTCCAGTATAGTGGGTACATGCCGTATAGCGCTGTATGATGCCTTCATTTCACAGCACACACTAAATACATAATAAACCAGTGCAGATTTGTGGATGTCACGGCTGCTGTCAGTTTTCACAAGGAATACACAAGGTCTTTCTGCAGCTCAAACTATTAAATATGAATCCAATGAAATGCATGAACTGAAAAAAAAGTATAAAGTATAGCTTGTTTATACAACCGTCCAGTCTCACATTTACCAAAGCTGCATTTATTTGATCAAAAATACAGTCAAAACTGTAATATATTGAAATACTATTACAGTTGTTTTCTATTGTCTATGTTATAAAATGCAATGTATTGGTGGCAAAGTTATTATTAGCAGATGTTACTTTAGTGTCACACTATCATGCAGAAATCATTCTGATATGCTGATTTGCCTAATTGCTGAGCCCAAACTTTTGAATAGTAGCTTTGGCTAAAAGCATCTGTTAAATGCTGTGTTGTCTCCCTCTGTGAACCCAAAACATCTGATGACTTCAATTTCTGAACATTTTTAGGAATAAAAAAACTCTTCAATTATGTGGTTTAATGCGCGATTCATTGGATTGGTTATGACACAGATTAAGATGTAAGTAACGTGAGTTTTCCCTGTGGACCAAGGGATGGGTAGACATTATTCCATCAATTCATTTCATTAACAGCAATATCAATATTTTAGTAATATTCTTCTCTACAGTTGGGTTGCACAGCTAGCGAAGCATTTCGATTTCTCAGAAATAAAACATTCAGCAGGTTAAGCAAAGCGTCAGTCCTTCTGAAGACACCTTGATCAGAGACAGTCAGCACGTTTACAGTATGTGCACCAGAAAGTCAGTTAAAAATGTGAGTAAACTGCTTAAGATGTGAATGCTGTGTTCATATGAGTTTACATGACCACATAAGCAATGTTCCCTGTAATGTTTTTGTCTTGCTGAGCAAAACTTTTCTTTATTGCAGTGGACATTGTGGCCACCTGAGAAAAATATTCTTTGTAAAAAGTGTGTAACTTTTAACTTCAATGTGCTATTTGTATTTAATTTGACCCGTGGCTAAATTATGTAAATTTTAGGTTAACTGAATTTTTTTATATTTATTTTTTACAGTATAATACACTAAGATTCAAAAGTTTGGGATCAATAATGCTTATGAAAGAAGTTTCTTATGCTCATCAATGCTGTATCTTTTTGATAAAAATACTGAATATTATTTTAAAAAATAATATTGTGAAATATTATTGCAATTTAAAATAAAAGTTTTCTATTTTAATATACTTTAAAATGTAATTTATTTCTATGAAGCAAAGCGATTTTCAGCATCATTACTTTGATAAAAAAAGTTAAAAAGAACAGTTTATTTAAAATATACATTTTGTGTAACAATATGCACTACTATTCAAAAGTTTGTGATCAGTAATTTCTTTGCTTAAAAAAAGTAATGAATACTATAATTCAGCAAGAATTTGTTAAAAGGATCAAAAATAATAGAAAAGACTTATCTTTTTTGAAAGGATTTCTATTTTGAATAAATGATGTTATTTTACACATTTTATTAATCAAAGAATAAATAAAAAAAGTATCACAGGTTCCAAAAAAAATTTAATAAATAAATAAATATAATAAAATACTAAGCAGCATCACAGTTTCAACACTGATAACAAATCAGTTTATTAGAATGATTTCTGAAGGATAATATGACACTGAAGACTGAAAACAATATTAGAAATTTTTTCGATCTAATAAATATATCCTTGATGAGCATAAGAGACATTAACATTTTTAAAAATCATTACAAAACAAGGTAAATTATTTATTAGGTTTATAATATAGGTCTAACATGATATAATATCAAAACAAACTGAAGCATTTAAACTGAGATCTTTAAGGTAAATATATATATATTTTTAAAAAGTGAACGTATTCTTCTAAACATCCCTATGAAGCACAGTTTGCACAATACACCTGTGTGACTGTAAATGTCTCTGAATTTTTTTACCATTCTGTGCCCATCATCCGATATTTCCAGTACTTAATCAAGCCACTTTTCTTTAATACATGATGACATTTTATTCACATGTCATTGCATTTGCATTGGTTCTCGATTTGAGCTATTTCAGCCGCAACCATTAAAATATTTGGTTTCTACAGCGTCTCATTTGGCGCACTGAAACCTGTGAAACACATTCACTGGTTCTAACTCTATAGCAATAGCTACTCTATAATGGTTTACCAGAGCATTGCAATCTATACAAATCTTTTTATTTTTTTATAAAACATTTTTAAATGGAACATAAAAGATGCTGTTTTTCTGATTCGGGGTTTTTCAAAGTGCAACATAAGAGAACGTCAGGAACATCACTGTTAAACTACTGGGCCACTTAAGTGAGTCCTGCTGCTTTATTTTTCGGTCTTGAAGTTTCTTTCCAGGAAACCAACATGTTCACTTTGTCTGGTTTCAGCAAAGATCTTAACAGAGTGACAATGTTGCCAGCCGCACTGAATACACTCTCAGAGGGAGTGCTCGTAGCGAATATAGTCATATATTCTATGGCAACTTTCGAAAGAAGAAGGAATCAAGCCTGATTAGAGCCCTGCATTTCAGCTTTACGCCCCTCGGGCCGGGCTTCAGGCCAATTTTCACCTTTTTAGCTCAGACTTTGGCCGGGCCTCGGGCCTGTTTTAGGCTTGTCCTTATTTTTATATTTTAGACATACATCATTTAGTAATGGAAAAATGCAGTGCTGGTGGAAACAACACGAGACAGTGCTACTGCGACTGTCAAGAGTGGCTCGACAGATTTGGTGCATGCTGTCAGCGCATCTGAACAGTTCTGCGTTCAAATACACGCAATAGGCTTAAGCTTGCCTCAAAGCACCAGCAAAAGTAATTACCATAAATGTGAATATATATTATATATATATTATCATGTCTGTGAGGCATGTTTTGCTGAGTTTCTGTTCATTTTTGTGAAGCGTTCTTGTTAAAGACGAGATGGCAGAAAGCGCATCATGTTTGTTTTCTTTATTTTATAAAAGCACAATGTTTTGTTGATATTGTGAGTGCACACACAAACAAAAGTAGACCCTTTACAGTTATGAATGATTACTCTTACTTTTATTTGCATAAATGACGACGTATCCACTGAAAAAAAATCCAAGTGATCACACTGGCTCCTCCGTGTCCTGCAAAGCATCTCCACACAAACTACTGGATATAGTGCACATTTATCTAGGATTAACATTTAAACAGTTATATGCTTGAACTGTTTTATATCTATACATTTTATTTTAGGCTAGTCGTGATGATTTGAGAAGGCTAAATTGATCAAACATAGGCTCACTACTGTCTGCCGCTGGCCGCTTGGTCGTTACTTTAAAAAAAAAACTATGGCTTTATGGCTTTAAATTTGATACAACTAAAGAGATTTTAAGGACCCAAGGAAAGCCTGCAAAACAGAATAAAAGCATCACTACACTGGGGTCTGTACCACTGAAAAATCAGCTGTCCTCTGCTTGTGTAAAGCAGCAGTTGTCTAAAGATAGCAACTGCGATTTTCCATCTAATATACAGTTATTAATCTTTTGACCTTTGATTTAACACTTTATTTTCAGACAGATGAGCTGCGTCATATCGCCTGCGTTTATAAACCTGATATCACACAATCATTTCACAAGCATCCTGCCATGAAGAAAACCACCTCTGTTAAATTAAACACTTGAAATGTTTATTCTTTTATTTATTTATTAATTACATTTGTTATTTTTTTTTAGTTCTGGACCAGCAGGAGAACAATCAGAATCATTCAGATTAGTTACTGATCTATCCAAATGAATGTGTAAATGACTGTGACGTGACATACGGCCAAGTATGATGACCTATACTCAGAATTCGTGCTCTACATTTAACCCATCCAAAGTGCATAAACACACACACACCGTGAACAGACACCGGAGCAGTGGGCAGCCATTTATGCTGCTGTGCCCGGGGAGCAGTTGGGGGTTCAGTGCCTTGCTGGTATTGAAGGTAAAGAGAGTGTTGTACATTCACTCCCCCCACCTACAATACCTGCTTGCCCAAGACTCAAACTCGCAACCTTTTGATAAGTCAGAATCTCTAACCATTAGGCCACAAATTCCCCCTCTAAAAACTTCTCCAACAAGATATGCAGAAAGACAACTAAACTGACAAATTAAGTAGAGCAATAAAGACAATCTGAGCAAAACAGGTGTCATTTATTACAAAGAAAGACGCACAAGCACATTTCACAAGCAAAAAACTTGCTAGGTGTAAAATGACAACACAAATAGATCTAGTGTTGAAAATGAAGGTTTACGTTTCTGTTCAATTCATCACAGGTCAAAAGCTTGGCAAACACCTTCAGCATTATGTGTGCTGAGTCCAGCAAAAATAGGTCTGATAAGAATAGAAGCATCATAAGTGTGGCGGCAGTGATTGGTGTCTGATTACATGGAGGCGTACAGCCTCTCATGTCTCTGTTTTAAAGGCCAGACCTTCAACAAATCCAAAGATCTCAAGGGATTTCAGTACACCAGGACAGGACCAGAACATTCAAATGTTACTGCAGTAAATCCCTGTCAACTGGTGAACAGTTGCTTTTATTAGACATCATTCAGTATACATACATCTGAGCCATATCTAGTCAATCCTTACATGGTGAGGTTTATAACTGAGCTTGCATACTTAGCCCGGAGGAAGACAGGTCCACTACACTGCTGTAATCAGACTACTGGCAGTGTGAACACCACCTAATATTTACAGTGCGTCCAATATGACATACTGAGTAAGTACCACATTTTAAACTGAATGTGACTGTTAAAAAAGTAAAAAATATGAGGGATGCCGATCCGATCTAATTTGATCTGCTGATACCGATTCCTGATTAGATACTTATTATTTTCCTTGTGCTGGGCACAAATTAAGTAAAAAAAACGTTATTAAAATCAATCCAATGTAAACAGGGATATGCAGGCACTTCCTCGGGCAGGGGATCAAATGTAAAAAAAAAAGGGATATCTATCATCACTAATATCCAAAATAACAATTGGTAGATGTAAACATGTTATGATGATAGACACTGTAAACAGACTGTGTGCTCACAATTAATAATATGGGACTACTGATATAAACTTCTTGTGATTTATATGTAAAACAACAAGATAAAGGGGAACATGAAGGGAAAAGGTTGAGGTAAGGAAAGAAAGCATGAAACTTGCGAATGTCAGAATGCCAGTCTGTCAGTCAAGTCCGAAGCAAGACACAACTCATTATGACAATGATGTCTCAGAGAGTCTGACAGAAGATAGTGAATAGTAAATAAATTACTTTGAATGATTCCTTACAAAAGTGTGCATCAAATACGTTAAACACAGCAGTCCATGGTTAGGATGTGAGGCATCCTTGATGAAGTTCATTGCCCTGCCAAGACAGCGCTTGTGATAAATGCTCTCAATGGTCTGATGTGGAGTACATTTTTTACCACTCTGAGATGCAGTTTGTGAGTATGTTTTTTGTGGTACACCAGTAGGAATCCATAAGGATTCTGGGACTCATGTGAACTTTCTTATCTGATACATACCAAGATGGTGGCGCATCCACACACAGCGGCTTCTCTCTCTCCTCCTAGAACAGTGTTTATGTGTTTTTTGTCTTGTGAGTCGCAGTGTTTTTGTATGTCTTCATCACGTCTACCTGTCTTTAAGCACACATTCGTGAGTTTCTGCTCGATGTCGGCAGAACCACATTTTTAGAGTTAAACGGGATCTCTGTCTGCTCCAGAGACCTACACCATCACCGACCCCCACTACTGCATCTCGCCCACAGTGGAGGCACCACAAGAGGCTTGAGAGGAAGCAGAAGAGGGGTAAGTGCAGAGGTATCCGGGCTAAGCTAACGGCTAACCCACACAAGCCAGCTATCCCCACCATTGTACTGGCTAACGTACGGTCTTTGGACAATAAACTGGACTACATCCGACTACTACGCTCAACTCAGAAGACTGTTAGAGACTGTTGTGTTTTTGTGTTCACAGAAACATGGCTCAGCAACAGTGTTCCAGACTGCGCTATTCTTCTTGATCATTCAACATGTTCCTCTGAACATCAACGGTGCAAATATGGAGAGAGTAAGCAGTACCAAGTTTCTGGCTGTGCACATCTCAGAGGACCTCCAATTAAACACAGCAGCGTCTTTACTTCCTCCGCAAACTGAGAAGAGCCAGAGCCCCGGCCCCCATCATGTGCACCTTCTACAGAGGCACCATCGAAAGCATTCTGACGAGCTGCATCACTGTGTGGTATGGTGCCTGCAATGCATCCTGCCGGAAGTCACTTCAAAGCATAGTGAGAGCAGCTGAGAAGATCATTGGTGTCTCACCCGTAAAGCCCTCTGCATTGCAGGTGATCCTACTCACCCATCACACAGGTTCTTCAGTCTGCTGCCATCAAGGAGGAGACTGCAGAGTCTCCAGGCCAGGACCAACAGACTGAAGGACAGCTTCATTCATCAGGCTGTCAGGAAGCTGATCCCCCTCACTACCTTGCCACTCCCTTCTTTTGACCCAGGCACCACGGAACTCTGAACCCCCTGCCCTCTTACCCCTCCCCCCCACCATGTCCCTTGTGCTGCTTTATTTAACTTTATTTTTATTTTATTTAAATGCACCAATGGTTTGAGAGTAAAAAAAAATAATTCTGTGTATGTATATGCTATACATGTGGAAGAATTGACAATAAAGCAGACTTGACTTGACTTAACCTCCTGATGTCGGCAAAGGCAGGAGTGCTTGCATTTTTTCCTGATAACAGTGAAAATAACTTAAATTCTCCATCATTTTTGATAATGCACATAAGTGTAATACATCATTTGAATCTGTGACGGGTGTACTTTTATTTGAGTGCATTCACAATATCAACAAAACATTTTGCTTTTTTTAAAATAAAGAAAATAAACAGGGTGTGCGTCGGAGCATGCACTGTTATCTCCACCTACTGGAAACTTTTTCAGTCTTCTGATTAGCCAACATGGCTTTACGGTTGAGATTATTTCGACACCTGTTGGCTTGGCATGCTCCCGACAGTGCTTCATAGCACTATGAGCTCTGCACATAGCGTTTTCATGTGGACAGAGATTTTTTTAAAAACAGAAGGAAAAACTCTGTTTGTAAAAATACCTGTTTATGTGTGGACATGGCCTCAGTGAAGAACATGACATTACAGTCCATAAGTCATCTCTGTGTGAGGGTCCAGGTCTTCAGGTTATCCAACTTAATTATTAGAAACTGTATATTGGCAAGGCAGATGCTAGGTAGATCTGGCTGGTGTGGGTTTAGTCTTAGCTTAGCACTACAGACTGGGCAAAAACATAGAAATAATTTCTGTGACGTCACCTGTAGGTTTCTGAAGAGCATTTTTAAAGCTCAAAGTGGGTGGAGCCGACCGTTGCCATTTTGCCAGCCTAGATAATCGAAAATGGGTAGAGGTGGGACGTGGGTGGAGCTGGTTGAAGAAACCACACCCTACTAATGCGCCGATTGTGACAGCAGTGGCAATTCACCTGTCACTAAAGTGGCCACGCCCTTAATTATACAAAATTTTAAGGCTTAATATAATTAAATTTTTTTTTAATTTCCAGACCATTCTAGGGCTGTGATTAATCAAAATCGCCATAAAATAACGATTTGAGCGTGCGCGGTTTCTAAATCGCTTTATAGCACAATTTTCCGTGGCCCTGACCTCCCGCAGTATGCTATCCGATCCAATCAGAATGCATTGCGCCTAGTGCGAGAACAGAACAGACTGAGCATATGCCTAACTCCAGGTTCACACACTGTCTGTGATTTGCCTTTTTTCCGAGCCCATGTTAACAGATCAGAGCGTTCACACTGCATGCGGTAAAAGGCTAGAGATAAAAATGTGCGAAAATAATTCATATCTAGTGCATGAGCATAGAGAGAGTTGTAAGTGCACAGGATGCAGTTTAAGTGAGAGGAGACACGTTTTAAGTGCACACACTCTCTCCGCGCAGAGCAGCATGTATCTGAGCAAGTATGTCTGGTTTTGTGACAGCGCAAAGGAAATCTGCGTGCGAACAGAGAGATTCGCGCTCGTGCATTATTTTAATGTGCTTTCGCGTTACAATAACTCTCTGCTCCTTCTGCACCGCTCACACATACTGTATACACACTGCAAACGAAGTATGTGTGAACCATGTATAATGTATATTCTTATTCTTATATGTCTATAAATTTTGTTACACCCTTACTATAGTGATTATTTTGACTTATGTCTGTTCTAGAGACGTTACAACTTTTTGATAAAGCTCTAATTGGTTTTCTTTTGGAAATAGGTTTCAAACTCATCCTGAATGCATTTAGCATATATGTGTGTGCCAAAACAGTTAACAATCTAGCTTCTGAGTACTAAATTATTAACTTAATAATAGTGGGGTCTGTTAATATTTTTGCAGTGGGTCGCGCAAACATCTGTGTTTGGTTGTGTGGGCCGCGAGGTGAAAAAGGTTGGGAACCACTGATATACACATTAACATTAAACTTGCGAACATTTCAATAATGCAAAATAGTCAGCCACCAAATGACAGCGTGTAACTAGAGTAGACAAATAAATTAGATATTTGATGTATCAAAAGAGAATGTTTAAAATTGCAAGAGATATCTGACAAACTGTGGTGTTTGCCAATCAAACAGAGACACAGTCTTTCACAGTCACTGATGCTTTCAAGTTTATTTGAGTCCATCTCCACAGTCGTTCTGAAAAGACACTCTTAACAAGCCACAGTGTTTCTCAGGGTGATAAAACCTTACTTTTAATAAACATTACATCTGTTTTGTTTATAAATAAATAAAGATGGTCTGCATCATTTACTGATATGTAATTAACCCCATAAATAAAAAACTTATGATCTAATAATACCATAAAACATTAAGTTCTGATACAAAGGTGCTGAACTTCAGATACCAAACCAAGTTCCTTCAGATGCCAAACCAAGAAAATTGAAAGGACAAAATGATTCATCAATATATTCTGAGTTTTGGCAGGCTGATTTCACTGCAGAAAACAAGATTATGACTCACACAACTGAAAAGTTTACCTTGTACTACAATTTACTCAAAATGTGCCATTGAAATGAGCTTGGAAACAAATTTAAATGATTCTGTCCTTGCAGTCTCAGAACTTAATAAAGCTGTCTGATTGGTTTGCTTGTTTGCAAGCCTGTCAAAGATGCAAACTGCTTCAACTAACTAAACCTAGACTAGGTTAACAGCATCCATTAAAGGCAATTTTGTGATCAGAAAGACATATTTGACAGCAAAATGAACCTGAAGAACACAGTTCACACTACTCTTCTGTTCTCTCATTAAGACGGATCAGTCGGGCCATAAAAAGCTCATGAAAGTAGCCAGCTCATGGAGTTGGCAGAGGACAGTCATGACAGACGCTCGGCAAGGGCACTTGCTTTTGGTGCAGCTTTATATAACGCCTTATAAAGTGCTCTCTGAAGATACTGCCAAGTTATTAAGCATGCAATACACATCCTGTTAGTGTGTGAATTGTACGTAACTGTGCACTATCCGGAAGAAGTGCTGGTAGGGGGGTGGGGTGTATTTAATTATCTATGTCCGCTGATTTTGGCAGATCACACTCTTTTGAGTCCACACGGGGCTGTTTTGGCCTGTCACTGATTGATTTCGGCTGCCAGCGGGACAAGATTGTCTAGCAGGGGGGCCACAGATCTGATGGTCTGGGCTGGGTAGTTACATGTAACCTGGATTACGTAATCTCAATTCCCAAAATTAAGTACTGGTAATTAAAGTATATGACATTTTAAAATACTCAATCACATTACAGTTGCTTTTTTAAGGAGTACATAATTACATATGAATTATTCATAATTATTCATAATTTACTTATTCTGCCTATTTTTTTTCTCTCTTTTAAATTTAATTTTCTAAAAATCCTTCTATGTGTCATACCATTTAGCTTTGACTGTATTCACGTCATGTAATAAATTTACAAACCATGTTTTTGTAAGTGAGGGGAAAGACCTCAAGCAATCAGAGACCATGTATTAAGCAAATAATTATGCAAGTTACTAATTACTGATGATATCTGTGAAACACTAGGTCATCATCATATACAGTGAGCTGGACAAACAAATGTAAAACCTGGAAGGCTTTGGGGCATGTAATGTCATTGCTGTTTTCATGTTTATTAATGTTTGTTCACATAATGCAGAGATTCCCCAAGAATTTTGTCAACTAAACCAATTTGACATTGAAATATTTTTGAAAGGTAATATTTTAATAATTTAACAGCACATTCGCATGTTTACAGTTCTCTGATGATGGTTAATGATCAAACCGACCGGCAGGTAAACAAATATTTTTTGGTGTTCAAGTGTTGAATGAACTGAAAAACACTGTAGATCTTGAATGCATTGTAGGCTTTAGATTAGCACCAGCAAAAGCATACATTTAAATCTTTGCGAGCGTCACTTACGACACAAACAACTGAAGAACCGAATATTTGCATGAAACAATTAACTCAGTTATGACAGTAACACAACTTTGCTGTGAAACAAATAATTTCTCTCATGCTTCTGTCCTGTTTTATTGAGAATATAGATGCTTCTTAGCCACACATCATGCATCATTGCATTCTGCAGTCTTAGTAGTGCCACAAAATATTTTTTTTGTATGTTTATTTCAGATTTCTGGTCATGGTGGAGCAGTATTTTGAAGAAAATCTTGCTGAGATCTACGTGCATTAGTTCAGGCTTCCAAATATCCATGTCTGTAGTACTAATGAAGCCGAGTCGAGAGCACTTTTGTCCTGAGCTTGTATTAAGAGCACAAACATCAGGTTGACGGTGATTGATTAGTAAAGATCAGATGATCTTATGAAAACAAGAGAAAGTACACAGCATTGTGTGTTATAGAATATCACCACACTCAAAGGACCTGGAGCAGCTGATTTCTACTCTGAAATGTTTTGTGTCTAGCTGGTTTTCAACAAAAGTTATCCTTTCATACATCATCTCAAAGAGGAACGCTGAGAGATTTGTTTGAGACGTACCTTCAGCAGCTCCCGGGGGAAATCTTGTCCTCCATCGAGTCCGTCCAGGTTATTGATGAATTCCTGGCACGTCATCTTCTTCCCAATATTCTGTGGGGCATGAGAAACATTTATTGGGCTGTTAATGGGACAGGATGGCATACCTGGCATACCCTGATTTACCCCTGCAAGTCCAACACGACCTGACGCCACTGACAGCAGCGGAGGAGGGGATCTCTAATGAATTCATGCTGACATCCCAGCATGCACTCCTACAATGGCTGTAAATCAGTCAGTCCTGCTTTCTCATCAAATTGACAAACTGAATAGAGCCTGCTATTAAAAGTAAGGAACCCTACAGTATTCACTGGGGTGGGCGGCAAGGCCAAAACCTTAAATCACAGTATGAGTCATTTTATATCACAGAATTATCACTATGTCATTGTTTTTGCTGGAAATCCCATGTAAAACACAGTTAATATATGAGATACACTACTATAACTGTATGAGACATCTTGAAGCGCTACATGCTGAAAGGACCTTGTGAAGTAATCCCAGAAGGTGCTCTTTGGTTGGGTTTGAAACAACTTTTGAAAAAAGGGAATCTAAGGCACTTCTTCTGGTCCACAAATTTTAAAAGCCTTTAGAAGTCCCTTGGATTCCCTTTTTTATGTATACTTTTATTCAGCAACGATCCATTAAATTAATAAAAAAAAGACAAAGATTTATCATGTTTTCGAACTTTCTATTTAACAAAAAATGCTGGTTTATACAGGTATAAATTATATTAAAAAATGAATTTTATCTGTATAGTGCTTTTCACAATACACATGTTTGTTTCAAAGCAGTTCTACAGCGACTGTGCTGTCATGTCAGTGCTTTACCATGCAGCAAGTTTTATTGCTGGGCAATATGACAACATAACAAGATGATACAACTGATTCTCCAATACCTAGATCCTTTTAGATCTATTTATATTGTATTCAATGTTGTCATTATTAAATATGTCAAAATAAAAACAGTTATTTCCAATTTTAATATTTCAAAATATTACTCTATTTTTGGTCAAATAAATGCAGCCTTGGTGAGCAGAAGAGACGTCTTTCAAAAACATTTTTAAAAAGCCCAAACTTTGGAAGGTCTATATGTAAGGTCTATTTTTGAATCATCAAATAAATTAACTTTGCAAAGAAAAAATTCTTGATTTTTTTAATAACTGTTTATTCTTTTTATTTTGTCTATTGATTGATGCAAAGCAAAATATTGTTTTATTTTGAGATTTGTTTTATAAATTACGTCTGACACCATATAATTCCACGCTCATGCAATAACTCACAGACTGATGCACTTGATTAAGTACTGCTTTAACTAAATGTACAGAATTAAGAATATCTATTACAGTCCAGAACTGATCTAATCCAATGGCATGAAATTATTTAACTGGAGTGTGTAATCAGTAACTAATGACTAACGTCCCATGAGCATTTGCTCTGAGCTACTTTGCTGTTGATCTCTGAGCTATTATATAGTTTAAGGCCCGTTTTCACAGACTAAGCTCAGACTAAGCCAGGATTAGGCCATAGCTCAATTAGGACATTTAAGTAATTTTTATTAACATGTCCTAGAAAAAACATTAGTGGTGTGCATCTTGAGACAAAACAAAGAAACTGATATATTTTAAGATCAATCTGTGAAACTGGGGGTAAATGTTTTACTTCACTGAATGATTTTGTAACAGCATTACCTGTCCGATGATTTGTTTTGGTCACAGTAGTTCTGTGTTTGTTTTGTGAGAAAGCAAATACATGTGGGGAAAAAGAAAACAACTATTCACCATTTTCATAGAGCTGGTACAACAGATCATGCAGAAGCAAGAAGAGAAAGTATCACAGCAGCACAAATGCCATTTCATAGTCCTACAATTGCTGCAATGACTTCATGATACCAGAGCTGCATTTCACCAAATGAACAGCACTACAATTACTCAGTCTGAACCTTGATTTCTCCTTCACAGCATCAGATTGCTGCTTTTATAATGTCATAGACAAAGACTGAAGGAGCTGCCGCTTGCAATCTAAAAGAAAGCGCAGACGGTGTTTGTTCCACTGACTTTACTGTTCCTGCCAGCACCAGCCGAGTTTGTAGGTGGATGGCTCTGTTCAGACTGGCACAAGCTATCAAAGAGAGACACAGGCTGCTTCCAAATACACGATTCCACAAGCTCTTGTGCTGCAGTTTCATCGGTGAAGTAATGCTATAGCCTCCTGTCATCCATCACTTTAACAGCACATCAAGCCATTTTCTCTTTCTGATTTGACATGGGTCTGCAGCACGGATCACAAAGTCAGCAAAGACTGACTGAAAATAAAACACTATTTTGCAAGAACAACAAATCATTCTCCAAAAAACAAAACCTAACAACAACAACAACATTTGAGTCCCGCTCAGTAACCAGACACACGCTCATGAATACAATGCAAACGTGTGTTTATTCCACCGCCCCCTATATTTTCATTCTCATTACTGTAATGCAGGGAATTACTATTTCAATTAAATTGCGAATAAATTGTAAAATGTAATTTATAAAACACGTTCAAAGCTGTTGTAAATTACTCTACAAACATACACCTTTGTTTACATCTGTTTCTGAGGAAATACATTGTTTGGTGGAAGAATACAGTTGTTAATATCATTACACTACATTTGCTCTAGTTATTCTGTGAAACCTTACTACGTATATGGAATAACCGCTTTATAAAAGCAATAAACCCTCTGGAGCCGTGGTTTACAGTGAATTTATAACAGCTAAGGGGGTTGTGCCTATAAATTCACCATAAACCATGGCTTCTTGGGGCTTATTGCATTATTATTCCTGTGATCAAAGCTGAATTTGCAGCATCAATTACTCCAGTCTTCAGCATCACACGATCCTTTAGAAATCATTCTAATGTGCTGATTTGCTGAAACATTTCTGATTATTATCGATGCCAAAAACATTTTTTTTCATTCTTTGATGAACAGAAAGCTTAAAAGAACATAATAAATTGAAATGGAAATGTTCTATAACAATATCCAAGTCTTTTCTCCAACATTTAATCAGAATCAGTGCATCATTGCTGAATTAATTTTTCAAAAAATTGTACTGAACCCAATGGTAGTGTATGTCCTTTTGAAACATTTGGCTCAGGCTTCAGTCATGACACAGCTGTGAACCATGTTTGTCATTGCACATTCTCATTCTAAAGAGCACGACAGTGGACAAAAATCTGGCCTGTAAATCTTAATGCATCTATTTGCTTAGTAATATTAGTAATATTTAGTTTGTCAGTTTTCAGGAAAACAGTAGTCAACCTCAAAGCTAACAGACATAAGGCTCATGAAGTCTTTATTGGTTCCACAAAATAACTTCTGCTTTCTTTATGTAAAATATACATATCTTCTTTCAAACCAGGACAGGTTTCGTTGAGATTTACCCATCTGCACCTGCTCTGTCTCTATATAAACCTGTGTGATATGCATAACGCTTCCCTCCACAAACGTAGCCATGTATTTATTTGTGTGTGGGCGTCTGGCATACATTTCTGAAAAGATCCAGAGCTGCACAACTTTCTGCTGTATTCACCCACATGACATGAAACTAAGAAATGTTTGAAATGAAAGCGTCTAGAGAAGTGCTGCGGCGTGGGCATGAGATCTCTATGTCTCCATGGCACATGCGTTCTACTGAACGTGTCAAACTCACAACACGGCGTCCTGCAAGCTCCAAGACACATGATCAAACACCATGGAGACCAATGAGAGGAGCTATTCTTAGAGAACCCAGAATGCACCTCACATTTCACTGAGGAAATAGTGGGGGGTAGATAACTTTCTTCTTTCTTCACTGTACTGCAGCTACTAATGGCACTTTCTGAATCATTTCTTTTTGTTTTCCTTTTCTGGTCAAACTGATAACAGGCTCAAACGCGTTTGCATTCATGTGCTTATGGCAAAGATGGAACAAACGGTCAGTTTTCATGTAGCTACTAATACAGGCAACTCTAGCAAAGGGTCAGAGGTCACTTACTGGGCCATGAAGGTCAGTGTTGAGCAGCATTAGAGCACAGGTAAGGCAATGAACTCCATCTGCAAACATCAATGAAACATTCGGTCACACTGTGAACACGCTCATAGACAGGTCAAAGAGACTGAACATTATTTTTAACATAACTTCTGATATCACGCACTTATTCATCTCTGCATCAGGAGAAAGTCTAACATCACTTCCATGGCAACACTCTTAGCAACAAGGATATGGTTTAGCTTTGTACCCATAGACTGGTCATAGCTGTTACTAAGATGGTTGCTATGGAAGAAACACGACACTGTGATACTGAATGAGCGATTAAACCCAATCATGTTTGATGGAGAATTACTGAAGAGGGGAATATGAAATATCTAACAGATAACAAATGTTGTGCAATGTTACAAATGTTTTATTTAAAGATTTCATATGGAGTGACGTATATCCCGAGGCATTAAACACAGTCCTCAGGCAACTTTTTTAGCTTCATGTTTTTCTCTCTTTCTTCTCTCAGAGGAGTGAGCGATATAAAGCCAAAATATATATCACTACATTATTGACATTTTAGTTGGTAACGATATATATCACAATAAACTGTTTTTTTATGGGAATGTCTTTGAAAACCTACTTTAAATAATGTTCCTTATGACAATATTTCTTTTATTCATATTATTTGTTTTCTACAAACAGTCATTAACATTGAAATTAAACCATTTCATAAATACCCATTTAATATTTCACTGTTATATTGAATATCCTCACATTATTAACTTCAGCTCATATCGTTGTCTAATCTCACATCCATTTATTTATTATTTAGTTAGCAGCCATGTAATAGCAGGATAATGTGCATTCAGCTGTATATATGATGAAATAAACTCCACCCAGGTGATCAGGATCCTAATATAAAGTGAAAGGCTGTTTCACTGTGCTAGGGTTATGATAAATGGTGGACAGTAACAGAAAAGTATTATTTATTTCACTACTTAAGCACATTTTTCAAGTATCTTTACTGTTTTACAGTATTTTTATTTTGGGAAACTTTTACTTGAAAGCATTTTAAAGCATAATATCATACTTTCTGCTTTCCTTCGATGTCTGATTTGTGGACAAGAAGATTCTTTCCAATGAACCTGCTGAACTGGTTCACAAATCACACTAAACGATTCATTTGTGAATCGTACTGATCTGACTGAAGCTGATTTTGAATCAACAATTCACTTATTCAACGATCCGGTCAGAACGGCAAAGAACCGAGATATCCCCGGAGCACAAACAATGGTGTAAAAAGTAAGTTACTGAAGCTGAATTTAAGTATTTATTAATGAATGTAATTTTTAGGTAAAGACTGTCAGTTATAGGTAAAGTGAATCTGCAGTAAATGGGTTATGTGTCATGTCTATACAGGGTAGGTTACATTAGGTAAAATAATGTAAATTGCGGCATTTTCCTCACTGATGTAGCCGTTTAAAATTACATAAAACTAGCATGTTTGCATAACATCCATCTTTAAACATTAGTACATTTTTCCCCATGTGACCTCTGTACATTGTAGATATATAATAACATAAACTTAGTTTTGTCGCATTATTAAAATACTACTTGTATATTTCACTTGTTTCCACACTTTAATTATTAGTAAGTGGATATTTTAGTATACTGAAGTTTAATGCTTTTGTAGTGTACAATAGGTTTTGGTAGTAAAAGTTTGCTTATTTACAGATGAATGCATATTAAATGTATTTATTAATCAGTTTTATTAGTGCTGATTAATGTGTAGTCTGACTAGAGCTGGCTAGACTAAATAATAAACATGATTCAGCGATCACTACTTTTTACTTTTTTATACTTAAGTACATTATAAATCAAGTACTTCTGTAATTTTAAGCCAGCAAAATTGAAAATGAGTACTTGTACTTTTACTAGAGTCATGTTTTATTAGGGCATCTGTTCATTTTCTCAAGTACTTGATTTGTGTACTTTGACCACCACTGTATGATAATGACCCTTTACACATTAAACTGATCTGAAATACACATTTTTAAGTAATGAGTAAATGAGAAAGGTTTGTAAGGATGACACATGAAGTACCTTGTGCAGTGATGACGGTGGGATTACATTGATAGTACCGATTAGAGAAATGAATTAACACCCGCTCTCTCTCCTGTGTCTCGCCCATTAGTGAGAATGCTTTCAGAAAACATCTGCAACATAAAAACAGCAACATAACATGACCTTGAACTTCATGCTTTGCTTGTAGCTTGAGTGTAAAGACTCATCAGGGGTCCAGAATCAGGTCCAGATACAAGATAGAAGATAAAAAGAGCCAATAAAAGCTCCAATTACAGTAAAAACTTGATAATGATGTGTGTGGGGAGACTACAGGACAATCATTTACAAATAAAACTTTCAGCAAAACTTTCATTAATTTAAAAAAGAAAAAATATATTATTTAACATTGGAGTTAAAGACTGTAAACATACAACCAGATGAGCCACATTTTAGTCATTGCAAAACAGCAGCAACACACACACTGTGACTGTATAAGAGTCCAATAACTGAATGACAAACACTTGACATGAGATGTACCTGAGTGATTGGTCCAATGTCATGTCTGTAAACTCAAAGAATTTGAGGTACTCTTCTGCAACCATCTTACTGAAGTCATTACTGTGAAAACAAAATAAATATAACATAAATAAATTATAAAATAAATATGACATTATTACAGGGGTTAAAAAAAACATTTACATTAGCAACAGTTCAACTGGACATAAGCTCATATGGTTCATGGTATCTGGCAATCACATTTGATAAAGGCATGTGTGCACTGTAATAACACATCACTTCATTGTATACTCAATGTGTGTGTGTGTGTGTGTGTGTGTGTGTGTGTGTGTGCGTGTGTGTGTGTGTGTGTGTGTGTGTGTGTATGTGTGTGTGTGTGTGTGTGTGTGTATGTGTGTGTGAAATATCAGTGTGACAGAAATCAGACATACTGAAGTTCAGAGAATTTTACTAGTTTGTGATGAACAACCCTGAAAAGACATTAATCTACCGTGACACAACCCTATAATAGAGAGGGTGGCAGAAGAGGAACCACAGCCGTATAAAGCAAAGTAAAGCAAACAAAGACATGTGAATAAGTTTGAGGGAGTTATGCTATATGACTTGACATTCAGGGTTCCCACACCTTTTGATCAATGTATTAAAAAACATAGACAAGATTACAGTATTGCTATGGACAGTGAATTTCTTCAGACAGCAGGAGAGTGAGACAGGATGAGAGCATTGCTATGGAAAGTAATGGTCTGCAGACAGCGGGAGAGTGAGACAGGATGAGAGCATTGCTATGGAAAGTAATGGTCTGCAGACAGCAGGAGAGTGAGACAGGATGAGAGCATTGCTATTGACAGTGATGGTCTGCAGACAGCGGGAGAGTGAGACAGGTTGAGAGCATTGCAATGGACAGTGATGGTCTGCAGGCAGCGGGAGAGTGAGACAGGATGAGAGCATTGCTTTGGACAGTGATGGTCTTCAGACAGCGGGAGAGTGAGACAGGATGAGAGCATTGCTATGGACAGTGATGGTCTTCAGACAGCGGGAGAGTGAGACAGGATGAGAGCATTGCTTTGGACAGTGATGATCTTCACACAGCGGGAGAGTGAGACAGGATGAGAGCATTACTATGGACAGTGATGGTCTGCAGACAGCAGGAGAGTGAGACAGGATGAGAGCATTGCTATGGACAGTGATGGTCTTCAGACAGCGGGAGAGTGAGACAGGATGAGAGCATTGCTTTGGACAGTGATGATCTTCACACAGCGGGAGAGTGAGACAGGATGAGAGCATTACTATGGACAGTGATGGTCTGCAGACAGCGGGAGAGTGAGACAGGATGAGAGCATTGCTATGGAAAGTAATGGTCTGCAGACAGCGGGAGAGTGAGACAGGATGAGAGCATTGCTTTGGACAGTGATGGTCTTCACACAGCGGGAGAGTGAGACAGGATGAAAGCATTGCTATGGACAGTGATGGTCTGCAGACAGCAGGAGAGTGAGACAGGATGAGAGCATTGCTATGGACAGTGATGGTCTTCAGACAGCGGGAGAGTGAGAGAGGATGAGAGCATTGCTATGGACAGTGATGGTCTTCAGACAGTGGGAGACAGGATGAGAGCATTGCTTTGGACAGTAATGGTCTTCAGACAGCGGAAAATTGAGACAGGATGAGAGCATTGCTATGGACAGTGATGGTCTTCAGACAGCGGGAGAGTGAATCAGGATGGGAGCATTGCTATGGACAGTGAAGGTCTTCAGACAGCGGGAGAGTGAATCAGGATGGGAGCATTGCTATGGACAGTGAAGGTCTTCAGAAAGCGGGAGAGTGAATCAGGATGAGAGCATTGCTTTGGACAATGATGGTCTGCAGACAGCGGGAGAGTGAATCAGGATGAGAGCATTGCTATGGACAGTGATGGTCTGCAGACAGCGCGGGAGTGAGACAGGATGAGGTCATTGCTATTGACAGTGATGGTCTTCAGACAGCAGGAGAGTGAGACAGGATGAGAATATTGCTTTGGACAGTGATGGTCTTCAGACAGCAGGAGAGTGAGACAGGATAAGGGCACTGCTATGGACAGTGATGGTCTTCTGACGGCGGGGGGGACAGGATAATTCTCAGAGGTCAGTTAATTCTCAGCACATAGAGACTTTTTCACCTAGATATCACACTATAGAGACTGTGTCTGTTCCCCGAACTAGAAAAAACAAAAAACGTCCAAACCAGGTTAAGATTAACAATTTAATTGAGGTTCAACAAATAAAAAACAGAAGCAATATGGATAAACAAATGATAAAGCTTGGCTTATTGAACATCAGATCCCTTTCTACGAAAACACTTTTTGTAAATAATATGATCACTGATCATAATATAGATGTACTCTGTTTGACAGAAACCTGGCTAAAACCTGATGATTACATTATTTTAAATGAGTCCACCCCCAAGATTACTGTTATAAACATGAGCCACGTCTAAAAGGCAAAGTTGGAGGTGTTGCTTCAATTTATAACAACGTTTTCAGGATTTCTCAGAGGGCAGGCTACAAGTATAACTCGTTTGAAGTAATGGTACTTCATATAACATTATCCAAAGAAACAAATGTTAATGATAAATCCCCTGTTATGTTTGTACTGGCTACTGTATACAGGCCACCAGGGCACCATACAGACTTTATTAAAGAGTTTGGTGATTTTACATCCGAGTTAGTTCTGGCTGCAGATAAAGTTTTAATAGTTGGTGATTTTAATATCCATGTTGATAATGAAAACGATGCATTGGGATCAGCATTTATAGACATTCTGAACTCTATTGGTGTTGGACAACACGTTTCAGGACCTACTCATTGTCGAAATCATACTCTAGATTTAATACTGTCACATGGAATTGATGTTGATGGTGTTGAAATTATTCAGCCAAGTGATGATATCTCAGATCATTATTTAGTTTTGTGCAAACTTCATATAGCCAAAATTGTAAATTCTACTTCTTGTTACAAGTATGGAAGAACCATCACTTCTACCACAAAAGACTGCTTTTTAAGTTATCTTCCTGATGTATCCAAATTCCTTAGCATATCCAAAACAACTTGATGATGTAACAGAAACTATGGACTCTCTCTTTTCTAGCACTTTAAATAAAGTTGCTCCTTTACGCTTAAGGAAGGTTAAGGAAAACAGTTTGACACCATGGTATAATGAGCATACTCGCACCCTAAAGAGAGCAGCCCGAAAAATGGAGCGCAGCTGGAGGAAAACGAAACTAGAGGTATTTCGTATTGCTTGGCGGGAAAGTAACATATCCTACAGAAAAGCATTAAAAACTGCTAGATCCGATTACTTTTCTTCTCTTTTAGAAGAAAACAAACATAACCCCAGGTATTTATTCAATACAGTGGCTAAATTAACGAAAAAGCCATTTTTTTTAAAGCCTCAACAAGTGTTGACATTTCCCAACACCACAGCAGTAATGACTTTATGAACTACTTTACTTCTAAAATCGATACTATTAGAGATAAAATTGCAACCATTCAGCCGTCAGCTACAGTATCACATCAGACAGTGCACTATAGACCCCCTGAGGAACAGTTCCACTCATTCTCTACCATAGGAGAGGAAGAATTGTATAAACCTGTTAAATCATCTAAACCAACAACATGTATGTTAGACCCTATACCATCTAAGCTCCTGAAAGAGGTGCTTCCAGAAGTCATAGATCCTCTTCTGACTATTATTAATTCCTCATTGTCATTAGGACATGTCCCCAAAACCTTCAAACTGGCTGTTATTAAGCCTCTCATCAAAAAACCACAACTTGACCCCAAAGAACTAGTTAATTATAGACCAATCTCGAATCTCCCTTTTCTGTCCAAGATACTAGAAAAGGTGGTATCCACACAATTATATTCCTTCTTAGAGAAAAATGGTATATGTGAGGATTTCCAGTCAGGATTTAGACCGTATCATAGTACTGAGACTGCTCTTCTTAGAGTTACAAATGATCTGCTCTTATCATCTGATCGTGGGTGTATCTCTCTATTAGTTTTATTGGATCTTAGTGCTGCGTTTGACACAATTGACCACAACATTCTTTTGCATAGACTTGAATACTTTGTTGGCATCAGTGGAAGTGCATTAGCATGGTTAAAATCGTACTTATATGACCGCCATCAGTTCGTAGCAGTGAATGAAGATGTATCCTATCGATCACAAGTGCAGTATGGAGTACCTCAAGGCTCAGTACTAGGGCCGCTACTCTTCACGCTTTATATGTTACCCTTGGGAGATATCATCAGGAAACATGGTGTTAGCTTTCACTGTTATGCTGATGATACTCAGCTCTATATTTCTTCGCAGCCCGGTGAAACACACCAATTTGAAAAACTAATGGATTGCATAGTCGATATAAAAAACTGGATGACGAGTAATTTCTTACTGCTAAATTCTGAAAAAACAGAGGTGTTAATTATAGGACCTAAATACTCTGCTTGTAATAACCTAGAACACTGTCTAAGACTTGATGGTTGCTCTGTCAATTCTTCGTCATCAGTTAGGAACCTAGGTGTGCTACTTGATCGCAATCTTTCCTTAGAAAGCCACGTTTCTAGCATTTGTAAAACTGCATTTTTCCATCTCAAAAATATATCTAAATTACGGCCTATGCTCTCAATGTCAAATGCAGAAATGTTAATCCATGCATTTATGACCTCAAGGTTAGATTATTGTAATGCTTTATGGGCGGTTGTTCTGCACGCTTAGTAAACAAACTACAGCTAGTCCAAAATGCAGCAGCAAGAGTTCTTACTAGAACCAGGAAGTATGACCATATTAGCCCGGTCCTGTCAACACTGCACTGGCTCCCTATCAAGCATCGCATAGATTTTAAAATATTGCTTATTACTTATAAAGCCCTGAATGGTTTAGCACCTCAGTATTTGAATGAGCTCCTTTTACATTATAATCCTCTACGTCCGCTACGTTCTCAATACTCAGGCAATTTGATAATACCTAGAATATCAAAATCAACTGCAGACGGCAGATCCTTTTCCTATTTGGCGCCCAAACTCTGGAATAACCTACCTAACATTGTTCGGGAGGCAGACACACTCTTGCAGTTTAAATCTAGATTAAAGACCCATCTCTTTAACCTGGCATACACATAACATACTAATATGCTTTTATTATCCAAATCCGTTAAAGGATTTTTAGGCTGCATTAATTAGGTAAACCGGAACCGGAAACACTTCCCATAACAACCTATGTACTTGCTACATCATTAGAAGAATGGCATCTACGCTAATATTTGTCTGTTTCTCTCTTGTTCCGAGGTCAACGTGGCCACCAGATCCAGTCTGTGTCCAGATCAGAGGGTCACTGCAGTCACCCGGATCCAGTACGTATCCAGACCAGATGCTGGATCAGCACCTAAAAAGGACCTCTACATCCCTGAAAGACAGCGGAGACCAGGACAACTAGAGCCCCAGATACAGATCCCCTGTAAAGACCTTGTCTCAGAGGAGCACCAGGACAGGACCACAGGAAACAGATGATTCTTCTGCACAATCTGACTTTGCTGCAGCCTGGAATTGAACTACTGGTTTCGTCTGGTCAGAGGAGAACTGGCCCCCCAACTGAGCCTGGTTTCTCCCAAGGTTTTTTTCTCCATTCTGTCACCGATGGAGTTTCGGTTCCTTGCCGCTGTCGCCTCTGGCTTGCTTAGTTGGGGACACTTCATCTACAGCGATATCGTTGACTTGATTGCAAATAAATGCACAGACACTATTTAACTGAACAGAGATGACATAACTGAATCCAATGATGAACTGCCTTTAACTATCATTTTTGCATTATTGACACTGTTTTCCTAATGAATGTTGTTCAGTTGCTTTGACGCAATGTATTTTGTTTAAAGCGCTATATAAATAAAGGTGACATTGACAGGATGAGAGCATTGTTATGGACAGTGATGGTCTTCAGACAGCGGGAGAGTGAGACAGGATGAGAGCATTGTTATGGACAGTGATGGTCTGCATACAGTGTGAGACAGGATGAGAGCATTGCTATGTACAGTGATGGTCTGCAGACAGCGTGAGAGTGAGACAGGATGAGAGCATTGCTTTGGACAGTAATGGTCTTCAGACAGCGGGAGAGTGAGACAGGATGAGAGCATTGCTATGGACAGTGATGCTCTTCAGACAGCGGTAGAATGAGACAGGATGAGGTCATTGCTATGGACAGTGATGGTCTTCAGACAGTGGGAGACAGGATGAGAGCATTGCTTTGGACAGTAATGGTCTTCAGACAGCGGAAAATTGGGACAGGATGAGAGCTTTGCTATGGACAGTGATGGTTTTCAGACAGCGGAAGAGTGAGACAGGATGAGAGGATTGCTATGAACAGTGATGGTCTTCAGACAGCGGAAAATTGAGACAGGATGAGAGCATTGCTATGGACAGTGATGGTCTTCAGACAGCGGGAGACAGGATGAGAGCATTGCTATGGACAGTGATGGTCTTCAGACAGCGGGGGGGGGGGGGGGGGGGTGAGAGCATTGCTATGGACAGTGATGGTCTGCAGACAGCGTGAGACAGGAAGAGAGCATTGCTATGGACAGTGATGGTCTCCAGACAGCGGGAGAGTAAGACAGGATGAGTGCAGGGCTGTGGAGGCGGTGCTACAGAGCACACTGGAGTAAAGATGCTCTCCTCTAGAGTACTGCGTCTGGCACTGAGAGTGCTTATGAATATGGATGAGTGCCTATATGTTGAAACCTTTATTTCTAGTGTGTGTGAGAATGTAAGGGATGAACATATAGGCTGGGGGTGGTTCTTTAAGGGGCTGAGGGTGTTGAACTGCTCCAATGCAGTCACTGAACTAAGGTCACACACAGATCTGATTGGTTCTGAGAGACAAAGAAATATGTCTGAGAAATAACTGTGAGCACAGTTCACCACAGTAAACTAGAAAATGACATACATTGACCTGTTGTTTAATATGCTTGTATGTAGGCTATGAAATGGATGAATGGCATTAGCAAAAGCTTGTATTAACAAGATCTTTTGTATGAAAAAATATGCTGATTTAATCATACTTGAGGATGTGCCAATGGAGCCTTTTTAAAGTTAGGAAAGTGTAAGATTCATTTTGGGGCGTGGGCAGAGCTATGTAATTTAAAAATCAATTGGAAATACAATGAATTAAGTTTCTATTGATTTAAAGCATTTATTTATTTAGAGTTTATTTATATATATTTTTTCAAAGCAGCTTAATATTATAAAATAATATTGCAGTAATAAGGAATTAAATAACATTTAAGGCTATAAAGAAGATGTTTTGAATAATTTTGGTAACCATACAGTTACTTGTCCCCATTTATAATATATATATATATATATACTTTTTTTCTCTCAATGAAGCTCAATGGGGACCAGCAACTGTTTTTTTTTTTTTATTGTTTTTTAAACATTATTAAATACAAATGATTGCCACTGAAACATGCATACAAGCATTTTTGTGAAAACACTGGAATTTATTCAAAATAAATCTGGCATAAATATGTGGACTGTGCAGACACACTCTTTTATTGGCGTTAGCGAACTGCTGACTAGCCAAATACTGAAGTACACAAAATTAATTTAAACTCTTTAACATATTTTAATTACATGTGCCACTCTTAAAAATTGAGTTAAGTTCTCAAATGACAAAGTTATAAAATTAAATGAATTTAACCTTTAAAAAAACACTGGAAGTGGATGTGTTGGAATACTTTTCCCATGGCATGTTTTGCAACATTTTATTGTTGCAACATCAGTGAGGATTGCTTGGCTCATGGTCATTCCACTTTGAATTGTGCCCTAAACTGAACAGAAATCTTGTTCTGAGTGCAAAGAAAACATTTTCACCTGAATAACGATAAGTATGTGACATGCATGTGCCTAGCTACATAGACAATGACAGACACTGCTGGACTTATTCAGTGTTCAAATGGTGTTTAGTCAGTTTTTGCTGTGGCTTTTTCAGAGAATTCAGAGAACATTGTAAAGTAATACAAAAATGTAATGTGGTCAACAAACCCCAAACTACCTGATAAGAAATCAGACTCAAAGAAAGCATCTGCCTGTATTTTTGCTAGAGGTCGACCGATATATCGGTCGGCCGATATATCGGGCCGATATTTGTCATTTTTTAATATATCGGCATCGGCCGATATCCGTGTTTAGTAGCGGCGATTTAAAGAGGCGCATTCAGCGGTCTCCTTGACGAGAAACAGTCAACAAAGTAAAATGATCTCCAACGTATGGCACGCTCTCTTCATTTTATCAAATGATCATAATCACATCTATTCATTTTACAGTCCTGCTACTAGCATTTTATTCAGACTAAAACCCCTTTAATTCGGGTGAGAAAGCTTTTTTCCAAGTGGCTTTTGCACATAATAATAATACCGCTGCAGACGCATTTTGCAGCATTAAAGTAATTAATTGATCATTAATTTAAACGACGATCGATCATGGAAATTATCGAATATTGACATCCCTAAATACAAATGAGTTGGATGGAAAACTGGTTATTGTCTGCATCAAACCATGCTTCCGAACAAATGTGATTCACGGTTCTGGGCAGCTCCAGGACAGCTGTCTCTCCGAGCGCGCTGCTGTCTGTGAGCGGGGCGGAGTAACGTCAGAGACAGTTTACTTTGGTAACGTCACGCTGCAGTGTTTGTTAGAGCTGCCAACTTCTCCACCCCATTTACAGAGTGAAATTCTCTGACTACCTTTATCTTCCAGGACTGCTGTTGAATCTTCCAAAAGTTTTGGCTTGGGGTGCTTCACATGCAGTGGCAGCAGCAGCACTTTCCACCGCACCAATAACATGGGGCTGCCCGCCGACGTGCCTGACTTTAAATGGTTTCGTGGTGCTCGTTGTTGTATTTTAAAACGCATCTGCAACGTTTTCAAATGACACTATAGTAGTGGTGCAACGGATCATCATTGATCCGTGATCCGTTCGGATCAATATCTTCGGTTCGCCACACACGTGACCCGCGGATTGATTTATGAAAAAAAAAAAAGTTGCGCATGTTTAGTCCACACTCAGTGGTCATGGCGAGCGGAGGAACGGAGGAGCTTGAACGCCCCGCGCATTTTGTATTCCCTGTCAGATATAATGATGAGGAAAGAGGTGAAAATATTGTGCCAGATCTTTATGAACAGGAGAAGAAAACAGTTGTGGATGAACTATCCCGAGCATCCTCTGTTGCGCTCACGACAGAAGGGTGTAGGCCTACGTCCAGGGGGACGGAGAGCTCTGTGACGATAACTGCTCACTTCATCACAGCACACTGGGAGATGAGAAGTCCGGCTATTATGTTAAAAAGAAGATATTATGTGCACTTTAAGTTGATTTCATATATTTTAATTTAATAATTTAATGTTAATAAAAAAAGACAAAACGTATGTTTATTTGTCTTGGCCTTTTTTTTTTTTTTTGCTGATCCGTAAAATGATCCGATCCATACGAGGACGAGCGAGCGCGGGTTTGACTAGATGTATTTGGAGGTTATTGCTCACGTCTCGTTCTGCACATATCCAAATGTTTCCATATTCGCAATGTATCTGAATGTTAAACTATAATATTTTTTATTTATTTAATGTAAACTAGACGGAAAATATCATCCTCTTCACATGAGCAAAAACGTCCTTGGCATAACAGCAGAGTGGACCGGTATACTACGGTCTATTTAAACTGACCAGTGTAACCTTTTAAATGTTTGGTTGACTGTACTTTATTTTAATAATGAACAGACTGCGATGTAAGTTTGAAATTAGAATGCACTTTAGATGTTCTGTGTCATTTATACCAAACACAAATGTTGCTGGTTGCTAGTGTGTTTGCAGCACTACTGTTATTTATTTTTTATATATTTATTGTTTTATATTTTTCAGATTTTTATTTTTAAAATTGTATTTATTTAAATGTATATTTAAGTTTACATTTATGTTCCAACAAACTTGAAAAATTTTACTTGATAAATGCTCTAAAACCTTTGTGTAAATGATTGACTTTTATTTATATATATATATATATATATATATATATATATATATATATATATATATTACCTGTTTTATATATTTAATACTTGGTCAGTTTATTGATTTTGTTTGGTTAACTTTGGATACATTTTTTATTTTAATACCGTGCAGTGCACAAAATTAAGATTCGAGAGATGGTTCAAGTCAGTGCTCAATAAATGATGATAAGTTTAGAAATGTTGTGCATCCACTTATTATTAGTGTGACATTTTAGCATGCAAATGAAGGGGAAAACTTCAAGATATCGGCCCTAAAAATCGGCAGCACATATCGGCCATCGGCCGACCCTGACCTCTAAACATCGGCATCGGCTATAGAAAAACCCATATCGGTCGATCTCTAATTTTTGCACAATGTTTTTCTTCAGGTTCCAGTTAGAGCATAATTTTTTGATATTCCTCTGGTCGCTCTGGTCACGCATTCTGCATGAATGGTGTGCATTACAGGTGTCCAAACAAAGACAATATAGAGAGGAGGAAAACACAGTGATAAACTAAACTAAATTTATGGCTGAATGCACTCACTTCTTGCCCAGATGTTTGGCGACATCCGAGCGCCGGAAGCCTTCCAGGTGGTATAGCCGTCTGGCCAGACGTCGGGCAGCTTCCTGGTCTTTTTGGCTGCCATTGTGGAGAACATCGGTGTCCTTAAGACATTCCACACCATCCATGTCTGAGTCCCAGTCTGACAGCATGTCATTTAGCCCTGCATCGCTGCTGCACAACACACAAACACACATAAGACAGTTCATTACAGTAAGAATGGCTCTTACTGAAAGCAGAAAGTTTTCATATTTAGATTTTTTATTGCCACTTCTTTATTTAGGACTCTATGCTTTAGCTTTTTGTGTACCCCCTAAAATCTTCTCTGAAAAGTTCTGCATTTTTAGTGTCAGCATTCAACATAAACGGCAATCGACTTCTATCGTACTATGATGTATTTCCAAGTGAAGCAAAACTATCAAAAAAATAATAATAATAATAAAAAAAAAAAAAAAAATTGGGATGTTTATTGGGATGTAAATAAAAAGCAAACATTGCATACTGGAACAGAGGCAGATCTGAATGTGATTGGCTGAACTCCAGCACAGCCTCACATGACACATCACTAGAGAATAGTGAAAAGTATGTTAATTAATTTGCCTAAATGATGTTCGTTCATCCATTTAATCCTGTATAAGTGAATTTTAAGGAATTGTCCGATATCTCCTGCTGAAAACAGAAACACCCATTTTTGCACTCTTCCCACCTGCACCATCAGATTCATTTCACAAGAGAAACAAAATACAAAGCCCAAATCAACCGGCCGACATTACAGAAGACCAATGTCACCACAGGCTTCTGCCAACAGCGATAGCAACCAAAACTACATCATACAAAAACAAATATAACGATCATCACCCGCTGTCCTCCCACATCAATGACATCATCCAAGATCTCACAGTCCAATCTGTGTTATTCTGGTTCTGGCAACATTTCAGCTAAACCTGTATTAAGGACTGTAAAAAGATGGACTAATGAAGCAGAGCAAGATTTATAATCTTGTTTTGACCTCACTGACTGGAGTATTTTTGAAGCTGCTGCCACCGATCTGGACGAACTCACAGAGACCGTAACGTCATATATCAGTTTCTGTGAGGATATATGCATTCCTACCAGGACTCGTCTAACTTACAACAATGACAAACCGTGGTTCACTGCAAAACTCAGACAGCTCCTTCAGGCCAAAGAAGATGCTTACGTGAAGGGGGACAATGTCTTGTATAAACAGGCTAAATACACACTGGAAAAGGAGATCAAAGTGGCAAAGAGGAATTATTCTGGAAAAATAAGGACTCAGTTTACTTCGAACGACTCCGCATCAGTGTGGAAAAGCCTAAAGAAGATCACCAATTACAAGACACCACCCCCCAGCACTGTGGAGAATCAACGACTGGCAGACGATCTGAACGAGTTTTACTGCAGGTTTGAAAGAAGAACACCCATCACCTGCCCTGAACGCCTCCCCACATAACCGTTCACACCAATAACAACTCCTGCAACCAACCCTGAACACATCTCCAATCAAGCACTCTCACCATTCACACCTCCTGCATCCCCCCTCTCCTGTGCTGACCAGCTGGCCCCCATCTTCACAAAGATCTTCAACAGATCGCTGGAGCTGTGCGAAGTCCCTTCATGCTTCAAACGCTCCACCATCATCCCCATCCCAAAGAAATCCAAAATTACAGGACTAAATGACTACAGGCCTGTGGCTCTAACATCTGTAGTCATGAAGTCATTTGAAAAACTTATATTGCACATACAGTATAAAGGCCGTTTAGATTACTTGTTAAAGTGTAATGAAATGCCTTATATCTGCAGACGATGTACGTCTGTTTGTGGATGGAGACTTTGTAACGGCCAAAACTATGTATTTTGCATGCATCACATTATAGCGCGGTGTGCATGAAAATAATAACAAGGCGGCAGATTGAACTTATTATCCATAGTGGTTCTCTCGTCATCACCACACAGTGTGTGTTATAAGTTAAGTGATCAGTCTTTAAGAAAAAGGACTACGTGAGAACCATGCACTATGGATGATAAATTCGCTCTGCCGCCTTGTTAATTATTTTGTCTTTACTTTATTTGTGACACCAAGAAAGAGTTCATCTCTCATGTATGAGAAGAGCGCGTTGCCGTATACCAGCCATTAAATGTGTGGGACACCAACTCGTCGTTTTCTATCTCTTTCATTTCATGGATTTAACGAATTATCCGATTTCAGAGCCATTAGCCACTGAAGGACAATGCAGACTAACGCTAGACGTGTCACAAAGGACTGCATCTGAAGAATGTTATGATCCAAACAGAACTTCATCTGAGATCTGAACAGAGACGTGACATTGAGATGCAATGAAGTGAGTTATTAAAACAGACAAATGCGTTTTAATTTCTTCTCTGTGCAGTCAGAGCATGAATTCATAGTTGTGAACAGATGAATGACCATAAAACAGTTAAATAGCATTGCTCACTAAGGCTGGTTTCTGAAGTTGAAGAGTTTGTTTTATTTATCTACTGCATTAGTACAGTCTTCCTCAAGTCACCTCACACAGTTTAACAGTGCCATCTGTTGAGAGCCAGAACAAATGACAACAAACACTTTTAGGAAAAGTTCATAATGTTTTGTAGAAAATAAAACTGGGTCAGTTCATTGGCAGGGTGGCAGATATTGGTGGTAGCAGTTTATTTTGCTTCTCTAAATGGATTGGACATTAGCTGTCACTTTTCTTCACTATTCATATCAAATATAAATTCCCATGTGTCCCTAGTTCAGAAACTTCCCACTGTTATGGACTCCAATTGAGAAGCGAAGAAAAGTAGAGAAAATAGAGTTTTAAAAAACTAATTTCACTTTATTAACTTCTATTGTAACCTATGTTTTACAGAGTCCAGTTTATTACTTTACTTTGAAAATAAAATAATCTAAATTAACGCCACAAATAATATACCATATGCAATGTACAGTATAACAGAAAATTGTTTAATTAGAAACTTCTAATTAATTACTGAAATTTTAATTATTGAAAATACTGGGCATATCAAAATGGAAGACAATTTCATAATTTTCACGAAAGAATGAAAACAATGGCCCTTTAAAAGTAGAGAATGACAGAAAATGTACAAGATGATCACTCTGCTTGCCTGTTCATGTATTACAAAAATAGATAAAGATAATATAAAATAATATAAAATAAACCATTCGGTCACACTTTAGTTTGTGGAGCAATTCTCACTCTTTACTAAATATTATTTGCAACTTTTTTCTGAGTAAACTCCTAATTTGCTGCTTATTAATATTTAGTAAGATAATTGTGAAGTTTAGGTATAACTTGATCTTGTTGTTTACAGAGTGTAAGATAAAATGAAGGGTGTGATTAACTGCTATGACAGAATCACAGCTATGCTGGCATTTTTATTTTTATTTTTTTAATGAAAAAGTGATTCAAACAGTACTGAGAAAATAATGACAGGTCCTTCACGATATATTCTAGAAAACAAAATTAAACTTGGTATAAATGAAGATAGATTTGCACAGTGCACTTTTCAATTGTGCCAAATAAAGATGAAGAAGATAATGTGTTTTTTAACCTTTAAACCGCATAAACACATTTCATTACACCAAATACACAAAATAATGTTCTATTTAGCAACATTACATGACCCCTTTAATAAATGCTCGGGCAGAGATAAAGAAATTATTCCATACTGCGGCAGAAACTAGGAAGCGTCAAAAAAATGCTGCAGCATTTAAAGGTCATTTACCATGATTTACATCATAGATTTTATTGGTATTTTATTGCTGATGTGTGAATGTATCTTAACAGAAAGAGTCAGGAAGCCACTGCTTGTGTAAATGGCAAATGTGATGCATTTACTAATCTGGCAATTTTACAGCGATTTACCAGGTTCATGTGTAAAAGCAGCTCCAGAAGCAGAGATGTTGCAGCCCACTATATCTGCACATCTGTTCGTGGATAAACTTGTTTTTTAATTTCAGTTTCTGAAGCCATTTTTTTTTCAATATGCAACAAATATGGCAATTCAGTCTTCAGCAACACACATTACTCTTCATATCACATAAGTACAAGGGAAATACTGTCTAAAAAACCGTCTATTACAGCCTTCGTGTGTTTCTGAATGAAGTGAATGTTCAGATTTGGATGTAATTTTTTCAAGTAAACAGTCATAAAAAAAACACAAAGAAATACATTTAAAACAAAATGTCTGCTTTACTTTTTCTTTGGTCAGTGTTGTTGTTTGATAAATATTCATGCAATAAACAACAGCATGTGTATTTAATCCGAAATTTTGACACAAATCAAGCTTTTTCTCTTCTTTGACCTGTTTTTATTTACAAATCTGATATTTTAATTGCTCACTCTGATACTATAAGATCAGAGGCTGTTATCCCAGTCCTCGTGTACCAGCGCTCTGCACATTTTGATTGTGTCTCTTATCACTTCAGACATAAGTGCCCTGCGAAGTGTACATCACAGGGTATCCCTCCATGATTCCAGTTAGAAAGGAGCAATATGTTCTATTCAAACGGCAAAGGACATGAGTGTTAATTGTTTTTATTTACAGAGGTATATTATGTTAAGTATATTATGTTACAAATAAGAAAGACATGCAAAATATGCAGAGCAGTGGTACGCAAAGACTGGAATTGAGATCCACTGTATTAGGCAATAATAACAATATATGTAATACATTATTATTAATAATGTAAAATTAATAATCACAATCGGTTTTCTTATTTAGAGTTCATTGTGAAACACTGGCAACTTTTAAACGCTGTAGAGGTTTCAGTATCACATCCTACTGGAAACACGTTGAAAAATATCAATACAAGCACCAAACAGCTCTTGTCTCCAATTATTAGCATCTAGGGGTTTTTTTGTTGCCCTTCTTAAAGGATTAAATTGATTAATTAAAGACTTGTGGTGCCAGTGAGACTTCTGTTAAAGAAATAGTTCACCCAAAAGTGAAAATGTGCTGAAAATTTCAGGCCTTCTTCAGAACAGATTTGGAGAAAACTGGAATGGAGTCATGTCTAAAAACACTTGTGATGTGTTTATGAGCTGCCTGGACTTTCCTTCTTACGGCACCCATTCACTGCAATGTGATATAATGCAATGCTAAATTTCTCCAAATCTTTTCTAATGAAAAAACAAACTCATCTCCTTCTTGGGTGGCCTTAGAGAATATTTTCAGCAAATTTTCATTTTTGAGTGAACTATTCCTTTAATAGTGACTTATTTTATAGGCAATTTAATGCTTAATCAATGTAATATTCTTGGAAAAAATGCAAAACAAGTAAAATAATATTGGACACCAATACCTAAATTAGGAATCTCCTTAAATACTGAATAAATAGTAAGAAGAGACGGGTTTGAGTTATTAGACATGATGTAAATCCACCACAGTGAGGCAGTCATATCAGAAACAGACCATCAAAGCATCTGTTCACACTACACCAGCACACAACACATCAAAGATACATCACACACATGAATACACACACATTGAAGATGTCTCATAATCTCACATTTTACCAGGGTAGTTTACACCCTTGATATCAATTTAATATCTTAGATTGCACAGTTGTTTAAACACTGCAAACAGGATAAGATCATGATGTTTTTAAGGTAGACCAATGAAATGCTACTGTTGACCAAGTCATGAATAGGAACAACGATGGCATTTCACAGAGACATAAGAGAGTGAATGTTGTCTAAAATCAGGTTATAATAAATATTGATTTGTGCAACAGTATGCATATTTGTATTACTCTCTGACCAAAAAAAAGATTTGAAAAAGAAAAAAAATTTCCCTGGTCATTTTTTTTTTTTTTTGACAAAGTTGGTTTTCTTCTGTTTTTTTTTCATTCTTGTATTTTATGCATAATGTTTAATACTTGCATTTGTATAAAATGTATATTTCATTTTGTCTGAAAAAGAAAATTATATGCATCTTCATTGCAAAACTACTAATATTGTAAAGAAAAGTTCTGTAAATGACGAATAAATAAAATACATTTACATATAGTCCACAAGAGAAAATAATAGTTAAATTATTTGGTTTTCTGAAATCTTTTGTGAATTTGAATCCTTTCCACTGTATGATTTTGAGATCCATCTTTTCACACTGAGGACAACTGAGGAACTCATACACAACAATTACAGAAGCTTCAAACTCTCACTGATGCTCAAGGAGGAAACAGGTCTCTAAAAATAGTATGCTTTGTGCACAAAGAAAGCTGGACCCATCACAAATTTGTGATTTTTTTTTTTTTAATGAGAAGTGGAATTCTTTCCTGCAATAAGCACTGCAGTCTATTTATCTGTAGTACAGTTGAAGAAGGCTCACTGTGATTCACAAAAACATTACAACATTTCACGTCACAACAGAACGCAATGTTCCTTTTAGGAAATAACCGACACGCGCGTCAACTGTTCAAGCTTTAATGATTATAAAGAGCGCGTCGTGTTCTGATGTGTTGCGTCGTGAACGTGCGGTTATCAAACTTTCAGTAGTGTCTTTGTTTAACTGCAGATTTCAGGCACACGTCCAGAGCGCAAACCTCCAACTCTCGCGCAACGCTTTCCTTAACATCCCAACAGAGACGCGAGCGCAAACACACAGGTAAAGTTCACACCTCGCCGGTTAAAGCACGAAAATAAAGCGAAGGAGGAGGGAGAAAAAGAGCGGGAAACATCCTCTCCTTTAAAACAGTTCTCTCACAGACAGTGGCGGAGCCAGGAATTCTTCATAGGGGTGGCCAGGCAGGGGCCAGTATCGTTACTTTGGGGTGGCACAAAAAACATAATTTTGCAAACAAACACGGCACTTATCCAACCTTAAAATACTTTTTAAAGTATTGTATGTGCCCAAATTACAATGATACATAGTGTACAATAGCTAGCCTACAATGGCATTTTTTATTAAAGTTTACCAAAATCCTGAGCGTCATAATCTTACTCACCCTCAAGTTATTTAACCCTGAAAAGAACTTAAATTACACTTTCAGTTTTGATCGTACAGATAAGAGCAATACATCAATCGAATCTGTGAAGGGTCTACTTTTTTTGTATACAGACATAATAACAACAAAACTTTGTGCACTTATAAAATAAAGATAACAAACAAGGTGTGCTGTCTGCAGCCTTTGTCTGCGCTGATCTTCTTTTACAAACACGTCATTAAAATGAACTGTAACTCAGTGAATACGAGACATTCCTCGCTGCAGACTGTAGCGCGGTGACGTCACGTATGTACGCCACGTATGTACGCCACGCCATGTATGTGTTTACCGCGCATGCGCTGGTAATTTGCATTGCGTGATGACGTTAGTTGTTTTCGCGTCGTGCGTGCATTAAAAAGATGCACATACTTAACAGAAAACTCTAATAAAATGTTAAAGTATTAAAGAACATTAAGGTGTAAAAAAGACGGGAAAAACAACCATGTTTAACCAGGTTTCATCTGAGGTAAAATTATACGGAATTAAAGTTTATTCTGTAATATCTGTGTAGTATCTTACTTACAATATATTAACATTCTGTTGCACTTTACTTCACTGTGTATATTGTAATATTACACCTTATATTTCTTATTGAGCTAGTCAAAATTACAACAGATAAAGTACAGTCGTCGGCTCTAATAGTGCAGATGGTAAAACGTGTGTTGTTCACAATTTGATGCAATCGATCCGGGTCCGAATCTGCCTTTTGACAGTTTTTTTCTACCTTTTCACATTTCAAATCACATCAGAAAGGCTTTTATTTTAAATAAAAACGAAGGAAATAATCAAAAAGTTGTGAGGGAGGGCTTTATTGTCCTAATATGGTGGCATCCATTTAATAATTTGAATTAAAATTATAATTTACACTCAGTAATTATTGCATACTGTTTTATAATGTACTACAATACTGAGGTGCAAATAATTGCCACTATTTGCAATAAGTAATATAAATAGCAGAAAGTCCTGCTATTTTAACATAGTATAAATATAATCTATAGCCATTTGTAAATAGCCACTGCCTTTCTTATGCTATGGTTCTTGTTTATATATTTATTAACTATAAATGTGGACATTTTTCTTTTGCTTTGACAATTCTGCATGTGAAACATTTAAGCCATTAAAGTAGTTTTAAGTTCAGTTGACTACACACAGTATATTTTCAGTGTCTGTATCCCATTTTATGCAAGGTGCCTCCAAAAAAACCAAACTGGTGACAGTGATCTTTTTTGTTTATTTCAAAGAAAATATAATTGTATATACAAATATAGATTAAGATTATAGACATGACACAAGAAAATAAAAATCTGAAATTCACTTCCATCACTGATAAAACAATAAGTCATTGTCAAAATTCTTTGAATGGATAAAACCCACACAGGACTCTCCTCCTGCGATTCCTCACACACAGGTGGACAGTCTTTAAATATCTCACTTCACCGGAGGCACTGGGTCAGAGAACATGACGCCCGGACACTCAGGTTGTTATTGTTTAGACAATGCACTCCAGTTCACCACACCTAATTTACATAAAATAACAAACAATACTAAAGCAATATTAAATCATTTTGAAGAAAGGCAGAAGAGCCATACAAGGAAAATATATCATTTAAATGTATTTTTAGATATATTATAGCATGGTGTTAGAAAAAGTGTTATTTGCTTTGTCTGTAAACTACCTAAGAGTTTTAATTTATAACCAGCATTAACATCAACTAAATTAATAAAGTTTGTCGAGTCAAAATTTAGGTTGGCTTGGCTGGAGAAAGCATGGCCTGAAAGTTTGAAGTTTTTTTCAATTTGAAAATTTTACAGTTGAGGGCTTTACAGTCCGTCAGAGAAAGAAAAACAGATAATGACAGTACTCTTGCCACATGAAGTGGGTATCTTCTCTGAATTTCTTCTCACTGACAATGTCCCCAAAAAGTCATATTAAGACATATGAAGGTCAATTTAAGACCCCCTAGCTCCGCCCCTGCTCACAGAACAATTGAAAGACTGACAAAGAGCAGATGGAGCTCTTGGGATGTGTTCCCAATGGCGTGCAACCACACCACAGCTAGGCTACTAGGAATGTAGTATGCACATATGTGTGTGGTATGCATGGAATCCTTTAAACACAACCAGAACATTTAATTACTTTCAGAGCACCACTATAAAACTGGAACTGACCACACCTTATACAACCCGAATTCCGGAAAAGTTGGGACGTTTTTTAAATTTTAATAAAATGAAAACTAAAAGACTTTCAAATCACATGAGCCAATATTTTATTCACAATAGAACATAGATAACATAGCAAATGTTTAAACTGAGAAAGTTTACAATTTTATGCACAAAATGAGCTCATTTCAATTTTGATTTCTGCTACAGGTCTCAAAATAGTTGGGACGGGGCATGTTTACCATGGTGTAGCATCTCCTTTTCTTTTCAAAACAGTTTGAAGACGTCTGGGCATTGAGGCTATGAGTTGCTGGAGTTTTGCTGTTGGAATTTGGTCCCATTCTTGCCTTATATAGATTTCCAGCTGCTGAAGAGTTCGTGGTTGTCTTTGACGTATTTTTCGTTTAATGATGCGCCAAATGTTCTCTATAGGTGAAAGATCTGGACTGCAGGCAGGCCAGGTTAGCACCCGGACTCTTCTACGACAAAGCCATGCTGTTGTTATAGCTGCAGTATGTGGTTTTGCATTGTCCTGCTGAAATAAACAAGGCCTTCCCTGAAATAGACGTTGTTTGGAGGGAAGCATATGTTGCTCTAAAACCTTTATATACCTTTCAGCATTCACAGAGCCTTCCAAAACATGCAAGCTGCCCATACCGTATGCACTTATGCACCCCCATACCATCAGAGATGCTGGCTTTTGAACTGAACGCTGATAACATGCTGGAAGGTCTCCCTCCTCTTTAGCCCGGAGGACACGGCGTCCGTGATTTCCAACAAGAATGTCAAATTTGGACTCGTCTGACCATAAAACACTATTCCACTTTGAAATAGTCCATTTTAAATGAGCCTTGGCCCACAGGACACGACGGCGCTTCTGGACCATGTTCACATATGGCTTCCTTTTTGCATGATAGAGCTTTAGTTGGCATCTGCTGATGGCACGGCGGATTGTGTTTACCGACAGTGGTTTCTGAAAGTATTCCTGGGCCCATTTAGTAATGTCATTGACACAATCATGCCGATGAGTGATGCAGTGTCGTCTGAGAGCCCCGAAGACCACGGGCATCCAATAAAGGTCTCCGGCCTTGTCTCTTACGCACAGAGATTTCTCCAGTTTCTCTGAATCTTTTGATGATGTTATGCACTGTAGATGATGAGATTTGCAAAGCCTTTGCAATTTGACATTGAGGAACATTGTTTTTAAAGTTTTCCACAATTTTTTTCACAGATTGGAGAGCCTCTGCCCATCTTTACTTCTCAGAGACTCTGCTTCTCTAAGACAAAGCTTTTATAGCTAATCATGTTACAGACCTGATATCAATTAACTTAATTAATCACTAGATGTTCTCCCAGCTGAATCTTTTCAAAACTGCTTGCTTTTTTAGCCATTTGTTGCCCCCGTGCCAACTTTTTTGAGACCTGTAGCAGGCATTAAATTTTAAATGAGCTAATTAAGTGGATAAAAGTGTAAAATTTCTCAGTTTAAACATTTGCTACGTTATCTATGTTCTATTGTGAATAAAATATTGGCTCATGTGATTTGAAATTCCTTTAGTTTTCATTTTATTAAAATTTAAAAAACGTCCCAACTTTTCCGGAATTCGGGTTGTAGAAAGCTGGTGTTAATTCCAGTTTAACTCAAACACTATGTGAAATACAGATATCATTTTCAGACTATAAAGAATTATTATGAACTCTCAATCAGGACGTAAGTGCACTGTGCTGAGACACACTTCTTGAAGGGAAACTGGTGTATCTCTCCCCACCAGAGCAGTTCTACAGACAGTGACCACACAATGCTGGGGTTTTCTAGGGCCCTGAAAGGAGTGTCTGGCCAACTGTGCTGCTAAGACACAGACATTCACTCTGGCCTCAGGAAGCTTGTGTAACTGGTCAGAACCAAGGCTAAAATGTTGAGACCAAGCTAAAAATATAAGCTTAACAATGCAAAAAACAACAAAAACAATATACTTAACATTTACAACATGTAGAAATGACATTGTTGAGAAGCAAAGCAAACTGCAGGAATGATAAAGTGATAATAGGGTTACTGTTCACTTACTGATGAAGCTTAATATATGCCAACTATAACCCAGCCCAAAGCTATTTAAGCAACACAGAAGTGGCATTACTAAACGACTCTGTGTTTTTGAATGAATAGGTTGCATGAATAATTCAACGACTTTAACAAAGTCACTTGTCACCACCTACTGGCATGTCAATGTAACCTTCAGAAATAAAACACCACTAAAGGGCTGTTCACACTTAAGTATGATAACTGAAAATATAATGTTTTATTAATTGGAACAAACAAATACTGCAATGCAACTTGATACAGTGTGTCAGCGCTATTGGCAGAATCACCTTCGTTCCCCTTCAGTCTGTGTTCTATATTCCCCTCGATTAAAAATCATGCTCCATTTCCTCCTCGGTTCCAGAGATGAGGGATAAATCACGCTCTGGGGCCACCAGCCCCAATCAAATTCAAGGACCAGAGCTAAATGATGAAAAATGGCATTGAATAATTAGAAGTATGCAAAGTGGGATTATAAAGTTGTGATGAAATGGAAGTGAGTTTTTTTTTTTTTGCAAACAATACAAACATGTAGGACAGGAACTTAGTTATATCCATTGGTTGTTGATTGGATTTTGAAAAAACACACATTATTAGTTTTTAGGATATGTGTATGTATATTGATCTTTATTTCAGATATTATCTCCAATGTTTATGGTCTTTTCAGGCAGGATAAGCAATATACTGAAATTGTTAAGGTGGGTGTGTCTGCTGTGCACTTGCCAACACAGTTACTGTAACTGATCCAATACAATATTTCTTTATGTACATAATTATGCAGGAAATATTAAACGTGAACATATATCTGGTATTATTATCAGAAACTGATTTGAATTTACTGCAAATATTATCCTCTTACTATACTGCTCTATATTTTATTGAATTTCAAAGCTTACCATGCATCATCTTGGAAATAACACTTAATGTCTAAGTCTGTACCATATGTAGTAACCGTTATTTGTCTGAATTATGTTATGATGTATGCATTGTTTATGTCCTGATGAAGGAACATCTATATCAGACTCTTCAAGATCACACAAATTCTGTGGCGTTTTACTAGCTTTACCATTTAAAAGTAGGATGTCACTTGTGTGTGTTTAATTAATTATTAATTTAACCAACGTTTAAATCATTTACTGCATCAAGATGAATCATTGTATAAATGATTACAGTTAGCCTCCAATAAAACAACATAATTACATGAACAGTTAAGTTACGCCTATAAAAAGCACAAAACTTTTCAAACTGAGCACTCTGTCATTTGCAATACATGTTGAAAATACTGTAATGAATATGAACCTGACTTTTTAATATGCAGGGGAAATTACATTAACATGCATAGGATGTTTGCGTTGTAAGAATGTACAGGGCTACTTGAGATGTAAAAACAAGGACATGAGCAATCCAGTTCTCTATTATAGATCAGTGGTTGTTAACATCAGGTCAAAGAAATTTCAAAAACCAAATGTATTTATGGATGAATCTTTCACAACATAGAAAACAGAATCAAGAAATCAAGAATCATACTTTTCACGTTCCAGAATACATATTGAGAAGACCATTTCCTACAAATGCCCAAATATCAAAGCAGGATCTGTATCATGGGAATATGAAATGATTTTCTTTCCCATAACACTAAAGTAGGAAATCATTCTCCCACAACAGACAACTGAAATAAAATGCTACAGATTTAATTCAATTATACAGAAGGCTCCAGCACAACTACTACAGAAGAGAGAGACAGATCCAGCCCAGCACAGAAAACAGACCAAATACAGAAGATCACCTGCACAAACAGTGAAGACATTCACCACATCACCATCCTGAGCCAACAACAGTAGAGGCACTGACCTGAGAACAGACCGAAGTCCAAAAATATCAAGGGTAGACGAATGTACACTTGATGATCAGAGTAACAGAAAGTGTTCTGCAACAGCAACAGAGCAGAGGACTTGAGATAAAGGTCTGAAAGCGCCTCCCTCCATCTGTACTACAGAATGGTGGAGGAGCCAAACTGCACTGAACAAGTTAGTTTTTATTCCCTCGCACTGAAAGTATGAAGTGAAAGCATGCACATGTCACCCCCACCCTTTCCAAACATTCTCTAACTTCCCTATTCCTGCTCCCACATTTCAACAGCACTTAGATTGACCTCAGATTATCTCTGGGCGTCTTCGGAGCGCCAGAATAACAGCAGATGACATCGAGCTAACAGATACAGCCTGATCTTCCAGCAGATTACCACAAGAATGCTTCCCAGGGTTTCTGCAGCAGAAGTCCCTGCAAAAGCACAGGGCATTTGTGTGTGTGTGTGTGTGTGTGTTGACCTTCAGAAGGATCTGTGCAGATATCTGCGTCTGTACGGTTGTTTTTGCTGCTTTATCATGTGACGAGGTGGTGGCTGTAAAGAGCTCGGCCTTGTGCAGAAGAGCAGGCTGGTGAAATATGAGGCTGATGAGCAACAACTGAGACTCGCTAGAGTCAGCCAACACAAAAACACACACACACACACGAGGCATCTCTCTCCTAGAGTCAGATCTAGGCCTGGTTAGTAGATTAGCAGGATGTGTGCTGATCAATTCAATCCCAGCAGATCAGCCTCAGCCTGATGCATACTGAAACACTAGGAACACAAACAAGTGTCATTTGACACTTTCACTTTTTCAGGGTTTACTTCTTGTGCTTTCTATAATGTTTCCAGATCTCATTCAGATACAGTACTATGATATGTGCTCATAGGTTTTAATCTAGCTAGATATTTACATATTCTGAAATATAAATGTTGCTACGATTCTGGGTGGGTGCTAAGTTGTTGTTACTGTATGTGATTACTAAAGGTGTTCTGATTGGTTTTTAGGACACTGATATGCAGTTGCTTGGGTTCTAGGTGGTTGCTAGGGTGTTGTGGGCAGCTTCTGGAGTGCTGTTAGGCAGATAAGATATTCTCAATGGTTTCTAAAGGGCACAATGTGGTTCCTAAGATGCCCTGAGCAGATTTTAGTGCATCTGGTTGCTGGTGGTGTTCTAGGTGGTCTCTAGTTGTACGTCTGAACCAAGTGGCAACCTTCTGCTATCTCTAGTGAAACCAACACTGCAATTTAATGACTGGCCGCTACAGACTAGCTCCAAAAGAGAGTCAGTCCCATAGACCCCCCATGTTAAAATGCCCAAATTTACAGCAGAAAAAAAAATGTGTTTACAGCCTTGTACAAAAAGTGGCTTTGGTCTACATAGCTAATTTTGCCCTTCATGACAAAACTGTGAGGGGGTGAATTTTTTCAATAACTCATCCGTTAAAATTAAATTAAGTCTTAAAGTTCTGCATAATTAAGGGCATGGTCACTTGAGTGACAGGTGGATTGCCGCTGCTGTCAACACTGTCGAGCTAGGTGGGCGTGGTTTCAGCAAACAGTCCCGCCTCTTTGTCCATTTTCAATTATCCGGAAGTGACAGGTGGTGACACGCTGCTAAGATGGCAACAGCTGGCTCCACCCACATTGAGCTTCAAAAACACTCTTCAGAAACCTACAGGTGACAACACGGACACTACATCCATGTTTTTACACATTCTATGGTCTGAACCCACAAGATGTCTATAGAGAGTTTTTTGTTTGTCACCATATAAATTAATTCAATCAGCATGATTCCCCAAGTTGAGGATCAGAGGTGCATTCACTGTACTAACTGCACTTTTAGTTGAAAAATGTGGAAGAGCGCATTCATGTACAGTACCAGATTTCAGTTCATTCAGGTACTCCACTGCAATATTACAAGAGAATTCTGCCTGAAACATCACATTTGTGTTATGGTTCAACTTGAATTATATTTGTAAACTACTGATTTAATTTTAGGTATTTTTTTGCAGTTTGCATGCAACATGCAATAATAGGCTGATGTAGTAAATGAGGTATGTAGTGACAAAATTAAGAGACCCTCACCCATACCCCCAAGCAAACTGACCAAAACTTATGAAGAACACACAGGCAAAATGTATGAGTGGAGAAATGAAGGGTTGTTAAATGAAACCGGTCTGTGTGCGGGACAGTGAGCAGACAGACACCTGGCACCGGGGCGCTGGTGCTGACTCACACATCCAGCACTGGCACAAACCCAGAGCGCTGCTGAGAGCTACTTCCTCTAGAGCAGCTGAGAGCCCATGATGCCCAACGGAGACGCCCCATGACATGACATCAGCACCTGCCACACACACTGTTCACCTCCGCGTACGTGACCATGTGGAAGTAAAGGGTGACACCTCACAGAGCAGAACAACTGAAGACTGCTTTAATCAGCATTACTGAGAACAAGGCTTATGGTCTGGGGACAAGCGCTGATGGATATAAATAGCATGATGACTTGGAAAAGCAATTCATTTCCTCCCAAACAGCCCAATTTCACAAACACACCATTACTTATGAGAAGTAAATACTGCATATTTGCAGTTAATGCTTTCAGAAAAATACTGCAATCTCTAAAATTGTTATGGAAGACTAGACCGTCTGTAGCAGACAAAAGATAAAGTTGCTTGCAAAAATGACATCATTGAAAAACTAGATAAAGGAAGTTTATCAAGACTTTATCAAGTTTTGAATGTTGGATTGAGAAAGCCTTACCTGAGTTTAAAACAGCATATTAGGATGTTGTCTAGAACAAACACTTGCACTCATTTTTATAGTGGTTCGACACATTTTTCATTGTAAAATGTTATTTTAATAAGATTCTCTGTAATGGAAAATTGTGTGTGAGGCTGAGAGACTTCCCCCACAGATTTTGCAATGGGTTTAAGCTGGTTTTTCAAGTTGACCAGCAGAAGGCTGCTTGGTTTCAAAGTGACATCTGTGTGAGCTGTGCTTCATAGATATAGTATTGACAGTAGACAGGACCTTTTCTACACACAAAATTTCACAGAATCCATGTGACCAACTTGAACCTGATGCAGAATTTATGAGGAGCCAGTCAATTCCTATTGGAATGACTGGATTTTTCTCAACAAAACTTGCCGTAAATGGGACAACACCTTAATGGATTTGTCTTTAATCTGAATTTCTGCTAACATGACCACACTTTATCCTAATACAAGCAATATCCTGATTGTTTTTATTCCCTTTATTATAAAATTAAATAGCCTGCATTTGCACTCAAGACAGAATTCGTATACAACAATAAATTAACAGTGTACGTATACTGACAGGTAAAGGTGTCAATGATCTTGACTCAGCTGTAGGTGAGTAATGAAATTACAATACAGGCAACTATATATTCATTATAACATTTACGGTTGTTATCATTTATGATGTGCTTCAGGATCAGCCCACTGGAGTCATGAGGGAGGGGAGAATCACACGAAGAAAGGAAAGCGTCAGCCTTTCAGCAGTAGAGGACATTTACAGCGGACAGACACGAGAGCTGCTGCGGAGACGTCACTGCAGTCACACACACACACACACACACACACTGCCCACGTGAATCGCCACGGTGTCTGAGAAGCGTGTCATGCAAGCCAAAGGTCAAGACTTACTGGACGGACGCTTGCTCGGCGTCGGACAGGCCTGGCTGGGAAAAGCAGCTGGACATTACGGAGCCCATGAGAGTCGGTCGGCGGTGCGTGTGGACGAACTCCTGATGTGTCCTACCGTCCGGACGGATGCTTGGCTCTGACCTACATGGAGACGGCGCCTGCGGTTTCCTGCGGGCTGCTAGGACACGGTGCTCTGTTTGTGCTTATTCATTACTGTAGCAAGTCTCATCACTGCAGCCGCTGCGCTCACTCCATCTGCGGGCCGTCCGAGCGGACAGACGGGTGGAGGGGGGGCTGGGCCGAACACGCGTGTGTGAATGGAGCGACAGAGAGATGTGCTTTATTTACATCCATCATGCTCTGGGGCACGAGGCTAAAGCCTGCAGTTTGATGTCGCGCTGGAGCTATAAATAACAGAAGGGCTGATGATGAGGAAGTGTAGCCTGATTTCTGACGAGTGCGCGGGTGAGGATGCATGTTTACTGATCAGTTCTGTTTCTCTCAGTGAATGTTGGACTCAAATGTGTTTTACAAATGATATTATATCCATACATGAGCAATGGTTCACCAAATTATACTCATGAGAGGTTGAGTGTACGTCATCAACAGCAGGTTTAATAATTCACTCATTCACTCATCTATAAAACACAAGAGCTCCATCAATTCTGTGCAGTTTGAACTCGGCTGATCGGTGTCTCATTAGTCTTCTGAGTGTTTCATCTTCTTCTGTACACACAGCTTGACTCACTCTGACGCCAGTTTTTCTCTAAACCATCATTTCTCCCATCAGCCCTGCAGTCTTGGGGTAGTAAGAAGTTTAAAAGTAACATCAACAGCTAAAAAAACAAGGTTCTTCTGATTTTTATCAGGCTTATTTTGCGATAATGACCTGGTGATTGTACATTATTCCTCTGATTCTTATCATACTGATGCATTAAAAAAAATACACCACCATTTAAAAGTATGGGGAAAAAATACAGAAGAAAATGTATCATGGTTTCCCAAAAAATATTAAACAGCACAACTTTTTTCAACATTGATAATAATCAGAAATGTTTCTTGTATTTAAATGCATTTGTCACACCTAAAACTTTGCAGTGTTTTTATGGCCACAGAGGAAATGAGCTTCAATGACGATAAGCACAAAATCATGAAAGTGTACTGAAACTGTGAACACCAAATCAATATGAAAGTATCAACATCAGCACAATTAAAAATAGTTTTGCTGTACTGCCATAACTAGATCTACTACTTTCTGTTAGTTAACATGACAATTTATTATTACAGTTGAAAGGATGAGAAGAAAACATTGAGCTCTGACTGTGAAGTTGGGATTTTATGAACGCTGCTCTACAATCATACACAGCCTGTAGTTAATGACCACAGCTACAATTATTCTGTCCACAATGAGCGTGAAAATAAGCTGTAATTCCAACACTCACAAAACACAGGCAGTCAGGGGTGAATTTCCCAAAAGCATCGTCAGCAAACTATGGTCGCAACAAGTTACCAACATAGTTCAACGAGTCAGTGTTTCCCAAAACCACACTTCACACTTCAAACTTACACGCTAGGAACTACAGCTCTCCACCGGCGGTTAGAAGCATAGTTCCTTTTTAGTAAAACGTGGACTTGAATAAATTATGCTCTTGGGAACAATAAGCAACTAACATGCAGTACAATCTATATCTTCCACTCTATTTAAATATAGATTTTAATCCATACATTTTTGTGCAAACTCATTAAGCGCATGTGCATAAATGCATAAGGGAGTATGACGTGAGAGGAAACCAGTGATGAATCAAACCAAAAAAACAAAATGACGGACCAAAAAATAGTAAATTAGTCATCAGGTGCCATGTTCAATACAGCAGCACCTCAGAAATCTCGAATCAATTAATGAGCAGAAATGATTACTCCACCGCATGCGTGTGATTGCGTGTGTCATTCACAGTGGCCCTATATTGTTGAATTAATGTGGTTCAAATGACTGAGATGCGACCGTGTTTGGGAAACAGTCATGACTGGTTAGTTCGTTTCCACAACAATGCTGCGTCCCAATGTGCCTACTTATACTATGCCCTTACAGTATCTACTTTCTTGTTGAAGAAAAAGTACAAATTTTGGAGTGTGTAGAAGAAGAGTAGACAAGCTTTGCGACATACTATCACCTTATACAGCTGCGTCTTTAACAGAGTGCTCTGACGATTAATTATACCCATCCTGTCACTGTAAGCTGGCCTGTCAATCATCTTGTAACAGTTCTACATCCTCCACATGTCATTGTATTTAACTTCCTACCACATCGGAGAGAAAAGAAGAAGCATGCTGATCTGCGAGCTGTGGGTCTTCATTCAGAGAACTCTGATAATATGTTTTGCATGATGCATTTATAAAAGTTAACAAACAAATGGATGTTTATAAAAGTTCACATTGCGGTTGCAGATTAAATATAACACAGATTACATTAAATTAATATTTTTTACCAGGTTAAATGTTGATTATTAGTAACTCAAACCCCTTTATCTAAACCGCTCTATTTTCTACTCTACTGTCGGTCGTGCACATCCACCATGTTTGTATTTCTCAACCGAGTCATTCGTCAAAGCCCAATGAATTGTGGGTAATATTAGCCATTAGAGTGCACGGATCCACACTTCAAAAATCTCCCTGAAATAGTAGACCATTCGGGTCTTTGGGCTTTCCATTTCAACATACTATGCTTTGGGACGCACTTATTCTCATCTCACATACTATTTAGGATTGATAGTATGAACACTGGGATGCAGGGTGAGAGTTACATCGTTATACAGGAGACGAACCCCTGATCACTTCTTCTCTCTCGGCTTTGCTCATCTGCATAAAGTTGAGCTCTGCTGATGCTTGCTAAAGGTCAATATCGCTCTTGCACTGGAAGTTTATAACTCTTTTAATGTTGTCCCGTCGTTTGATACAGTATATGAAAACCCCTTAACACTGATTTTTCACTCGTTGACATCTGGTTAGCACAGTGTTCATTCTGTTTATTCCAATTCCTATAAGTAAAAATAAATAATAATCAATTATTCATAAAAGTTTTTTAAAACACTAATGTCACTAACAGAGGAATGAACAGAGGAATGTGTTGTTTGCTGGCGTTTATGAACAACCCTTAAGAAGACCCCTTATTCATTGTATAGTTTTATATATAAAATGTTTTTTTTTCTTTACTTCATCTGACACCATATTCTGAACGAGTCTGATATCTTTCAGGCATGTTTAGAATCAGCACCATGACAGACACACAAAACAACTCAACATTAAAGGGACAGTTCACCTAAAAAGGACAATTCTGTCATCATTTACTCACCCTTAAGATGTTGTAAAAAACTGTGGCTACTGTCAACTGTCTGATTACCAACAATCTTCAAAACATCTTCTGAAGAAAGAAACTCATATAGTTTTGGAACAAGCAGAGGGTGACTAAATGATGAATTGTCATTTTTGAGTTAAACTGTCCCTTTAACATCAACTCATGAATTACAGTCATTGTCCAAAATTCTTTACTGAACCACAATTATTTTTGTAGCATATAAATATTATTTTTACTTACTATTCATGTTTGTAATTGCTTTTAAATGTCAATATAGTTTTTATTCATTGATATTGTTATTTTACTTTTATTTGTATTTGTATTTATATTATTAGTTCAACTACATAAACTAAATGAACATGATGTTGAAAAAGAATTTAAAATGTTTCCTTGGAAACTAGCCAAAATAAAATAAGTTATTTTATTGCAGCTTATGTTTATTTTATTTCACGTATCAAAAGTGTTTTAGGTTTAGTTAACAATTATAGAGTAACCCTTGTCTGGACTTGTAAGTGCAATGGAAAAGACTTTTCTGTAGAGGGCGCCACATATATTCAACACAAGCTCTTCAGCACAAAAACAATAACGAAACAATGCTCAGTGCTGAGAATGATTGCAACACTGCATGCAATACTCACAACCATGATAAAGTCAAAGAGTCGTCGGCCATTCTTTCAGCATTTTTATACGTTGAACTGTATGGTCTTACCTTAAACAGCCCTGCAGCCAGTCTCCGGGGTCCTTGTCGTTTAAAGTGTCCGCTGGAGCTGCTCCAGCGTCTTCACGTCCCACTGAGAGGAACGATGAGGTCACCTCTAGAGCTGCCCTGCCGCTCTCCTTCGAGCTGGTGACGCTCAGCACCTCAGCGTCCGAGCTCAGGAACAGACTTCTGTCTTTGAGTCGCTGCTGGATCATGGGAGTGAGGGGGATGTCGAAGGCAAACGAGGCTCCCGGGGCGCTTTGAGAGCTGGGTTCAGACACAGGGTTGGACAGATTGTCCACGCTGCTGTAGAGAGTCTCCCGCAGACGCTCCGACTCCAGGATGTTCTCAAACTGGCAGCTGAAGACATCTGTGGTGTCCCTCTCACCTGCAGCAGAACTCCTGAAACACACAGAAAGACAAGCACATCTCAACAGCAGCACATCACAAAGTGTGACACTAAACAGGAAGATACAGAAGTTCAGGACATTCTGTCTTGTGTTTACATTTCCTATTTGTTTTCCATTGATACAACTCAAGCATTTACTACAACATCTGCCAACTTAAGCCATAATCTTGCAAAGTCACATGATTTATTATTGTGAATATTATTATGATTATTAATTATTATGAAATCAATGATTATGAAAGTAAAATAAATGCAGTTTCCTTTCTGCAAAACATTATTTATGAGCCGTATATGTTGGACTAATTCATGAGAGTCACCCACAGGAAGCTGAAAAAAGTTTGATTCCATTCTAAACCACAAACCTCGTTCCTCTTAGCAACTAAAGTAAACACAACGCTTCCTCTAAATTGTGCTTGATAATTTCTTACGAAGACCAAGCAGAAAGGATAAAGGAAGCGAAACTTATAATTACAGAACTGAATATATAAAGTAACTAGATTAGTTTATGAACAGCATGATTGCAGTGTATTGCATATTGTATTGTAGGTGCAGCTGTGTATATCTCTCATTCTAGACAGCTTTTACTGACCTCTGTGAGATGCCTACATAGACATCATAGGTGTGCTCCTGACATAACAGATATTTATACATTAAGCTGGTAAAACTTTAGATTAGGGTATTCACCATTAACTTTCCCCCTTAACAAGCTCATCATTTGCTGCTTATTGATAGTAAGTAAGGTGTAGTTTGTAAGTTTAGGTATTGAGTAGGTCTAAGGGATCCAGAATATGGTCATGCAGAATAAAGCATTTATTTACAGTATGTGCATCAAAAGTACTAATAAACAGCCAATATGCTAATAATATGGATGCTAATAATCAACCAGTGAATAGTGTTCCATTACGCTGCCTTCTATATTGTGGCAGCACCAAAATGCAAAACAGTCAATCAGGAATAATCATGCCAAGATGACAAACAAGAAAAATGCATGTTATACATATTAATATTTTAATTTAATACCAAAAAATATCAAACATCCATGTAGAGCATTTAAATCAATCACTTATGGCATTGTCTATGTAACAAGGCAGAGCTAATATTACTAGAACTGAGAATATGTTATTGTGTGTGTACATTTAAAAATGTATAATAAAAACTATAATGGCTATTAAACAGAGATAAGAAATAGATTACTGATTATTTTAATGTTGAAGCGTTTGATAATTGATGGATTTTTCCTCATACCAAGTATTTTTTTTAAACACATGCATCGTTAAAATGGTATTAAAACATGTTAATAATACAATAATTATATAAATAGTTACATAAAAAATATTTGTAAAACAATATTTTTGTCAATAATATTAATAATTGTTAATAATATTATTAAAAAAATATAAGGAGTTAATTTACCTGTGAACACCGTTGTTTCCTGTTGAACGAACACCCAATTAAATCCACTATTTTTAGAATTGAATTAAAAGTACAAAAGTATCCTATAAAACAGCTTGCTCATGCCAAATAGTGGTGTCTCTCTACTATCTTACAGGCTTTTGGCAAGTGAAGACTGAGATGCAGGGGTACTGTACCTGTCTGAGCCGTTCTCTGCTGGTTTGTGATCGGGTCTCAACACACGCCCCTGTGGCACTCCTGTGGCTTCTGTATGCTGCGTGTCTAGAGTCACTTCCTCTTTCACACTGCAGCTCTGGTACGCTCCATTCTGCATCTCTCCGTTCACGAGGCTCTCCGCCCTGCTCTCCACAAACCGCAGCTTCTTCGGCGGCTTGTCTCGCAGTTTGCCCCCTTCCAGAAAGCCACTGAAGATGCCCGGGATCTCGGCCAGAATTTTATTGGATTCCTCTAGAGAGTCATCCACCAGTTCTCCCGAGGGGTCGGCGTCTGTCCTAATGGGCGAGGGTGACCCGGCCCTCTTGCCCTCCATCTCCTTTCCAGCGTTTTCTTTGGAGGGCACCTCTACAGACTGTGCTGCAGCTCGAGTTGAGCTGGTGTCAGATTTATTTTGGCAGACCGATGCGTTCCTGGGGTCTCGACTGGGCCCAGAGCTGAAGCAGCTCAGCTCGTTTGCGGCTGCCATAACTGAGCTGGGGTCCTTTATGAGCGCCTCACACCACGAGTCAAACAGCATACCAGATGTGAGGAGAGAGTCTCCTGCTAACTCGGACCGGCCGTTCTGAAGGTCCAGGCCTTGCTCGGCCATATCCAGTTGTGACGGAGGGGTTTCGTTTTGCCCGTTGCAGGGGATCATGGGTGAGGCGGCGTCTCCTGACGGCGAGTCCTCTTCGGCCGCAGCATGCTGACTCCGAGCCGTCAGGCCGCTCAATAGGTTTGACAGCTCTCTGTCGATTTCCTGGAAGAGGGACGCCTCATCAATGTCATCGTCATCAAGAGCAGACTCAAGACCTGAGCCGCTTTCCTGTTTCTCTTGGGTCGAAGGAGCGACTGTTTGACAAACCAAAACATTAGGATTAGAGATCATTAGGTGTTAATTCTGGATCTGCTTCTGGACAGTCAGTGATAGCAGTAATTACTTTATTAAGCAATAATAATTATTATAATAATGTTACTTGTGCATCCAACTGAAAATGAAATCTTCCCAAATTTTTTGTATCGTGCAGTGGGTCGTATGAAAAGTTTGCCTTCAACATACAAATTTCCACCATGATTGATGCAACACGTTTCTATTCTGCTATTTATGAGCTTGTGTTTCATCTGTATGTGTGTGTTATGGCCAGTCATTTGTGAAAGTGTTTTACATGAGAAAGTACAAATGTTACACTTGTGTATGTATTTTTAAGGTGTCCTTGTTATAGTGTAAATACACAATTAAGTACTAAATAATATACTAAGAAACACTTTTTTTACAAATATCATGCATTATTAAATTAACAGCAGGTGGCAGCATTTAACAGACTGAATGAAAATGTACTGCAAAATTTGAACAAAAGCATCAAGCTGCATCCCAATGCACTTCCAGTAGAGTTCAGTACAGTATGTGAGATAAAGATCTGACACTTCATGTCAAACGACAGAAAATATCAAAGCAAAACGACGGACAAAAAAAGGTTGAAATGATAAAACCACAGACCTAGTTTAAACAATGAAGACAAAAGAAATATTCAAACATTTAAGTTAAATACATCTAAACATCTGAGTTAGGTCAAATATATGGTCACACTTTATTTTAAGGTCCAATTCTCACTTTTAACAATTCATTAATTACAACTTTTGCCTCAATAGTCTCCTAATTTGCTGCTTATTTACAGTTAATAAAGTAGTTGTCATGTAGAAAACTGTATGTGGTTTATAAGTACTAATAAACAGCCAATATGTTCATAACATACATACTAATAAACAACTAATTAATAGTGAGAATCAGTCCCTATGTTAATACAAACTATACAAACACACAGCTTTTCTCTTCTCAAGACATTCACTGATGGACTGGAGTGCTGTGGATTATTGTGATGTTTTTATCAGCTGTGTGGACTCTCATTCTGACGGCACCCATTCACTGCAGAGCATCCATTGGTGAGTCAGTGATGCAATACCACATTTCTCCAAATCTGATGAAGAAACAAACTCAACTACACCTTGGATGACCTGAGGGTGAGAAGATTTTTGGATGAACTATTGATTTAGTCCACTATCCAATCCAAGTTTATTGGTTTACAGAGATGAAATGTGACCCTGTACCACAAAACCAGTCATAGGGGTACATTTTCTGAAATTAAGATTTATACATCATCTGAAAGCTGAATAAATAACCTTTTACTAAATATCTTCATGGAACATGATCTTAATATGGAGACCATATTAATAGTGTTCCTGTAGCTCAATTGGTAGAGCATTGTGTTATCAAGCGCAAGGTTGGGGGTTCGATTCCCCGGGAACACATGATAGGTAAAAATTGATAGCCTGAATGCACTGTAAGTCGCTTTGGATAAAAGCGTCTGCTAAACGCATAAATTTAATATCCTAATGATTTTTTGCATAAAAGAAAAATGTGCTACTTATGACTGCTTTCGTGCTCCAGGGTCACAAAATGTGGATAAAGTATATGTAAATGTCTGTGAATAAAGGGAATTTGACAAATACTGTTCCAAAGCAGTGTGTTAAATAATTACTGCATTAAATATACTGTATTTAACAAATGTTAGCATGTTGATTTTGACTTGTTTTCTGTTGGTTTGGATTTGAAGAAGTACGAGAAAACCACTAGCCAATGAAATATCTGAGCTTCGTGACTCACATACACTTCTGAAACAGGTTTCATCGTGACGGCCGTTGACAAATTAACTCCTCAAGCATTTAAGGTAGTGACATTTGTGAACAGAACTAAACTGTTCAACTAGTTAATAATGCAGTGCCGCTCGAGAATGGATGCAACTGGATGCTAGAAAATCACAGAAACAAAGCTATGTGTCTTCACTGACTCATACATTTTGCTAGTCTCTCCACTAAAGTTTCTCCCATCAGCCCTGTGGTATTGGGGAAATCCCTTACATTACTCTTCACAGAGACCAGTGTTGCAAGACCTCACTAGAAAAACTGGATCTGAAAAAAACAAGCCACTTGCCTTTTTAAAATCCATTCATAACTTTTATGAACTACTTTAATGAAACAAGAAGCCTAAATATACTTATAAAAACTGAACATGGTAACACTGAAAGAAAATATGTTTACCAGCAGGTTTATGAGTCAGCATACATAATGCGTCAGTTGAATAGCATGCCTTCTATCAAAAATAGCCAACATCAAACAGGTTCAACGGATGATCAAATGCTGCTATAATTATCACAACAACAATAATTGCAACTTTGGGAGTAAATCCCTCAATTATCATGAGTTACTCTCAAAGTCCAAGGTTGTTGCCTCTGTCAAATATGTATTATTTATGATAAGAGCATCCCTATGTACTCCTATGCACTTCCCCTTCCTTCAGTTTTCACCAGCAAAGCATTATGTTTGCTACACTGCAGTGGCAACCTGCAGTTGTTACCTTAAAGCAGGGCTCCAAACAAAAAAATCGAGTAAGGAGCCACTGGCTCCTATAAGAAAAAAACTTAGGTGCCAAATGATTTTTTTAGGTGCCACAGAATAAAAATGTTTTATGCTTTTTATTTAAATTATTTATTTTACATTTTAACTTTTTAATCATACTGAAGTGTTTATGTCTCATCTTTTCTTGACTTTATCAGCATTTTAATCCATCTTGTAGATGACCTGGGAATGAAGGTTCACTTAAAGCGGGAGCTAAATGTCTTTTCCAACTTGAAACATACAGTCATGCGTTGTTTATTACACAAAATCTGTACCAATATCATGGACCATAAGCATCACTTGGCCCCTGAGTATAGTTTGGGGTCCTCCTCAATGCATCCTGTAAATGTTGTCATACTCTCTTAAAAATAAAGGTGCTTCATGATACCATAGAAGAACCTTTTTTTCCTGTCTAAATAGTTTCATAAAGAACCTTTAACATTTGAAGACAATAACAGATTATGAAAAGGTCAGAAAGAGATTGTTCTTCAAAGAGCCTTTGACTGAATGGTTCTTTGTGGAACCAAAATTGTTCTGTGAAGAACCTTTTAAGCTCCTTTATTTTTAAGAGCGCATGTCTTTCACACTTTCAGTCTGTTTTTCTTAATTAGTAAAATTAAATTTTATAGGAGGAGTTGAATCATGTAGACAACAGGTTAAGTAAAAATATTAAAATTCAATAGCTCATAAATATAGCAAAATGCTCCTCTTTATAGTTATTTTTCTAGCTGACTGATGAGCTTGTGGACACCGAAAGGTTACTGAGGTTAATATTACGTTGCAATGTTTACAAGCTTTACACGTTTTCCGCAGTTTGAAAGTGTTGTACTGTAGAATCTCTTATAAAATAGCTTACCGTTTGATGTTAATTCATGTTCATTATGTACTCTAGTAGTAAAGAGCAAGGTATGATAGGTTCACGTGCTGCTTGAACTGAGGCACTACTCGCGATCATGCCTGCCGCATTAGGGGCCGTTCACGTGTCCCGTCTTTTGCGCGCTCAAGTTCGTTATTTCAAATGTAAGCGCGCGGTATGCGTGCGTGCTCATAATGAAAGCGGCGCGCCTAGCGTTTTCCACGCGTTTTTAGGCGCGATATGTCAACGGCCCCTTAAAGAGCACGAAAACTGTATTTATTGTTTGAATTTTGTTATGAATTTGGAATAATTTTAAAGCTGATGCTTTGTAAATTAAAAAGTAACAAAGCACAAAGCTTTTTACGATAACTGGACGGCAAGTGCACTTCAAATAATGAAGTTCATGCATTAACAGAAAACAGCATGGACTAAGATCTTGTTAAGAAGAAGCCTTATGATTATAAACGAGAACTGTTAACGATATTGCCAATATCCACACTGATGACAGCTTTACCTGTTGTAGTTTGTTCAAGATATGAACGAAATAGACGCTGTTTTTCTGCACTTTCTCTTCAAGTCTCCATCATTTCTGTCTCTCGTGCGTTTATCGAGTGTGTCAGCGCTGCTGCGCGGCAGATGAGGACTGTTTAAAACTCTTTTTCCCACTAAATGCGCATTCTCTCAATGCGCGAACATAACAAAAAATGTGAATGCAAAACAATCAGGAAAAAAGCATGCAATCAGGAAAAAAGCATGCAATTTTTAAGAGATAACATGTAAATACATAGGCCTAGTCGCCTATGACAGTATACCGTACACACAGCTTCAATGGAGGGACAGAGAGCTCTCGGACTAAATCTAAAATATCTTAAACTGTGTTCAGAAGATAAACGGAGGTCTTACGGGTTTGGAACGACATGAGCGTGAGTCATTAATGACATAATTAAGATTTTTGGGTAAACTATCCCTTTAAGAGCTATTTCTACCTTATCGCTTCTTTAACCCTAAAAATAAGTTTTGTTGTATTTTGGTCCAGTGATGTAAAATAGTATTTCTAAATGAAAATAAAACAGTGAAAATAATTCAGTGTATTTAATGATTGCGCGATGAAGAACTACAGATATAAGAACAGGATGTTAGTAGAGTAAGATGTAAGTTAAAGAGAAAATGTGTTACATGCAATTTCAGTTTACTAATAATTACATGTTAGTATACAAGAACACAAAAGTACCAGTATCTGATGAGCTTCTGTCTTCTGTCTTTCCGAAGAGAAACTCGTACTTGGCTTTGGCAACACTCTGTGCATGTGCAGAGGAGCTGCTGACCCGATCAAATGATTCTCCCTGCAAGAACAAACCAGAATTACACTTACATGCATTATACTAACATCATTTTAGCATCACTTTAACCAGTTACCAGCTTCTTTGATGCTCCAATATAGACATATCATTAGTTTAATCATCAGGAGGATATGATGTCAGACTCACCAGACTCAGCTGACCAAAAGATGTTTTTGTAAAGTGTGCATATGGCAGGATTACAACCAAAGACAGAAAGACTTCAGCAAATTAGTTTTACAAGATGGATGCTGTCAAGTTCCAAAACTAAAATATGACAAAATAAGCCATACGATAGCTTTAAAAAAAATTGCAGCAGTTTCATAACAATGCTAACAAATCACAACACACAAGTTTAGAAATGCAGATGAACAGTTTAAACACCTACTTTTGAGTTCCACATAAGGTTTGGAGCAATTTTGACTGTGAGTCAATGAGAATTTTTTAATTTAGGATAAACTATTCCTTTGAATCCAGCGAGTGGCATGAATGTCAGGCTGTCTGTGTGCGTCTAGCATTCATGCACGTCTCGCTGAAGTGCCCGCAGGAGCCCGGTCACTATGACTTGCTCCAGGCGGCTCAGGAATGTTTCTGTTTCCAGAAACGGGCTCATTTTTTAGTACCAGTGTCTTTTGTAGCAGACAAGTAATTGACCGCACTCTAGCCACATGATGAGCATGTGGGATTACTGGAACTGAACTCATGGCGGACTCAAACAGTGTCCGCTTTCAATTTCTCAAGAGAAGTCAGCCTTAGTGAAAATCTGACCTTGGTGCTTAGGTTTGCCTGATTTCTCGTGTTTGTTAAGACTAGAGTTTAGCATCAGAGACTCTGGAAAGCACAGATACAACAAGTCCAACATCAGCTTCAGCATGCTGATATCTGATCTGATGGAGGGGAACCATGACTGACATTACCAGCAGCTTCCCTGAGCCAAGACATCAGGAAATACAGTTACTGACTAGTCCAAGATGACCTTTTAAAGGTCACTGTGTGATGCCTCTTGTTCAGTCAGAACATGTGATGCCCCCCTAATGGTCGACTAAATTTTTGTCTTTGAATTAATTACAGTATATCATGAAATCCAAACGTTCACCTATCATTCATTAACCTCAAATAAAAATAACTGAATAACTGGTGAATAACTGTAAAACGGTTTTTGGAAGTGAAAAAGAAGAAGTCACTGTATAATTTACAATGAAAAGCTGTAAATTGGCATTCACAGAATTCACTGCATGACACTTCACATTTAATGTTTTTTCCATTGAAATAACTGTTTCTTCACACTTTTTTCTTATCAACTGAATATCTAATTTATTGCATTATTTCAGTGTGTGATACCATGGTGGTTTTAAGTATTTGTGTGGATTACACTGTGCACCTTTTATTTATTAATTTTTACTTTCTTAGCTTGTTGAAAAGCTGTTTGTGATGAGCTTTAATTCATCATGTGACTTTCTCATCACCACCTGTTCTTGGTGGTTATTGGCATATTACGATTCAAAACAGATATTAGAACTTCAACAGGATGGTATATTAATATTAAATCAATTAATGATTGTGGCGATAGGGTGGTTTAGCGAGGTCTGCAGCGGGAGAGGGAGTTGGGAGACGAGCGGTGAGTAAGGGGATCAAACGCAAATTACAAACACCTGTGTCTTTTTCCAGTAACTGGCGTGGAGAGACCGCATAAAGAGAGCCAGGAATGAGAAGGCAAGCAGAGAGGGACAGACTGCTGTGTGTGTGTGTGTGTGTGTGTGTGTGTGTGTGTGTGTGTGTGTGTGTGTGTGTGTGTGTGTGTGTGTGTGTGTGTGTGTGTGTGTGTGTGTGTGTGTGTGTGTGGAAACCGTGTCTGCTCTGAAGAGCCCCATGTATATTGCTTATGCAACTGTGTTATATTGAGCGCTGGTAGCGCGACATTCTGTTTATTTACAGAAACCTAAATAAAATCACCAGCAGCAGTCATGCCAACTCTGTCCTCTTCCTTTTTGATAATTGACTTTGTAACAATGATATTTGTTTTTTTTTTACTGTGAATGTTAAGTTAATTTAAGTTAACTCTGTAAAACCTAAAATGTTGCTACTATATTTTTTAAATAAAGTTCTGTAAAGTTCTGGCAACCACAGCTACAGTATTTTACTGTAAATGTCACAGATTTCTTTTTTACAATGTAAGTAGTAGCAACTTTACATGGCACAAAAAAATTAACTCAGCAAATAGGCTACTTACCTCACAGACTTAAGAAATAAATAATAAGATTGAACTTTGAAAATTCACTAATTCAAATCAAATACAAAACTTGATTATGTAATCCATAATAAAGGTGCATTTCTCTCTGAAGGCACATACATTGTACTATGGAGATGGCGATTCAGCATCATCAACTTCATCTTTGCAGCCGACACGGACTCAGAAAACATTAGCTTATTAAGAATACATTTAAATATCTCCTTGTTATTTTTCCCAATACATAATCATTATTTTTGCAGGCAAGTTTTTTGCATGTGCTTGATAACTACTATACTTTCAGGATGCTTAGTACAAAATTGGGGATGTGAAGATTCAAATCGGTTGAGATGCTCAACAAATCGCGATACAATTGGAGTAGGAGTTTATATGAATGTATTTCTGAAGGGAACTGAAAAGTTTAAGTGGTATTTTCTTTTAATTTTGCCTCTAAACAATGCATATTAAAGTAGTATTCATAAGCGAAGTGCTGTTTTGTTTACAATGGTACCCCACTATTATTGCTGTTCATAAGCACCTCCTGCTGTCAGAGAGTGCATCTGTGTCTTATTCAACTCATCTGCCTTTTCCTTCAGATGTTTTCTGTAGTATAGTTTCACAAAACTAAAGTCAGACCATTCTGTTTTTGATTCAAATCTAAATAAATTTAATAAAGTTATCAAAGTTATATGCAGTCTGCACTGCATAAACTATAAATTAAATAGTTAATCCTTATTAAAGCTACAAAAGTTATTTAGTCAAGAGCAGCGAGTCATTTTCTCTGTTCCCTTTGTTCTTTAACTTTACTGACAGGAAGCTTTATTGGCTGCTGTCCCTTTAAGAGCAGACAGACACGGGGATCTCACCGTTTATATACTGTCTATGGATCTTGCCTCATTCTCTCACAACTCTTTTTGTTCATTTTAGACTTTATATAAATCATTTAAGATTGCTCTTATGAGGATAATCGACAAAACTGGCACTTTGGGATGTTTATTGTTAGTTCAAGCGCTTAAGAGAACTGGATTCTGGCGCCCTGTCTATGCATTGTGTGTGTGCGTGTGTATGTGTCACATAAAGGCATTCACAGACTACGCATTCTCTTTTGTCTTGCCGCACTTGAAATGTTTAAAAGCATTTAAGTGAATAAGAGCCTGATCATATAATGTAAAGCTAGCCAACGGATGGCAGAAAATACGGATGCTGCGTTAATTGCGTTAAATATTTTGACACGTTAAACCAGACAAAAATTAATCGCATGCGTTAACGCGTTAACGTTGACAGCACTAATATATATATATATATACAGTAGAGACTAGAGGTCGACCGTTATATCGGGCCGATATTTGTCATTTTTTAATATATCGACATCGGCCGATATCCGTGTTTAGTAGCGCCGATTTAAAGTCAGGCACGTCTGCGGGCAGCCCCGTGTTACTGGTGCGGTGGAAAGTGCTGCCGCCGCATGTGAAGGACCCCAAGCCAAAACTTTTGGAAGATTCAACAACAGCCCTGGGAGATAAAGGTAGTCAGAGAATTTCACTCTGTAAATAGGGTGGAGAAGTTGTCAGCTCTTACCAACACTGCAGCGTGATTAAGGGCTACGTTACTCCGCTTCGCTCACAGACAGCACCGTGTTTGGAGAGACAGCTGTCCTGGAACTGCCCAGAACGGTGAATCACATTTGTTCGGGAGCATGGTTTGATGCAGACAATAACCAGTTCCTCTTCAGGAACTCGAGCTGCGTCGAGAACGTTTGGGGAACGTGTCCTTTTCAAAGCATGAGCGGCGAAGCCGGAAATCAGCCTTGTGTCTTCAGCAAGCGCTCTGTGTGTGTGTCAGTAGCTATCTGTTTGTGAGTCTTATTTATTGTCGTTTGTCCACTGATAAACTCCATTGTCAAAGCTTCAATCAAGAGAAGTTTTGGGCGAGAGCAGGCAGTGTTCAGGCTGTGTGTTTTCCCTGCCAAAAAAAAAAAAAAAGGTAGGGACACACGCAGCTCGTGTGTTGTCTGCTTGAGAGTGAAGCGCGCAGTGTCAGCTCTCGAGGGAGTTGACGGCTGCGATGCGAGCCTTTGCTTCACTCTCAGAAGGCTCTCTTTGAGGAGAGAGCTTTCACTGGCATTTCTTGCGGTGCCAGCCCGCAATCTTTGATATGGAAAGGCATCGATGAGCTCGCCAGTTGTTCAAGCACCAGTCACACAAGCACCAGTTACACACGCATATTATGCCTAATATTATAATAAGCAGCATTTATGAAGAGTGGAGCTCGCGCAGTCGGCTCTCGGGGGGCTGATTGTGCTTTTCTCGCTGTTAAGCGCTCCGCTCTCGCCGGGCACGCTCCGAGGAGTGTGTCCGTGCATGCGGTCTTGCAGTTGCGGTCGCGCTGGGGCTGATGCACGGCGGCGACCGCGATGGCGGGAATCGCACATGATCTGGTGAACGGGCTGGAGACAGCTCGTCCTATCTCCACCCGTGTTTACTAGATCTATAGCTCATTATCGAGGCTTGGAAACCAGCGCTGCGGTTTTTTCGCCCTCTGAGACAGCTCGCTGCTGCTGCTGCATACTCTCTCGCCGGGCACGCTCTGAGGAGTGTATCCGTGCATGCGATCTTGTGGTTGCGGTCGCGCTGGGGCACTGCGGCGACCGCGTTCGCAGGAATCGCACATGATCTGGCGAACGGGTTGGAGACGGCTCAGCCTATCTCCACCCGTGTTCACTAGATCTAGAGCTCGGTCTCAAGGCTTGAAAACCCGTGCTGTGGTTTCTTCGTCCTCGGAGGCAGAGCTCGCTGCAGCATTCATCTTTCTCTGAGGAGATTGATGTTGTCTGTGTGACTGAGTAGCATATATATATATGATATAAAAGATATATATAGACATGCACGCTGCCGAGGCAAAGCATGTATTACATTGTTTCATCTTTATGTGAGTTTTTTTCTACACCAGACCGTGTTGACTCGTCTGGTTGTTGACTACTATATATTAATATTTATCTGACTATGTGAAGTTAGATGTGCAGGGGCTCTAGGGATGTCATTTCTTATGTGAGAACACGTGTGTACCGCTCTTCCTCTGAGGAGGTTGAGGCGGTCAGGGGCTGCTGGGCGGAGCAGTCCCAACCATGTTCCAGCCCCTCGTGCCAGGGGTGTCACTTTTGTACTCCGCAGACGCTAGAGTCAGAGTGGCGCTCCCAGTCCGAAGGCTTCTAGTGGAAAGCAGTTCTACGGACCGTTGTTTTCGCTGGATAGCCTTCATCATAACGTCCTGACGCGTAAGGCCTAGGACGTTTTGAGGGCCAGCTCCCTCTGGGGAAGAGTGGTGTACACCGCATTACATGGTGCCCACCTCTCCTCAGAAGTAGACTCTCTCTGAGGACGGAGACCATTGATGTGGTCCCTCCTTGGGTTGCAGAGTCCGGTCCTACAGCCGGTACTTCACGGTTCCAAGGAAGGATGAGGTGTTGTGTCCTTTTCTAGATCTGTGCTTTTTGAACCTCTCTGAAGTTCAAGACTGAAGTTTAGCACGCCTGCACAGGCCAAGTCCGAGGACTGGTGTGTCAAGATCTATCAAAAGATGCACTTATCTCCATCCTTCTTCATCGGAAGTTCCTGAGGTTTGCTTTTGGGGGCAAAAGCCTACCAATATGGACCTTCCTCTGGCCTTGCACTCTCACCCCACACTTTCACGACTCAACCACATTGACCATTGGTTGATATCAGCTCAATCTGAGCAGATGACTGTTCTGCACCGAGATATCGTTCCAAGAAAAGTGTGCTTTCTCCAGTTCAGAGAATCACTTATCTGGGCATGGTGTGGGATTCGACCACGATGCAGGCACGTATGTCACCTGCTCGGATCGTGTCGATCCTCACTGCAGTCGCGAGAGTGAGAGAAGGCCGGTCACTCACTGTCAAGCAGTCACGGAGATTGCTGGGTCTGATGGCAGCTGCATCCAACGTGAATACTATTGGCCTGCTGTACATGAGACCCCTACAGTGGTGGCTCAAGACCAAGGGGTTCTCCCTGAAGGGAAACCCACTTCGCATGCTAAAGGTCACGCGGCGCTGCCTACGTACCTTGGATATGTGGAGGAAGCCTTGGTTCTTGTCTCAGGGCCCAGTGCTGGGAGCTCCTTGTCGCCGCGGGATGCTAGCGACAGACGCGTCCCTCACTGGCTGGGGTGCGGTCATGAGTGGCCACCCTGCCCGCAGTCTGTGTAGTGGTCGCCATCTGACATGGCACATCAACTGCCTGGAGATGCTGGCCGTGCTTCGTGCACTTCGTTATTTTCTCCCAGACCTAAGAGGTCGCCATGTGTTGGTGCGCACCGACAACACAGCGGTGGTCTCTTACAAACCGCCAAGGAGGTCTGCACTCACACCGTTTATACAACTAGCGTACCAGATCCTTGTGTGGGCCCAGGACGAATTCCTCTCGCTCAGAGCAGTTCACATTCCTGGGCATCTTAATATGGGAGCAGACATCCTGTTGAAGCAGGGGCCAAGGCTCGGGGAATGGCGGCTTCACACCGAGGTGATGAAGCAGAGTTGGAGAGTTTGGCCAGACTCGGGTGGATCTGTTTGCGACTCGAGACACATCGCACTGTCCCCTCTGGCTTCCTCTGACTCATCCAGCTCCACTGGGGCTGGACGCCATGGTACAGACGTGGCCGAGGCTTCATCTGTACATTTTTCCCCCCGATTGCTCTGCTCTCTGAAGTTCTGGAGAGAGTGCGTCGGGACGGAGCCGGCTGCTGTTAGTAGCCCCGTTCTGGCCGGGCCGGGAATGGTTCCTGGGCCTGATTTCTCTTTTTGACGGCACTCCATGGGAGGTTCCCGTCAGGAGAGATTACATGTTTCCTCCATGGTGCGCTGAGGCTGAGGCCTCCGGCCAGAAGAAGCTTATGCTAAGCGGTGATTAGGATGTTATCCTAAGCCTCGAGTCCTCTGATCTCCCCTCTCCTGGGGGTCAAGACTCACTGCTTCTGAAGTTTGGCCATTGGACGGGTTGTCCCCGAGTTCTGTCAGGCTCCTTATCTTGCTTTAGCTGTGCTCTTCCACACTAGGCAGAGATTTGAAAGTCTGGCGGCATGGGCATTCTCGTTCCCCAAACGTTCTCGACGCAGCTCGAGTTCCTGAAGAGGAACGTCTAAGGTTACGTATGTAACACTGGTTCCTCGAAGGAACGAGACGCTGCGTCGCAGTGCCACACTTCCGGCATCTCTGGCTGGCGCTTGCTTCATCCTTTGAGGCTGGTTTCCGGCTTCGCCGCTCATGCTTTATGCTTTCTGGTCTCTGACGTCACCCGCCTATGACGTCTTGCCCTTCCTTTTGACTGATTATACACATTATTCAGAGACGTCACGCTGGACGCGTTCCCCAAACGTTCTCGACGCAGCGTCTCGTTCCTTTGAGGAACCAGGGTTACATACGTAACCTTAGACGTTTTCCACCCAACTCATTTGTATTTAGAGATGTCAATATTCGATCATTTCCATGATCGATCGTCATTTAAATTAACGATCAATTAATAACCTTAATGCTGCAAAATGCGTCTGCAGCGTTATTATTATTATGTGCAAAAGCCAGTGGGAAACAAAGCATTCTCACCCGAATTAAAGGGGTTTTAGTCTGAATAAAATGCTAGTAGCAGGACTGTGAAATTAATAGGATGTGATTGTGATCTTTTGATGAAATGAAGAGAGCGCGCCATATGTTGGAGATTATTTTACTTTTTGACTGTTTCCCGTCAAGGAGACCGCTGAATGCGTCTCTTTTAATGGTTGCATGGTGCTCGTTGTTGTATTTTAAAACACAACTGTATAATATTTTTTATTTATTTAATGTAAACTAGACGGAAAAGATCATCCTCTTCTCATTAGCAAAAACGTGCATAACAGCAGAGTGGACCGGTATACTACGGTCTATTTAAACTGACCAGTGTAACCTTTTAAATGTTTGGTTGACTGTACTTTATTTTAATAATGAACAGACTGCGATGTAAGTTTGTAATTAGAATGCACTTTAGATGTTCTGTGTCATTTGTCATTCAAATGTTGCTGGTTGCTAGTGTGTTTGCAGCACTACTATTACCTCTTTTATATATTTAATACTTGGTCAGCTTATTGATTTGTTTGGTTAACTTTGGATACATTTTTTATTTTAATACCGTGCAGTGCACAAAATTAAGATGCGAGAGATGGTTCTCGTCAGTGCTCAATAAATGATAAGTTTAGAAATGTTGTGCATCCACTTATTATTAGTGTGATATTTTAGCATGCAAATGAAGGGGAAAACTTCAAGATATCGGCCCTAAAAATCAGCAGCACATATCGGCCATCGGCTGACCCTGACCTCTAAACATTGGCATCGGCTATAGAAAAACCCATATCGGTCGATCTCTAGTACAGACCAAAAGTTTGGACACACCTTCTCATTCAAAGAGTTTTCTTTATTTTCATGACTATGAAAATTGTAGAGTCACACTGAAGGCATCAAAACTATGAATTAACACATGTGGAATTATATACATAACAAAAAAGTGTGTAACAATTGAAAATATGTCATATTGTAGGTTCTTCAAAGTAGCCACCCTTTGCTTTGATTACTGCTTTGCACACTCTTGGCATTCTCTTGATGAGCTTCAAGAGGTAGTCACCTGAAATGGTTTTCACTTCACAGGTGTGCCCTGTCAGGTTTAATAAGTGTGATTTCCTGCCTTATAAATGGGGTTGGGACCATCAGTTGTGTTGTGCAGAAGTCAGGTGGATACACAGCTGATAGTCCTACTGAATAGACTGTTAGAATTTGTATTACGGCAAGAAAAAAGCAGCTAAGTACAGGAAAACGAGTGGCCATCATTACTTTAAGAAATGAAGGTCAGTCAGTCCGAAAAATTGGGAAAACTTTGCAAGTGCAGTCACAAAAACCATCAAGCGCTACAAAGAAACTGGCTCACATGCGGACCGCCCCAGGAAAGGAAGACCAAGAGTCACCTCTGCTGCGGAGGATAAGTTCATCCGAGTCCCCAGCCTCAGAAATCGCAGGTTAACAGCAGCTCCGATTAGAGACCAGGTCAATGGCACACGGAGTTCTAGCAGCAGACACATCTCTAGAACAACTGTTAAGAGGAGACCGCGTGAATCAGGCCTTCATGGTAGAATATCTGCTAGGAAACCACTGCTAAAGAAAGGCAACAAACAGAAGAGACCTGTTTGGGCTAAAGAACACAAGGAATGGACATTAGACCAGTGGAAATCTCTGAGTCCAAATATGAGATCTTTGGTTCCAACTTTGTGCGACGCAGAAAAGGTGAACGGATGGATTCTACATGCCTGTTTCCCACCGTGAAGCATGGAGGAGGTGGTGTGATGGTGTGGGGGTGCTTTGCTGGTGACACTGTTGGGGATTTATTCAAAATTCAAGGCATACTGAACCAGCATGGCTACCACAGCATCTTGCAGTGGCATGCTATTCCATCCAGTTTGCGTTTAGTTTGAACATTTATTTTTTAACAGGACAATGACCCCAAACACACCTCCAGGCTGTGTAAGGGCTATTTGACCAAGAAGGAGAGTGATGGGGTGCTGCGCCAGATGACCTGGCCTCCACAGTCACCGGACCTGAACCCAATCGAGATAAATGTATTTTACAACAATACAAAGAGCAACGTGTACATTTTACCAGATCTTAGACTTAATAAAATATTTCACTGGATTTTATAAAATTATGCATCCGTGATTTTTCTAGAATCTAGAGTATCTTTTGCTACTGAATTATCCACCAACCTAGTTTATAATACTATTTTTGTCATAGATTATGATTACATATTTTTTCATTTGTTATTTTTCATTAAAATGAAGTTATTTGTATGTAGTAGATTGTGTTTTACACACGAAAGAGTTGTAATCAGGTCAACACAGAGAAGCATAGAAATTCTACATTGATTTAAAAAAAAAACTGTGCTTGTATCGGATTGGAGCAGTATTGGCAGATACTCAGAATTTTCGGGATCGGATCGATTCTGAAAAATTGTTGCATCCCTACCCCCTGCATCATGGCTGAGGGAGAGCCGAGTATGGCATGGCAAAAGGGCCAAAACAAGGAGGAGGATCTCATTAACTGGGAATCTGATCCGAAGATCTAACTGCCCCCTCTCCTCTCTCTGTTGTCTCCGCTGGTCCCGTCCAGCCCTCCTTCATCCATGGTCCACTCGTCCAGCCCTGAGGGGTCTTTCTGTTCTCCAGTGCCTGCTCCCTAAAAAGCACACTCCAGTGCCCGCTCCTCGAAAATGAACACCCTCCCTCCCACTTCAGCCTCCTCCGCCTTGGTCGGGCATCGACCCACCATCGCCCTCAGCCCACCATCATTGTGGTGCGAGCCATGTGGGACTGCCATCCTCCAGTGTCACCATGGTCAGAGTCTCCCTCACCTCCGCCTCCAGCCTCCAAGGCCCGGACTCTGCCTTGGCCCGTAGACCCAGTGGCTCCACCAATTGTCTCATTCTATGCACCTGTGTTTTATAATTATCTATAGCATTTAAGTTGTCTTTCCATCTCTCCTCTGTCGGGTCTACTTCATCCATACTTGTTGTTCTGTGTTACCGTTGTGGATTATTTTTGTGATTCCTGGATTTAATTTTTTTCTTTGTACTCCACGTTTCTCTCCTGTTCCTCCACATGAAGTGTGCTTCTGTTATGTGCGTCCCTTGGAAACCATTTCCTAAGGCTTTGTTTTAGGAAACTATGAACTTATTTGAAAACTATATGACTGGCAGGTAGAGGTGGGCAATGTGGGTGAAAAATATCATATCACTTTTTTTTTCAGTAATATCACGATTTAAGTTTTTATCACGTTTCTTTGTCATGTTGGTTTAACTATTTTACAATTTTTGTAAGTAGTACAGCCAACCTACATTCCCTAATTTAAAAACAAAACTTACAAAGTAACAACATATAAAATAAAAATAACAATGGCAGACATTTAGACCAAAGAAGGCAAATAAAAATCTTTGTCATTATTTTATCTTTGTTATTAAAAAAAAAAGAACAAAGGTACACATTACAAATACAACAAACAATGCTTTATTAACCAATTCTGACAATCCAGATTTTTCACAACAGTGAGCAGTCAGAGGTTTGCCTTCAGGGTAAAACATGTTATTTAAGACACACAGCATGCTAGCCTGTGATCTTTTCTAACATAGTAATTATTCTCAAAGACCAGAGGAATAATACACCATTTCTGAGCATGTTTAAGATTTACAGCAAAACACAGTTCATGTTTGCACTTCACTAAAAATGATACAGCATCCTACAGAAATTTACCATCAAAATACAATTAAAAGGGTTATGTGACGTTGCTAAAAAGAACATTATTTGGTGTATTTGGTGTAATGCAATGTGTTTATGTGGTTTAAGGTCAAATAAATAAATAAATACATAAATAAAAATAAACCTTAATTACTGTTGCTCCTCTATGCCACGCCTTTCTGAAACACGTTGATTTTTACAAAGCTTATCGTTCTGAAAAGCGCGGTGTGCTCAGATTGGCAAGCTATACAGTGTATTGGGACTGGAAAACAAAACTAGAGGTATTTTCTATGGCTTGGTGGGAAAATACCCTATCCTACAGAAAAACATTAAAAACTGCTAGATCTGATTCAGGGATGGAAATTAACTTTTTTGTCCACCGGCCACTGTGGCTGGTGGACAATGTGTAACTGCATGTGAAAATTAATACTACAAGATCCACAATACTTAAGCAGTTTATTTAATCTCAAATCTCAATGAAATACTGACATTTTCTCTTTCAGTGATGCTCAAAAATGCTTACTAAGTTTTGAAACAGCCGACTCTTGCCGAAGCAGCTCATTCTCTCAACTCCGTAGCCCAACCGGATGATACACTGCACTGAACTGTTTAAGTGCACGGAAACATTTTTGCGATATTCTAAACCGTTTTCGTATGCATTAATAATGTTGTATTTAATTCCAAAGGAAAGGATTCACCAGTATAAGAGGTGATATAATATATATATATATTTTTTTTTTTTTTTGTGAAAAGCTTAACAACTTACTAGCCACAGAGCTAACTTCTGAAAAATTACTTGAAGACTGGAAGGGGATGCATTTTATGATGATATTCAGGATAGGTATCACTCCCATACTTGCATTTTTTGCTGGATCGGGGTATCGGTCAGATGAGACCGGTCCAAATCCGATATTGTGTGTATGCTACTACTGTGTTATTGTTAAGCCCCAGGAAAAGCACAAAATCCTTGTGTTTCTTCTTTGTTCACCATTAAGTTTCACCATACTGCTACCCCTCACTCATCGGTATCAGCAGATACTGCTTTCTATGATCGTGATTGGCCACAAAAATCCTGAACAGAGCACCCCTAGTAAAGAGCACTTATGATTTGTTCTTCACAAGCACAGTAATTGAAATGTAAAACTGTTTAAATAAAAGGCTCAAACTAGAGATGTCGCAATAACTGCAATATTGCAATACCGCGCTACTGACGAGTAAACTACAGAGGAATAGGGTTTGAAAAGAACCGGAACCGTGAGCAATTTCTAAGTTTCGGTTCTGAAAACGGTTCTGGTGCGACACGTGACCAATCGCTGTGAGCAGCCTTGCGCCGGTATGCTGACGGTATGCTGATAGTGTAAAAACATCAACTTTGAAGCCCATGCTGATTGATGGACTAGCATTACTCAACATTACTTACTACCTTACCTTACTACAGTAACACTACATTCAATGAAGGTAAAATAGTAAAAATAGTTCATTTAAATGGAACCTGAATATTTGTATACTTGAGTAGTTGAGTATTGTGCATTTTTCCTTACCACTATTTTTTTAATAGTTGTTTAATGATTTTAATGGAACCAGAATTGGAACCGGAACCGGAAAATTTCTAACGATTCCCAACCCTACAAAGGAATGCAAGAACCGCAGCAACTGCATATATATATATAAATATATATATATATATACCGATAATACCACATATCGTGCTATAGAGCCATTCAAAATTAGCACAAGGGAAATTCCCTCACCATGACAGCCCTAGCTCAAACTATTGCACAGATATAACACACTACGCATCAATATCTCTTCCCTTTGTGCTTGAACTTTTCGATGCTGTGTGCTGTGACTGTTTTATGCTCACAGGATGAACATTAGGACTTTGTGCTGCTCTGTATTGAAGCCTTTCATATTATAATATTTTTGCACAATCAAAGATTATTAATAGCCTTTCTTGTTGTCTTATCTATCATATGTTGCTGCCTCATTACTGTGCTATACATTTAAAATAAATGTCTTCATTTTAAAGAATATACTGTATATTTATATAAATATATTTACTTGTTTTCACAAATGTATTTTACAAAGAGCTATGTGTAACGTTCTAACAGATTAAATCCTACACCTGCTTTACTTTTATTTGTTCCCCACTAAATAATGTTTTTTCACTAAATGTTTAGATTTTATAAAATTATTGTGTTAATTAATGTATAACATTTTATCGATACCGATACTAATTGATACTGTTATCAATCATTTTTGGGGAAAAAAGATATGAAGTGAAAAGCTGATGAAAAAAAAAATTACTAATTATTTTATTACTGCTGAACTTTAGAAACTGTATTAATGTTCTCCAGTTATTTTTCTCTGTGTTTTATTTTATCAACATTAAAGGAATAGTTCACCCAAAAATGAAAATTGTGTCATCATTTACTCACTCTCAAGTTGTTTTAGACCTAAATGAGTTTCTTCTTCTATTGAACATAAAAAGCTATTTTGAAGAATGTGGGACACTAAACAGTTGCTGGTCCTATTATATTTATATAATTATATTTTTTCCTACTATCAAAGACAGTGGGGATCTGCAATTGTTTGTTTACCCACATTCTTCAAAATATCTTATTTTGTATTCAGCGCAAGAATAAATAAAAAATTATACATGTTTGGTACAACATGACTTAGTAAATAATGACAGAATTTCAGAGGATAATCAGAGGATAACTTAGTAATCAGGTACTGTTTGACCGGCATTTTAGTTCATGGACGATTCAGGTGGATGCACTCTAAATAAGCACATGTTAGAACAGCACAGGAATAAAACGTTTTTGTAACTCCACCGCTGAATTGACAATTGATATGAATGTGTCTCACGAATTGCAGTTGGAGCTAGAGCCATAATAATACAGCACATTGCTTGAGATAGATGTCGGTCCAAAAAAATACCGGTTCTCGGTACCCATCCCTACAATCATGATTTTTCTAGAGTAACTTTTGCTTCAGAATTTTCCACTAACCTAGTTTATAATAGTATTTTTGTCATGGATTATGATTAAATTTTTTTTATTTGTTATTTTTCTTTAAAATTAAGTTGTCTATATTTAGTAGATTGTGTTATGAAAAGAGTTATGATCATGTCAACACACACACAAAAAATGGTATCAGATCAAATTTTGGTATTAGATCGGGATCGGTTTTTAAAAAATGATAACGAGCCGCCCCTATTATTAATGTCTTTGTGTGTCGTTCTTCAACTGAAAAGTCGGCGAATAAAAGAAAAGGGCTGTGGATGAAGCCGTGGTTGCTGTCACGGGGAAGATGGAGCAACTACTTGAATTTAGAAAGCTTTCAAAATTTTGCTTGGGTGGTCCCTAATCAGTTTTGGTTTGTCCAGAAACCTGCCATTTTAAGGATTATTTGCTATAAGCACACCCAGCACCTACTCTTCTGGTGTGTGTTGGTGTGTGCTGGTGTGTGCTGGTGTGTGTTGGTGTGTGTTGGTGTGTGTTGGTGTGTGCTGGTGTGTGCTGGTGTGTGTTGGTGTGTGCTGGTGTGTGTTGGTGTGTGCTGGTGTGTGTTGGTGTGTGTTGGTGTGTGCTGGTGTGTGTTGGTGTGTGCTGGTGTGTGCTGGTGTGTGCTGGTGTGTGTTGGTGTGTGTTGGTGTGTGTTGGTGTGTGCTGGTGTGTGTTGGTGTGTGCTGGTGTGTGCTGGTGTGTGCTGGTGTGTGCTGGTGTGTGTTGGTGTGTGCTGGTGTGTGTTGGTGTGTGCTGGTGTGTGCTGGTGTGTGTTGGTGTGTGCTGGTGTGTGCTGGTGTGTGTTGGTGTGTGCTGGTGTGTGTTGGTGTGTGCTGGTGTGTGCTGGTGTGTGTTGGTGTGTGCTGGTGTGTGTTGGTGTGTGCTGGTGTGTGCTGATGTGTGTTGGTGTGTGTTAGTGTGTGCTGGTGTGTGTTGGTGTGTGCTGGTGTGTGTTGGTGTGTGTTGGTGTGTGCTGGTGTGTGCTGGTGTGTGTTGGTGTGTGCTGGTGTGTGTTGGTGTGTGTTGGTGTGTGCTGGTGTGTGCTGGTGTGTGCTGGTGTGTGTTGGTGTGTGCTGGTGTGTGTTGGTGTGTGCTGGTGTGTGTTGGTGTGTGTTGGTGTGTGCTGGTGTGTGCTGGTGTGTGTTGGTGTGTGCTGGTGTGTGCTGGTGTGTGCTGGTGTGTGTTGGTGTGTGCTGGTGTGTGCTGGTGTGTGCTGGTGTGTGCTGGTGTGTGTTGGTGTGTGCTGGTGTGTGCTGGTGTGTGTTGGTGTGTGTTGGTGTGTGCTGGTGTGTGCTGGTGTGTGCTGGTGTGTGCTGATGTGTGTTGGTGTGTGTTGGTGTGTGCTGGTGTGTGCTGGTGTGTGTTGGTGTGTGTTGGTGTGTGCTGGTGTGTGTTGGTGTGTGTTGGTGTGTGCTGGTGTGTGCTGGTGTGTGTTGGTGTGTGTTGGTGTGTGCTGGTGTGTGTTGGTGTGTGTTGGTGTGTGTTGGTGTGTGCTGGTGTGTGCTGGTGTGTGTTGGTGTGTGTTGGTGTGTGCTGGTGTGTGTTGGTGTGTGTTGGTGTGTGTTGGTGTGTGCTGGTGTGTGTTGGTGTGTGTTGGTGTGTGCTGGTGTGTGTTGGTGTGTGCTGGTGTGTGTTGGTGTGTGCTGGTGTGTGTTGGTGTGTGCTGGTGTGTGCTGGTGTGTGCTGGTGTGTGTTGGTGTGTGCTGGTGTGTGCTGGTGTGTGTTGGTGTGTGCTGGTGTGTGTTGGTGTGTGCTGGTGTGTGTTGGTGTGTGCTGGTGTGTGCTGGTGTGTGCTGGTGTGTGCTGGTGTGTGTTGGTGTGTGCTGGTGTGTGCTGGTGTGTGTTGGTGTGTGCTGGTGTGTGTTGGTGTGTGCTGGTGTGTGCTGGTGTGTGCTGGTGTGTGTTGGTGTGTGTTGGTGTGTGCTGGTGTGTGCTGGTGTGTGTTGGTGTGTGCTGGTGTGTGTTGGTGTGTGCTGGTGTGTGCTGGTGTGTGCTGGTGTGTGTTGGTGTGTGTTGGTGTGTGCTGGTGTGTGCTGGTGTGTGTTGGTGTGTGCTGGTGTGTGTTGGTGTGTGCTGGTGTGTGCTGGTGTGTGTTGGTGTGTGCTGGTGTGTGCTGGTGTGTGTTGGTGTGTGCTGGTGTGTGTTGGTGTGTGCTGGTGTGTGCTGGTGTGTGTTGGTGTGTGCTGGTGTGTGCTGGTGTGTGTTGGTGTGTGCTGGTGTGTGTTGGTGTGTGCTGGTGTGTGTTGGTGTGTGCTGGTGTGTGCTGGTGTGTGTTGGTGTGTGCTGGTGTGTGCTGGTGTGTGTTGGTGTGTGTTGGTGTGTGCTGGTGTGTGTTGGTGTGTGCTGGTGTGTGTTGGTGTGTGCTGGTGTGTGCTGGTGTGTGCTGGTGTGTGTTGGTGTGTGCTGGTGTGTGCTGGTGTGTGTTGGTGTGTGTTGGTGTGTGCTGGTGTGTGTTGGTGTGTGCTGGTGTGTGTTGGTGTGTGTTGGTGTGTGCTGGTGTGTGCTGGTGTGTGTTGGTGTGTGCTGGTGTGTCCTGGTGTGTGTTGGTGTGTGCTGGTGTGTGTTGGTGTGTGCTGGTGTGTGTTGGTGTGTGCTGGTGTGTGCTGGTGTGTGAAGGTGTTTGCTGGTGTGTGCTGGTGTGTGCTGGTGTGTGCTGGTGTGTGCTGGTGTGTGTTGGTGTGTGCTGGTGTGTGTTGGTGTGTGCTGGTGTGTGTTGGTGTGTGCTGGTGTGTGTTGGTGTGTGCTGGTGTGTGCTGGTGTGTGTTGGTGTGTGCTGGTGTGTATTGGTGTGTGCTGGTGTGTGTTGGGGTTTGTCTGTGCAGTGTGAATTGGCTTACACTTTAAAATAAGGATCATACCATAATCTGGTAAAGCATTTATATTTGACGATGAAAAATCCAAAATTTCAGATTTTCTTTAAAGTTTCTTTAATCATCTTTTGCTCCTTATTAATAATATATATTAATATAGTTTTAAAAATAATTACTTTTTAAAAACTAAATAATATTCCATGTATTCTGTTTGATAAACTCACTCTTAAAAGATCAAGCTTTATTAATAAAACAACATGACTTCATCAGCGATCTGATGAAGGCCTTGGATGGCCGAAACATCATGTCGTTTTATTAATAAAGCTTGAACTTTGAAGAGTGAGTAGTGCACCTCTTTTTACACTTGTTATATTAGTTAATATGAGCTCATGAAAGCTGCATGTATAAAAATAAGAATTACAAAAATGTTTTCACATCACACTCCTTGCAGCTTTAAATAGAAAAAGCATTTAATATAAAACTGCCCACAGGCTGATTATTAGCATTACTTACAGGTGCAAAAATTCCCCTGAAAATGAGAGGCACTAGTGTTTGTTTGTAATGATGGTCACCATGCAGAGATGGCATGACTTTACTACTACTCAATAATACTACAACACGGCTCACTTTATCTCTGTTAACACCACTATTTTCAGACACCTTATAATAAATGAATAGTCACCTCATATGCTTTCCTAGATTGTTTGATGATGTCAGATAATTCTCCAGATAATGTTCACTGAACCCTTTTAGTTTAAATTTCATTAATTTATGATGCTTACAAATAAACATTAAGTCAAAATTCATTCATGTCATTCTCATAATTTCTGTCTGCCTTAAATTTCTAACACACATCTCGAACCACACATCATGTACTGTACAACCATTCAGTCAATGGGTTTCCATGCACACGGTTTGTGTTGGCTGACCATTACAAACTGTGTTCTTCCATCAGTTACATTACTTAGCATGTGAGATTATTCTAAGTCACTAGTGCTGTATGTATTAAACTGTTTAGGAAATTATGAGCCTCCAGTTTCAGCGATTTATGAGTAAAAGTCTGACAGCAAAGTCATTCAGTGGGATGCCTCAGTAAGGAAAAATACTGGAAACATTTCCTGAGAGAATCAACCCACTGCCAAAGACTCAGCTCAGGACAACCACAGCACTGCTGCACTTATCTGACCACATTTATAACTGCATGGAAATAAACAGCCATTTATGCAAACAGCAACCGTAGAGCTGAGGCTGTTGTCTAAACACTATTTTACATACAGCTATCACACAGCTGTTTAATAATAACATGCATCATTGTTTTATTATAGGATGATGATGGTATAGTGGTTAAAGGGTCAGCAATTCAAAGGTCAAAGGTTCAAACTCTGCAACGGCAGATTCAAAAACTCAAGTATTGGGCTGCACAATTAAGGGCTGGGTATTGTTTTCCACATTGCACTGTTGAGCTACACATGCACACTACCTACTGGACCCTTATTCGAGAGTTCAATTGCTCTGCAGGCTGCACATGGACGGTGTGCACTACAATACAACAGCACTTAGTCTATCAGAGCACTATAGTATAGTGCCATTTCTTCCTTGTTCAATACATTCAAATTGTTTTGTTTTTTATGCTGTTCAAAGCCTATGTGATGGTGACCATTTATAATTATCAAGAATTGCTGATGTTTAAAACAGAACATAATTATTTCAGAAATACAGTTCTCCGTATGTTTTGAATGTGCAGCTACGTGAAAACATGGCATGCAGTTGCTGCTGTTCATATCAGTTCAGGTTTTGTCATGATCATGCAGCCTGACTGCAGAGTTATTGAGCTCGTCAATCACCACTGTGCCCTGAGCAAGACATAAAACGTCAGGTTAGTCCATGGGGTCTGTGCTCTTAGGAAACTGTCAGTTGCTTGTGGATGAGAAAACATCTGCTAAATGACCGTTTTGTCAATGCAGGGGAAAACTGTGGCAAGTAACCAGAGACCATGATGCAAGAGCGTACAAACCCTAAATTCCTCTGACACAGCAAAGGCTTGCCCAATACTGTTGCAACTCCAGTGCTATGTGTTTATTAAATATTTGGGCTAGTTTGGTAAATCATCCAATATAGAGTGTATTCATTTTTACTTTACAGTATGCTTAAATCTCTAAAAACAGTCTGCAGATTCCTTTGAGCAGATATGAGGCAAATACAGCCATACAGATTTTTGGTAACACTACAATAAAGTCCCATTAGCTAATGTTAGGTAATTCATTAATTAACATTAACTAACAATGCACAATACATTTGTTATTATTCTTTGCTAATGATAGTTAATAAAAAAATCAACTGTTCACTGTTAGTTCATGTTAGCTCAGATCCGTTAAATAATATTAACGGTTGCAACTTTTGATTTTAATAATGCACTCATCCATGTTGAAATTAACTTAACTAAAATATACGCTTTAGAAGTATTTTTATTGTTAACAACTGGAAAAGTTTACCACATTTTTGCAGCACAAGCCAACATTCCTGTCGCAGATATGATCTGATAATTAAATCTTTATTGATGTTAATATTATATAAAACATGATTCTATGACTCTTATGAATACTTTTGCTAAAAAAACAATATTATCAGCACAGCTTGCAACATTAAGTGCATTTATAAACACAAAAACTGATTATCATCAAAAATCCACTCTTAAAGGTGTAAGACCTTTAATAATTAAATTATTAACCATATTAATCATAAGAGTACAAGTTTGCATTTCATGTTCAATTCTTCATAGATATTTACTCATACTAAATTGTTTACATATTATTTAGTGAGGTATGATACATTGTTTAGACTCTGCAAGCCATAAATTTGTACAAAGTCAACAAACGTAAGACGATGCAGATCTAAAGGTCAAGTGACAGACCCATCAACTGTACATTTCCAAAAATAAATCAATAAAAGCATTACAACTGTACCACGTGCACAAGACAACTGTAACATCATGCAAGTTTTAATAAGAACAAAACGCTGGTGTTTAGACTAAATATTTCTGAGACAACAACAACAAAATGTGTTTCTTCCTCTTCACGTTCAGGTCTTGTGGTAGTGGTTAACGAAAAGATGGCAGATTTCATCCGAAATAGAACCACTGCCTAAACCCTAAACCTCAGGACTGAAGCTGTGATAACACATGACAGGACAGTAGCTTTACAACCAAGACCAAATATCCATGAATCACAGCTGATTGGCTGGTTTGAGCAAACATTAGCAGACAATGAACACAGAACAGCACCAGTGATGGTTGTATTGAGGGTCTGTGGTAACTCAGCACTGGTTCTTTAATTTACACTATTAGTACTGTAATTACACTAGTATTACACTATTATAACATGCATTAAGGTCTTACACAAAGCATCATCCCATGGATATCAAATCATCATTCATCTCGCTAGCCAGTAAACAATAAAGCTCCGTCCTGAATAAATACGTAGCAAAAAAATAAAATAATAATAATAATAATAATAATAAAAACAGTATAAATTAACATTTTTTTAAAAACGCACCATGTTCTCATCATCATCATCATCATCATCATCACTATAATCACTGTTTGAGTCTCATTTATTTATTTTCACTCATTTTCCCCTTGTGTGCTAAAGTCTGTTAGCTTCACTGAATAGACGTGAACGAGCGCTGCAGCTACAAAAATAAACAGTGAACATGTTTAAAGTGTGTTTTTTATCAAACACACACAAACGTGTATGAAGTGACTGAAGGAAACTGAATGTGTGACACAAAAACAGAGAATAACGTTGCTGCAGAAGTGAAAGCGCGTGAATCCAGTTATCGGGAAATCGTGCAAAACACTGAAATAAAGGACAACAAACAATGAGACTCACCGACAGAATGATTCACAGTCATGTAAATCTGGATGTTGAGCATCACTGTGATTTCCTTCGGCTCAGTGTAAGAGCAGCGGTGTGTGTGTGTGTGTGTGTGTCTCGACCCCTCAGTCTAGCTTCAGTTGGTACAGTCCTGTGCGCGTGAGTGCGCGCGAACACATGTTTTCCAGGTTCATACACCTCAGACGTCATCATGCATGGTCTGTTTTAAATCCAGATGTTAAATCTTCATGAGGATATCCGGGGCTTTTCTGTCAAACCAACTCTTTAGGGGCATGATCAATGTGATAATATAATATTTGGCTATAGCTATTATTTTTTTTATAATAAATAAATAAATTAAAAAAACGTAAGAAGATTATTAGGGTTGTTGACATATCATGGCATTTTCACTGTCACACAATGTAAAAAAGGTACATAATTAATAATTGTCATTTTTTAAAATGCAGTAAATGGTTAAAAAAATATTTGTCCAATACATGGGCCTGTTGTTACAATAGCTGCCTTGATTTTTATTTTTATTTTATTTATTTTTTAGCCATATCTGAAAACTGTCCTACTGTATGATGTGACTGTCTCAAGCATGCTTCAGTAAATTGCAACTTTTATAAATTAAAAAGAAAAGCATAAATATATTACTCAGGCTTAATTTTTCAAGTGTATATTTTAGTAAATTGCAATCATTTTTTTTCATCCTTATAATTGTAAAATCATAGGATCTTTATACAATTTATCACTGAAAACCCTGTCCTCCAGTGTGACAGCCTGATTTTAAATGGGCCAGTTCCTCAGACAGCTTTAATTAGTTGAAGGGCCCATTTGAGGTCATGTTATGAAGCTCCTGTGAAGCCCATGTTCTGTTTGTCTCAGAACTGTTCAAATATTAAACTTTTTTTGTAACCAATGTAGAAGTGTTAAGTTTGTTGTCCTTTGGTGCGACACCCATAAATTGTTTTTATTTTATTTTTTATTAAAAACTGCATTTTATATTACATAAACATTTATAATTATGCAAATATGTCTTGCTAACTGCTAATGACAGCTTGTCTTGGAATATCAAGGTCATAAAGCGACACAAAAGGCTGAAACAACCTCCGGTGGGACAGATAATGTCCATCGTTGTGACACACCACTGTCTCTTTAAGAAGCTTTTTAAATAATTAAATAAGTCATGTAAATAAATGTTTAACTGCTTCTTATTGTTTTCTCTATTTTTGTGATCATTTTCATTGTTCTTAAATGCAATAATTACATTAATTAAAATATTTTCTGATGTTTTTGCAGAAAACTTGTACTTTAATAAAATGTCATGAAAATAAGAATAAAATGTGATGCTTTGTTTTTGCGATAAAATAATTGAATATCAATCATATTTATGCAGCAGGGAGTTTCAGTAACACACTGATTGACTAAGTGACTAAATTATGAAATTTTGTTGATTAAAATTATTTTTTGTTCTCTTTAAAAAAAACATGTTGATATTGTTTGTATAAAAAATCAACTTTCTTTCTCCTTCGACATGTTCAAAGTTAAATAGAAATACTTTAATGTAATACTTCTCACCTTCTCTTTAAAGCAATAACTTTAGCGTGTCATATATGGTGTGACACACAAAAGAAGCACAGATTTGTTTTATCTCAAAATATCTTTAAAAAAAATTTTTTAAAGCTTAGAACTGATGACATCCAAGTTTGTTTTAAAAATGTCCAAAAACTCATAGGTTAAAAATTATGGTATTCATGATTTCATATTAAATAAATAAGACTGTCTGAAAATAAGTGGCTAAGAATGAAGAGAAATTCTCTCATGCTATTTGTATATTATTAAGAGTTTTTTTTTTTTCTTTATTTTTGCTATGTCACGCACACCATAGAACAGATTTACGGTACAATTCAGTAAAAATTTAAAAAGAAAAAAACAATGAAAGATTTGATTAGTGACCCCTTAAATTATCCCAAACAGCAGACTTCAAACTACATATATATATATATATATATATATATATATATATATATATATATATATATATATATATATATATTTCTTCTTCAAAAATGGTCTTTTACAACAAAAAAAAGAAAGAAAAGAAAAAGCATTTTTACTGCCTATTTGTCAACTACAACTAATAAATTGTAATGATTTGACTATATAAATATATAGAAAATGAAGTGTTATATACATCTGATATATATTTAATTATTTATATATAAATTATTTTAAATATTATTTCATTTATATCTATGTATGTATATATATGTGTGTGTGTGTGTGTGTGTGTGTGTGTGTGTGTGTGTGTGTGTGTGTGTGTGTGTGTGTGTGTGTGTGTGTGTGTATATATAAATGAAAAAATATATATTTTAGATTATTTCAAATAAAAAGAATTAGATATATACTCAAAAATGTTAAGACTGGACTGATGTGAAACTTGGTACAGTGTACTTTAAATACACTGTTGGTTCCTAATAAACTGCTCTGACCTACAATGATCCACGTTTAAATCATTTTGGATGAAAGTGTCTGCTAAATAATTAAATATAGGTATGTAAAAGAGGTTCAAATACAAGTTTGTAACTATTAGAAAGGCCCACAGTTCAGCTTCTGGTTTCATACTTGCAGTTCTATCCCTTGTCTTTTTGTGGGTTCATAGACTCTGATCTGTTCGGGTTATGAATCTTTTCTTTCCTTTAAAATGGACTGTAAGGAGTTTTATGAGGACAGTCCTCCGTTCATGACTCGGTTCAGTCTGTGTGATGCTCTGGGACATCCCAAGCCTGATTCTTTAGTTTATTTAAAGACTATTTTCATTTACAGAGGAAACACAATCCAAACTTGCTTTCCACATTTGATCGAATATGTAAATTACTAATAATAATTAAAACATTCTTATTTAATGAAGTTATAAAAGCAAGTGTCACATTCACAACTGTGCTGTTCTAACAAATATATCATCGTGCTAAGATTTATTTCAAAGGCACTTGTTGGATATTGCTAAATTGAACACTGTTTGAAAATCCCAGAGAAACTACAGCCATAATAGTTTCAATACACTGCTAGGACATTTTGATTACATGAAAGCCTTAAATGCACTGTATGATGCTCGGATAAAAGTGTCTGTGTTATTGTGTTTATTAATCATCAATATTTGAATTGACACTTACCATGATATTTTCTCTATACAATTACTTTCACTAATTTTAAGCACGAATTAAATGTCCAAAAAAGATTTGGGGCCATTGCACAAGTCTCCAACTCTTAAAAAGTAAAATAGGAGGATGAAAAATGGTTCTAGTCCATTTAATGTGAGGTATGGCAAAGATGGGATTCAGATATGAGCTGTAATCAGTCAATCTGGGTGGAGAGACAAACAATCCCCAGCATGCTCAAATCCCAAAGAAGCTCTCTTCAAACCAGTCTAAAACAGCACTGACCAGACTACACCGAGACAAGCAAATCATTCACTCAGTTATATGTAGTGAACAAAGGTAATACAACACCATATATGTAAACCCATCAGATACACACATGCAGTACACATATCTGAATTTCCAGTTCGGTGGATTAATATCAGAGAAGCAGCTTTAGTAAAAGGCAAATGTACCTTCCCAGGAACTGCAGGTCTGAGTCTGGCCGACGGCACCATGGCGGTCTGTGTTGCAACAGACTGTGCTTCTGCCGTCAGTGTTGAAGTCTCCCCGCCGTCCTTATCTAGATGTGATGTCATACCAGCAGACTCGGTGGCAGGTGTCTCCCTGGAGGAGCTGGGATGCAGTGCAGGTGTGTATCCATACAGCTTTGAGGTCCGCTCGATGACAGCAGACAGAAAAGACGTCTTGTCAGCTCTCCCGCTCTCTTTTGCTCTGCTCTGAGCACCAGCTTCCTCTTTCTGTTTGGCGCTGTGCACCCAGCTCGTGTGCGGCTGCCGCGGCTTGCTGCGGGTTATGACTGGAATCACAGGAACCGGAGGAAGAACAAGAGGCTTGGGGCTCAGTTTAGGTTTGATCCCTGGATTCCTGACGTTAGTGTCCGATCCTGCTCCTGGATGGAGGAAGCTCACTCTGGCAGCTGAAGTGAGTTTGGGGTACACCGGTGGGGAAGAGCTTCCCTGTGAAGCAGATGGACTCATCTGGCTCATGATTTCAGAATTCCCTTGGCATAAAATCCAATTAGGGAATTCTGTCCTATCTACTGTCGACCACGACAGGTGTCCTGATTTTGATTCTCAGCTGTGGTTTCCTCCTGAGTAGTGCAGTAATCCAACAGGATAACAGGGTTGTAAGTGTCAATGCAATTATTTTTAATATTCTACTATTTTAGCGCACCTCCTTGAACAGACGGGTCTAGCTGGCCCCTGGCAGTGGCTCTTTGTCTCTCCTGATGGTAAAACAGAGGGTCCTCTTTCCATGGGCTGGTGCTGATGGTCCCTGGACGCAGAGGAAGGAAGTCTTACCACGATGATGAGCTCCTATTTCCTGTAACAGAGGCTAATCTCTCTGAGTTGGGTTTGAGGGGCTCTGAAAAGCTCAAATTTCAAAAAGGACAAGTCCCAGGATCATAGGGACCAGGATGGCACTGGTCCACCTAACTAAACTGCATTTATTAAAAACGGCACACATTTAGTTGTAGAAATGTTTTATTTCGAAGAACATTTTCAGTGTTATTTATAAAATTGTGATTATTTGATTGATTGTGGGTCCCAGATTTCACACTTATAGTGCAGTCAACTTGAAGATTAATGTTTGGACCGTATAGCGTGATCACATAAATCGTGACATTTGGCTTTACATTGTGTGGAATTTACTTGTACATCGAGAGTTGGTATTTAACAAAAGCATTGCTTAAATCACACAGTGTATGTCCGGATCTGGCATTTAACCAAAAATACACTCAAAAGAATTATTGATTTTAGGACTTTGGCCTACAAAAAAAAATGTCATCCCCGCAGCAGTCTGTTGAAATGAGTCACAATTCAATGAGGAGCAGTTAAAATCCCTTTAAACCATGGGTGGCCAACACCGGTCCAGGAGCGCTAGCTTCATACAGGGTTCAGATCCAACCCTAATCAAACACCCCTGAAGCAGCTAATCAAGCTCTTCAGGATCACATGACAAACACAGGCAGGTGTGTTGGAGCAGGGCTGGAACTGAAGTCAGGAAGGTACAGTATGGTGCATTCAAGTCATGTCGGATAGATAATATTTATGAGTGGAATGCACATGAACGCCATCACAAGTCATTATTGGTGAGTGGGAAACTCTAAATTTTCTTTAACCCCCGAGATTCAGAGTTGGGGGCACGTCAGTGACAAAATATGTCAGATGCAATGGATGTAGTCAAACACTAGAGATATACAGCATCTGAATTATTAAATGTATTTGTTGAAAATTTAATGAAATTAATAAAATATTATATTATTGTACAATTACCATAGAATATGTAATTATTTAGTTTACATCGCCTTCATAAATAGAAAGGGGTCATATGATGCTGCTAAAAAGAACATTATTTTGTGTAATGAAATGTGTTCACATTATTTTCCACATACTGTACTTTATTGGCTGCATCTGAAAACTGAAAAGTGCAGCCTTCGGAGGCAGCATTCCAAGATGGGAAGGCATCAAGGCATGTCCGAATTCAGTGTTAGCTTTGCTACCTGTCTCCTGAGATGCTTTCATCTGGCTGATTTTAGAAGGCAGTATAGATCTATCCTTCGCTGCCTGCGTCTGTACAACATGACGGCCCGACAACAACAATACTACAACGAGAATAAAAGTTCTTTGCATGAACATTTGGGCAGCATTATGAAAATCTTCCCACATACTGACGTAGATATGTGGGGGTGTGTTAGAACGACCCATTTTAGGGGGTTCATTTAAATCACACACACACACAAATGTGATGTTTAACGAGAGTTATTTTTGTATATTTGCAATTACAAAAAGGAGGATTTACACAAGCTCCAGTCTGGATCCAGAACAACTGAGAAGAGATGATGCTGACCCCTCAGAGGACCCCAGATGATGCTAACCCTGAATCAACAAACAGAACTAACAAATATTGCTACAAGTGTGACTGCATCATATAATAATTGCTGTTAATAATGTTCATCGTCTGGCTGACTGTCTTGTATTAATTTTTCTGAAAAATCCCATCATACACGCACAAACTGACAGTCACCACTTATAAGCTATTACTAAATATGATAGAAACGTAATTTTCTGTAAAGTTGCTTTGTAATGATTTGTATCGTAAAAAGCGCTATACAAATAAACTTGAATTGAATTGTGTGTGTGTATTTATTGCTCAAATATAACACATATTTATATATAATATATAACACATTCCTTTTTTTTTCAATAAAAGTAACTAAGTAACACAATTAGTAATTTTTTTAGACAATGCCTAACACAATATTGTAATGCATTCTTTTCCCAACACTGGCAGAATGGACATCTGAACTGGGTTACATCAAAAACTTTTAATTCAGAGAATGAGGATATTCTATTTTAAAACTGACCTGCTACTGATATGAGGCTGTGAAACAGACCGTCTTAAAATAAAGAAATGGGTCAAACTATGATTGAGCTGAGAAAAGAGCATCAGGACTTGAACTAGCTCTGGTGATAATACATTTGCATAATGCACCTGCTATCTCACACTAGCTCTGTTCCAGATAGGACACTGCTGACTTTAGCAAATGCTCAGTGTTTCTCTGACAATACAATGAGCCACTCAGTCTGAAAGTTCATGTTTCAAAGCCAGTTTCATACTGTTTCTGACAAAATGTGCAGCTGTCTTATTCAAGTTCTTTATATCACTGTCAGAGTGTTGTTAATATTAACGCTAAGGCAATATAATACTGTAGCTGTGGATAGATTGAATTGTGTGGCTCAGCATGACAATCACTCTGTCCATACAGAAATGTGTCTAGTGTGATAGAACTTGCACAAAAACACTGAACACCATTGGGATGAACACAATCAGCTAGCCAGATCCCATCACCCCGACATCAGCGTCTGACCTCTCTGTCGCTCACATATTGCATCTAGGCCCAAATAACTCATGTTTACTACTGTTTACTAATGCTGGTCCTCGAGTACCCCAACACTTTAGACATTTAACATGTATACCTTATCAAACACACCCCATGTTGATGGTGTTGAAATTATTCAGCCAAGTGATGATATCTCAGATCATTATTTAGTTCTTTGCAAAATTCTTATAGCCAAAATTATAAATTCTACTTCTTGTTACAAGTATGGAAGAACCATCACTTCTAACACAAAAGACTGCTTTTTAAGTTATCTTCCTGATGTATCCAAATTCCTTAGCATATCCAAAACAACTTGATGATGTAACAGAAACTATGGACTCTCTCTTTTCTAGCACTTTAAATAAAGTTGCTCCTTTACGCTTAAGGAAGGTTAAGGAAAACAGTTTGACACCATGGTATAATGAGCATACTCGCACCCTAAAGAGAGCAGCCCGAAAAATGGAGCGCAGCTGGAGGAAAACAAAACTAGAGGTATTTCGTATTGCTTGGCGGGAAAGTAACATATCCTACAGAAAAGCATTAAAAACTGCTAGATCCGATTACTTTTCTTCTCTTTAAGAAGAAAACAAACATCACCACAGGTTTTTATTCAATACAGTGGCTAAATTAACGAAAAATAAAGCCTCAACAAGTGTTGACATTTCCCAACACCACAGCAGTAATGACTTTATGAACTACTTTACTTCTAAAATCGATACTATTAGAGATAAAATTGCAACCATTCAGCCGCCAGCTACAGTATCACATCAGACAGTGCACTATAGACCCCCTGAGGAACAGTTCCACTCATTCTCTACCATAGGAGAGGAAGAATTGTATAAACTTGTTAAATCATCTAAACCAACAACAGGTATGTTATACCCTATACCATCTAAGCTCCTAAAAGAGGTGCTTCCAGAAGTCATAGATCCTCTTCTGACTATTATTAATTCCTCATTGTCATTAGGATATGTCCCCAAAACCTTCAAACTGGCTGTTATTAAGCCTCTCATCAAAAAACCACAACTTGACCCCAAAGAACTAGTTAATTATAGAACAATCTCGAATCTCCCTTTTCTGTCCAAGATACTAGAAAAGGTGGTATCCACACAATTATATTCCTTCTTAGAGAAAAATGGTATATATGAGGATTTCCAGTCAGGATTTAGACCGTATCATAGTACTGAGACTGCTCTCCTTAGAGTTACAAATGATCTGCTCTTATCATCTGATCGTGGGTGTATCTCTCTATTAGTTTTATTGGATCTTAGTGCTGCGTTTGACACAATTGACCACAAAATTCTTTTGCATAGACTTGAACACTTTGTTGGCATCAATGGAAGTGCATTAGCATGGTTTAAATCGTACTTATATGACCGCCATCAGTTCGTAGCAGTGAATGAAGATGTATCATATCGATCACAAGTGCAGTATGGAGTACCTCAACGCTCAGTACTAGGGCCGCTACTCTTCACGCTTTATATGTTACCCTTGGGAGATATCATCAGGAAACATGGTGTTAGCTTTCACTGTTATGCTGATGATACTCAGCTCTATATTTCTTCGCAGCCCGGTGAAATACACCAATTTGAAAAACGAATGGATTGCATAGTCGATATAAAAAACTGGATGACGAGTAATTTCTTACAGCTAAATTCTGAAAAAACAGAGGTGTTAATTATAGGACCTAAAAACTCTGCTTGTAATAACCTAGAACACTGTCTAAGACTTGATGGTTGCTCTGTCAATTCTTCGTCATCAGTTAGGAACCTAGGTGTGCTATTTGATCGCAATCTTTCCTTAGAAAGCCACGTTTCCAGCATTTGAAAAACTGCATTTTTCCATCTCAAAAATATATCTAAATTACAGCCTATGCTCTCAATGTCAAATGCAGAAATGTTAATCCATGCATTTATGACCTCAAGGTTAGATTATTTTAATGCTTTATTGGGTGGTTGTTCTGCACGCTTAGTAAACAAACTACAGCTAGTCCAAAATGCAGCAGCAAGAGTTCTTACTAGAACCAGGAAGTATGACCATATTAGCCCGGTCCTGTCAACACTGCACTGGTTCCCTATCAAGCATCGCATAGATTTTAAAATATTGCTTATTACTTATAAAGCCCTGAATGGTTTAGCACCTCAGTATTTGAATGAGCTCCTTTACATTATATTCCTCTACGTCCGCTACGTTCTCAAAACTCAGGCAAACTCTGGAATAACCTACCTAACATTGTTCGGGAGGCAGACACACTCTTGCAGTTTAAATCTAGATTAAAGACCCATCTCTTTAACCTGGCATACACATAACATACTAATTTGCTTTTATTATCCAAATCCGTTAAAGGATTTTTAGGCTGCATTAATTAGGTAAACCGGAACCGGAAACACTTCCCATAACACCCTATGTACTTGCTACATCATTAGAAGAATGGCATCTACGCTAATATTTGTCTGTTTCTCTCTTGTTCCGAGGTCAACGTGGCCACCAGATCCAGTCTGTGTCCAGATCAGAGGGTCACTGCAGTCACCCGGATCCAGTACGTATCCAGACCAGATGCTGGATCAGCACCTAAAAAGGACCTCTACATCCCTGAAAGACAGTGGAGACCAGGACAACTAGAGCCCCAGATACAGATCCCCTGTAAAGACCTTGTCTCAGAGGAGCACCAGGACAAGACCACAGGAAACAGATGATTCTTCTGCACAATCTGACTTTGCTGCAGCCTGGAATTGAACTACTGGTTTCGTCTGGTCAGAGGAGAACTGGCCCCCCAACTGAGCCTGGTTTCTCCCAAGGTTTTTTTCTCCATTCTGTCACCGATGGAGTTTCGGTTCCTTGCCGCTGTCGCCTCTGGCTTGCTTAGTTGGGGACACTTCATCTACAGCGATATCGTTGACTTGATTGCAAATAAATGCACAGACACTATTTAACTGAACAGAGATGACATAACTGAATCCAATGATGAACTGCCTTTTACTATCATTTTTGCATTATTGACACTGTTTTCCTAATGAATGTTGTTCAGTTGCTTTGACGCAATGTATTTTGTTTAGAGCGCTATATAAATAAAGGTGACATTGACATTGACATTGACCCAATTCAACTCTGACTCTATACTTTAACTCATTTCAATGTAAAACCCCAGACACCCTTGTTGGGGAAAGTAATGCTTTACAATATTGTATTACCCCCTAAAATGTAATTAATTGATCAGAAAGTTCAACACTCTTCAGAAATTAAAAGAAAATAAAACATACACACAAAAAAATGAAAATGGGATTAAACACATAAAGGATATTTGTGTTAAAGGGGTCATATGATGCGATTTCTTTTCTCTTTGGAGTGTTACAAGCTCTTGGTGCATGAAGAAGATCTGTAAAGTTGCAAAGACTAAAGTCTCAAATCCAAAGAGATATTCTTTACAACAGTTAAGAGTCAACCACACCCCCCATACTATGTGGGAAGATTTGCATAACACCGCCCAAATGTGAAAGGCAAAGAAAGAAGGTGTAACTTTTATTCTCTCTGTTGTCGCTGGCGCCATGCCGTGGAGATGCTGTTTCGTTGTGAAAGTGAAAATACTTTGTTTGACCTTCGTTTGACGCAACTAGAAATCAGTGGTTAAGTTGTATTTACAACACTGTTCCAGAACAGTTCAACCTAAAAATTTCAGCGCATTTCATGGAGGACTGTTTCCTGATCCTATTGCGATATTGCAATTCCAGTTTGAAGTGAACGTATATGTTCCATTCAAAGTGCATTGAACTGTGCGAGACATGAATTTAAATTGTATTGATTTACAGAGGTATACGATGTCACACTTGTCCATGTGTGGAGACATTGGGCAGTGCAAATCTGTGAATGAATGTTCTGAAGTGAAATAAACCTAAACAGATTTTCCCTGCTTAGGGAGTAGGGAGCATGTCAATGTGAACAGTTCATGCACGGAGCTCACTTCAAACAAGCTGAATCATGATAAAAATGATTTTTTTAATATTTTTAATTCAACATGCTCAATCTGCCAAAACATGTGATGGTGGGGTGAAGGAGAGTCAGGAAACAGATGCGAGTTAACAGTTTTAATGAAGTAAGATGAACAATAAGACACAAAGGAACAAATGAGGCTGAGAAGACGATAACCCGTGGTGGTGGTGAGGCGGTGAGGAATCCGGATGATGGCGGAGAGCAGGTGAGTAGTTCGGATGATGACGGTGAGTAGGCAGCAGGAGAGGATGGCACAGGAACTGCGGGGAATAGAGCCGAAGGTAAGTGTCCGTGGCTGAGTGGATGTGCGGAGAGTGGATGAGGTTCTGGGGAAAAACACAGACATCCAACGCAGACAACACTAAAGCCAACAAACGGGGTAACTGACATTAAACAACGATCTCACAAACACAAGACGTGAGACAAGCCAATATATAGTGGATGAGTAATGAGTGACAGCTGTTGCTGATGACAATTAACGGAGACGCCCACAAGCATTAGCTGATTACAGTGCAGACACGAAACACACAGATTTCACCACAAAGTGCAAACACGGCGAGATCACAGTTTACCAACCGTGACAGTACCCCCCCTCTAAGAACTCCTCTTGGAGTTCCCAGAAGGGCCTACCTGCTGATTGTAGTCATCAATAAGGGAGTGATCCAATATGTCCCTAGCAGGTAACGTAACCTTCCCAGTCCACCAGATACTGGAATCCTCGTCCCCTCCATCTCGAGTCCAGAATACGATTAACCAAATAGGTCGGTTTCCCCTTCTACGAGACGCGGCGGCGGGGGAACCGGAGTAGGCGGATTAATACGTGCATAAAACACAGGTTTAATTTTGGACACATGAAAGGCGGGGTGTATCGTCTTGTACGCAGGAGGTAGTTTAAGGCGGACTGTCACCCGACTAATGATCTTGGTGATAGTGAATGGGCCGATAAATTTGGGAGCTAATTTATTAGAAACGGAACGCAGAGGAATGTTACTAGTAGAAAGCCACACCTTTCGACCTTACGACGTAAACGGGAGGTTTGACCGGTGGCGATCGTCCTTGGCCTTAGTGCGCTCCCTCATCCGGAGCAGAGTCTCGCGGGCTCTGGTCCAGGTGCGGTGGCACCTCTGGACAAATGCGTGAGCAGAGGGGACCGCGACTTCAGATTCCAGACTGTGAAAGACTGGTGGCTGGTACCCTACACTACACTGAAACGGAGAGGGGCCCGTGGCTGACACTGGCAATGAATTGTGGGCGTACTCCACCATAGAGAGTTGTTGACTCCAGGAAGAAGGATTCTTGGAGACCAAACATCGCAACGTCCTCTCTAAATCTTGGTTGGCTCGCTCTTATTGTCAGTTGCTTTGGGGATGATAACCCGAAGACAAGCTAACTGATGCTCCTAACAATTTGCAAAACTCTTTCCAAAATTTGGATATAAACTGAGATCCCCTGTCCGAAACCACGTCTACCGGGAGGCCATGAAGCCGAAAGACGTGATCTAGGACAGTGACCGCTGTCTCCTTGGCTGTAGGTAATTTGGGCAAGGGAATGAAATGTGCCGCCTTCGAGAACCGGTCCACTATGGTCAAAACGACCATCATGCCATTAGAGGGCGGGAGGGCGGTAACAAAATCTAGAGCGATGTGGGACCAGGGTCTCGAAGGGACAGACAGCGGTTGAAGAAGCCCATCAGGAGGTCGGTTAGATGACTTACCACTGGCACAAACTGAGCAAGCCAAAACAAAATCGCGGACATCGCGAGCCATACGTGGCCACCAGAATCGTTGTCTAGCTAACCCATTAGTTCTGCTTATCCCTGGGTGACAAGCTACATTAGAACAATGGACAACCTCGGACCTTAACTCCTCCAGCACAAATAAACGGTTCGGTGGACAACCGGATGGGGGCGTTACCCCTTGTAAGGCCGCCTTGACCTTCGACTCGACCTCCCATACGAGTGCTGAGACCACTAATCTCTCAGGTAAAATACACTCGGGAGTCACCGGATGGGCGGAGGGATCAAAAAGACGTGATAAAGAGTCGGGTTTGACATTCTTGGAACCCGGGCGGTACGATAAGGTAAACTCAAAACGACCGAAAAAAAGTGCCCACCGAGCCTGCCTGGAATTGAGTCTTTTGGCAGTTCTAATGTACTCTCTGCACTCATAATGTAATTTTTATGATCGGTCCAAACAATAAAAGGAACCCCTGAACCTTCCAACCAGTGACGCCATTCCTCCAATGCCAATTTGATGGCCAACAACTCTCTTTTGCCAATGTCATAATTGCGTTCGGCAGGAGATAGTCGATGAGAGAAAAACGCGCAAGGATGTACCTTATCGTCCGAAGCAGCACGTTGGGACAACACTGCTCCTACCCCCACCTCTGACGCGTCGACCTCCACCATGAACTGCCGTGTGGGATCAGGGGCCACAAGGATGGGAGCCGAAACGAAGCGGTTCTTGAGGTTAGCGGACGCAGCTGACCACCTGAACGGAGTACTGGGAGAGGTAAAGGCTGTCAGAGGTGAGGCTAGTTGGCTGAAATTACGTATGAAACGTCGATAGAAATTGGCAAACCCCAGAAACCACTGTAGGGCCTTACGGGAGTCTGGAGATGGCCAATCTATCACAGCCTTAACCTTGTCAGGGTCCATACGTATTCCCTCGGACGAGACGATATACCCTAGGAAAGGAACAGGCTGTGCATGGAATACGCATTTCTCCGCCTTGACAAAAAGCCCATTCTCAAGTAACCTCTGGAGCACTCGCCTGATGTGTTGAACGTGTTGAATATGGATGCTCCCTGCAACCTCTCGAAAGCTGAAGACATGAGTGGTAACGGATAAGTATTCTTTATCATGATGTTGTTCAGCTCTCTGTAGTCAATGCAAGGTCGCAGAGAACCATCCTTCTTACCCACAAAAAAGAATCCCGCCCCCGCTGGAGAAGAGGAAGGACGGATGAACCCAGAGGCTAAGGAATCAGAAATGTATTTCTCCATGGCCTCCCTCTCAGGAATAGACAGAGAGTATAACTTGGCCTTAGGCGGAGATTTACCTGACACTAAGTCTACAGCACAGTCGTAGGGACGATGCGGAGGGAGAGAAGCAGCACGGGACTTACTGAACACTTCCTTCAGGTACAGATACTCAACGGGCATGTTTGGCAAAACCATGTTCTCCTTCTGAAAGACAGAAATAGGGACAACAGGACAAGCAGAAACCAGACAAGAATCATGACTTCTTTCACTCCACAATGTGACAGTGTTAGAACCCCATTCCACTCGTGGATTATGCTTGGTTAACCAGGGGTGACCTAAAACAATGGGAGCAACAGGGGAGCCCATGAGAAAAAAAGGATATGGTTTCGTGATGGTTTCCAGACGTGAGCAGTGTGATGGGTTCTGTATGGTGTGTGACGTGAGGCAGTTCCTGGCCGTTGAGTGCGGTGACATGGACGGGGAGAGACACAGGAAGGACAGGAATGTTCAAGTGATGTGCCAGTGAAGAATCAATGAAGTTACCTTCGGCTCCGGAGTCCAGAAGGGCGTGACATTCGTGATATTGATTCCTCCACCGCAGTTTCACCGGAAGGAGGGTCGATGATGTAGATGAGGACTTCTCAGCGGAGATCCCACCCGATAGTAGCCTCAAATTTACTATCGGGCTGGCTCTTTTTACCGGGCATGAGTAGGTGTTATGAGCAGAGCCTCCACAGTACAGACACAGTCCTTGGGACCTCCGCCGTTCCCTCTCCCTCCGGGACAGCCGAGCTCTACCCACCTGCATGGGCTCGTGAACCGACCGTGTTCTCTCGACTCAAGCGCCCCCTAGCAGGAGAGATGGTGGGGCGAGAAGGACTGGATTGGCGACCCAGGCGATTAATCCATGTGTTGACCCGTAGAGCCAACTCTATGAGTCCGTTGAGAGTGGGGGGCAGCGCGAGGAGGTAGATCTCTTTCTGAACACAGTCGGCTAACCCATGCAGGAATCGATCCCACTGTGCCGCCTCGTTCCACTGGCATGCGGCCGCCAGGGTGTGGAACTCGATGGAATACTCGGTCACTGAGGAAGAGCCTTGACGGAGTTCCGAGAGTTGATGAGCGGCTTCCCTGCCGGTCGCGGCACGGTCGAATACTCTCCTCATTTTTTCAGAGAGGGCGTGGAACGAGGCACAACACAGATGTTGGTTCTCCCACACCGCCGCCCCCCATAAGGCAGCCTTGCCGGACAACAACGTAAGTGTGAATGCCCCCTTAGAATCCTCTGTGGCGAAGGTGCAGGGCTGTAGAGCGAAATGCTGTGGTGCATGAAGTACGTGAGGGTATTGGTGCTCGCTGCTTCCATGATGGTGAGATCGTTCTGTGACGGTGGGGTGAAGGAGAGTCAGGAAACAGATGCGAGTTAACAGTTTTAATGAAGTAAGATGAACAATAAGACACAAAGGAACAAATGAGGATGAGAAGACGATACTCCGTGGTGGTGGTAAGGCAGTAAGGAATCCGGATGATGGCGGAGAGCAGGTGAGTAGTCCGGATGTTGACGGTGAGTAGGCAGCAGGAGAGGATGGCACAGGAACTGCGGGGAATAGAGCCGAAGGTAAGTGTCCGTGGCTGAGTGGATGTGCGGAGAGTGGATGAGGATCTGGGGAAAAACACAGACATTCATTAGGAAAACAGTGTGTCAATAATGCAAAATTATAGTTAAAGGCAGTTCATCATTGAATTCAGTGATGTCATCTCTGTTCAGTTAAATAGTGTCTGTGCATTTATTTGCAATCAAGTCAACGATATCGCTGTAGATGAAGTGTCCCCAACTAAGCAAGTCAGAGGCGACAGCGGCAAGGAACCGAAACTCCATCGGTGACAGAATGGAGAAAAAAACCTTGGGAGAAACCAGGCTCAGTTGGGGGGCCAGTTCTCCTCTGACCAGACGAAACCAGTAGTTCAATTCCAGGCTGCAGCAAAGTCAGATTGTGCAGAAGAATCATCTGTTTCCTGTGGTTTTGTCCTGGTGCTCCTCTGAGACAAGGTCTTTACAGGGGATCTGTATCTGGGGCTCTAGTTGTCCTGGTCTCCGCTGTCTTTCAGGGATGTAGAGGTCCTTTCTAGGTGCTGATCCACCATCTGGTCTGGATACGTACTGGATCCGGGTGACTGCAGTGACCCTCTGATCTGGACACAGACTGGATCTGGTGGCCACGTTGACCTCGGAACAAGAGAGAAACAGACAAATATTAGCGTAGATGCCATTCTTCTAATGATGTAGCAAGTACATAGGGTGTTATGGGAAGTTTTTCCGGTTCCGGTTTACCTAATTAATGCAGCCTAAAAATCCTTTAACGGATTTGGATAATAAAAGCATATTAGTATGTTATGTGTATGCCAGGTTAAAGAGATGAGATAAGATGAGATGAGATGAGAGATAATTTAGATATATTTTTGAGATGGAAAAATGCAGTTTTACATCTTGTGAACGAGTGTCCATTATTTCTGTTCAAAACACCCAGATATAGACAGTAGAGAGTTTACATGCAGCTAAATATATTATCAGTTATTTTCAGTCCTCTACTTTAAAGGAGTTGCATTTATAAGACTTATTTAATTCATAAGAACTGTGGTCACTACCACCAGAAACTCCAACCATGACACATCAGTGTAATTCAGCTTTCAGAAAGACTGTGAATCACCCCTGATCCCTCGAAAGGTGTGTATCAGTGAAATCAGCCCCTCACTGTCCCTCCAGCCATCTCTATCTCACACTGCACAAATCAACCAGAGATGGGCTCATGCAGGAACACTGCAGCTCCCAGCACTGCTGACATCAAACGCCCGAGTATGTAAACCATCAAGGATCACTACTAATTACACCCTTGATACAGCTAACATCCAGGGCCACCCGAAGCCCCAGCGAGATAGCATCACAGCGTCATATAAACATGGATAAATCACAGAGGTCCATTCCAGCATGAAGCAGGAAATGCCTTCTTCTTAAAACTCATACTATTGCAAAGTTATTTTAGAGTGTTTTAAAAAAATATCTGAACAAGTTTCTATCATTGTGGTAAACAGTGGGTAAAGTACAATGGTCAGACTTTGTCAAAATATGATAAGATGCTTGTACGTACACAGGATAAACCGCAACATTTCAGATTCTACAAGATAACTAAACAAATAGCATATTAACAAAAAGAAAAATCTAAATCACCACACTTTATCTACAGAAAAATAGTCATGTAAGGTAAACTTTTAAAGGGCTGCTTACTGCTTACTGTTGATCTTGTATATGTATTTTAATGCCATACAAACTTTGATTTTCAGTGATGTATTCTACATTGTTGTTGCAAATTCTGCTGATTTGTCAAGTTTTCAAGCTTGCTCATATAGATGACGTTTTTTCAAAATATAAAAAAATGACTAAAACATTTATTGCATGTAAGCTGTAGCCTATATAATTTCTAGCTTCTTGAATTTTTTGTAAATAGTAATTTGAACAAAAAAATGGTTAATAATAAAAACATTTGACTGACTTGAATTCTTGAAATAATGTGAAAAACCCTTCACTTCACAGGACCAGTGAATTCTGAAATATATTCAATAATGTATAATAATAATGAGTTTTTTATCTTTTGCTTTATTTGTTGTGAACTTCTTAAACACTTAGATTCTGGATTGTTTGTCGTTGTAATAACTGGTAAATGTATTGAAGACTTGATTTCATCATCCCATAAGAAATGAGAAGAGCTACATCTCCCCCCACTGTGTCAGAGGGCAATGAGTAGCTCTTTTAAACATATTTACTGAGTGTTTTTATCAATTTGTTTCAATCGAACACAATGGAAGAGTTGATGTACTGGTGTAATAATATTTTTAAGTAATTTTATATACATAAAAATACATATTAAATACAAGTAAAGAGTCTGCTTTCATATTTCAAATAACTTTGGTGAAAATAAAATGTCACAATATGGGGGAAATAATGCTCCAAAGTGTAAAATTGTCATTCAGTGTAATGGTCCTTTGATTTTACCATTACATCTTTAAATAAACATATAAATTACCAAGTTAAAAAAACATTTGTTGCCTTGGCATTTTTAAATAAGTGTTGGCTGTGTTATATTAAAAACTCCTATTATTATTATTATTATTTAAGTTTTTAAATAACCAGGGGACTTTTTTTCCCGAAAAAAGAAAAGCCAAGAAGCCATTCTGAAATCATATAAAAACTGATATTCATTCAACAGTCTGATTATTGCTCATTAATATATGATAATTCCCCCTTTTCATGGTGTGGTAATGTAAGTTATGTCATTCAGTGAAGTGCCAAAAAAACACTTTTATTGTGTGATTTTTGGGAAAATAAGCAGGTTTAGTGAATAATTGTTTTCATGAATAATTGCTTTCCTGCTCAAGCTCACTGTTTTAAATGGATGGCCAGTTAGCAGTCTTTTCAAGCAAGGAAAAGAGAAAGTTATTGAGCTATTGAGTATGTCAAGTTTAATGGAGATCATTTGAGGGGATTCTCCTCCCAAATACTCGTCCTGATAATGTCATGTATGCTGGCAAACAGAAAGTGTTAATAAATAGGACTGCAAGCAGTAATTTTTGGGTCAGAGCAAGTCAGAAACAAAGTCCCAAGCTAAGCAAGCATTGCACGGGAGCATCAGTATCAAATGCTTATTATATTTTAAAATGTGCTTCTGCAGTCATTTACTCAGGAATATTATTAAAACTAATTTAACGACAGACTTATACTAAAAACATTTCAGTTATGGGAACAATGGCAATTATTGTCTCTTTTCAGCAAATTGTCATTCTGAGTAACAAACCATGGTCATACAGCATAATAGATATATTTCTATAAGAATGAAACAATATACTTATTCTGTCTTTCACATATTAAAATACAAAAATGAATATGTGACCATACTAAATTTTATTCGATTTGAAATGACTTTCACTTCCCTACAAAAACCTCTTGCTGACAAACAGGTAAAACCTAGTGGATTAAAGGACATTGGCATACTATAAAGATATATTAATTTGTATTTGAGGGATGCACTGTGATGCTTAAATATAGTTCTTTAATATGTAATCAGACGACCCATGTTTAAAATTTGCCTAACAAGATTTTTGGTATATAAATATTGTTACACTGAAAGGCATTAGTGGGAGTCTTCTGTAAATCATGGTAAAAATAAAATAAAACGCATGATAGCTGTTATGGGTTTTTTTTCTTCTTCAGAATAATATAAAGTTAAACAGGACACATTCGTATGTATGGAGAAAAACTAATTTAAAGCTATATTACACTGTTTTTTATGCTTGAAACACCCTTTTCGTCTTTGACCCATGTATGTGTGTGTGTCGCCTGTACAATTATAATTTTCGGAAATTGCACCTTTATGGCACACAGAAAGAAATATGAGCCCATGTGCAGCATAATATTGGTTTCGGTGGCGGTTTTATAACAAGTGCACCACCTAGTGCACGTTGTTTGTCATAATTTACACAAATCAATACACTTCAAAGTCTGAGTCTGTTAATCGATGTTGTAAAATAAAAATAGAGAGAGATGTGTGGGACATGGCCGCGCACTATTTATTAATTTTAACCTCTTTCCTGCTTTTTTCTCATCTTGATCTCTCAGAATTTCAGGGTCAGATTAGACACATTATTTTTCAGCATGAAGTGTTCCCTGCGCAGGTCTGGTACTATCACACGGCACGCGCGTGCACGGTGTATGAAGCGGCTCTCGCGCAGCTGAACGAGTCTTTCACACAGAGCAGTGAGGAGGAGGCACTCAGTTTGGGCTGGAAGAATGTAAGGGTGTGTACATGAGTCATTCACCTTTCTGGACAGGGTTCAGGTGTTCACTCAGGCTTTCTAACAGAAATCAAGCTGTATTCTCAGCAAAGCTTCATCTGGATTCGCTATAGACACACCACTGATGTGCTGCACTGATCCTCGCGAGAGCCTTTACCTCCAGCGGTAAGTGTGTGTGTGTGTGTGTGTGTGTGTGTGACGGCTATTTGTCCTGCTTCCTGTTCCTTGTTTACATTTGTATATTGACTGTACTGATCAGATTCTTTCAAATATGTAACAGTAAATGTGTTATTCTTTACTTTAATAACTACTGTGGTAAGTGTTTTTTTTGTTTTGTTTTTAGTCAAGTAATTATAAATAGAGTAGTAATCAATGACACATGAATTGTCACCAAAATAAATAATAATAAAAAAAAAAAAACATCATTATGACTTATAATTTCGTCTGTGGAGCATAGATATTAAGATATTTTGAGAAATGTCTCAGTGTTGTTGTTGTTGGTCCATACTATGTAAGTCAATGGTAACCAAACCTTGAATATCTTCTTTTGTGTTCCTTCTTTTGTATCAGAAACAGTTCTGTTTTCACCAAGTCCAAACCCGCAGAGACCACCGAGAGGGACATCCCGTTGAGCTGAAGGTGTTGGAGCTCAGCTCCCGAGGCGTGAAGATGCTGCAGCAGATATTGTCTGACATGTTCATCGAGCCCGAGCTGCTGGCCGAGCTGAATGAGGAACAGAAACAGATCCTGTTCTTTAAGATGAGAGAAGAACAGATCCGCAGATGGAGAGAAAGAGAGGCGCAGCTGGAGAAGGAGGAAGCTGCACGTGTCAAAGTCAAAAAAGGTTTTTAATCTTCACTGTCATTAAGATGTGAATGTACTGGGCAGAGGGTCTGTCATATATATCACCAGAAATATATGGATTTCACTAAACTTGAACTTCATTAAACAAGCATTTTATAAAGATACTGTAGTGAATCTGTCCTGAAGAAACGATTGATACTATAGTAAACATGAAATCCGAATAGATGTTATGTACTTTTCTTTCTTTTTTTTTTTTTACTTTTTTAATGTTTTGTTTATTTAGTTATTCCAAAGAACAGAAATGTCAAAATATAGTAGCTTGTCCCTCCTCTGAAACCTCCTCCTTTGATTTATAATAGCTTGTACCTATTCTATAATGTTAAATTCAGTGTCTTATTCACTCTTTTTTTTATTCAGTCAATTCCCAATAAGTATAATCAAGTCCTATCCTTCATTTATTTCTTCAAATATATATTAGTTTCCCAAAAATATGTACTATTATGGAAGTAAACTGGGTTGCGACCAACAATTCATGTTGACTTTAAAGCGATCTCATTTGTGATTTTGGGTAAAATTCTTCTTGAAGCCTCAGAGAGACGAAGTCAGAGACAGCTTTGTGCTATTTATCACAATCCTTGTCATCATTGTGAATGTTGTGCAGTTTCAGGAAAGACTGTGTCCTGGATGAAGGGTCTGGATGAGGATGTGTGGGTTTGGGTGATGGGAGAACATCCTGAGGACAAACCCTACGATCAAATCTGTGACGAGATCATGGCTGAGAGAGCAGCGCTGCAGGCTCAGAGAGAGGCCGAGAAGCTCCGGTAAAACACCAGTCACACTCACAGTTACCTTTAATGTCATGCAATCACAAATATATATTATTTAAGCTATAGAGTAGCTATACATAATTATATTATTTATTGCACTGCCTTTAATCCAGATTTAAATGAAAAATGCAGTGCATTTTAGTATTTATTTTTTATGTAATACTGAAAAAAAGATCATTAGACTCTAAGAAGAAACATCATTGTAAATCAGTATTATATATTATCAATTTTGACTAATCTTATCATTTTTTATTAGTCCCACACACCAATCAAGTTTGCATCATTACAGAAATTTTTATTGAAATGTTGCTCTTTAAAATCTAATGCACCCATGATTGATTCAGGTGTGCAAGGCACTAAATATTTTATTATTATTTTAATATTACCATTTTTAGGTTCGGTTTATATCATTTTTTTTCTTTCCAGTTGGTAATTTTTATTGCTTCGACTCGAAACGTATTTCAGTCGGTTAAGGCAACATTTCTATTATATTCTCTTACATTTCTGTTCTATTGTAATTGTTCTTTAACACTGAAAATGTATTGCATGTCATAAACTTCACAGTAATCCACTCAGTCAACACTAGCTCAGTATTTCACCAGTTTAATGGAATGATGTGATCAGGGTTTGTGTGCTAATACTGTGTCCCTGTTGAAGCCACTTCCTCCTCATGCACTTGTTCTTTTCAATGGGAATACTGGACAGAAGTTAAAATGAATATTTGTTTCTGGTTTTACAGGCATTTCTGGTGTAAAATTATAACAATCAGTGCCTGCTTGGTTGTATATCAGTGCAAACAAACCAAATGGCAGGTACTTCCATGATGCAATGTGTTCAGATAACTGCACCGAACTAAAGGGCAAACATCCATGTGCACAGTAAAACTGAAGAGACTTCTGTGTAGCGACTATGTGCAACATTAAACTACCACGATATGAAATACCAGCTTAAATCCAACACAGATTAAAAGCTACCTGAATTCTATGCCATGAAAATACATCATGGAAAACAAAAAGGCTTGTCTGGCTTCTTCTCACATACCTTTTTTAAAGAGTATGCACAAGACAATAAGCACAAGGAATGTCTTTTTTGCTGTGTATGAACGTGCACTAATGTCTTCAAGGAATTTACCTCCCATTGTTATGAATGTTCTCATTGACATTCATGGTTTCCCCTCATAGCATCTATTTCCTGTTCAGTTCTGTGAATCATTAATGATCGTCAAAAACTCTTATGACCTATGCAAGTGTTCTCTTCACTTCTGAATGTACAGGGCTATGAAAGAGGCTGAGCTGGAGAAGCGTTTTTCTGGCCTGGAGCAGGTTGTGTTGTCAGAGCAGGAGGTCCAGCAGAGGAGAGCGGAGGAGGAACTCAAGGTACTGCTGTCACACAAACTCTCCCCACTTTCACTTTAAACAAATGAAGAAGCAAATCTTTTGGGTCTGTCCTGACCTGGAGGCTTGTTTTTTGTCAGACACTGGAGTTGGAGGAGAGGCGTAAGGCTGAGGAGGAGCTGAGGAGGCTGGAGCAGGAGAGGAAACAGCAGATTTACATCAGTCTGAAGGAAGTAAAGGACAGTAAACACACTCGAGAGGAGGAGGACGACAAGGAGTGGCAGAACACATGTAAAGAAAACCATACAATCTACACTACAAACCATTCCCTCAATAACTTACAAGAACCTAAGAACTATTTATGGTATGCATCCACAGTGTTTATGGGAAATAGAGTGAATCTCACAGAAACATGTTCTTAAGGCAGAAAGCTGCTGTAAATATCACCACCCCACTCCCAAAAAAGAAAAATCTTTTGAAAAGAATCTTTTGAGATTATTTTGAGAATAATTGCCGATGCTTTTTAACATGTTTTATTGTATCACAGTATAAAAAAAAATTGCATACAATGTTTAACTGAAATTATGCATACAGTAAATCTTAAATATGAATATACTATTGGGTAACACTTTATTTTAGGGACTGGTTCTCACTCTTAACTAGCATGTATATTACTAGTTTATTGGCTGTTTATTATAAAGCACATGCCTTATTCTGCATGACTGCATGGTCTCTTAATCATACCCCATACCTTAACTTCACAATCACAACTACCTTACTAACTATTAAGAAGACAATTAGGAGATTATTGAGGCAAAATACATAGCTAATAGTTAGTTAGTAGTGAGAATTGAATGTTAAAAATTATATATTTAGTGACGAATCTACACAGAAAAACCTTAAGAATAAAGTTTGACCTACTGTATTACTGTTTTTCTCCATTACACTAATAATACTGAAAATCATCACTGATAATATTGAGAATTACACACAGAAACTGCCACATGACCGTTCTTGTATGAGAAAGGATATTAGTTCTCTGTGGTTCTGTTTGTGCTGTTATTTTCTCAGTCATGCATAAATAACAGGATATAACCCGTGTGATTTTGCATATGTGGTTCCAGTGCAGAAGTCAAAAGCTGCAGACATGCGCAGACGATCTCTGGCCAAGCAGACTATTGAGGACCACCGCAGACGCTCAGTTAAAGCTCTAGAAAGAGGACGTGTAGAGGTCATGACAAAGGCCTTTGGCAGCACCAATTTAACCACTCCACCCAAACCCAAACCCAGAAACAGCAGCAGTGCTATCAGCCGGTGAGTCATGTGATAGTTCTTCACGTCAGTGACAGTAACTGGATATTAAAGAAGTGATGAAACCGAAGGGGCTGGTGGCTTGAAAGATCATGATCAATCATAATGGCCACATTTACAGTACATGCATTTCCAAAAAAAAAAATATGAGTAAGCCTTTATTCTGAAGACGTTTACATGTCAACATTCATGTATTGATGTAATCAGCATATTCTGTGAACAGCTGCTTTTCTAATGTGGAAATACTGGAAAGGCTTGCTCTTGCTCTTTGAGTTCTTTTCTTCTAAATATGGCCAGTAATTGAAGCTTACTCGTGCTCATTCATGTTCTTGCTAACAGCTCACAGAAGGTGCCATCAAAGGCCAAATGTAGGTCATGGGACTCTTATGGTGCTCTCAGCCATCTGTGTATTAATATACATTCATTTCCTTTAATGTTTGTATGGAAACGTCCTCTTCACTCCAAAAAATCATTTTCATTTCATTTGGACATGGTGTGCATGTCGTGAATAAGGTGTCTAAATGACACATAATTTAGATTGTTAGTTGGCTTATTCAAACAAAACAACCATTGAATTTTGGTTTATGTGCATGTAACAATCTCTTAAACCAATGATTGGTGGGAATGAGCGGAGACCCGTCAATATGGCATTATCCAGGTCAAGATGTGATGTAGCAGCCATTTATATTTAGTATAGACACCATCATTCAAAAGTGTGAGGACCCTAAGATTTTCTTTGAATATTTTTAAGTTACCACATCTGCATTTATTTGATCAAAAAATTTGAAAAACATTTAAAAGCAGGTTTTTTTGATGAATAGAAAATTCAGTAGAACAACATTTATTTGAAATAGAAATCTTTTGTAAGATTATAAATGTCTTTACGGTCAACTTTGATTAATCTAATGTGTCCTTTATAAAAAAAAGCATTAATTTCTTTCAATCAATCAGTCAATAAAATAACACATATTACCAGTAGTGTATTCATTTGAAACTGTGGTAAATTGTTCTAAGTTTGGATTTTAGTGGAACAGAAATTGAGCTTAATGTACTGTGGAAACGAATAATTATTCAGGTTTGCTCTGAATGCTGATTAACCTGCTTTTTCACACAAAAAAATGCATGCAACTCAAATGTTAATCTTAAAATGAGAATACTGGTAACAGTATTGTGATGGAAAATATTGTACTTTGACCTATCTTTTTTAAGCTCCTCTGTTTGATGTAAATATAATAACCTGTATAATATCATATATTTATCAGTAATTAATAGTCAGTAATCAGAAAATTATGTAGAGACACTGGGAAAACTGGAATGTCCCATGTCTGTCTTAATAGTGATTTATTGATCACAGCTGTGTCACATCTTTTCATTCAGGCGTCTTATTCATCTCAGGAATGTCATTTGTGCTGTTTGTGCAGTATCGTATTTTGACAAGGAATTCCCCTCAAACCATTATCTGTTTGTGCAAAGATTTACATTCTCCTGTTATATACACGTAAAGATGTTTCTGTTCTGGGGTGGTGATGTACTGTATGGTGGTTGATGATCCAGGATATGAGAGTAATTAAACGTCTCGTGTTCTGATTGGCAGGAAGGGTGGCATGCGGCGTTCAGTGTCAACTTCTTGCCGAGACCATATTATTCGCTGGTTTAAGGAGGAACAGTTGCCGCTCAGAGCAGGATTCCAGCGCGACCAGAGCCGGATCGCATACTGGTTTCACGGTGAGAAGAAAACCCAGACTATATTCATTCCTTTAACTTAATCTAGACCTCAAATTCCAGAGGTTACACACTGCTGCCATCTGCATTCATACAGCATTAGGATTAGAATGCTGTTGGATTTCCTATCATTCACATAATCTCATGTTCCCTGCAGGTATAATATCTCGTGAACAGGCAGAGGCTCTATTGAACGAGGGAGAGCCTGGAGACTTCCTGGTACGTGTTAGCGAGAGGATCTTTGGATATGTGCTTTCCTACCGATCCAGTGAGGGAATCAAGCACCTGCTTATCGATGCTTCAGAGAGCTGCTACATGCTGCTGGGAGACCAGATCAGATTCAGCTCGCTCACTGAACTGGTGGAATATCATGAGGTAATGTACTATACATCACTCACTGCTCTGGAAAGGTTACATTTGCATTGTTTTTTTGTTTTGTTTTTCACAACCCCAAGTCTTCTCCTCCCGTCCCATTTTTACTAGAGATCCTTTCCTTCCCGTGGAACTCATCACTGTTATAGGTTTCCAAGTTGAGGGGGCCAGGGCTTGAAATTAGTATGTGTCGGTTGTGTGAGAAGGATGTGTTTCATACAAGATCTGGCAACTGAGAACCTTGGAATTTGTTGGGGTGATTATTCATATAATGAGGTTTGGACCATACAAATTAAGAAAGTATTACAGGAGGCGTATGAAGAAAACATATAAAATACGCACAGTGGGATCTTTTATAGAAAGATTAAAAATATGAGAGAAATACGAGAAAATATTTAAACGGGGTGATAGAATGATAAAATACGGGAGATTCCTGTTTGGCCTGTCAGGAACATTGGGCCAGCAGAATCCAGAACCACTTCTGGATTTTATTTCTTCAGGTGTGCACATCTAAAAATTTAAAAATTATTGTTCACATGTGTGACCAGATTTACATACAAAAAATACACATAAATAAATGCGCACGTGTCCTTATGAGTTTACTTTCATGAACTGATTATTCCCTATCGAATGGTCTCTCCCCATTGTGTTTAATACGTTTATAAGGGAAGTCATGTTTACTCTGATGCAGAAGTCTGAAACTGTCGCTAAAACTGCACTCATTTGGACTGAATGCTCTCACTGTGAGATCATGAGTCTCACCCTGCTTTGAAAGCTTCTGACACAGGCAGAGATCCGACACCCTCCCTTCATCTCAACCAACACAACACAGCATGGACAGCAAGCTGATCTGCATTCTCACCAAGGCTGTGGAGGATCTCGCCTTAGCTTCGTCGGCTCTGGAAGAGCCTGCCTGTGGCCTTTCAGATGATTGGTTCCTGAAAGTATGCCGTCAACGTTCCTCTCTCCAGCGGCCCGCCCCATTCTTTCTCCGTGAAAGTTCACAGCAAACTCACCAATACGTGGCACCCCCCTTCCCTATTCAATGAGTTAACTCCTCCACTTCTGCTGATCTCACCACTGTTAACAGCACTGAAGAAAAATGATATGGAAACCCTATAAAAACCCATGCAGCACATCCATCTAAGCCCTGTTTCAGGCCAAGCTTATGCCCAAGTCCTGATGCCTTCCAAGAGCTACACACAGCATGACTTCACATGTTCTCCAAAGCTATCCGCTTACTCTGTATGCAACGCCAGGGAACCTCTCAAAAGGGAATGTCTCCAGTTACTGACCTAACCTCGGTTCCCTGAGAAGGGAATCACTTTAGGGAACACCTTTCTCCTCAAATACTGAAGGCTTATTTGCTTAACACCACTGCATCACAATGGCCAATGGCTCTCGAGCACACGAAAATAAAGCGTCCTATGTAAGTGGTGTTGAGCGGTTCATCAGAATCTTTTGACTGACTAAAAGAGCTTATGAAAGACCTGAGTGTATGTAACACGGCAATGACACAATGTCTCGTTCCCTTCTCAGAGAAATGAGGTTACGTCAGTAACTGGAGAGATTTCCTTTTGAGAGGTTTTCTGGCGTTGCGTACAGAGTAAGCATAGCAGCAAATCTGTCTGTGTCTGCCGCTGTATGCCTTGCATAAATAAGACAAAAAAAACAAGCATGGCTTGCAGCACAAGTTAAAATACTGTGTGTGAAAAATGGAGTTAATTGATGTTAACTAAAGTTCGGGAGCAGGGCCACGCCTCAAACAATCACCTGACTTCCAAAACCTCCATATATACCGGGCCACCTCATACCGCTCTGCTAGTCTCATTCTCTCGAAGGACAGGTGTACTTGGCTGGTCTGATCGGCGCGCTGTTTGATTCCATGTCACTGACGACACTCGATGATCACCTCTCATCATTCTGATCACAAGTCTCTTTCAGAAGCGGTCGCGTTCGATCGCCCACATTCTGGGCCTCGAGCGCCCACTCAAAGGCTCATCTCAGGCGGATTCTGAGCCCAACCTCCTTGCTCTCCGTCAATGAGATCCGCGGGCTGAGTTCGCTATCATCATTTGCGTGGTGAACGCAGAAACTGAATTCTCGCTCTCTCACGCTTCCTCTGCGCTCTCATTGCACGTCTTCTAGAATCCAGAGCAGAGGATAACTGAACCACGGGTTGCCTTCAACACGCACTTAAATCCAAGGTACCCAATTCAATAGTGCAGATAACACAGTTATTTCAACTATATTTTGTTTCAATAAATCTTCTGTCATGACAAACTTTGAGCCCTCAGCACTTCCGGCAACTTCACTCTCCGTCACACGTGACGTCATAGGAATTCTCCTCCACAGCATCAAACCACAGCACCCCCTAGCGGCAGGCAAGATGTAATTCCACCATTCGACCTGATCTCTCTTCTCTATGCTCACAATTTGTTCGCAAAACTCCACTCACAAACATCCTTTCATTCCAACATCCATTCCTATACCCTTCCTTTCAGCTGATTACAGCAATACGGCTCACAGCCCAAAGACACGCAGGCTGGTCAAATTGAACAGTCTAAATTGTTCCCCCAGTGTAAACAGTGTAAATTGTTAAAGACCTGTGCACGGATTGATTTTATGTATTAACTGATTTTTGTCATGACATATAGCCTCATATGCTGGTATGGCTTATAAGTAAATAGACACAATTAGCAACACGGCTCCATGTTTTCTAATAATTCTCTACAGCTACTTCTAAATTCCAGATGCCCATTCACTGTCCCTCATGCCATTCAAAACTAAAGGAGTGACACGTCTTGTGTATTCTTTAGTCTTCGCTCATGCAGACCAGCCGGTCTCCCTTCAACCTCCAATTCTATTTAAATCTTCTTTTCATTCTCTACCTCCCAACCTTCCTCCCTCACCGCATCTTGTAACACACCCCACTCACATACATTACCGACATTCTTTTTTTTTTCAACCTAACTTCAGCTGTTTACAGGAATATGGCTCTGTGTTTCTAATTATCTCTAACAAATCCGACTTCGGCAGTAATATGGTGGCTGCTGGGTCGATTCTGAACAGCATCCAGAATTCAGTTCCTAAAATCCACAGTCAAGAGCAGTCACCACAGCATTATGAAATGTATCCCATAGTCATAACAGCCATCCTTGGGGGTTTGAATAGTCCGAATCTGCTCATCCACTCAGACTATGCAGTAAAAAATTGAAACCATAAACAAGGGATGACTATGTTTGGCAGTTATGCAATTCATGCATAGGCCACTAATCTATTCAAACAACAATTCCTCCTCCAAGCAATCCTATACCACGACTCCATAATCTCGTAAACCGGCTCTTCGTCTCATTTCCCATTTCAGAATTAGACTTGGGTCTGTAATAAATGCATCTCTCGCCGGTCACACCACAGACCAAACACCAAATAGGCATTCCAAGAAGCCATTCTTAATTGCCTTGCTCCAAGCATGATCTCCAGGATACCACTCCGCCTGGAACTGTCTCAAAGCTTCCTTTCCCATTTACCGACCCACCATCCATCTACAACTTAACAACTTACAGTCATTCCTTCTTCAGATCCCCACGTGCATTTAAACCTACTTGGTGGATCATCTATTCCTTTCGAATAACCACTGTCTGCGATTGCCCAGCTTCTCTTATTCTCACACATTCTTACTTCTAAAGGCTTTCGAAAACAAGAACCTGCGTTAACCATTTAACGCCTGAACTAATCAGCCTCTGTGTCCTCTCTGTATGATCGGGCATTTCGAGCTCACACTTGACTCAGCTCTTCCCATCTTTGGGGGTCCTCATTGTCTGGCCTAAATATACGCTAGAGACGGTACCCCCACCCTGAGTCTCTCTGAGCCCTCAATTCAAGACGCCCTGATCAACCTGACCTTCATCCCATTCCCTCAACCCCTTCATCCCATTCCCCCGACCCCTTCATCCTCTTTCTACTCTTCCCCAGTTCCTTAGTTTGTTTGTGGCGTGGTCATAGCTAGTGAAATGGAGTTAATTGATGTTAACTAAAGTTCGGGAGCAGGGCCACGCCTCAAACAATCACCTGACTTCCAAAACCTCCATATATACCGGGCCACCTCATACTGCTCTGCTAGTCTCGTTCTCTCGAACCCACCCTTCCCTCCCTTTCTCATCCATTCAGCCATCCTTATCCCACATTATATTTCTATCAGGTTGTATCAGGGGGTCCTCATTGTCTGGCCTAAATATACGCTAGAGACGGTACCCCCACACTGAGTCTCTCTGAGCCCTCAATTCAGGACGCCCTGATCAACCTGACCTTCATCCCATTCCCTCGACCCCTTCATCCTCTTTCTACTCTTCCCCAGTTCCTTAGTTTGTTTGTGGCGTGGTCATAGCTAGTGAACATATGCTCATCATTTTGTGGACACAATCTTGTGAATGTCGCCCTGGTCAGCAGCTGTATAAATGTGCCCTCGTGTTTTCAATGCAGCTAACCTCCAGCTGCTTGATGTCTTCTACCCACTCACTGAACAATGACAATTGAGTTACTGCAAAAAGATGGTCATTGCAACACTGTAAAGTGAAGAAACCATGGTTCCACGTGTTTTAAAAACCATTTTCATAGGTTTAACGTTATATTATCCACTTGGAAACACCAGAGAACGGAAATGTAAAGCATCTCTGACTTTACTTAAAGTAACACGCCACTATTTTTGAAAATAGTGTTAAACAGTTTAGTTTACCATTTTCAAATCCATTCAGCCTAATTTTGGGTCTACAAACTCATTTCGGCATAATAATCGAGGAACTTAGCTGCCATACCATGAATATGGTACCATTGCATACCTGTCAACCCTCCCGTTTTTCCTGGGATTCTCCCGTATTTTATCATTCTATCACCCCGTTTAAATATTTTCCCGCATTTTTCCCGTATTTTTAATCTTTCTTTAAAAAAAATGCGTATTTTATGTTTCCTCCTCTCCACCTCTCACTTGGAGCAAACTCTGGTTGGAGGGGCGTGGTTAAATCTTGATTTAATGAGGACTTTAACACATCTGTAATATTGCTGTTGAAAAATAGTTGACTTTTGGGGGTTATTACAAGGGGCAACCTTCCGCTCTCTCTCGTGAGGCCAACACGGAAGTGACTTATAATTCATCGACTGGCCACTTGAGGCTGGCTGCAAAAGGGAGTCAATCCCATAGACCCCCCATGTTAAAATGCACAACTTTACTGCAACATGTTTGTAAACAACTGTGAGGGGGTAAAAAAAATTTATGACTCACTTTTTTTAAATTATATTAAGCCTTAAAGTTCTGCATAATTAAGGGCGTGGCCACTTGAGTGACAGGTGGATTGCCGCTGCGGTCACTGCTATCGAGCTAGGTGGGCGTGGCTTCAGCAAATAGGTCCCGCCTCTTTGTCCATTTCCAATTATCCAGGAGTAACGCACAATGACATGATGCCAAGATGGCGACGGCCGGCTACGCCCACTTTGAGCTTCAAAAACACCCTTTGGAAGCCTACGGGTAACGTCAAGGACTTTAGACTTTAGACTTAGACTTTATTTGTCCCCATAGGGCAATTGGTTTTGCAGCATGATAAACACAGAACAGTCACAGATGCACAAATACAATACAAAAACACATAAGAAATACTTAATGTAACAGGCCCTTGTTAAAGTAAAATCTGACAATTTCATAGTATAGCAACATTTCCATAACCATCCCCATTTCAGCAACATAAAAAACAAGCAATACTATACATATTATAATAATAATAACCCCATCACTATTTAATAGTTATAGTCTGTCTACTCCTCCGGGCTGAATTCATAAACAAGATGGCTCTCGGGACGAATGAATGCTTATATCTGTTATTCTTCACTGGAGGTAATCTGTACCGAGACCCGGAAGGCAATATCTGGAACTCAGAATGAAGGGGGTGGGAGCTATCAGAGATAACTGCAGGACACTACGTCCATGTTTTTATACAGTCTATAGGTTATTCAGTCTGTTGTACCTCATTGTACACAGTTTTCTTTTTGAAAATGCTTATTATTATTAAAATTTCACTGATTGCATAAAGTTTAAGAGAAGTTACCACCATAATTGACACAAAGCATCATGAGACGTAAGAAAACGGTGGATATGTGACCTTAGAGTCATCTAAGAGTAGGTTGGGTTTGGGTTGGATTGAGAGGGTGTTCGTATGTGTGTGGTGATGGCAGTTTTAACCCTTGTGTAACTCTGTATTGTGTGGCACTAGGTAGAGCCTCTGAGCTCGTCTGGAGCGGAGGAGTATCTGCGGCACGCGTGTGGACAGAAAGCAGCCGCAGCAGATTATACAGAACTCTTCATCTGAACGCCAACCAACAGAAGAGTGGAGAAGCTGTGCCTAAAGGCTGATTTATACTTCTGAGTTGGACCTACGCATCAGTTTTCATTTATACTTCTGCGTTGTTGTCCGCGTCGGCGTGCAGTACACATGCAATGGCTAGTCTGCAGTGTCCACGGGCATGTTGCTGGTGTAACCTGCTGTACCACGACAAAAGCCCAAAGAGTTAACGGCTCGTCGGAGAAGAATTATAGCTTTGACGGCGACAGATAAATATCAAATCATTAAATCGTTATTTAAAACTACAAAAGGAGAAAACAACGGAACAGGAGTCGATGGCATTCTTTCCATCTCCACATTGACTTGTACCATGGCAGATCAACACTGTTGGTCGAGGACAACTAGTGCTGTATAATGCTATGTAATGTAATAAATAAGAAACTTGTTCTTGCTTTGTTTTATTGTATATAAGGTGTAACATTCAAATACATTTAAGTGCACATAAACACACAAAACTCAAGTTCAGGTCAAAACGGAGGGAGGGGTTCTAGCAGACCAATCACAGCGTTGTGGTCCACCTAGATTTGATGCGCGGTTAGGTTTTTGGAGAGGTGCACGTCAGGCTACAGCGTACTACACATCGCTTACAGTGTAGGTTCAACACAGAAGTATAAATTGGGCTTTACACGAACACAGATAACTGCAAACCAACATCTCTGAGATTATTTTTATAGGCATTGCCACATTTCATAAGCACACCTATTTAAAATCTTTAATTTATCTGAAGTTTAAATCTAACTTAAAAACTTCAAACACAAAACACTAGCCTGTTCCTTTGTGTAACAGAAAAGATGAAACTCAAAAAAGATTAACTTTATTTTAAGTAGTTCTTTTTACAGTGCAATTATACATTTAAGTACGGAGTAATATTAATCAACTACATGTACTTACTATAGGGCTAGGATTACTTCGGTTTTGATTGGGGTTACTTGCATGTTATTATGCATAATTAATTGTCATAATAGTAACATGTAACAAGGACACCTCAAAATAAAATGTTACTGATGAAGTGAAACTGAAAAGTCTTTTTTTTTTGGACAAATTCCTTTTTATTTCAGAAACCGATATGACAAGTGCAGTCTTCATTTTATTCTATACAAACAAAAAAAATCATCCATAAACAGACAATAAGAAAGTTTATTCTTTTTAATCACAAAATACATTTGAAAACAGTCTTGGAAGAATGTAGTTTTTTTTCCTGACACTTTATATAAAAAAATGCTTGGTTGTGATATGAAAACATTTTCCGTAAACTTTCATCAGGTTTTAAATGAGTGGAAATCATAAAGGAAACACTACATTGCAAACAACACTTTATTTGAGTTTTGTAGGTTTTAATTGTTAAGATATTGTGAGCTGTGTTCAATTTATGCTGTAAAATGCATTATTTTCAAAAAAAAAATTCTAAAGAGGTCACTTAAATGTAATTGTTGAAAAATTAACGACATAAATTGACAAATGTACAAATACTTGAAAGTGACTCGAGCTTTGGAATCTCACAAAAGTGTGCAAAGTTTCCCTTTTTGATGTGCACATATTTCATAAAGTGACATGAACTCACACAGAATGCCTCAGCACACTCAAAGACTCAGTATCAGTAACAGTCATCCAAAACGTGACTTGAAACCAAAAAACAGACGTTTGTTTCCCTTTATGTATCCATGAATTACTGTAAGCAGGTTACATTTCACTACAATGAAATCCGTATCCACTTTCTTTAGCAAGGTCCTAATTTAAGAACTTGATTTTGAATGTGAATGCAGAATTCACTGACGTTCAGTACAGTTCTAGTAATAAAAAAACACTGCTCATTACATGCAAAATAATGTATGCATGTTTCTAATTCAGAGGAAGCAAATGTTGATGTAAGATGGTGATTTTAGTGATTGAAGAAAATGTAAATACATTAAGAAAAAACAGAACGATTGAATCCCCGTAGAAATAGCTTTTCTTGAACTAATAAGAGCTGTTAAAAGCAATATGATAAATGCATAGCTTTAATTAAATGTAAAAACGAAGACATTTGGTGCCTTTGAGCGAGTTTCTTGTAATGAAATTCACAGGTACTTGAATAGTTGGTTAGTACTTCCAGAACCATGACTTCATTCCTGTGAGAAGCACCCAAGGAACCGTTCCCAACACACAGAGTAACTCTTCCATCAGGTAAACGCTTTTAAGGCACAGCGTGCTACATGAAGAACTGGCCGAACAGATTGGCCACACCGAGGAGGACGAGGGAGCCGTGGAAGATGGCAGAGGGCCAGCGTAACTCACCTCGGCGGTTGAGTGAGGTCATGTGGATCAGAGAGGGAAGCACAAACACCAGAGCCAAGCCACATATGGCCCCCGAATACCTGAGAGGAAACCAACAATGGCAGAGAAAGAGTTCAATGCAAATCCTTACTCAGATACACAGGCTCTGCTCAGCTTAAGAAATAATCACACCAAGTTCCTGTTTTAAAGAAGGAAGCAGGAACAGTTTCTCATTACCTGATGATGGAGCCGATGTTGGGGTAAAACCTGGCCATTAGGACTCCAGCTCCCACAACAAGGATGTTCAGAGTAAACACATGAAGGAAACTAGAAATGGAAACACAAGGCATCAATAATGTCAATAAAATCAATAAGGTCACTAAAGCACCTCTTCCAGCTCCAACACCTCAATCTGAGAAATCACTGAGTATAGGGCATTTACATGGGGTTTTGTCATTTTATAAATGAAGCTGTGGCTTAACACTTTTTAGTGTAGAATTGTTAAGGAAGTTGTTAAGGAAACTGGAACAGAAGCGCGTGTACAGTTAATGCCTACAATAAGAGCTGAAGCTTCATCATTGAGCCTCAAAATACAGGAAGACAACTGTCAAAGGTTTTATGAACAATGAAGCAGTCTACATTGAAAATATGTGCCCACGTGCTTTAGTAATGTTAACTTTTAAATTTCACAAGCTCTATGTTAATTATTTAACCAAAATAAGAGGGATCATTCATAATGCATGTTATTTTTATTAATTACTGACCTGAATAAGATTTCACAAAGATATTTACATATACGTAATCGACAAGAGAAAATAGATAACCCATTCAAAGTTAATACTGTATGCTTGATTCTCAATACTGTCTTGTTCTCTGCATGATCCACAGCTGTTTTTGTTTAACATAATGCCACATTGTTATTAATAACTTTGAAACAGCACCTTCTAAAAGAATAAGGCCACTCAGTCTAAAATTAATAATTAAATTTTCCCTCTTTTGTTCCATAATGAGCAACGCAATCTCAAAACTGTGTTTCATTCTTTAAAGGACAAAAAATGGTTGCGGCAAACCGTTTTAAATGTTACGTTATCTCAGCTATAGTAAAGTGTGCTTTAATATTCAAAAGTAGCCCTAGTCTCTTCATATTTCTGTATTATCTCATGATAACATGATTTTGTCACAAAGCACTGATTTGAATCAAGATTTCAAATGCGCCCATCAGTCATAACTCATTATCATATCAATTATTCCTCACCTGGGATAATGGTCCCCAAACAGCTGTCCCATGAGCTGCACGCGCACCAGGTACCCCAGCAGAGGATACACGGTGGTCATCTGGAACAGAAGACAAGTCCTCGCGAAGAAAACCAGGACATCGCTGCTGGGGAAGTTATCCAGGAAGTTCTGAGATTGAGGATGAGAGTCACGAGACACTCTCACTATTAATAAATGCACCTCAATCAGCTGATTTAGAAGAATATGATATGATATTACAGATGCATGCTGGGTCTTACAGGTTCAATGCACTCTTTAGACAGCGGTGGTGATGGGAAAGCAGCAAAGATCAGCACGCCCACATAGAGGTACGTTAACCCCACCAGCAGGTACGCCAGAGACAGATCCCGCACCTGCCAACACAACACCACTGATCAACCACAGCTCACATATTCACTAGACTACCATCACATATTAACTTTTAACAATGATGATAAATAAAACACCACTTTTAGTGTTTGGTTTTGGTTTTATTCAGCAAGGATGCGTTCGATTGATCACGTGACAGCAAAGACTTTTACACGGTTAACAAAACATAGAATGAAAACATTCCCACAAAAATATTAAGCAGCACAATTTGATAATAATCGGAAATGTTTCTTGAGCAGTAAATCATCATCATATTAGAATGACTTCTGTTCTGAAGGATCATGTGACTCAAGACTGGAGTAATGATGCTGAAAATACAGCTGCGCATCAACGAAATAAATTACATTTTAACCCATAGTACAATAAGAAAAACAACCATTTTAAACCATTCATATTTTACAGTAATATGTTTACTGTATTTTTATTTATATAGACTATTCTTTCCAAAACATTTTCAAATGTGACCAGAGTGTTCTGGAAAGGTTTTGTAAGAATTCACCTAATAAGTTTCTAACAAAATAATTATTTGTCTTCGTGTGGTTACAACCAACGATTCCTATGTTTCCTCAGTGACTGGACATTGTGCAATCAAGTGCTATGGCCAAACCACACACAAAAAAGCGCTCCTAATTTGGTTCTCTCTGATCTTCCTGAACACTCACTCTAGACCACAGTGACTCATCTCCATTTTCCCTTTGTACAAAGTAAAGCATGTCTTTTTTGCAGCACTAAACGTTTCAGTTTCCTCAAGCAGAAAAGAAACTTTTCTGTAATGGGTGGAATATGGAACTAATCCCACAAGGACAGACGTGACGGCTTGAGTCAGTAATAACAGACTGATGAGAACACTCACGTTGTTTTCCTGATGTTTGTTGTTCTTCATTAGCGTGATGATGCAGTTGTGAATGAAAAATGCTAGCGTGAGAACCCCAGTCAGCTGAGGACACAGCGATCTGAACTCTACCTCAATCAGAGATAAAGACAAGCAAACGTCACACAGAGGACAGTGAGCACTGATCCACTCTTTCACATGACTTTGATTGCCTCCAGACATCATGGGAAGAAAAACCACTCACTAAAATAGAGTACGTGATTTTGCACTGGTAATGCAATTAATCATCATTTAAACGGCATACAAATTATTCCAACAATCACTGGATGAATTCAACATTCAGAATCAAATGGGGTTAAAGTTGTAATAGGTTTTTTTAGACTTTACATGCATCTTTTTTTTACTCTGCCTAAACAACGCTGTTAGGGTTATAATGTGGCTTGACATTTAGCTTTGTGAAGTTCACTGCAGTGGGTAAGTCATGTGAAAGGAAGTGAATAGAGAACCATAAATATCCCTTTAAAATTAGTTCACAGGTGATGTCAAGATAATGCATGATAAAAAAAAAAAAAAAGATTCCTTTACCTGGAACAAAAAACACTGATGAGTCAAACCAGTGGAACTCCAGGTGAAAGCCCAGTCGAATGGCTTTATATGTGACCAAGATGATGAGATAAACCACCGACAAGGTGCCTGTGAAAATAAATGAAAACCTCATGGTAGATGCAGCAAAACACAAGCTGCTGTTCATTAGCTCTCTGGGAAATAAAGGCCATACCGAGGAAGGTGAACCTGGCGAAGAAGGAGGCCGAGCGGAAGTTGAGCAGCGGCAGAAGCAGAACAATGAGGTAAAACGGGATGGTGTTGGTTTTACTCCACCAGTGATCAAACACCGCTCCTGTGCTGTTCTCACCCGCAGAGTACTGGAGAGTGCTGCGGTCTCCGTCTGGATCCAGGTTTGGATATGGACATATCACTAGAGAAACACACGCTGTTATGCTGAATGAAGGGTCATTTTTTCATATATATATATATATTTTTTTTTTTTTTTTTTTTTTTTTGTGATATTCATATTCAGGTTTGTGAAAGTGTCACAGAAAAATTTAATTGGAATTTTCTTTAAGCTGTTTGTGACCGCTGTAATCCAACCTTAAGAAACCAATCTTACTCCATAAGCACCAGGCCCAAAAGTCCTAATTAGCTCTGGGTGGACACAACTTCCAAAACACTTCTTGAACACTTCTTGAGTGAGAATCGTATCTTTTCTAACTTAATAAAATAAAGACCATCTGATAGCCAACGAGAATATGTAGGAGGCATTTTGGATTTCCAATTTAGCAAAATTAGCCTCCTAGCCAGCAGGAGAATCTTCAAAATTTAAGAGGATTGGCCAAACCTTCTCTATAGAATTAAAAATGGCAAAAAAGATGGACTCAAGCAGTCACGCACTAGATGTTTCAAAACTGTACGTATCCTGAGTGAACTTTCCCAATCACACTTCAATCACGTGAAAAATTCTGGGTATCACTGGACTCTGCATGGCTCAAGGAATCCAAAGAGACCAGGTTCATGACTTCAGACTAATTAAAAATAATAAAAATCAATGTGACCACTTACCTCGATCTGTTCCATTTGTGCCAAAGGTGTCTGACGTGTTGACATTGTGAACATAGTCTGTGAGAAATATAGAGACACAGCAGTTATACAGATATTCCCTAGAAAACATCAGTGCAGCAGAACAAATGAGGAGAACAAACACTCACTGTAGATGAACTTTCCTGTGTTGAACAGGAAGTTGGACATGAGGACCCAGTAGACCACCATCGCACCGATCAGTGACACCAGTGAGAAGACAAGACTCGACCACTTTCCAAATCCACCAAAGTAATATTTACACACATCAGGAAACTCCCAGTCTGAGGTATCGACATTCGCTGCAAAGACAGAGGATTCACGTGAAACACCTGCTAGCCCAGAACGCAGTGTTACAGAAGTCAACACCTCATGGAGAAACAGATTGCGTTGGAAATACTGCAGGAACTACTTTATTACGTATCCTTTATTTATTATTATGGCTTCATAAACAAAACTAAACTCCCAGTACAGATCTACAGTTCGTAGGTTTAATCAAGACCAGCATATGTGAAAATGAGTTCAGGAACTCAAATACTCAGGATCTGAACCCTTGTGTATCACACAAACTTTATACACAGTCACATAAAGAAGTACCAGATCTGTCACTGAGGTCCCTGTTGTGCATTAAACTGAGAATGGTAGAAACATCTTATAACAGATGTTTTTGTCTAAGAGCTACACTGAATCACTATATACAGTCGTGGCCAAAAGTTTTGAGAATTACATAAATATTAGTTTTCAAAAAGTTTGCTGCTAAACTGCTTTTAGATCTTTGTTTAAGTTGTTTCTGTGATGTACTGAAATATAATTACAAGCATGACATTAATTACAATATAATTACAATTACATGACATTTATGCAAAGAGTCAGTAATTGCAGTGTTGGCTCTTCTTTTTCAGGACCTCTGCAATTCGACTGGGCATGCTCTCAATCAACTTCTGGGCCAAATCCTAACTGATAGCAACCCATTCTTTCATAATCACTTCTTGGAGTTTGTCAGAATTAGTGGGTTTTTGTTTGTCCACCCGCTTCTTGAGGATTGACCACAAGTTCTCAATGGGATTAAGATCTGGGGAGTTTCCAGGCCATGGACCCAAAATCTCAACATTCTGGTCCCCGAGCCACTTAGTTATCACTTTTGCCTTATGGCACGGTGCTCCATCGTGCTGGAAAATGCATTGTTCTTCACCAAACTGTTGTTGGTTTGTTGGAAGAAGTTGCTGTTGGAGGGTGTTTTGGTACCATTCTTTATTCATGGCTGTGTTTTTGGGCAGAACTGTGAGTGAGCCCACTCCCTTGGATGAGAAGCAACCCCACACATGAATGGTGTCAGGATGCTTTACTGTTGGCATGACACAGGACTGATGGTAGCGCTCACCTTTTCTTCCCCGGACAAGCCTTTTTCCAGATGCCCCAAACAATCGGAAAGGGGCTTCATCGGAGAATATGACTTTGCCCCAGTCCTCAGCAGTCCATTCACTATACTTTCTGCAGAAGATCAATCTGTCCCTGATGTTTTTTTTGGAGAGAAGTGGCTTCTTTGCTGCCCTTCTTGACACCAGGCCATCTTCCAGAAGTCTTGGCCTCACTGTGCATGCAGATGCGCTCACACCTGCCTGCTGCCATTCCTGAGCAAGCTCTGCACTGGTGGCACTCCGATCCCGCAGCTGAATCCTCTTTAGGAGACGATCCTGGCGCTTGCTGGACTGTCTTGGACGCCCTGAAGCCTTCTTTACAAGAATTGAACCTCTTTCCTTGAAGTTCTTGATGATCCTATAAATTGTTGATTTAGGTGCAATCTTAGTAGCCACAATATCCTTGCCTGTGAAGCCATTATTACGCAACGCATTGATGGCTGCACGCGTTTCTTTGCAGGTCACCATGGTTAACAATGGAAGAACAATGATTTCAAGCATCACCCTCCTTTTAACATGTCAAGTCTGCCATTCTAACCCAATCAGCCTGACATAATGATCTCCAGCCTTGTGCTCGTCAACATTCTCACCTGAGTTAACAAGACGATTAGTGAAATGATCTCAGCAGGTCCTTTAATGACAGCAATGAAATGCAGTGGAAAGGTTTTTTTGGGATTAAGTTAATTTTCATGGCAAAGAAGGACTATGCAATTCATCTGATCTTCATGACATTCTGGAGTATATGCAAATTGCTATTATAAAAACTTAAGCAGCAACTTTTCCAATATCCAATATTTATGTAATTCTCAAAACTTTTGGCCACGACTGTATTTTGTGTTTTGGGGCTGCAAAAAAAAAGTGAAAGACTGGCTGTTTATTAGAGAGCGGTCATGTGGTTGGCTTACGTATGGACTTTGTGGACTTTAATACTCTGTAGCAGCAGTAGAGCGTCAGCAGACCCATAAGAACAATAATGATGATGCCCAGAGTGAAACCAGCCTAGAAACAGGACAAAAAAAATAATTTACCTTCACAACAGCCAGCAGTGAGGAAAGGGAAACAGATAAGAAAAATTTTAGCGTACTTGTTTTATTCCCCATGGCATACTTAATATAGATGTTCCCATCATGGTGTTCCATATGGCGAAGCTGCGCACACACACACACACACACACACACACGAAATGTGTCCATGTAAATCTGTTCTGCTTGTCATCACTCTTATATAACTGTGCTGTTTAAAGATCATGAATATTTAATAATGCAACTATTGTTCAGTTTTCTGATTCTAGCTCAATCGTTTCACATTGTATAACTCTGGCAGTGTAATTGTCAGATAAACCTGTCCCGCGGCAGGGCCTCGTAACTCTGTGTACAGAAGCAATGCATTAAAAGCCTTTTTCAGGTTGGTCTTACATGGTGACAATGCTGGGGTTTTTGGCAGGAGTGTCGCCCCCCTGCACTTTGAACGCTGTTCCCAGTGGACTGTAGATATAGAGGTCATCAGAAGAAGGAATCACATGATCTGGAGGTACCTGACCAAAATAAGGTGCATAAACAAATACATTACATCACGCTACCTTTTATATTCTACAAGACTAGATTTCAATTTCTGGAGTCACCAAACGAATGACGCACAGCCTGAAATACTGGCGGAAAGCTGGATTTGTGGTTGAAGACCATGTTAATCTGTATTAGAGATACATCACCCACAAACCAAACCAGGCAAAACAAAACGGAAATCAAAGCCACCAGCTAATTCAATTATACACAGACACACAACAACAGACTGCTCACAAATATCTGTGAAATAAGACAGCATGAAGAAGGTTTGACTTCACCCACATATGATACCACTCTGATGACTTTAGGGTGAACTACTGCTTTAAGGATTTATAAACATATATTGGACAGATGTAGACTGAATTAATCATTTTGAATATGATTCACAACGGTGTTGAAAAGTGTCATTTTAAGGTGGTCTGACTAAACCCAAAAGCCTTCGCTTCACACGAAGGATGTCATTGAGTTGGTGTGAATATCTGACAGAAGTAATATGCCATGGTTTACTCGATTTTTATATGAGCTGTGCTTCATGCATTGTTACATTTTTAAAAACTATTTTTTTTGGACATACATTTCACTAATGTGATCGCACCTTAAAATCTGTACAGTTAGTGTTAGTAGCTTATCTCCTTCTCTGTGGCATTAACGTGATAACACGTATAACATGCAATGAACAAAAATATTTGGCAGTGAAATGTCTCACCAGAGGTCGGTCAGAAGAGGCGGTCAGACGGCCGTAGTAATGCACTCTGCTGCTCAGCACCGCAGCTTCGGCGGACACACGCTCCTGAACCTCATCCCCCACTATGTTTCTGTGCTCCACATGGAACGGCCTGAAAGACAACGCAAACAGGACCCTGAGCTGGTTCAGAAACATCTCAGAACGAGAACGCTGATCCAAGACATGTTTGGCAGTTTCACATCAGCACAAGACTAGAGAGCGATTACTGTATACATTAGTGTAGGGGTGCTCCAACCCCAACACACCTGAACCGGTTAATTAAGATCTTCAGGGACACTTGACACAGGTGCGTGGTCCAGACATGAAATCTGATCTACAGGAACAGAACTAGGCACTACTGCATTGTAATATCATGCACATGGAGGTAATTTAACCTTTTCTGAACAGCACTAGGAGGGTTTTTTGTGTTGAAGCAGACTGCACATAACACTACATCTTAGACAGTATTTGTGAAATACCAGACGGAGTTAATTCAGCCTGGCCAGTGATGCTAATTAGTCCTGGAAGGAAACCAGAGTTGGCAAAAACAACCTTTAGAGTAAATGTTGGGGGGGGGGCTTTGCCATCAGTTAGAGCTGATGTCTGAGTCACTAGAAACACTGTGGCAGCTCCAGTGATGAGGTGGACTCAAAAAACACACGTTTTGCTGCACTTCATATGATAAATATTTGTACAGTACATTTGATCAATTGATGTTTTGCCCAAAAAGAGAATGCAATAGCTGAAACACTTCAAAAGATTAAAATACGGCATGCATGTGTCTTTACGATTTCTAACTAAATATTAGATTAGATTCAACTTTATTGTAGTTGCAAATGTAAGGTACAAGGCAACGAAATGCAAATATAAAATTTCACCTAAAATATTGGTAGATGTTAGACTTAAGCCAGCAGAGAAACAGTACCTTCTTTGCTTGGGGTCCAAAGAATCGGTGTAATAGTCCCCAGCTCGCTCTGATCCTAGTAAGGGTTTACTCTCCTCATCCATGATGCTCGTGCTTGGTTTAAACCCTCATCACCTGTAAAGATGGACATGCACAGAAGAATACCAAACCAGATCTGAGACTGTTCAGAGAGAAAGATGATAACCTTCTCAAAGTCAACACAACTAACAGCCAAATATTTCAACCTACGGAAGGAAGATGAAACCTACAGCCAAATTTCCTGTGGGAAAACATTACATTTGTAATGACACTTTAAACCCTGCACATACAAATAACTGGATAAGACCTGATGAGACATGTAACACACAGCCTCTAAAGCGTCACTTCACATTAGAGAACACAAAACAACAGCAGATTCCTGCCCTGTGAGTAATGTGGAAATATCCAGCTGAACACTTATTTTCCCTGATCCATATCATCTGGAGTGTAAGATAATACACACAAATTTATACATGTATATACAGTAATCTTGCTCATGTTATTATAATATAAAATAATGGCTTCTATTTCAATATCCTTTAAAATATAATTAATTAACGTGATGGAAAGCTGAATTTCCATCAGCCATTACTACAGTATAAAGTGTCACATGATCCTTCAGAAATCATTATAATATGCTGATTTATTAGAATTATCAATGTTGGTAACAGTTGTGCTGCCAAATACTTTTTGGCAAACTGCGATACTTTTTTCAGGATTCTTTGATGAATAAAAAGTTAAAAAGAACAGCATTCATTCAAAATATAAATATTTCTAACAATATAAATCTTTGCTATCACATCCTTGCTGAATAAAAGTTTGAATTTCTTTCAAGAAAATATATAATAAAAATGTACTGACTGTATATTGCTAGAAAACATAAAAAAAATTATTGATCATCAAAAATCATAAACTTTTGACCAGTAATGTATGCATGCATGCATGTATGGATGTGTGTGTGTATATTATATATATATATATATATATATATATATATATATATATATATACACACACATCTGTATGTATGTCAAATTTGATATCAACTGAGTTTTAAATTAATGTAAAAATCAGTATATCGAATTCATTACAATGAACATACATTTTCAGCACACAGAAGCAAAGCCACTCAGAAACAGAAAATCTAATCAACACTTTGATTAATCCGGATTAAGAGGAAAAAGGGTAAACACGCAGTGTAAGTAGATTGTCTTTCCTGTTGTTTTTGACAAACAAAACTCATTTTGTGAAGCGAGCATTGAGACTCATTGTTTTACTTCTGCATATGTAAGCAATTCACTGTTTGAAAAGACTGAGGTAGAGAAGCTGAAGTGTATAATAATATCCTCTCTGCTGTTTGAAGGCACTTCCGAAAGTCATGTGACATCAGGTGTCATTATCCTTCATATACAATGTGTCAATAATACAGTTTCTGTTCTCTAAATGGAAACGAACATCTGCAGTTTATATGCTTTACACAGGATGGCATAAACAGGTGAAATCTTGTAAGAATGTGAATGTGCATCATTGTAAGCCATGCTAAAGTACTCATTCAAACTATAACGAAATAACCAGAACAAGAGCTTCAAGCGATCATTAATGAATACACTAAATTAACTCAGAAGCCCATACATCAGCTCAACATGGGTCATAAACAAGTGTAGAGTTCGTACATGTATGTGGATATCTGCACGGGTACACACGCTTCACATGGAGATTTCGAATTGCTTTAGTATTTAAGTTAGATGAAATCTCTAAACAGGAATTTAGAATTATATACTTACCAAACCACACAAAAGCCGAGAAACTGCTGAGACAAACAAGTGTTTTTTTTAAAAGGAAACTCGGTTTTTAAAAGGCACATGCTTTTCCAGTGTCGCATGGGATTAGTAGTGCAGATTCCACCGCTACACAACGCTCGAGGAACGCGAGGCAGCCTTCAAACAACTACACTACCCATAATTCCAGAGAGAGCGAAGTCATGCAAGCTGTTCTGGGAAGTATAAACGTTTAGTACGTACAATATGGGCATGGAAACTGCGCAATTGTGCGCACCCGTACGGACACTCGAGTCTAGACGAGGCGTATGGCGTATGCACCGAGCGGCAATCTCCCGCTCTCTCTCGTGAAACCAATAAGGAAGTGACTAAAACTGTAATTCGTCAACTGACCGCTAGAGACTGGCACCGAAAGGGAGACACCCATGTCAAAATGCCCAACTTTACAGCAGAAAAAAAAAACACGTTTACAACCTGGAAGTGCTTCGATTAAATTAAAGAATGGCACTTCACCAAGGTTTAGTTTATCCAGAGGAGTGAGACAATGTTGTCCCCTTTCTCCCTATTTATTTCTTCTTTGTGTGCAGCTACTGTCAACTTTTGTATGTGAAAGTGGTATTCAGGGTATCCGTGTAGCAGATCGAGAAATATTTATAAGTCAATTAGCAGATGACACCACCTTATTTTTGAGAGATGCTTCCCAAATCCCTATAGCCATTAATTATATAAAACTGTTCTCTGAAGCTTCAGGTCTTAATCTAAACATAAGTAAATGTGAATGAATGTCTATTAAAGATTGTACAGCACTCACTATTTATAATATTCCAGTTAAATCCGAGATTACATATTTAGGCATTATGATAACTAAAAATCAAGATAAAAGATGTACATTGAATTTTGATCCGGTTATAATAAAAGCCCAAAGAAGATTCAATGCATGGTTGCAGAGGCAGAATACTGCTTGCTAAGGCTTACATACTCTGCACTCTCTCTATATGTGGACAACAAAATGTGTAAACCAGTTGATAAAATCCTGTTTAATTTTGTTTGGAAAAACAAAATCCATTATATTAAGAAGTCTGTATTAATGAACACGTATGAGCATGGTGGGTTGAATTTCCTTGATTTCTCTTCTTTGAACAACACTTTCAAAATTAATTGGATTAGAAAGTTTTTGTGTAACCCAAACTCAATCTGGAATTTTATCCCCAATTACTATCTTTCCAAATTAGGTGGTCTCCCTTTCCTATTGATCTGTAATTATAATATTGCTAGAATCCCTTATAATTTATCTAAATTTCACAAACAGGCATTACTTACATGGTCATTAATCTTTAAGCACAATTTCTCCCCTCACTGGTACTTCATTTGGAACAATCAAGAAATTTCTTGAAAATCTTTGTTTTTTAGTAGTTGGTTGGAGAAAAACATTCTGATTGTTTCCCAGTTATTTAACTCAGAAGGGCTTCTTTTAGGTTACGAAGAATTTTTATGCAAATTTAATTTTATTTTGGTCTATATATAGCTAATTTTGCCCTTCATTGCAAATGTTGAGGGGGGAGATTTTTTTTACTTTTATAACTCATCTGTTTAAATTATATTAAATTCTGCATAATTAAGGGCGTGGACACTTGAGTGACTAGGTGGGCGTGGCTTCAGCAGTCAGCTCCCGCCTTTTAACACCAACGGTTGACGTCACGGACGTACGTCCATGTTTTTATCTGATACAGTTTACAGTAAGCACTCTTTTGTGAGCGAAATGAAGCAAACATAACTAAGGCTGTTTTACATTTGAAATACACATTAAGATTAAATATTACACTGAAAAAATAAGTTGAGCTCTGAAATTTCATTAAATTATTATCCAGAAATGACAACAGGATTGTTTTGCATATAACAATTCCGCTTTAAATTGTGCTCTAAATAGCAAAACTTATGGTCTGAGAAAATAATTTAGCACAAATAATGATGACTGATGTGAACCTGATTCATCTGATGGCTTTGGAGCACAGACGGTAAAGACAGACATGATGATGAACTCGTTGATAAAACAGGTTTGATGACATACTCTTGAAGCTCTGTTCTATTTTTCTAGTTATGCCAAGATCTAAAATATTTTATCAGGTATAATCGGATATATATATTGGGAACCAATGCCCTAAGTACGGAGCCCCGCACATGACATGCAGGGAAAAATGTAAGGCTAAATCGAGTGCATGATTTACTAATTCGTTCCCTCGATTTGCTAAATCGTGCACACAATTTAGCAAATCGAGGGAACGCAATAGTAAATTGTGTGCACAATTTATTTTTTCTCGTCATGTGTGGGGCTCCGTACCTAAGGCAACATAGTGTTTGCATTGTTAGTGGAAATTAACATTCATATGCTGTAAACTCATACCATTATATTTCCCATATTTCCATAGTTCCCTATAGAACAGTTTCTCCCGCTGCGATGCTGACACTTTTGGAGAAACTCCCGTTTACTGTGTTACTGAAACCTGATTTCTTCACATTTGTGTAGCTGCCTAAATCAATGGTGCTCTAAAACTGCCAAAGGGAGGAGCTGATCGCTATATAAGGTGGCTTAGAGTGCCATTTCATAAGAATTTTCTCTTTCAGCAAAGGGATTCTCTCTTCGCTGACTCTGCCAATGTCCACAAAGGAGGAAGAAGCTCAGCCTGTAGAAGAGCCCTGGCATTGGAAGATCGGAAGTTGGCACTGAAAAGGAGGGATTTTCCTGACATGGATTCATCGATGACAATCTCCTCCTCAAAAGCACCATAGGAAACTAAGCTGATTGCAGCAGATGAGGGGTGCTGATCCTCCTGATGATGCGATGCGGGGAGAATGGATGTCACTCGAGCCTGCTGTCAGAGACACCGTTTCTTTCTCTTAGGAGAGAATGGAATTGCGAGAGCAGAGCAGGGAGGACCAACCTTCTTTAAGGAAAGATAACCTCAAGCAAAGACTGGCGAGACTCCTTTTCTCACAGTGAGAGCATGATGTCCCTAAAGCATGGCACACTGCGATTTTTTAAAAGTCCTTCAGGATTCTATTTGTCAGACTGTATGAACACTGTGATCATGTCACAGTGTGGGATCTCAGTTTTCATTAATGTCAGACTGTACGACAGTCAAGACGCGTTAAAAACAGGAGCGTGCAAGAGAACTTGTCCGGAGTTCTACATTATCAATCTATACACGTTCAGTGACTGCGCGTAGCATTGCACGTGGGTCTGTAAATGTAGGCTATCATTAAAAGTATATGAATGGCAGCAATATGGGACAGACATGAAACCGCAGCACAACCAGTGTTTATCATGGCAAAGGCAACTAAACTAACTAACGATCAAAGACTACAGGTTTTAGCCTAGGATTACAGGAATCTATTAGGATTGTCACAGTTTGTCTCAGGCGACCAAATCATGGCCAAAATTGCAGTGTGAGCCGGGCTTAAGGCAGTGGAGGATCTCTGCTTGAATTCGTCGGCCCTAGAAGATCCCACCCATGGTCTCCTGTTCCTCCCGTCAAACGCCTTTCCATGTTCCTGCCAAAACTCACCAAAACGTGGCACAAATCACTCCACTTCGGCTGCTTTAACCACCGCTAAAGACCGAGGATACAGTAAGCTCCCCCGATTGCTGCCCACCTGAGCCCACCATTGGCCCTTAGATTAAAAGCCCTTGCAGTGCACCCATTTAAGCCCTGCAGGATGACATTGGCCTTGCCCAACAGGGCTTATGCAGTGGCCGGCCGGGCTGGCTCATGGCTGCATACGATGGCAGTGCTCTTCTCTGAAGCATGAACGAGTCTGGCCAGGACCTTTACACCTTCAAGAAGCGGTGCAAAGTGATTGACCTGTCTCTGCGTGCCACCAAGACAATGGCACAGGTAATTGGCAATGCTATGGCCAATTTAGGGGTGCTGGAGTGCCACCTTTGGCTGAATCTTACAGGGATCAGCAGAGCTGCAAGTTTCTATCAGGCATTCAACTGGGACTGTCCTTCAGGAGGAATGTAGTTGCATCCAATTTGGGTTGGAGAGCTCTGTTCGAAGGCAACTCAGCGTTATGCTCCTGGTCAAGCATGCATATCAACTGCGACAAGATGATGGCAGTTTGCCTTGCCGTGAAAACTTCCTGGACAGACTGTACCTAGAAGCAGATATGCTGTCCAGAAGCAATGTAGCTCCATGAGAATGGAAGCTACTTCCTCAAACAGTTCAAATGATTTGGTCAATCTTTGGGAGGGCAGAGGAGGACCTCTCTGCCTCAAAAGACAACTCTCAATGCCCAATTTATTTCTCAAATCAGCGAGACGCCCTGGCCCACAATTGGCCCAGCACCTGCCTGTACACCTTGCCCCCAATGGCCATCAGATGGGTAAAGGAAGACAAATTCTCAGTCCTCCTGGTGACCCCACTCAGGAGGAATAAGACATGGTACCCAGAGTTGATTCAGCTGCTATCAGCAACCCCTGGCCACTACCACTAAGAAAGGACCTTCTCTTGCAAGTGAAGGACATGATTTAGTAACCCCGGCAAGAGATGTGGCCCCCTTTAGCCCATCAATGGGACGCTGTACAGCTCTTAAGGTCTAGAAAACACTTAAATCAAACTTGCATTGTTTTTGAGAAAACAAATGTCAGCTTCCATCTTTATTTTTAGTAATTTACTGTGGAGAAGTACTGATCCATGGTACAGAAATATTGTCACAAGAAATATTGAATGTGAAATTTTAATGAGAATAGATTTGTAATACCAAGTTGACTGGCAAACAATTGCTTTATTTACCTTGATCTGGCAAGGTACATGAGCAAAACAAGCTTCTTTACTTGTATACTTTGGCGTTAAGACAAAAATGTCAAGAAAAACAACCTGCAAACAGTCACATTTAACAACAGAACTGATTAATACGGTACAACTGTAAGAAAAGACCTTCAGATAAAACCTCACAAAACTCAATACGCTCTTAGCAAAGTGTTAATCTGATAACAAAACAAATCCACTAATCAAGATGTGCTCAAATCAAAACAGGTGACACAAAAATCAGGTCATTCAAACCAAACTGCTAAAAGGTATCATGTCTTGATTAATACTCTGTCCTTCAGATCAAATCTACAGTTTTCATAATGTGACTTTTTTTTTTTGCTTTACCGCAAAGCTACCTTAATCAATCAACATTTAACCATGTGGATAAATGAATAAACTCAAATATAAAAATTAAATCTACATAATAGAACATAAGGTGTAAGTGTTTATTCCCATTCCTCATCATCTGCAGCCGCTGCTGGGCTTGGGGTGGATGCTTGTGGTGGCTCATTTGTTTTAAAGGATCCCCCCTAAATGCAAAAGTCATGGAGACATGCATCAAATTACAGCAAATTAAGTTCAAAAATGGGGTTTCAGGCAGTCAAATGAGAAGTGATATGCCATACCTTCCGAGTGTCTGTAGACGCAAACACTTTTCCACGAGGGTTGAACCCTGTTGTCCCATGAGCACTGAAAGCAATTTCCTCCAGCCATTTGGGAACCTCCTGTTGAGCCTGGGAGATTACAATTTATGGAAGTTTTATTAAGATCCTTGTATAATGGACATTCCCGCACAGAATCTGCAACATTTATCAATAAACATTCCATTTGATTTTATTTTTGAGCACATTAAATATGGTAAACCAATGTTTTTTGTAGAAAGTCAAGCAAACACATTTGAGCATTGACCAAATTTAATGTGCTGTTTTCGCATTGCTCAATATTTATATGGATAAAAATCCAATTTATATCTGTTCTTCATATGAAGTTATTTTATAATAAACATGAAAATACAAACCCCAGACAGAACTTTGACCAGAGAGCGAGCTAATGGAGTGTCTGACTCCGGGTTAAAAAAGGACACGGCACGACCGATGTTCCCGCAGCGTCCAGTTCTTCCAATGCGATGGACGTATTCATCGATGCTGCTGGGCAGGTCGAAATTGACAACATGCTGGACCTGCTCAATGTCCAGGCCTCTGGCAGCAACAGACGTGGCCACCAGCACTGGACACTGGCCTAAGCGAAAATCACTTAAAGCCTTTTCTCGCTCTCGCTGTTCCCGATCACTATTCAGAAAAAAGTCAATTCAATTAAAAGCATTTGGACAGGGAGTATTTGTAACAACAACAAGCACCTATAACTTGGGCTGGGTATTGTAAAAAAAAAAAAAATTGTCCTTATCGATACCTTGACTTTGAAAACGGTTCATTAATGATACTTTTTTGATACCAATTTTATAAACCCATTTTAAATCAAGATTACATTTTCTCGCAGCTTAGGAAAATTAAAAATTTAATTTAAAAAATTTGAATATTCTCAAAGATCAATCAAAAAAAGATTAAAAAAAACAAAAAAAAAACAGAAATGTTCAACCTCTGTGAGGTTCAGGTCAATCAAGCCCATATCATAATATCATGGTCATCAAACCACTTTGTGGAAGTGGTTTGGCTCGGTGGGCAGGTGCTTAAGTCCTGCTGCAAACTGAAATCAACTTCTCCATAAAGCTTGTCAGCAGATGGAAGCATAAAGTGCGCCAAAATCTCCTGGTAGACGGCTGCATTGACTTTGGACTGGACGTGTGACTGGAGTAATGATGCTAAAAATTCAGCTTCGAAAGTCAGCTTTTTTGTTCCTAATAAACTTTTTAACAGCACTTGCAAGTGAATCTCAAATTATTTTGTGGGATAATATATTCTAAATAAATACATTTATTTTGCACCGGTATGTCTATCATAGGACAAGTTCATAACCCGCCCTGCCTCAGATGATAAACTTGCATTACTCTTCCATAAAAATGGTCCCGATTATGACTGTATATGAATTGTATATGATTTTCATGAGATTCAGCCTAATTTTATAATAGGTGATTACATGAGAAATGCTTTAGCATTTTTGTAGTGATTAGCTCGATATAAAAGGCTACTAATAACATTTCAGCAGTGATGGGCAGTAGTGTCACTAATAGTTTAACTACATTTCTCAGTAGCGTGGTGGTAGCGTTAGTTTTCCCCAATCAAAGCTGTGTCTTGGCATTTGTTGTCAAGTCACATTCAAATAGCTTGTGCAATATGATACTTTGGCCAAATAACAGAAAAAACTGAGTGCCCACATAGCAGCAGAAAACTACATAACCTGCAAGTTCATGAAAATGTAAATTATATTCCCGTACTGTCTTCGAACATTCGCTGATCAAAAACTTTGTATTTGAACTTGATTTTGGTGAAATGTTGTGACATATACAGCGATGCAAATAATCAGTCGTTCATTTGTAGTTCATGTTATTTCACAGTGCATTAACTTAAACACAGCTTGATTTTAATGCATTAGTAAATGTTGAAATTAACCCTATCAAGTCGATTAACGCGGATACGCGTTTTGAGTCATTTTCTCCTGATAACCCCGAAAAGAACTTAAATTACACTTTCAGTTTTAATCGTACAGATAAGAGCAATACATCAATCGAATCTGTAACGGGTCTACTTTTTTTTGGATACAGACATAATAACAACAAAACTTTGTGCACTTATAAAATAAAGATAACAAACAAGGTGTGCTGTCTGCAGCCTTTGTCTGCGCTGATCTTCTTTTACAAACACGTCATTAAAATGAACTGTAACTCCGTGAATACTCAACGAAGAGACATGAGAGATATATCTATAGAAAGCTTGACATGTCTATTTTTAAACTAAAGTGCCGCCGAAAACAGATATTCTGTGATAAAGTAATCCATATGAAAACAACGCGATATCTGTTTTTCATGTCTCCCTTCATTATATCTAATGTGACCACGCCCCCGCGCTATTCAGATTCAAACTGAAGCGCGCGGCTTGAATACGCCCATAACAGAAGAAAAAGCAGCGAGACTGTTCAAGTTTTTTTTATTTTACTGTTTGCTTCACGATGAGAGGAATAACACATAATTCACCCCAAAAAGATGTGATGTGGTTGAGGATTTGAGAAATGGATTTCCTCAGAAAAAAAGAATGAAGCACTTTATTCAGCAGAGATCATAAACATGAGTAAGTCTCTTTTTATTTATTTATATACTTGTACTAGTTTTCACATAACGTGTAAACGTTTTACTAGTTAGACTTTTTCCAAACTATAATTCCTGACTAAATGTATAATCAAGTGAAACATTATGAAGTTTCAATAACAATATACAACACTTTACCCTTCGAAAGCTTGATGTAAATAATATAAATGTAACAAATAGATAACTGTAACAAATGTAAAAACAATGCTTTTCTTTCCATTTATTCCCCCTAAAAACCCAGAAAAATATTCTCAGCTCTTTTCAACATTAATAATAATGATGATAATAATAACAACAAACGGTTTTTTTTTTTTGTAGAAAATAAGATTGTTAAAAGGATTTCTGAAGGATTGTGTGACTGGAGTAAGCATGCCAAACAATTTGTTTGAAAGTCAGCTTTGATTGTTTCTAATAAACTGTTTAACTGCTCCCCCAAGTGGATATTAAATTATGTTGTGGGATAATTAAATATATTCTTAATAAACTACAAACATAAAATGATATACATTTATTTTGTTCTCACATTCTCTCTTGTAACTCTTCCCTCACAGTGGCACAGATGACTGAATGGCTCATTTACCGGGGAAGTCGTGGCCTAATGGTTAGAGAGTCGGACTCCCAATCGAAAGGTTGTGAGTTCGAGTCCCGGGCCGGCAGGAATTGTGGGTGGGGGGAGTGCATGTACAGTTCTCTCTTCACCTTCAATAACATGACTTAGGTGCCCTTGAGCAAGGCATCGAACCCCCAACTGCTCCCCGGGCGCCGCAGCATAAATGGCTGCCCACTGCTCCGGGTGTGTGCTCACAGTGTGTGTGTGTGTTCACTGCTCTGTGTGTGTGCACTTTGGATGGGTTAAACGCAGAGCACAAATTCCGAGTATGGGTCACCATACTTGGCTGAATGTCACTTCACTTTCATTATGCGGCTCATTATGCAGCTCATTATGCAGGCCTTTGTCTTCTCAGGTGTAAATCACAATGATATTCATGGTAGTTCACGCCCTCTCGCATATGACTTTTACCAACAAAAAGTGTCTTAGAAAATTTAAATCAATATATTGTTTTCTGTGAGTGAGTAAACAAGATGATTTTCACGTAATTTAGAAAGAAAAATTCTAGGCTACAAGCTCCAGTTTTCAAAAATCCCGGGAACCATTGTTCTCTATGTGTTTTTTTGCCTTATTCAAGCGTTTTAACATTTTTAGTTTTCCATTAACCACGCATAATATTTTTTTTCTCAAAAACACAATCATGTACATACATGCATTTCACATATTATTACAGCCCAGTTTGTGCTAATTACAGTGAGATTAGTCTTTACCCATTTAGATATTTATAAGAAACTGAAAAAAGCACAAATGTCAAGGCATGACAAAACTTCTCCAGGCCCCAAAAATACCCTTAGACTCCAGAGGGTTAAAATTAATAAATGCTTCAGAAGTATTGTTCATTCATAGTTCAAGTTAATTACACTTGTTAACTAATGTTAACTAACCTTATTGTGAAGTGTTACCATTTACATTTATCAGACGCTTTTATCCAAAGCGACTTACAAATGAGGACAATGGAAGCAATCAAAAACAACAAAAGCGCAATGATATGCAAGTGCTATAACAAGGTCTCAGTTAGCTTAACACGGTACACGTTAGGGATGGGTATCATTTACATTTTAATCGATACTGCTTACCGATAACTATTGATTCGGTTATCGATAATATTTGTTGCAAAAGTTATTTTATTACTGATAAACTTTAGCAACTGTATTAATGTTCTTCAGTCAAGAGCAGGGAGTTATTTTTCTCTTTTGTGTTTTATTTTAGTAACATTAACCCTCTGGAGTCGATTCCCGTGTATACGCGTTATGAGGCATTTTCTCCTGATAACCCCGAAAAGAAAAAATTACACTTTCAGTTTTAATCGTACAGATAAGAGCAATACATCAATCGAATCCGTAAAGGGTCTCTTTTATTTGTATACACGCATAACAAAACTTTATGCACTTACAAAATAAAGATAAACAAGGTGTGCTGTCTGCAGCCTTTGTCTGCGCTGATCTTCATTTACAAACGAGTCATAAAAATTAACTAACTCCGTGAACTCAAAGAGACATGAGAGAGATATCTATAGAAAGCCTGACATGTGTACTTTTAAACTAAAGTGCTGCTGAAAACAAATATTCTGTGATAAATTAATCTATATGATAGATAGATAGATAGATAGATAGATAGATAGATAGATAGATAGATACACACACACATGCCCCCGGTTTCACAGACAAGGCTTAAGCTAGTCCCAGACTAAAATGCATGTTTGAACTGTCTCAGCTGAAAATATCTTGCTCTGACATATCTTAACAAATGTCAGTGTCATTGTTCTGTGTCAAGATGCACACCTGTAATGTTTTCTTCCAAGGCATTTTTGTAATAGTCGCTTTAATATCTTAATTTAACTAAGGTCTAGTCCTGGCTTAAGCTAAGCCCTGTGTGTGAAACCAGGCCTTTAAGTTTTACACAACGTGTACACATTTTACTAGTTACTTTTTCCACACTATAAATCCTGACTTAATGTATAATCAAGTGAAACATTATGAAGTTTCATTTACATCTAAATGTTCGACTGTACTACTAGTATCAGTGCCAATCACAATAATGTTAATAATGTAGTTTATCATTTAGTTTATTAGAGAGCTCATAAACAATATCCACTTTGGAAATGCTATTTATGTGATGTTCATTTATATAGATTTCAACATTACACAATACCAGTCACTACCAGTTTGCTAAAGCAGTAATATTGTGAAATATTTTATATAAAATAACTGCTTTCTATTTTAATATATTTTACAATTTATCAAAAAATAAAAATAACACCGGTAGAATAGAAAAAGAACAAGCTAATGTTAAAAGGCCTTTTTTGCTTTGGTTAATTGTATAATAAAAAAAGTTGGAAAACTTGAATAAACAACTAAACTGAACTATTAGGCCTGTCTATCTGCTTGACTGACAGTTGTATTCAGCGCCGCCGCTCCCACCATGTGCATCACGCACTGTGCGTAGGGCACCAAGTGCTGAGGGGGCACCAAAAATAGCCTAATGAAATTTTTATTTAAAATGCCGGTATTATTTCATTAGCCTATAGAAATATTAGGCACATTTTAGCCATGTATATGTAACAAAAAAGGGGGAACAAGAAAGATATTTAATAATTGCTCTAGTCTAGTCAGCTTTTCAGTTTGAAAGCTATAAAGCTGAATGCAGAGGGCCAGAGTGACTGGTCCAACATAAACAGTAGTTTGAGGAGTCATGAATGTAGCTCAGACCATGCCCAGTGCATGTTTAAATGGAGAGAACTGGACGTGCGTTTACAGACAAATATGACAATAGACCACCAGGCACTGACATTGCTGGAGGCAGAAAAAAGAAGCTGGCAAGATGTTCTCAAACGCTTACTTATAATAACCCTATCTCTTGCCTCAAAGAAGAGGCTCTTCACAGTGTCTGTATGAGCCAGACAATGGCAACTTCTTAAAGGAAGTGGAGCTTTTAGCCAGTTTTGATCCCGTGATGGAGAACCACCTGACCAAGATAACTGATGAAAGCTCCCGAACGCATTATCTTGGACAGCAGACACAAAATGAACTGATCCAGATCATCTCCACCAAAACATTACAAACAATCCAGACACCGATTCAGGAAGCGAAATATTTCTCCATTATTCTTGACTGTACACCTGATATAAGCCACAAGGAACAAATGTCCCTCATCGTGCGAATTGTTGATTTGGTGCCAAAGCCAAATATCAAGGAGTATTTCCTTGGTTATATGGAGGTGGTTGAAACAACTGGCCTGAACCGGTCTACTGTCCGTCTAGACAAGTTGAAGGAACTCAGCATTCCGTTTGATAATTGCCGCGGACAGGTCTACGACAATGGAGCAAACATGAAGGGGGAAAAAAGAAAGGAGTTTAGGCCCGACAGCTACAACTTAATTCGAGGGAGTTGTTTGTTCCTTGCGCAGCTCATTCGATTAATCTTGTCATAGCTGATGCTGCTAAGTCGTCCAGGGATGACACTGGCTATTTTGGCTATTTGCAGAAGCTATTTTGTTTCTTCTCAGGAGCTACACAGCGATGGGGCATCTTGAAAAAACACGTCAACCTGAGTGTGAAATCATGGAGTGATGTGAGGTGGGAGAGCAGGCTTAAGAGTGTCACAGCTGCCAGAAGCCAAATTAAAGAAATCAGAAATGCGCTCATCGAGGCTAGGCAAACTGTCAATGACTCAGTCGCAAAAATAGAGGCTCAAGCCCTAGCAGAAGAGGTGGCATCTTTTCTGATCTGTTCTGTTGTCTGGTGTGAAATTCTTACGACCACTAACCAAGTAAACAAGCTTCTGAAGACTAGTTCAATGCAGCTTGACATTGCTGTCAGGCTCATTGACAATGCCAAAACCTCCCTCTCCAGATACAGGCACTCTGGAATTGCTAAAGCAGTGTCATCTGCCAAGGAGCTTTGTGAGGCCATGAACATAGAGCCAGAGCTCAAGGAGAAAAGGCTCAGGAACACAAAAAGGCAGTTTGCATATGAGACTGCTGACGAGCCCTTCAGTGATGCCCTCAAAAGGCTTGAGGTAACATTTTTCAATAGTGTAGTGGACTCAGCTTCGATGTCACTGCAGGAGCGTTTTGAGACCATGACCCAGGTCAGAGACAAATTTGGAGTGGTGCTCGATTTCAGCAGAGTGCACGGAGTGTCCAAGGAGGACTTACAAAAAAAATGCATTGAAGTGCAGAAGACACTGAGGGAGGAAATTCTGATACTGATGGACTTGAGATGGTTCAGGAAATCATCAACCTTCCCCAACTGTCCCCACAGACAACTGCCTTGGAGTTGCTCACATTTCTCCATGAGAATAGCCTTCAAGAGGTGTATCCAAATCTCTGGGTTGCTCTTAGAGTTGCATTAACTCTCCCTGTTACAGTTGCCTCCGCTGAGTGAAGTTTTTCAAAACTAAAGCTCATTAAAACATACTTGCGTTCAACAATGGGGCAGGAACGTCTAAGTGGTCTTGCTGTCATCAGCATCAATGGTGAAGTGGCTCAGAAGCTGTCATAAGATGACCTAATTAGTGATTTTGCAGCGATGAAATGCAGACGTGTGGTTCTATAGAGCCTCCCAAAAAAGATGGAAATGCTTGATCCATACAGAATAGCATTATGGCTCCCTCAAAATGTATGTCTTTGGTTTATTTTGACAACATTTGGTCTAAGAAGATTTTGCACTTTACTTGAATGTGTGTTTTTAGCTGTTACATAGCCTACTGTGTTTACAAAGTAAGTAAAGTTGTGACTTTTAGTCCTCTAAATCTTTGTTTTATTTAAGAAGCCTGACTATTCTTGTTTGTACTTATTGATTATTTAATTTAATTTATTCTAATTTATTTAATTTATTTAAGTGACATTGAATTTGCAAAAAAAAAAAAGTCTGGATTATTTTGATAATTCTTTTACTTTGCTATTCTGTTTACTGTTTACAAAGTCAGCAAAGCTATGAAGATTTTACTTTCTCTTTTTAGTGTTCTTAAGTTTTATACTGTGATGCTGCTATTGTGTTATTGGTATTGAGTTATGTTTGTTAATAAAAAGTTAAACTGGCAAAAACAAACGTTTTTTTTTTTTCTCGGGGTCGGGTTGGGGGGCATCATAAAGGAATTATGCTTAGGGCACCAAAATGGCTAGCAGCAGCACTGGTTGTATTGATCACTGAGAGAACATTGACTTTGTATGATGTTGGTTTAATACAATTATTATTATTATTATTTTAATAGCTTGGATGTACTAAACTACTTTTGCCATGTTGCTGTAGCTAAGCTTGCTATTGGGTTAAAGGAACAAAAAAAAAATTCCTAAACCTGAACTTTTTTCCGGAGGTGGGGCGGGGCAGCACATGCAAGTCATGCAGTGACTGTGGCAACTTTAACATTTGAAAGGATCCTATGGCAAAGTTATTGCTTTCTTTATTCAAACTGATTTTCTTTTTCATGAATATATGGTTGACCTGAAGAATGAAAGCTGTATCATACACTTGGAAAATTATGTGCTATATCATCGCTTATCGACACTAGAGTGAAATTACACTTAACTCACGAGATGAGACAAAATACAGTTACTTGGTTCACTACAACGTGACAATATTTTAACACACTTTAAGAAATGTTCAAATGACAAAATGTGTGTCTTTTAATTGCATAAAAGTAAAAATGCAGTTGTATTTAGAAATATTGTAACTAGTCTAGGGCTGTAATTATAATCAGTTTTGGTAATTTAAGTAATCTACTGGTTATTTTGACAACTGAGGTCTGTTTGTGTTACTAAAAATATCAGATTACTAAGTGAAAACCAGGCTTTAGTCTATTTTATATATAAACTAACAATGAGGCAATAATAACTGGTGTTGCAAACGTACAAATCTAGTGAGATAATGCACTGTTTTCCCAGATTGACTTTTTTTTGTATGCAATTCAAATTTTTTGGCATAATCAGAGGAAGTGTTTCACCTCTTTCATACATACAGCCTTTACTGGTAAATTACAGGTAAGTTACCATTAATAGACCATTAGTGAACAGGACAGTTAAAATATCCCAGTAAATATGTTCTGGCAATCATATCGTTTTTATGGAGATTACATTATGGTCATAATCATTGCTCCTCGCAGCTTTTTGTTGCGCTTCTCCATTCACCAGGGCTGCGACTCTGTAACTGGATACTATTAGGTGCGTCTTGTGTTTATAAGAGCAAAATATTCTGATTGGCTAGTAATGTTAGTTTGGTTGAGAGTGAAAGCTGCTCCTCTCATACCACTGGTAGGCGAACTCATGGACTCAAAAGTGAAGTTTGTTTTATTTGTCTAATCAATGTCAATCAATGTCTAATTAAAATCATGAAATATACAATGCACTATGAAATTATTTTTTTCTTCACCTTCTGTTTCATTGCTACCAAACTGTCTAATTATTTGAATGCATAAAAACAATTAAAATCTATTTTTTGAATCTGAATGACTCCACTGCCACAGCTCTGTCCATGATGGTGAATGGGAGGAGAGCCAGGGGGGTTTCTCCTGAAGTCCACTATCATCTCCACTGTTTTGAGAAACGTTTTCCTTCCTCAGAAATTCTGTGTTTTGTATAAAATAAATTCTGGGTATCAAATGAAGGCATTAAAAAATTTATTATTTTCATCTTTTAATCAAATATTAAATAAAACTTATATAACAAAGGATTTTATATTAACATTAAACCATTAAAGAAATATTGTCTAACTATTCCTTAAAAAAAAAAAAAAGTCACATTTTTTGTAACAGTAGTTGTAGTAGTTATGTACATTCTACTGAACAACAGTAATATATTTCAGGAATAATAATTAAAGTTAAACCAAACTTATTTTGATGGGTTGCCGTGAATACCTTTCTATTTCTGTGTGCATCTGATATGAGGATAGTTTCTCTCAAATGCTCATGAAGTGACTGAGCAGTTCTAGAGATTGTGTTCATGTACTCGTGTATTGAGGCTGCAGATGCTGAAATCTCCGCGAGGGTAACACGTGTTTCAGTATGCGTGTAGTAAACGAAATAGAGCGTCTGCACATTTCATTCACACAGGGACACAGAACATGCAGGATTCATATTTAAATAGTCTTTTTGTTACTCGATATTTACAGATACTAATCCATACCACGTTTTGATTTCATTGTAATGACCTTTTAAATTAATTCACACAAACTTTGACAAATTCTGTGACATTCTGCGTTAAACCGTAAATTCAATTTTTATGACTGGATTCTGCGATTCTCTCCACATCACGGAAATCATAGGGCCCCAACTGATTTAGGCTCATAAAACATGCAGCATTGCTCACTGACTTTAAGATTAACCCTTCAGGGATCAAGCTTTGGTACAGAGTGACAAGACATTTTTTCAAACTATGTTATTTGAAAATTGAAAATATCATTAAAAATGATCAAACTCAATACCCAACGCTATCTATAACGGATTAATATTGAGCTCAGAATTTACAATGCTTCGGAGACTGCTTTGTTTTTCTTCAACAGTACATGATCATGAACACATTATTACAGAAAGAAATAGAGAAAGGGACAGGAGGGAGAAAAAAAATAAAACCGTACCCATGGATGCTTGTAGTAGAGATCTTCTCCTGACAGAGAAATGTTACTATGAAATCAGCACTTCTTTTGGTTTCAACAAAGACCATTGTGCGTTCATTCCCTGTAATTGCAAACAAAGTGCCATTAAATTGACAAATTAGCTGATGACAGGAACCTCAAAGCGGTCAACATAAAGCTGTTTACAACCCATTTTCATTTTACAAGGCACTAAAATATTTTTGTGTAACTTTAAAATAAATAACTGAATAAACATCACAATCAGTTACTGGACACAAACTATTAGAAAATCAGTACCAAACCAGGGCTCCAAACTGCGACTAAAATGGTCATGTTAAAATGAAAAAACATTTATTCTATGCACCTAAAAACAATTTGGCGCCTAAGTTTCTCAATTTTTTTGTTTGGGGCCCTGCAAACTGGATGTACTGCATAAAGTACAATAGTAGCCTAAAGCGGTTCAAAAACAATATAGGATGCTGGGAGCATAATCATACAATTTATAAAACACACAGAAACCTGTCCAATTAATACATTTAGATTTTTATCAATTTACATCTATTTAAATTGATTCCAAACCCTAAAAAGAGACACATATTAGAAAAATTTCAAATATAAAGTATAAATTTAATCCATCAGTTCCTTAAAAGGTTATCGAATTGCTTTAGACTTATGAAAGCAACGTGGTTATGCTTCAGTAAGTGAATTGCATATGGAAATTCAACAAGCCCTCAATTTAAACTCATTAAATGTTTATGATTGTGAATGCACCTGTAGATTTGAGCACTTCAAGCAGCTGGTCTCTCTTTGAGTATTGGTCCACCTGAATGATAGTTTGCTCCACATCACTGCATGCTCCACCAACCACACCAACAGCAAGGAAAATGTAGTCCACCTTCAAAAAATCTGCTGCCATCCTATGATACAACACACAATTCATATCTCACTCCTGAAGCCATGAAAGAATCACTGAATAGAGACTCGCAAAACACATTTTCAAAACCTTGTCATTAAGTTGCGTGGACGACTAGCTGACTGATCGGTCTTAAACACGAGTTTTTAAGAGGGTGTTTACAGACTCATTCTTGTAGCTAGATTGTTCAACGAAACAAAAGCAGCACACTATCCCCAGGCCATATTTATGGAGCCCTCAGAACCGTATGTAAGTTGCCCTTTAAAGTGTGTCAGACCTTTGAATATCTTCAGGGTAGGTGGCACTGAACATGAGGGTTTGTCGATCCTCTTTAGGAGGCATTCCTGGAGATCCCACTAGCTTTCGCATATCCGGCTCAAAGCCCATGTCCAGCATTCGGTCTGCTTCATCCAGAACCAAATACCGCAGCTTACTCAGACCAACCTGACAAAGAAAAAGTTAAATAAATAATAAATATTATTATTATTATCATTATTATTAGTAGAAGCCACATTATATATTTATTAAATAAGTGGCGGGGAAGATTTGGATAAAATAAAATTACCTTTCCACGACCAATGATGTCAAGCAATCTTCCTGGGGTCCCACACAAAACATTGCAGCCCTTTAACACTTCTCGAATAGTGTATCCTGTATTTATACCACCATAAACCACCACAGGACGCACACAGGTCCTACACAAGATTCAAAACCAATTGTTATTTTTTAAACCTGGAAGCTACCAGTAATACAGAATGAATGAGTGTCATACAAGTTCAGTGTGGACTCGAAGCTAACAAGGAGTTGTGAATGTGAATCATGTATTGTATAAAATTCTATACAAATAAAGATGGTGACTCATAAAATCTGTATCCAGTGTTTCCCATTCATTAAGTAGACTAGTGTTGTCACGGTACCAAAATTTTAGTATTCGGTACCGATACCAGTGAAAATCCACGGTTCTCGGTACCAATTTCGGTACCAAAGCAAAACACAAAAACATGTTAATTTAAAAAAAAAAACGTTTTTGCACTAAAAATAAAACCAATGCCATTCTTTATACTTATTTACAATTGTGTTTAAAGTTTTTCTACAAGTTATATAATTATAAAAAAAACAGTAAACAAGTTTCACCCAAATTTAAATTTTCTTTTAATTTATGAAATTTAAACACATTTTATTTTTGGTAAATAAAAGGGATTTGCTATTAAAATTAAAACATGGAAGAAATATTGTGATTTATTTCTTTAAAAAAGAAAGTTTTATACATTTTTTCAACAGTAGTAGCAGTATCACATACATTTTACTAAATAATAGCAATATTTCTAGCACAATGCCTTTATGTAAAAATTACCTTTTTGGCCTAATGAATGCATATTTGTCATTTTAACTGAACTTAAGACTGGTGGTGATGCTTAAGATATTTTTGGTCATTGAGGGTTTCTGTAAAAAAAAAAAAATAGTAATAGATCATATTAATTATTATTAAAAGATAATACTGCTACTAATTCTACTATCATACTAATGTATATACAATGCACTATGAATTGATGAGCTGCTGGGTTCATGAATATTAATCACGTTGTCTGCGTTCGGTCGAACTGATTTGCTGAAATAGATCAGCGCCAGGCAATGAAATTGCCATTTGCGCATTAGCTCCGCCCACTATCGGAGAAACCGGTATGTCTTCTGCTTGTTCTAAATGAACTCCATTACTTTGACAGGAGAAGACTACAAAGAATAGTTTACATATAGTGTGTCGATTCAGCGTGGTAAGACTCTCTCTCTCTCTCTCTTTGCATGTGTGAGAAACAGCGCTATCAGTAAAGCGACGGTGAGTCGTGCACCTTCACAAAGAGTTTACAGAGCGTCAAATAAAGGTGCGCTGTGCGTCCATTGAGATGAACTGAAAAGTTCAGATCGCTTGATGGAGAGAGAACTCTGAAGCTCAGATGCTGAAATTAATGCAAGCGTCATGCGCTTCAGTCTATGTAGTAAACAAACCCGCACGTCTCTGCCATTCATTAATTCACACAGAGACGCGCAGAACACGGATTCATATTTCAAACAACTTTTGCGGCTTAACATTTACAGATACTGGTCCATATGGAGATCTGATTTAATAAATGTATGCTAACTTTGACAAATTCCATGACTGTCCATATTAAAATGTAAGTTTCATTTTCATGACTGGATTTTGAGATTCCGTCCTCGTTTTCTGCTTCGCGGAAATCATAGCGCTGAACGGGACCTCGGTACTACCGGTACTTAAAGAAACCTGGTACCGTCACATTTACATTTTTTTAGTACCGACTTGGTACCGAAGTACCGGGTCTTTTGACAACACTAAAGTAGACTGTAACGGCCTGCCAGAGATGATCAGATGATTACAGTATTTCACTAGATTGCTAATGAAACTGATTCATAAACCTGTTTTTACTGAAGCTGGAGTTTTCCATCAAAACAAAAGCTTAAAGGTGCAGTATGTAATATTAACTGCTAGCAGTTGAAATGGGTACTGCCGGCAAAATTCAAAGTAGCCTTAAGGGGGGTCGCACAGCAGACGAGAAGCGCCGCGCCGCCACCACATCTTTAAAATGCGAACACATTATTCTCTATGAGTGTACACACACCAGCGGCGCCATTCTGCGTCTGTCTGCGGTGCCCAGCTATGACTCAGGACACTGTTCAAATTTCTGCCGCGTCACAGAGAGCCATATGCACAATTTGTATTAAATAACATTTGTTTCAAATCGTTGTTCATAAATACCAAGATACCACTGCTGCATAATAATACTTACATTAGTTGTACAGCTTGAATAAAATGTAAACATGTATAATTAAATGTATAATAAACAGTCCTTCTAATCTTTTATTTTTCTCTCAAGACATTTAATAGAGTATTTGTCTGTTGTGATTACATTCAATGTTGTCAGCAGCCACCTAGTGGATTTACCAGCTCACAACCTTCACAACACACTTCAGATTATTTAAATAGCGGAGTAGTGGACCACAAATAGATGAAAAACTGATCAACGACGAAGGGAAATACCCAGAATTATATGCAACCAACCACAGATTCTTCAAAGACAACATCAGGAAGTCATAAACGTGGAGGAAGATCACATTAAAGTCATAGATTTTTCAGGTAAGATTGTCTAATTTTCGATCTAAGGTAAAATGTTCAATGACAGTGCTTGAAAACGTTACGAAATAAGCATACCTATAATAAAAATATACTGCTTTGTTTATATTGAGCAAACAAATCAGTATTAGTAGCTACAGAATTAGAAATGTTGAATTTGCTTATAATACAAAATTGATGAATGGCAAATCTAGAATGATAGTGATAATCTAGACTAAATTATAACACCGGGGTACTCAATAGGCAGACTCCGGTCCGCATCCGGACCCAGGCGCGGTTAAATCTGGACCGATGCCAAACACAACATGCTAATTTAATCATAATCCAAATAATAATTTTCAAAGGTGTGAGCAATTGTGATTCCGCCCTATTTATCTTTGAGGCGTCTACTCTGTTTGGCTGCTTCATCTTTGTCCAATCACAGTAGCTGTAACAGCGTCGCTATAGCAACGTCGTCACTACGTCACTCGCTCGCTCAAGGCAGCCAGATGTATCTACCGATCACATCTTCTGGACCAGGTGGGCAGGCGAACAGGCATTCTCACCATTTGCGAGCAGTGCAAATATCGATAACTGACCTTTTTTTCTTTTTTTTTTTGCTGACCGAAAGTGAAAATGGCGTGCTCAAAGTTGGCCGTTGATAAGAAAAGAAAAGTTGATTTTGAAAACCGTGAGTTTAAGAGTGAGTGGACAGAAAAATATGCATTCTTGCTCCCCGCGGGAAGCAGGAAACCAATGTGTTTAATCTACACCGAGACTGTAGCAATCATCAAAAGTGGTAACGTAAAACGCCATTATGACACCAAGCATGCACATTTTGAACAAAATTACCCTCAGAACACAGAGGTAAGGATCATAAAAATAAACCAGCTGAAATCATCCTATGAAGCTACAAGCAGTGTAATAGTTAGATCAGCCACACAACAGGAGTGGGCAATGGAAGCCTCACCAAGAGTAGCATGGGTCCTGGGAAAACACAAGAAATCCTTCTCTGATGCTGAAATAGTCAAGGAGTGTATGAGTGAAGTGGTGACTGCTCTGTTTGAAGGCACTCAAAAGGATGAAATAATCCAGAAAATAAGCCAAATACCCTGTTCTGATTCCACTGCTGCAATACTTGCTGATGATTTGCTTGAACAACTTCGCTTTGCTATTAAAAAAGCCAAATTCATTTCATTGGCTGTGGATGAATCCACAGACAACGCACAACTCATGGTCTTTGTCAGATTTTTTTGATGAAGAAAAGGGAGAATTTCATGAAGATGTTTTGGGTCTCACAAACCTCCAAGAACACACGAGGGGGGATGACATTTATGAAGCAGTGACACAGATGCTTAGAGATAGACCTGAAGCATGTTGTTTCCATTGCTACTGATGGTGCACCATGTATGATTGGGAGAGAGAGAGGGGATTGGTGTCACGCTTGAGAGCTCACCACCCTGACCTCATGGCATATCACTGCATAATTCACCAGATGGTTTTGTGTGCCAGCCTTGGAGAAAAGTATTCAGAAGTAATGACAACAGTCATGAAACTTGTCAACTATCTTAGAGCATCCTCTGCTCTTCAACATCATTTGTTGCGCTCATTTTTAAAACCCTCTGGAGTCGATTAACGCGTATACGCGTTTTGCGGGTTAATTTCCTGATTACGCCGAAAATAACTTAAATTGCACTTCCAGTTTTGATCGTACAGATAAGAGCAATACATCAATCGTATCTGTAAAGTGTTTACTATTTTTTATATACACTCGTGATAAAAACAAAACGCTATACTTTTGTAGAATAAAGAAAATAAACAGTGTGCGTTATCTGCCATCTCTGTCTCTGTCACCTCTCTTCACAGACACCTAAATGAAACAACCCGAATCTCAGCGAATACTTGCCTCAAATACAAGATAAATATATCTATAGAAAGCTTAAAATGTCTACTTTTAAATAAACAGATTCAAGTAAAAAACGAATAATAAATGTTTATGTAATTTGTATAAAAGGACTGGTCCAGTTTCTCCTGCATCGTCTCATTATAGATAATGTGTTCCCGCCTACCTCTTAGCGCGCTGTTCATATGGAAATGAACTGAGGTGAGCCAGGTAATCACGTACACGCCCACGAGAAATTACATAAAACGTAAAGGATCATCATAGAAATTTACTTTTTTCCTGCGCGTTTGGATGATGGCACGCTACACGGGTGAAGAAGCGCTTCGGATGATCCTGGACAGCGACGAAGAGGCTGCTTTCTCCTCAGAGGAAGAACATGACTCAGATGACGAATGTTTGCATTTTGAAGATCGTCTGGACCCAGCTGAGGATATAATTCCTGACGAGTAAGCCTTTTATTATTACTTGACTAAAATCAGAGCAAAGCATGTATTTAACTATATATTATGATATATGATGATGATATATAGCCTATGTAATTATATAATACACATATAATGCTATAGGCCGATATATATACATATCTTATATCTCTTACCAAAATTAACCATGCTTTTTTTTTGTAATTATTTAATTTTATATTTTTTTTTTACATTGTGGATTGTTTAGACTATTTTTCAAAATGCTGAAATTGTTTACCAACTTAGCTTGTTGGCGAATATCAGATGTGTTAAAAGTTTCAAAAGTGTTATACCCGGCTATTGGCGTTCGCGATCATCCGAGGTGTAAATGTATCATAAAGCTGCAAATGTCGCTGATAAGTGGGCCATCGGCAGACATACACGCGCGTCTATTCTTATAAGTGATGTAATGTTTTATCAGTTATGAATCCTCTGGTAATTGCTAACAACACTTTCAATTTTCTTTTAGGACTGTGGCTGCATCATCGGCAACGTGCATAACAAAGGGACCCGAGTGCGTGAGTTCGCTGGAAAAGCATATCGAGTAAGTGCACAGTATTGTAGTTTTATTATGCCTATGCCTAAATAATATGGAAACATTATTTGTGGTTTGGATGACACAATAAGCAAATCTTCCTGTATGGATTATTAGAAATTGTACTTTTGTTATGCCTGTATCCCACATGAAAAACTAATATTGTAATTTAGCTATAGTGAATACTATAGTGTTTTTGAACCATAGTGTATTGTACTGTATTTATTATAGTATTTACAACACTATTTCTTAATATATGTCATCAGTTTTTAACAACAATTTTTTTTTAACACTTCAAATACACCACTTTCATGTTTTACCTGCATCAAAAATGCTAATTTTTATTTTTATTCTTTATTTCAGATGTGCAAAAGAACCTGTGGCAAAGAGAGCTAAAGTAAATAAGCAACCCACTTGGTCATGGAAAACAGAGGATGATATTGACATGGCTCCACAGGCTCTGAGATTCCTGCCCACAAGGGAACCTGGACCACAACTAAGACCATGTGATGCACACACTCCCATGAGTCTATTCAAAAAGTTTTTTTCTGACACTGCTGTGACAACTCTGTGTCAAAACACCAATGCTCAGGCTGCCAGGGCATGTGCAAAGGGACATAAATATAAATGGACAGATGTCAGCATCAGTGAGCTGTACTGCTACTTTGGGTTACTCTTCTACATGGCAATGGTGAAGTTGAGTTCCATCACAGACTACTGGCGGCAGAACAATCTTTTCTCTGTTCCTTTTCCTGCCACAATCATGTCAAGGGACAGATACCGCACAATTTCATGGAATCTGCACATGAGTAACCCAGATGCAGACCAGGACAATGACAAAAAGAGGGGCACAGCTGAACATGACCGTCTTTTCAGAGTCAGGCCCCTCATGGACACAATCCGGCTTGCATGCAAGGCCATCTATCAACCAAGAAAAAATTTGGCAGTGGATGAAAGAATGGTGGCATGCAAAGCAAACACAGGAATGACTCAGTACATGAAAGCCAAGCCAACCAAATGGGGCTTCAAGTTGTTTGTTCTTGCGGATTCTTCAAATGGATATACTGCAGATTTTGCTGTTTACACAGGAAAGAACCACTTTCCCACAGGCCATGGACTTTCATATGACGCTGTGACATCTCTGTTGGACCGTACAGTTTTGGGCTCTGGGTACCATGTATACATGGATAATTTCTACACTAGTCCCAAGCTCCTAAGAGACTTGTTTGCTTTGAAGTTTGGTGCATGTGGGACTTACAGAGACAACAGGAAAGATTGCCCTCGGAATGCAGCTAACTCCCTCACCAAAAAATCTGTGAGGGGCTCCATCAGGTGGATTCGAGACAAAGATCTTGTGTTTGTGAAATGGATGGACACACGAGAGGTGTCCGTCTGCTCCACCATCCATGCTGCTTACACAGGAGACAATGTGCAGAGGAGGGCAAAAACACAAAATGGATGGAGGAAAAAGAGTTTTCCATGTCCTGCACCTGTGACTGCCTACAACCAGCACATGGGGGGTGTTGACCTGTCTGATCAGCTGTTACAATACTACAGTACACAGCACAAAACAATGAAGTGGTACAGAAAGCTATTTCTGCACTTCTTGGACATTGCTGCCAGCAATGCTTATATTTTACACAAAGAGCTTTATGGCACCATGACCCACAAGGAGTTTATGGAAGAACTAATTGCAGAGCTCTGTGGTGTGTCACAGAAAATACCACCAAAGCGGACCAGTGCTGACCATGTGCCTATTCCAGGATCTGAGCAGCCCTCAGGTGCCACTGCTGGTCGCCGGACTTGTGTGCTTTGCAAAGTAAAGCATGGTAAGAGACAGGACACTCCTTGGAAATGCCAGGCATGTGATGTGCACTTGTGTGTCCAGTTGAAAAGGAACTGTTTCCTGGAGTGGCACAGAGACGTATAACTGTGCAATTCCGGGCACTTTATGATAAAGTGGTCCCTTTTTTTTTTATCTTGCACTCTTCCTGTTTACAATATATATTTTTTTTATGTTGCACTTTTCCTTTTTTCCTTTTTTTTTGCAGTTTCACCTTGATTGTGCCTTCTGTGTTTTTGCTAAATTCTAATGTTATTTTGTGTGATAAACAAAATATATACACTTATTTTTTGTCCTCGCATACTTTCTTGTAACTGTTCCCTATCAGTGGCACAGATGACTGAATGGCTCATTATGCAGCTCATTATGCAGGCCATTGTCTTCTCAGGTGTAAATCACAATGATATTCATGATAGTTCACGCCCTCTCGCATATGACTTTTACCAACAAAAAGTGACATAGAAATTTTAAATCAATATATTGTTTTCTGTAAGTGAGCAAACAAGATGATTTTCACATCATTTAGAAAGAAATATTCTAGGCTACAAGCTCCAGTTCTCAAAAATCCCGGGAACCAATGTCCTTAATGTGTTTTATGGCCTTATTCAAGTGTTTTAACATTTTTAGTTTTTCACTAACCACGCATAACTTTTTTTCTCAAAAACACAATAATGTACATACATGCATTTCACATATTATTACAGCCCAGTTTGTGCTAATTACAGTGAGATTAGACTCTACCCATTTAGATATTTATAAGAAACTGAAAAAAGCACAAATGTCAGGGCATGACAAAACTTCTCCAGGCCCCAAAAATACCCTTAGACTCCAGAGGGTTAAAAAAAAAGTTAATTTTTGTGATGGTGATGACGTCGGTATGAATTTAAACAAATTAGCATATCGTGACGTCACTGACTGGGTCTTCAACCCGTGCCTTCGGGCGCATCATTGCAAACCTCATTTTGATGCAGGCTATATAGACCACAAACAAATTTAAATCTCTGTCAAAAACGTGTTTATTGCATGAATTTCAGGTGAGAAAAAATGAGGTACTGTTTTACTTGCATCCACCGCTACGTATCAATGCAACCTACAAATGAGAGAACGTTTACTTTGCTTTCTTGGGTTGTCACTTTTGTGAAAAAAATCCTGTTTGATTTGAGTGACGAGTGTTCATTGAATCGATTGTAAAATCGATTTTGCATGTCTAAAGTTTTATACGGCAAATAACACCAAATACAGACAACAGGCAGGAGGAATGTAAAGATTCAATATATTGGTAAAGACCAATATTTCTGATGATTTATTGGCGTGAAGTTGAAGTTGAATTTATTGCGTGCAAAATGACAAACAGGAGTGCAACATTTTCGATAAAACAATAAGCAGAGTGGACTGCCATAATGCAAATCATTTACTGCAGGCTTCAACATGGATGTGTTTACGATTAAATTTCAACAACAACAAAAGAGGCTATCAAAAGGCTTTTCTTAGGCTATCAAAAAAAATGTTTTCAAATATTCGTCGAATTTAAAATAAAAATCCACATTCGAATGCGCATATGAATTTTAGGTGTGCATTAAGGAAGCTGCCTTATGAGCCCCGGTACGTGTTCCAGTCCATCTCGCCGCTCGCACAGCTGTGTCTACACAACTTTCAAAGGCGGACGAGCTCGACAAGCAGTATCTGCTGTATCATCTTTCACCTGGTGTACGCGCACGAGATGCGATGAAAATCTAGTGTCATTGCATTATAAGGTTATGTTAGCCTATCCAGTTGAAGCCACTTAAAAAAAAAAAAAAAAAATCAAATGTTTACATCAAAACTGAAACCAAGCCGTTCACACAGAACGCATATTTCGCGCATCTCATGTTTTTAAATGGAAAAAATGTATCCTGTGTGACTGGTTTTCCGCCCTTTATTTAACAATGCATGCATACATGATGCTGTTTTGTTTATAGTTCTTTAAGCAACTTAATAATAATTGGTTCATAAACATTATTTTAAATATTATGTTTTTTCACAGTCATGTATTCTAATGCTTTGAATAAACATGCTGTAATATTTTGCTCGATGCGCTATCTTGAGGCCTCAGAAGAGAAGCAAAAAGCTTTTCTTCACCCTTACTGAAATTATGCATTTGAAATTCGAATACAATTAGAATTTTGATCATATTTAAGTAAAAAATTTGAATGTATTTTTTTCAGCTATTTTGACAGCCCTAGGCGATTCAAGAACGAAACTGTATGAGACTGAATACCGGCTGAATTCACATTTCTGTTGTAAAAAGAGAAACATTGTGCAGAAGTATTATTTGCTGTTATGCATGTTTGTCTGAAGCTGCAGTTGCTGTGTGACGCCTGTTCAAAAAAAAAACCTGTACGCGCTCCGAGAGAAGGTCGTTAAAATCATTTTCTTATTTTCGTTTTCGAAACTTGTGTTGGTTGATTCGTGCTTGATTCGTGCAGTAGAATTTCGAAAAATAAAGTGACAGTCGACACGGTCACGGTTTTAGACTAGAGAGGAGAAGGGATGGCAAAAGATCTGGGCACAGTTTTTCCAGAACTTTGTGCCAAGTTAAAGCGGTGTCGAGCTGTTTTAATGAATTTTTTTAGATGTATTATGGTGCCCGAACCCATATGACTTTGAACAGTGACCGCGAACATTTAGTTTACTGCAGCCGCAGCCATCATTACCAAGCGCGAACCGTTGACTCTGACAGTGAGTGAGAGTATGAGACAAAGCGAACGCACAGGCCACAGTGTGACATCCGTGTAAACACAGATGACGTCAAGGTTTTTTTTTTTTATTTAAAGAAGATAGCCTTCATTTGTATGTAGGCCAAGGCAATTTATATATTTACAATACTTAAATATAATTGATAGTATTTTATTGCATTTGTATTAGTTGTTTGAAGAGTAAAAAAATAATTGGTCGGTCTTAACGCAAATTTACAATCTGCAAGTCGGTTGGACTAAAAGCAAAAAAAAAAAAAAAAAAATTGAGTCGGTGCTTAATTGACAGGGTCGGTCGGGTTACGGCAAACAAGAATATTTTTAAGGATGGCCTTACCGTTCAAAGCTCAGCTATTATCAATTAAAATTATGTAAAATAATAATAATAATAAATGAAGTTAAATGTCATGTCAGAACTTGATTCGATATTGAGCTCCAGCGTATAGAATGTGTGCGTCCGGTGTACGATACCTCGAGCTGTCCTACATCCGTCCAGTGTGCGACCGCCTATATTCAAAGTGGCATCTCTTGCAAGTGTAGAAATTAGGACAAATGTGCTGTAATTTCCATACTTGTGTAACAAAAAAAATACACCTATATTCATTTTCATTTATTGAGTGCAATTGTTTAACAATGTATGGCTATATTACTGTCATTTAAATAATTTACAATGGTTTATTATAACTAATTTATTTGCTTCCTAAAACACCAGTGTGAATGCAATTCAGAATGAGACAATATATCACAACTAAAAAGAGGGTTGAGTCCCCTTTAAAGTTTATTTATGACTACGCCATGTCACCAGCAGTGGATATAATCATGGCAAGAGGAAACATTTCAATTTCACAATTAAGCTGTACATATTTTAAGTTAATTTACCTACTTATCTCTTAATTTTCTTAGTTAAGAAAATGGGTTCAAGTGCACCAGATAAAATAAATTCATTTTTTAAATGTACAAATTTTTCTTGTTCACCCACCAGTTTCACAAAATCCTGTGGGAAACGCTGTATTAATACCAAGCCCTACTGCACTGTACTACTATACTGTAGAAAAAGTAAAAATGCAATTGCAGATTTAGTATTTATTTTTCTAGGTATTATAAATGGGATTCACGTCTCCATGGCCAGAAGCATTTACCTGCCATTTTGGCAAAGGCTATGAGACGGTATCGTGCAATGCATGAGAAAAACTTTTTTTGCTGATGGCCATATTTCTTTTGTTGAGTAAGATTGTACTTAAAGGTACAGGTTGTAGGACCTGCCACTAGAGGGCGCACTATCAAAACAATAATCGCGTGGTTTGATGACGCTAAGGAGGAGTGCGGAATGATGGGATTTGTTGTCTTCTACCCAATCGCTGACAGCCATCAATCAGAAGGAAAGTTCAATCATGGATTTAACGCGAGTTTAACGATTTGCCCGAGTAGATTACATAAAGTCAATGCAAAGACGCGATCAGACTATGGATCAGATGCGTCCTCGCGTGTCTAGAGACGCAATGCCCTGCGTTTGGAGTGTATGCCCCATAATACTAATGTTGTTGATCGTTATAATAGCATATGTTTTCTGTAAAGATAGGAATCAAAACAACAAATCGGGATTGGCATCTCTTTCTAATTGAAGTTTGTCGCAAAGCTACTTTTGCATTTGTCCATACATCAGTAAAGGCTGTAACAAAGGGTAACTAACGTCATTGACAGGCGACTGCACTGCCCTGAATTTGCACTACATGGATTTTCTCATGATTTACAAGTAGTTGAAAACATTAGAGATATTGTTAATAATCAGCTGGACAAAATATATAACACTAGCCTAGTGGTTTTTTGATATTTTACTGCAAATATCTTACAAATTTTACCTTTAAATTAGTCTGTTTTCATACATAGTAAAAAAGTAATTCCAATAAAGTCTAATTTTATAATTACGTTTGTTTTGTAGTTCAGTGTTTCCAGATTTTTTGGTTTTAGCCAAGAAAACTATAAAATAAAACAAACACTAGACGTGTATAAAATCAATGAAAAGTCAAAAATGTGTACCCATATGCAAACTTCCTGGCCTCCAGATAGATCTGATTGATGAGCTCTCTGGTGGGGGCCACGATTATGGCCTCGGGCTCCTGCACCTCACTGAACTTGCTGGCTGCCACACCATCAGCCATCAGCCGCTGTAGGATGGGCAGCAGGAAGGCCGCCTGAGAAAGCAGATGATTACATGAGTTATAATAACCAACACCTATAAACTACATCAGAAACACAAATTAAAGATCTTGGCATTTAACGAAAACAGCATGTCACAGAGGGTTGCTCTTACGGTTTTTCCTGATCCGGTCTGAGCACAAGCCATTAGATCTCGTCCAGCAGAAATAATGGGGATTCCATGTTTCTGGACAGGAGTAGGCTTCACATATCCAGACTTTGTTACATTCTTTCTCAGTGATTCACAAAGTCCTGCTTCATCAAAAGTCTGTAAGAGAGAGCGCGAGCATTAGGAACTTAATTTAATTTTGTAGTACGGTGTAATTTAGCAGCTATTTTGGCCTATTTCCAAAGCTTTTAAAATGTACCATGTACACAAAAAAAGCTAAAATGGAAATTTGAGTGCGTGTAGGCACAATATAGAATATTATTTTCGTCTCAATGTCTTGTCAAATTTGATCAGAGTTCTTAGAGGATTCATAAACAGGCATCATCTAGTGGTGTTCAGTGTTACAACCAGTTGTTTTTTATATATATAAAACCCTGTTATATTTATCATCAGTATTGTTCATAAGGATTTAATGCTTAAAGCTAACATTATTCAGACTAAGAGCTGTGGGTGATTCTCTTTGCATTTTGTTTGATTAACACTGGAGGCCTTATAGCCAGTCACTGCTGTGTGGCTTTTGCAATAGACGCATTTTGTAGCATTATGGTTTACCATTAATCGATTAATTGATTGTTAATTTAAATGACGATCGATCATGGAAATAATCAATATTTTACATCCCTAGTGCACACACATTTCAGCCTGGAGAACAGTGTCTCTTGCACGGCTTTATTGTGCTTTCAACGATTTATCAAACATGTCCCACAATTTAGCAAAAGTAAAAACAGCATTTTACAACAAATCACAGAATGTGCCGATTCTGACATTCAACTTGGCTTTTAGGGAGGAACGAATATGTGACGCTGTTAAGAGAAGGAACTATGCTCAAAGAAATGCAGCTAGATTTTAATAGTTTTACCTCTTACCTCCTTAGAAGCCAAAATTGCAATAAACAACAATTCTAACTGTATATGACTTTCTTCTTTCAGACAAATCCAGTTGGAGCTATATAAAACAATGTCTTTGATCTTCCAAGCTCAAGAAAAGCACTCAGCGGGTGAAATTAAGCGCATACATCCATAGTAAAACATGCCTCACACAGCTCCAGGGGGTGAATATAGACCTCCTTTAGCAAATCAATGCGTTCTTGTAAGAAAGAGATCCATATTTAAAACATTATAACCACTTTTCTGTAGCTTGTGCTGTCGTACAGCAGAAGCAGTTCCGGGTGGATGACGTACAGTCGTGGCCAAAAGTTTTGAGAATTACATAAATATTGGAAAAGTTGCTGCTTAAGTTTTTATAATAGCAATTTGAATATACTCCAGAATGTTATGAAGAATGATCAGATGAATTGCATAGTCCTTTGCCATGAAAATTAACTTAATCCCAAAAAAACATTTCCACTGCATTTCATTGCTGTCATTAAAGGACCTGCTGAGATCATTTCAGTAATCGTCTTGTTAACTCAGGTGAGAATGTTGACGAGCACAAGGCTGGAGATCATTATGTCAGGCTGATTGGGTTAGAATGGCAGACTTGACATGTTAAAAGGAGGGTGATGCTTGAAATCATTGTACTTCCATTGTTAACCATGGTGACCTGCAAAGAAACGCGTGCAGCCATCATTGCGTTGCATAATAATGGCTTCACAGGCAAGGATTGTGGCTACTAAGATTGCACCTAAATCAACAATTTATAGGATCATCAAGAACTTCAAGGAAAGAGGTTCAATTCTTGTAAAGAAGGCTTCAGGGCGTCCAAGACAGTCCAGCAAGTGCCAGGATCGTCTCCTAAAGAGGATTCAGCTGCGGGATCGGAGTGCCACCAGTGCAGAGCTTGCTCAGGAATGGCAGCAGGCAGGTGTGAGCGCATCTGCACGCACAGTGAGGCGAAGACTTCTGGAAGATGGCCTGGTGTCAAGAAGGGCAGCAAAGAAGCCACTTCTCTCCAAAAAAAAACATCAGGGACAGATTGATCTTCTGCAGAAAGTATAGTGAATGGACTGCTGAGGACTGGGGCAAAGTCATATTCTCCGATGAAGACCTTTCAGATTGTTTAGGGCATCTGGAAAAAAGGCTTGTCCGGAGAAGAAAAGGTGAGCGCTACCATCAGTCCTGTGTCATGCCAACAGTAAAGCATCCTGACACCATTCATGTGTGGGGTTGCTTCTCATCCAAGGGAGTGGGCTCACTCACAGTTCTGCCCAAAAACACAGCCATGAATAAAGAATGGTACCAAAACACCCACCAACAGCAACTTCTTCCAACAAACCAACAACAGTTTGGTGAAGAACAATGCATTTTCCAGCACGATGGAGCACCGTGCCATAAGGCAAAAGTGATAACTAAGTGGCTCGGGGACCAGAATGTTGAGATTTTGGGTCCATGGCCTGGAAACTCCCCAGATCTTAATCCCATTGAGAACTTGTGGTCAATCCTCAAGAAGCGGGTGGACAAACAAAAACCCACTAATTCTGACAAACTCCGAGAAGTGATTATGAAAGAATGGGTTGCTATCAGTTAGGATTTGGCCCAGAAGTTGATTGAGAGCATGCCCAGTTGAATTGCAGATGTCCTGAAAAAGAAGGGCCAACACTGCAAATACTGACTCTTTGCATAAATGTCATGTAATTGTCAATAAAAGCCTTTGAAACGTATGAAGTGCTTGTAATTATATTTCAGTTCATCACAGAAACAACTGAAACAAAGATCTAAAAGCAGTTTAGCAGCAAACTTTTTGAAAACTAATATTTATGTAATTCTCAAAACTTTTGGCCATGACTGTAGGATGTGTAGCAAAGGAACCGGTGAGAATATGCTAGTCTCGTGAAAACCAATTGTTTACAGGAGCAAATGAAGCAAAGTTTCCTTACTTTAGCAAAGGATAACCAGTCTCCTCTTGGCTTATATCGAAATCCTCCAACATTTCTCTTTACCAATCCTTGTTTTGTACTTCCAATTAATTACCAGAGTTTTGTTTGGTTCTCTCTTCTCTGCTTCTGCATTCGGCACTTCTCATCGGAGCATGCGCTACACAATATATCTGCCCAGAATGGACGCACATACAACAGTTACAGGAAGTGACAAATTTTTTTATAAGTTTTTAAATGATTTTTTTTTTTTTTTTTTTACACCAACAATATACTATAGGCGTAGTACTTCTAGAACTCGGGTGTTTTTTTTTTACTTGATGTGCTGTTGTGGTAGGCCAGATTCAAATAACATATCTGGCACACTGCCTTTGTCTTGTCCTCTCTTAATTTGAAGTGCTCCCACACAGCTGAGGTCTTCAGCATTTTTGTCTTCTCTTCCAGATAACCTGAATCACGGCATTCATAACGTTTACTCAAGGGCAATTCATAAGCCGATTTTCCACTATCGGGCAAACGGTTCTCTTTGCTTAACCGTTCCATTCGGTTCCAGTCAGCATGGATCAGAGTATGTGAGCGGAGCTGAGCGGGATGAATTTGCGCTCCACGCTCAAAGTATTTCATAATTACTCCGCTCAAGCTCCGCTCTGGGTGTACAATTTTCCGCTCCTCGCTCCCTCCCCCACTCCGTCCTTATACGTCTCGCTCCGTTTTCACTTCACAGTATTTTTATTTATTTTTTTAATAACACCAGTCTCTGATCAGAAGATGCATGTAGTGTAAAGTGAATATGCAGTACTAAGAGAAGAACATCCCTGAATGTGTTCACAACCCAGCAGAACAGTGTGGCCTTGAAAGTTTTCATCTACAAAACTTCCCATGATACCCAGAAAACTTTGACCTCGTCGGCTCCTCCAAATATCAAGGGCCACTGAGAGTCCATTGCAGTTCTGTAGCAGAACGCGCAATTTATTCTCCAACTCTAATAAAGCATGTGGCATGAGTGTGTCACGTACCATGCTATTGCAAGGTGGGGTGTAGCCAGGCTGTGCAATGTTCGCAAAATAGCACATCCCTTTTCTTTCTCCTTTGGTGAGTGGCTCATAGTCCATGTAAATCATTTTAAAGAAAGCCTGGTCTAGTTCACTCTTCCTCTCCTGTGAAATAATTATTTTTGTCATTCTTTGTTGAAAGAAGCCTTTAAATTTACTGCTCTGTGTCTCTTTACATGTTTCCTGTGATTTTTTCTCTGCAAAAAAATGTAAATTGAACATAAATATGGCGCTAAAATTAAATGTAAATAATAAGTAGCCTAAATGCCAATACAATATTTACAAATGTATTCATTCTGCATTGGTGGTTTAGGTTGTTCAAGCTGAATAATACCGACCTTCAGATTTTTTTCCACGTGTGAGCGAAAAACTTTATCGTGTTTCCTTGACACATGCCTTTTAAGATTCCACAATGAATCTTTTGAAGTTGCAATCACCTCCCCGCACTCGCGTTCTCCTTTGTCATCACTACCTTTTATAATACATTTATATTTTTTTCCCCTTCTTCACGGTAATATTTCAGAAACTCCATTTTTCTGTCTCTCTTTACCTGTGCTAACTGCTTATTACCAACTTATAAAATCGTCCATCATATAATGGAGATGCACAGGTGGAAAATCATGTGATAAATTAATTACATGATATATACTTTATATAAATGTTTGTGAAAGTACTAATAAAACAATACAAATGCAAACAAATCCAAAATATGATTAGAAACATTTTGAGTCCCCCTCCGTCTCCTGACAGTGGTTTGGTCCTGGGACTCCTGGCTCGTGATTGGTAATTGAGCGATAGTGGAGCGTTTCGGAGCGAGAGAAAATCACAACGCTCCGACATTTAAAAAATCCGCTCCTAGCACCTAGCAAAATCACGCAACTCCGCTCGCACTCCGCACCGCTCTTATTTATTTACTCTCACTTATTTTCCACTGTGGCACTTCTATCGGAGCTCTTTGGAAGGCAATACAAATGCGTCAGTCCTTGGCTTGGTAACGCAAGTGTAATATAAACCGGAATATGGACGGTGATCAGATATTTGCTTATAAAATCTGATATTTACTTTGTTCAATAACAGAAAAAAACAACTCTTGACGTGGAAAATAAACTAAACTGAAGGAGACGATGGGTATAATATCAATATGTGCAAATGTTTCCTCCACAGACCAAACTGTCAAGCAATTTTTTATTTTTTATATTGAATGAAAGGTAACTATAAAAGGTATGAAAAGTCTGTCAGAATACTCCATTTGCCATCAGACATGTAATCTGGGTTATCGTATTTTTCGGATTATAAGTCACACCTAAGTATAAGTCGCATTAGTCCAAAAATACGTCATGACGAAAAAAAAAAAAAACAACAACACTGCACTATAAGTCGCATTTACAGCCAGGAGAGGGTGCTCTATGTTTTCAGTGTAGGCTACAGGAGCACTGAGCAGTATAGAGCGCCCTCTCGCGGCTGGAGACGGTAATGTTTTCTCTTAATTCATGTCAAATAAATCTTGATAAGTCGCACCTGACTTGATAAGTCGCAGGACCAGTTAAACTATGAAAAGAAGTGCGACATAGTCCGGAAAATAGGGTATATGAGGCGTCAGGAACACTTTTTGTAAGCGAAGAAAATAAAAACAACTTTATTCAATCATTTTCATTCCTTTTCTGGACCTTGAAACGGTTATTTATTTGGCAGTCTATGGGACAGTCTCAAGCCTCCAGGTTTTCATCCCAAAATATCTTGAATTGTGTTCCGAAGCCAAACGGAACTTTTACATGTATGGAACGACATGTGGGTAAGTGATTAATGACAAATTTTTAATTTTAGGGTGGCGTATCTATCCCTTTAATACCGGGTTTTAGTACCCATCCCTAGGTTAAGCGTTTTGATATCATGCGATTTTCCCATTGTGGAGGTGCAATTATGATAACCAAGTTTCACCTGACAGTTCACACACACATTCACTTTGATTAGAGGTCGACCGATATATCGGGCCTATATTTTGAATTTTTTTATATATCAACATCGGCCGATATCAGTGTTTAGTAGCGCCGATTTAAAGTCAGGCACGTCGGCGGGCAGCCCCGTGTTATTGGTGAGGTGGAAAGTGCTACCGCCGCACGTGAAGCACCCCAAGCCAAAACTTTTGGAAGATACAACAGTCCTGGGAGATAAAGGTAGTCAGAGAATCTCACTCTGTAGATGGGTCGGAGAAGTTGTCAGCTCTTACAAACACTGCAGCGTGATTGAGGGCTCCGTTACTCCACCGCTCACAGACCTAGTGATGCGTGGGTCGGGATTTTTTCCAACCCACGGGTCCCGCTTTTATGGTTTTTTTTGGCCCGCCCCAGCCTGCCCCGCAAATAACGTAACATTTCTTGACCCGCCCCGACCATCGGGGACATCACGGAAGTTACGTTGCTACTTAGACCTTCGTATCGTAACCATATCAAAAAACCTAATAAAATATGATTTTTTTTTAACCGTTGTGTGTTGTTGGGGACGTTTTCGTCCACTAGGGGTAAAGTTGAGTCTTATTTTGGCCACAACTTTCTCTGTGTTTGAGCTAATGGAATGATTTTTGGTGACAAATCTTATTTTGACCCATATTTGGGGAAAATGCTTTTTTTTTAATTACCAAGTTCATAAATTATGTCACTGATTTGGAAAAAAATAAATAAAAAAATTACATATTTTCAATATAAAAAGTGATTGTGGACTGGATTTTTTTTAACCTTTTATCACAGTCTTGGGTATGTCAAAGATTAGTAACAAGATTGGCTTTGATGCATTGTTAGTTTTTGTGCAGCATTAGATTTAAATTTTTTCTCCCTAATTTGCTGTTGGTGGCTGATTTTGCCCCATTGACTTACATTATAATGACATTTTTTGATTGCAAAGCCATGGCACCATATAATCATGCATTCTTGATTGTGGTTTTCACTTTTGGGAAGAGGTAAAAAAAATGTATTTTTACAGTTGATCACTAGGTGGGACCATTAACCCTTTAAATAGGCCTGTGCAAAAAAAGGCTTGGTTTCTGGCTTGTATATGGAGTTATATGGAGTATAACTGCAAATTATAGTGTTTGTGTGTGTGTGAGATTCTTGATTGTTGGTGGTTTTTCCCTGTTGGGAAGAGGTAACATTTGTTATTTTTACAGTTGATCACTAGGTGGGACCATTAACCCTTTAGATAGACCTGTGCAAAAAAAGGCATAGTTTCTGGCTTGTATATGGAGTATAATAGCAAATTATAGTGTGTGTGTGTGATAGAGAGAGAGAAAGAGAGGGTGTGAGAGAGACCTTTGTGCACTTACCTTGAAAGCCAAATCAGTTTTTGTCACAAGTAAATACGTCAACTGCTGGCTTATTTGTGTAATATGAAGAAATGGTCACTGAACGAATCAGTGAACAAATCATTTTGGTGAACGAACTGAAAATCAACGAATCTCTTGAAAGAATCAATTTCCACCACTAAATTCAACGCAACATAAATGGATTTAAAAAAAAATTGTTTTTAGTGACCCGCCCCACAATAAAGTGCCAATTTCTCAACCCGCCCCAACCCGGTTATGAGACATCACTATCACAGACAGCACCGTGCTCCGAGAGACAGCTGTCCTGGATCAGCTGAATCACATTTGTTCGGAAGCATGGTTTGATGAAAACAATAGCCAGGTTTCCATCCAACTCATTTGCATTTAGGGATGTCAATATTCGATCATTTCCATGATCGATCTTTGTTTAAATTAACGATCAATTAATAACCTTAATGCTGCAAAATGCGTCTACAGCGGTATTATTATTATTGTGCAAAAGCCACTTGGAAAAAAAAAGCTTTCTCAGCCGAATTAAAGGGTTTTTAGTCTGAATAAAATGCTAGTAGCAGGACTGTAAAATTAATAGGATGTGGTTATGATCATTTGATAAAATAAAGAGAGCGCTCCATATGTTGGAGATCATTTTACTTTGTTGACTTTCTCATCAAGGAGACCGCTGAATGCGCCTCTTTAAATGGTTTCGTGGTGCTCGTTGTTGTATTTTAAAATGCAATTGCTATGTTTTCTAATGACACTATAGTATTTTAAAAAATCATCCAAAACGTAACTGTGGCGCTTGTGGCTGTGCTGCGCATTCAATTAACCGCTTTTTTCACATCAAACATTTTATGCAAGTATTATGACCAGTATTTTAATTGATCATGTTCTGCAAAATGTTCGATTTAGAATTTCTGCGTTCCACTAGGCCTATTTGTTTAAAAAAATCCCACATTTACAGTGCCTTAGATCGTGACAGTGCATGCGTGCTTGCATGGAGCAGAAATACAGTTGTGTAATTTAAAGTTTAAGTTAGTATTATAACTTAAATATTACAAAAACCAACAATATTTTATAGCCAATGTTAAAATGAATTACTAAATATATGCACTAACAACTTACCATAATAGCTTTGGGAGGATTGCTGCCACTCACATCCACAAGGATGTCATCATATTTGTCAAAATTAATGCCTGTGGCATACTGGGAAAATATGGAACTCTCCTCTTCTGGAGGGGGAGGCGGCACATAGACAACCTTGGGTCCTACAAGAAACAAACACAATGTTAGTTTATTTTGGATATAAAGCAAGTCAACTATAACACATGCTCTGGCTAAAGCAATGACTTGCATTGAAGGAAAATATGACATACCTGTATTTTCACTTGCTTCTTGATTTTCCTTGTCTACTGTTGAGACTACACAATTGGGAAAAGAGCAAGAAAACTAAGCAAATTTAAAAAGCTGCTTTTTAATTAGTTACTATAAAAGCAGTGATTTACCCTTGGAAAACACTTCCTCATCCCGGCCTCTGAAACCTACAGTGTCATTGAAAAGAGTTCAATTGAACCAATAAGATAAAATCACTCATGTAGTACTTAAAACACATGAATATGAAAATATCACCTCCTCTTCCAAAGCCTCTTTTTCCTGTCTCTTCATCACCACCACCACCTTAAAAGCAGGACACAAACATTAAAATGAAACATTATGTTCAGTCAGATTAGGTTTGGCAAAATGAACAAAACCTTATTTCACAGTACGATACATTTTATTTCAGAATATACAGGTCCTTCTAAAAAAATTGCATATCATAAAGTTCATTATTTTCCATAATGTATTGATAAAAATTAAACTTTCATATATTTTAGATTCATTGCACACCAACTGAAATATTTCAGGTCTTTTATTGTCTTAATACTGATGATTTTGGCATACAGCTCATGAAAACCCAAAATGCCTGTCTCAAAAAATTAGCATATTTCATCCGACCAATAAAAAAAAAAAGTGTTTTTAATACAAAAAAAGTCAACCTTCAACTAATTATGTTCAGTTATCCACTCAATACTTGGTCGGGAATCCTTTTGCAGAAATGACTGCTTCAATGCGGCGTGGCATGGAGGCAATCAGCCTGTGGCACTGCTGAGGTGTTATGGAGGCCCAGGATGCTTCGATAGCGGCCTTGAGCTCATCCAGAGTGTTGGGTCTTGCGTCTCTCAACTTTCTCTTCACAATATCCCACAGATTCTCTATGGGGTTCAGGTCAGGAGAGTTGGCAGGCCAATTGAGCACAGTAATACCATGGTCAGTAAACCATTTACCAGTGGTTTTGGCACTGTGAGCAGGTGCTGAAAAATGAAATCTTCATTTCCATAAAGCTTTTCAGCAGATGGAAGCATGAAGTGCTCCAAAATCTCCTGATAGCTAGCTCCATTGACCCTGCCCTTGATAAAACACAGTGGACCAACACCAGCAGCTGACATGGCACCCCAGACCATCACTGACTGTGGGTACTTGACACTGGACCCAGGCATTTTGGCATTTCCTTCTCCCCAGTCTTCCTCCAGACTCTGGCACCTTTATTTCCGAATGACACGCAAAATTTGTCCAAAAGTCCAGTGCTGCTTCTCTGTAGCCCAGGTCAGGCACTTCTGCCGCTGTTTCTGGTTCAAAAGTGGCTTGACCTGGGGAATGCGGCACCTGTAGCCCATTTCCTGCACACGCCTGTGCACGGTGGCTCTGGATGTTTCTACTCCAGACTCAGTCCACTGCTTCCGCAGGTCCCCCAAGGTCTGGAATCGGTCCTTCTCCACAATCTTCCTCAGGGTCCGGTCACCTCTTCTCGTTGTGCAGCGTTTTTTGCCACACTTTTTCCTTCCCACAGACTTCCCACTGAGGTGCCTTGATACAGCACTCTGGGAACAGCCTGTTCGTTCAGAAATTTCTTTCTGTGTCTTACCCTCTTGCTTGAGGGTGTCAATGATGGCCTTCTGGTCAGCAGTCTTATCCATGATTGCGGTTTTTTTAGTAATGAACCAGGCTGGGAGTTTTTAAAAGCCTCAGGAATCTTTTGCAGGTGTTTAGAGTTAATTAGTTGATTCAGATGATTAAGTTAATAGCTTGTTTAGAGAACCTTTTCATAATATGCTAATTTTTTGAGACAGGCATTTTGGGTTTTCATGAGCTGTATGCCAAAATCATCAGTATTAAAACAATAAAAGACCTGAAATATTTCAGTTTGAGTGCAATGAATCTAAAATATATGAAATAGAGCTGGGACAACGCGCCGATGTCATCGATGACGTCAATGCAAAAAATACGTAGACGCAAAATATGCGCATTGATTCGTCGACCTGTTTTTATTTCTCTAAAAAACGTTTGCAAAACGTTTACCTTATGTGCGCTGAATATACGCGATGGCCGGATCAACATTCTGTCCAACGTTATATAACCAATCCAGGGGTTTTTCTGCATTGATCTTTTTTTTTTTGGCGGCTGTCAAAGCCTTATTTGATCGGTGAGTGACAGTGACAGGGCGCGTACGAGAGAGAGCCCCGGCTGCGCGCACGCACTCACAGTCTTCAAACAACACGAGCGCTTCTTGCTCTCTCTCTCCCTCGTGCATATTAATCAAAATCATTAAAACACGGTAGAAAAAGGGCGAAACACCCAAGTTTCACGTGCGCTCGCGCACTCACAGTCTTCAAACTACACGAGCGCTTCTTGCTCTCTCTCTCTCTCTCTTTCTCTCCCTCGTGCATATTAACTAAAATCATTAGACACGATAGAGAAAGGGCGGAACGCCAAAGTTTCACGCGGAGCATTCAGAGATTTTTTTTTTTATATGACAGGCTGCTGGCTCCCACTGTTAATTTTTATTTTTTGGAAAAGCACTCTCTGTATTAGCTTAAAGCCCTAAAGTTTACATTGGTTACTGTATTCTTTCAATTGCTCTAAACAAGTATTTTGGGTGAACTTTTATTGAATGCTAGACATCAAGTTGTTGTTATTTTCATCTGAAAGAAGAACTTTTTTCAGTATGCTAGGCCCTATGTGTTCAGTAAGCTTGTTTCAGTAAGCTATGTGTTTTCAAGGCTTCAAGGTTTTATTGAATGCTATCTCTATACAAGTGCAAAGTAATGCATTCTTAGTCAGTCTTTTATTTTGTAACTTTAAGAGCAATAAACATATTGCAATGTTAAGGAATTCATGTTTTTTTCATTCAGATATGTAAATCAACATGTATAAATTGTTAGTAGTCAATTAATGGGGAGATAATCGAAATCGGTCTGAAAAATTAATCGTTAGATTAATCGATGCATCGAAAAAAATCGCTAATCGTTTAAAAAATAATCGTTTATCCCAGCCCTAATATGAAAGTTTAATTTTTATCATTACATTATGGAAAATAATGAACTTTATCACAATATGCTATTTTTTTTGAGAAGGACCTGTATATCTTGATATAGCAATTTTTATTTCATTTTTGTTATAAAATAAGCAGCAAATTACAAACAATAGAAAAAATAAAATTGAAGGTGTAGAAAAGCAACTCAGTATTCACTGTATCAATCAAACATGAAATTATTCTGATTAAAGATCCAAAAGTGAGATTAACATTAATAATGAAAGACATCAGCAGGTAAATAAGGCAGCTTGTCCCTTTAAGAACGACTGCACAGATCCAATATACTCGTTTTCCCTCAATTGTTTACAATTATTTAACACACAACTGGAACACACCACACAACAGGCATTGATATAATTACACTGAAAACAATAAAACTTAATACTTTCGTTTTTGGCCCCATTTTTCATGAGCTGAACTTAAAGATCTAAGACTTTTTCTATTTAGACAAAAGGACTATTTCTCTCAAATATTGTTCACAAATCTGTCTAAATCTGTGGGAGTACTTCTCCTTTGCCGAGATAATCCATCCACCAGACACAGGTGTGGCATATCAAGATGCTGATTAGATGGCATGATTAATGCACAGGTGTGCCTTAGGCTGGCCACAATAAAAGATCACTCTCAAATGTGTTCATCAAGAGCTGTCCCACACAGCACTCTAGGACTTTTGTTCATATAACAGTACTTTTGAATGATTGAATTTTGTGCACAACTATTAAAATCACAGAAAATCATGCGATCGTGGAAAATAAATAAAAATGTGTTGCCCAGCCCTACTTTTAATATAAGATCCAGTTTAAATATACCATTTGAAGCAATGCATGTTTAGGCAATTTTGTTTAAAGTGCTTAGAGGTGTGCAGTGTGATTTATTTGTTTATTTTTACTCAAAACTGTTCAGTAGTGAAAAACATTTTGGGAAACACTGTGCTATAAAACATAGTTGCCCCAGACAAATAACTCCCTACACAGATGTGCTAGATTCACACCTCAGGCCTTCCCGTCATCATCTCACATTATAAACTACAATTCTAATTTATTTCAATAACAAACCATCACGTAAACCACCCCGGAAACTGCCGCGACCTCTTCCTCGTCCTTCACCTCCTTTCCAACCTGCAACAAACAGATGGGGTCCATGAATTACTGAAACATCACGTGTCACAAGAGAATGTATATTATTTTAAAGAAAAATTACATTACCCTCATCTGTGCCATTTTCATCAATTCCTGAAATTTTAAAGAAATTTAAATAAAAATATACATAATTGTACATGTATACATAGACAAGAATTAAAATTCATCACCTCCTCTTCCAAAGCCACTTCTTCCAGTTTCTTCATTACTGCCTTAAAAAAAAAAAGACAAATATAAAAAATGCCTCATTACACAACTCAATAATGATTGGTCAAATATATTGTAATGTGGTTCAATGTGTATAATGAACTATAATTCACTGTCACCTCAAGGAACCAAATTAATACACAGCCATGCACATTTCATTTTATCCCTTTCTGTTATTTTCTCACTTAAATTACAAGTCAAATAACATTTTTACAACAACCAACCATCACGAAAACCACCACGGGAACCACCGCGAAAACCACCTCGCCCTCTTCCCTGACCTTCCTTCCAACCTGCAAACAAATGGCCTCCATAAAAAAAGTGCTCAAGGGTCATAAAAACATGTCTATTAAAAAAAAAAAAAAAACATTATATATATATATATATATATATATATATATAAAAATATAATTACCCTCATCACTGCCATCAATTTCTGAAAAATAAGCAAGAACATTGTTAAATTCATACATGCCTGACAGGATAACACGAGCACACAATTCATACATATATATATTTATATATATATATATATGACACACACACACATTTTTTATAAGTATAAAGGAAGAAATGATTGGTTCATTTGCTGCTTGAACTCAGGCATTACAGCTATGTTAAATCAAATTAAAGAGCTCCAAACCATCTTTACAAAATGTTTAAGTTTTGCAGAGATCAATTCTTGGGATTTAAGAATTTATGCTAATATATATATATATATTTTATATATATATATTATTATATATTATTATATATAAGAATTATGAGATTTTCATCCTAGTCCTACTTCAGTTGTCTTTAGTAGTTGTATTATAGTACGCTAATGTGATGGTCACTTCAAGAAAGTAATTTACCATGAATCCTTCTCTAACAGCCTTGTAGGAAGGCTTCATGAAGGGGTTATGCTGTTCACTTTTACAGTAAACTGATTTCATCCAGGAAAATTATGGCAAATTACATCAGCATTATATTGGAGCTAGCTTGTTTTCTTCTTGGAGTAGAATACAACCAAAATTGACAAGAGCCTGAAAACCAGACTTGTTTAGGAGAATCAAGGATACATGTAATATCACCTGATTTAAAGTCATTTCTGAAGCCTCCTCTTCCTCCTCGTGATCCTCCTCTGCCTCCTGAAAATACATCATGAGCAATGGAAGTCAAATACAAATTCCAGCACGCTGCACACAAACAACTTTGGATTCAGATTTACAGTTTAAATCTGTAGTGTTCTTGTTTGTTCAGGCAACCATCTGAAAAAAAAAACTATTTTAAGTATGCAGTTTTATAAAATATGTAGTTTCCACCTCCCTTATCAGAGTTGCTGTAGAGTCAATAGGTCTCACTAATAAATGCACAAATTATTCATATTTATAAGCACATTCGAATGTCACAAAAACTGTGTGTAATTATTTACAACATGGACAATGTTCTTAACCTAATTTTAATGTTAGTGAATTGTCTTTCACCTTTTATGACTCAGAGTCAGACATAAGCTCTCTACAGACAATTTCATCAGATTCTTGAGCAACGGCAAGTGTGCCAGTCGGTATGAATTTGTGCCGATAACCGATTGTTCCAGCAATCAAATATCAGAGCCGTTTAACCCTCTGGAATCTAAGGGTATTTTTGGGGCCTGGAGAAGTTTTGTCATGCCCTGACATTTGTGCTTTTTTCTGTTTCTTTTAAATATCTGAATGGGTAAAGTCAACTGTAATTTAATAAATTTAAAAAAATAAATAATAAAGTCAATCTCACTGTAATTAGCACAAACTGGGCTGTAATAATATGTGAGCAGCATGTATGTACATGATTGTATTTTTGAGAAAAAAAATATTATGCGTGGTTAGTGAAAAACTAAAAATGTTAAAACGGTTGAATAAGGCAAAAAAACACATAGAGAACAATGGTTCCCGGGATTTTTGAGAACTGGAGCTTGTAGTCTAGAATTTTTCTTTCTAAATTACGTGAAAATCATCTTGTTTACTCACTCACAGAAAACAATATATTGATTTAAATTTTCTATGTCACTTTTTGTTGGTAAAAGTCATATGCGAGAGGGCGTGAACTATCATGAATATCATTGTGATTTACACCTGAGAAGACAAAGGCCTGCATAATGAGCTGCATAATGAGCCGCATAATGAGCCGCATAATGAGCCGCATAATGAGCCTTTCAGTCATCTGTGCCACTGAGAGGGAGGAGTTACAAGAGAGAATGTGAGAACAAAATAAATCTATATAATTTTATGTTTGTAGTTTATTTAGAATATATTTAATTATCCCACAACATACTTTAATATCCACTTGGGGGAGCAGTTAAACCGTTTATTAGAAACAATCAAAGCTGACTTTCAAACAAATTTTTTTGCATCATTACTCCAGTCACACAATCCTTCAGAAATTCTTTTAACAATCTTATTTTCTACAAAAAAAAAAACATTTATTGTTGTTATCATTATTATTATTAATGTTGAAAAGAGCTTTTGAATGGTATAGTATTGTATATTGTTATTGAAACTTCATAATGTTTCACTTGATTATACATTTAGTCAGGAATTATAGTTTGGAAAAAGTCTAACTAGTAAAACGTTTACACGTTATGTGAAAACTAGTACAAGTATATAAATAAATAAAAAGAGACTTACTCATGTTTATGATCTCTGCTGAATAAAGTGCTTCATTCTTTTTTTCTGAGGAAATCCATTTCTCAAATCCTCAACCACATCACATCTTTTTGGGGTGATTTATGTGTTATTCCTCTCATCGCGAAGCAAACAGTAAAATAAAAATAAAAACTTTATTTAACATTAGAATCTGAATAGAGCGTTCAGCGCGGGGGCGTGGTCACAATGGAAGAAAAGCGGACATTGCGTTGTTTTCATATGGATTACTTTATCACAGAATATTTGTTTTCGGCGGCACTTGTTTAGTTTAAAAGTAGACATGTCAAGCTTTCTATAGATATCTCTCTCATGTCTCTTCGTTGAGTATTCACGGAGTTACAGTTCATTTTAATGACTTGTTTGTAAATGAAGATCAGCGCAGACAAAGGCTGCAGACAGCACACCTTGTTTGTTATCTTTATTTTATAAGTGCACAAAGTTTTGTTGTTATTATGTCTGTATCCAAAAAAAAGTAGACCCTTTACAGATTCGATTGATGTATTGCTCTTATCTGTACGATTAAAACTGAAAGTGTAATTTAAGTTCTTTTCGGCGTTATCAGGAGAAAATGACTCATAACGCGTATCAGTGTTAATCGACTCCAGAGGGTTAATCAGCAAAACATCGGTCAACCTCTACTAATGATTAACCACAAACCTGTTGAAAATTGATTAAAATGTGACGACGCAAATCCGGTGAGATGCTAAACAAATCGCAATACAATCTTTTCATCTTACCTCTAAACAATGCATATTAAAGTAGTATTCATAAAAGCAGTGCTGTTTTGTTTACAATGGTATCCCACTATTATTGCAGTTCCTAAGTGCCACCTGCTGTCAGAGAGTGCATCTGTGTCTTATTCAACTCATCTGCCTTTTCCTTCAGATGTTTTCTGTAGTATAGTGTCACAAAACTAAAGTCAGACCATTCTGTTTTTGCTTCAAAATTATTCAGTTTAATTTAGATTAAAAACTACTAATGCTGCATCTTTGTTTGGATCATGATTAAAATCCAGTGGTTGCCTCTAATTTTAAATGGAAATTAAATTTTTAAAACAACGATAATTGGTCAACATTTTGCGGAGCGTGTTATTGTGCTAGTAAGTCGGCAGGTTTAGGACTGCTGTGGACAGCTGACTCCCAAAGCTATTCTGTGCTGTGGTTAGTCAGCGGGAGTAACAGAAATTAACTTTTCAAAGAAGTTTAAATTGATTTTTACCTTTATAAAGGCTAATCTTTTTCTAATATTAAATTTAAAAAGACACTATAGGGCTGTTACCTATCAAATAAAATTAGGATCAACAATCTGTTTGCAGTGCATAGGTGGCACAGAATCTGCATTTGAAGTAGTGCTGCAACGACACGTCGACGTCATCGATTACGTCGACTACACGCGTCACACTGTTTACATCTCGCGTAATGGCATACTGGTAATGGAGAAAGTTGCATTCTATCACAAAAACAGAGACCACTGTTATCAAAAGTATGGGAATACTTCAAACAGAGGCCAAATAAAATGGCCATTTGTTCCCTTTGAAAATAAAGCAGCCTAATAAAAATAATAGTTATTATTATTATAATCTAATACATTAATAGGAAAATGAGCCTAATATCGTCTTATTGACAGAGAAATCTGCTTATTTCGATATCTCTGACTATCGTCGATACACGATACTATCGTCTATCGGCACAACCCTAATGTCAAGGTCGTTTTTAATGTTCATAAATTCATTTAGGCTAAACATGGCCTATCTGTTACCTTTATCTTACGTTAATCAGCACCTGGCCTGTCTAAAACCTTTTAGATTTCAAGCATTCCACCACTTTTCTAACTGCCAACTAAGCTTGTTGATAGGAGAGGCAGGTGGGCGGTGGGTTAACATGCACCGCTCTGATTGGCCGAAAGCTTTTCACTCCACTTACACGCTGTGGATCAGCAGCAGAATCAGCGTCATAGATTGCGTAGAAACTGAAATCGGCGTAATGCGAGACGCAACAAAATGCGTACCTAGAGAGCAGCGAATCGTACAAGCGTACTTATGGGTAAAAATGCGTGCAGAGTACGAAAAATGCATACATGTTGGCAGGTCTGTATAAGCGCTATCGTAAACTCATATTTACCATAGTAAAATAATTTTCTTTGCCTCTATTTTTGTATACTGTAAAAACTTCAACCACATTGCATTTTTTGTGTTTTTTCGTGTGCATTGTGTTTTTTTTAACTCGCGAACGTTTGTTGTAATTGGTGCATTTTTGTTTGAATTCTGTCGTTCCCCGCCCCCGACGACGCCGTTATCGAGCATCATTCGCAGGATGCCAGCGAGCGAGCACAGTGTTCATCGATTGACGACGGAAGATGGTTTCACGTTGAGGCAGTCAGGTAATAAAAGTATTTGAAATTAGTTTAATTACAGCTACCGGTAATTACAGTCTGTTATGCTGTTGCTGATTTATGATGCCTTTGCCTCATCATGATTTCTTATATGGCAGAAATATAACGTTATTCAAGCAGCACAGGATTTTTGAAGTTATAAACATTTCAACTTGATAAAGCATATACATGAATCAGAAATTGATCAGAAATTATGTTTAAAGTAGCTAACAAGCCACAGACAAAGTCATATACACAAATTCTAAAATTGCCATCATGATGAATATTTGCATAAAACAGTCTGTTAATGTTATGTGTTAAATAAATGCAGCATTTGGGATAATATCAGAAGGCTGCTTTGGGATTTGTGCATCTGCTACTGACTTTCATTTAATGTTTATCCAACAACAAATTTAAATTAAATAAAAATTGTAATGACACATTACGAGGTTATCCCACTGCAAATACCTTTTAAAAAGCAAACATTTGTGATGTGTTATCTTATGTCTTATGACAAAGTAAAGACTTGGGTAGATTATGCGACCCATGTTAGTTTAATGATGCATAATTCAAGTCTATCTCTGTCTCTATCTCACCTAGAAAATGGTTGGAAGAGGAGAGAAAAAGGAAAGTCAGTCTAACTGACTATTTTGGAAGGTAGGCCAACTAAAGGAAATTTCATAGTGTCCCACTTGTAAGGGTAAATGTTGGCTTTTGACCTGTCAGCCAACAGCAAAGGTAATGATTACTTTTTTACTTTTAGTGTGCAGAGTAAGAGAAGCCATGTAGGCCAGTTCTACTCAAAAACCAGCACAGGTCCAAGTCAGACCAGCACAGACCAGACCTCCAGCACAGACCCAAGTCAGACCAGCACAGACCAGACCTCCAGCACAGGCCCAAGTCAGACCAGCACAGACCAGACCTCCAGCACAGGCCCAAGTCAGACCAGCACAGACCAGACCTCCAGCACAGGCCCAAGTCAGACCAGCACAGCCCAGACCTCCAGCACAGGCCATTATCAGACCAGCACAGACAGCTCAGGTCTTTCCAAAGTAATAATAGGAAAATGCTTACTATAGTGATTTAATATTTAGTAGAGTAGAAAGTAGGTTAGTATTATGTGTCACTCAGTTATAGTCTTTTGTTTGCTCATAATTTGATGGGCATCTCACAATGTGGCTGGATTTATAACCTGCTCAAGACTAGTAGTTCACTATTAGGATTAGTTCAGTTTCAGAGACTAATATGTCATTTTTGTAAAACACAATTGCAATTGTTAAAGGGATAGTTCACCCAAAAATAAAAATCCTATCATTAATTATTCACACTAATATTATTCCAAACCCACAAGACTTTTGTTGATTTTCACAACACAATTTAAAATATTTTGCATTAAAGGTTGTATCAGCGATTTCTAGCCTAAAACATAAAGTGTCAATTTCAGCTGACCTTTCTGCACGATCCGCTCGCTGCCTGCCCTATAAATTGTCTGTGAAAAAACCGCGTCTCTCTGGTCAGCCTAGGGTCCGAGATATGCCAAAAAAAACAATCGGCACTACCAACCTTTCCACACATAAACAAATAGTGTTCCAAGCAATCAGCGTCAGGGGTTTGGTGTTGTGGTCTTTCCTACTGGTGCTGGGATGTGAGGGAGGCGGAGCGAAAGTCCACAACACTAAACCCCGGACGCTGATTGGTTGGAACACTGTTTGTTTACGTGTGGAAAGGATGGTAGCGCCGATTGTTTTTTTGGCATATCTCGGACCCTAGGCTGACCAGAGAGACGCGTTTTTTTCACAGACAATTTATAGGGCAGGCAGCGAGCGGATCGTGAAGAAAGGTCAGCTGAAATTGACACTTTATGTTTTAGGCTAGAAATCGCTGATACAACCTTTAAAAGGTGTACACTGTATTGTCCATTTCTTTCAGATGATTCAATCCAAAATATATTCATTAGTGTTTTGAACCTTACAGAGAGCCTTACAGGTTTGGAATGACATGAGAAGGAGGAAATAATGGAAGAATTTTCATTTTTAAGTGAACTATCACTTTAACATTAGTCTGTTATTTATGAAATTATAAAGCACATCAGTCTTATAGGGTAGGCTTTACATTAAAATTGTGTGCAATGAAATCATGTTTTTGTTTAGGTCCTGGCATACCATGTACTGAAGATTGGCCGGACATTTGGAGTAAAAGCCAATGGGAAGCTTTTAAATCAAAGAACCCTTGGTTGGGGTGCAAGAATAAGAGGCTTGGTATGTGATTGTTCAATCTGACTTTAATTCATATGAGCTTTTACTTTTTTCACAATTTGTAAAATAAAAGCAGAGACTATTGTTCAAGTTAAATTAATATTAAAATGACTATAGCATAACATGGAGTTTTTTAAGGCCTATGTTTGTTTGTTTTTCTTATTCTTTTAAAGATTTTATAAACATTTTATGCTAACAACATGAAATTCTTGACCTAGCTGTCTTTGAATGAAGCATGGTTTATGGCATTTGTGGTAATAAATTTAAAAAATTCAGCTAAAATCTAAAATAAACAAATGACAACTGAAATTAATGGCATACAACTAATTCCATTTTTACTTAATTACAGGATGCCTGGTCTGCTGTAATGCAGGATCAACAGGGGTCTTTAAAGAACAAGGTGTCCAGATTTCCATGGAGTGGTCTACATTTCAAATTCAAGGTTCTATCAATGAAAACAGGGACACTGTTTTATGTTCATTAAGGAACAAAATCAAAAGACATTATTGCTCAAAAGCACATGCTCATGCTGAAAATATAGAAAACTTAAAAAAAAAAAAAAAAAGATGTGCTGGGAAATAATGTGGACACAATGAACTTGTCGTTACTAAAGAGACTTACTCAGTGTTCAGAACTGCATATTACCTAGCCAAAAATAATCATCCCTTCACAGATCACGAAACGCTCGTAGAACTCCAGCAGCTAAATGGAGTCAAAATGGGACACATTCTGCACTCTCGTTTCAGTGCCACCAACATTATTGAAAGCATTGCGAAAGAAATGCAGTGTTCAATTGTGAATAACATTATTAGATCCTCAAGCAAACTAGCTGTACTAATAGATGAGGCTTCCACCTTGAGTAGAAGAACCACCTTGATTGTTAACATCAAAACCTCTGTGCTAGGTGAACCGCCAGAGTTCATATTTCTTGATCTAGTGGAACTTAAGGACCAGACATCTGAAGGAATAACTGATGCTTTAATGAGTTGCCTAACAAAAGCAGGATTCACAGAGGAGTGGCTAAAACAAAACTGGGTATCTTTTGTCTCAGATGGTGCTAGTTGTTAGTTAGGAAAACACTCTGGTGTGTCAACTAAATTGAAAATGAGATTTCCAAACCTGCTCACTTGGCACTGCATGAATCATAGGTTAGAACTGGCAGTTTCTGATGCTGTAGATAAAGTTACTGCTATAAATCACTTCAGAGTCTTTGTTGAAAAATTGCACAACATCTATAGCAAATCAAACAAAAACCAAAGAGAGCTTTTAGAATCAGCAGCTGAGGTTGGCTCTCAGGTTCTCAAAATTGGCAGAATCTTAGATGTTAGATGGGTTGCCAGCAGTTTTCGGACCGTTCGGGCTGTCTGGACCTCTTTTACTGCTCTTGCCAGACACTTTGAAAAGGCCTCCAATGATGACCAGAGGACCTGCACTGAGAGACAGACATACAGAGGCTTGTGTGACAGACTGAAGAGCCCAGAATTTCTCTGTGATCTTGGTTTGATGTATGATACCTTGCATGAACTGTCCATTGTCTCTGAGGAACTACAAGCTCAAACTATGACCCTACTCAGAGCAGATCTTCTTGTGAAAAGAGCAATCAGAGTTTTAACATTATTTAAAACTCAACCAGAAGAGAAACTATCAGCTGCCCTGGAAGCAAAGGATCATGGCACATTTAAAGATGTGCACTTGAAGTCAAACCCTAAGATGAAGTCCATTAACACTGAGGAATTCTTGCAAAGGCTAATTGACAGTCTACAGAAACGTCTTCCTTTTGAAGAAGACATTCTCAAAGATTTAAGTATTCTTGACACAAGCAGGTGGCCATCAGAGCCTAGCATTCGTTATGGTGAAGCAGAGATTTGTAGGCTTTGTGCACGTTTTAATGTGTGCCCTGACCAGGCCATTAAGGGAATGCGAGACTTAATTGAATCTCCCCAAACTGAAAGTCAGAATTTGAAACCCCTTAAGAACTGCATGCAGACTTTTCCTGTAAGTACTGCAGAATGTGAAAGAGGTTTCAGTCTGATGAATACCATCTTGACCAACAAGAGGTCTTTGCTTCTTGTTTCACATGTTTCAAATTTAATGATGATCAACCTGAATGGCCCACCAATTTCACTGTTCAACCCAGAGAAATATGTTAATTCCTGGGCAAGACATCATCGCACTGCAAATGACCCTCAGTCACGTCAATGTAAATCTGTAAATATAACAAAAAATAGTAAATCTGTTTGGAACGTACTGTAAAAAAAAATGCATAATAGATAAATGTAAATTAAAAAAACCGCCAGATTGTAAATGTAGTTTTAAATGTATATATTCCTAATTAACAAAAAAAACAATGACTTGTAAATTGATATAAATGTATATGAATTGATATATACCTAATAAACCAAATAAACAATGACTTCTGACATGTTTTTGCCTTTATTTTTTTCTCTGGGGGGGGGGGGGGGGGGGTGTAGTAAACCACTTTTTTTTTTAGGACTACACCACTGGGTCCAACTCTCCAACCATTAGGCCACAGCTCCCCCTAGTTCTGTTGCTCAGAGGTTCTGCTGTGGGTTTGTTTGAAACTTTTCATTGATGAAATGCCAAAAAAAAAAAGATTCACCCCCGGTTTCACAGACAAGGCTTAAGCCTAGTCCTAGACTAAAATGTAAATCTGAGCTGTTTTATTGAAAAGAAACTTGCACCGACTGATCTTAAAACATGTCAGTGCTTTTATTTTGTCTTAAGATGCACACCAGTAATACTTTTTTCGAAGGAATGTTTATAAAAATTACTTAAATGTCCTAATTGAACTATGGCCTAATCCTGGTTTAGGCTAAGCCCCGTCTATGAAACCGGGCCTTGTTGTGTCTAAAATTTTAAGTTTTTGTTTATTGAGCCGTTCATTAAATCAACTTCACATTTGCAATCTTGCTGATATTTGGAGAAAAATGTCACTATGTTATCCCAACTATATCAGATGATATAATTTATACAGGGGCATATTTTCCCACTTATCTTGTATTTTGAAGGAATTATAAATGTATTTTAATAGCATAAATCACACTTTAAGGTTTCATTCTTTAAGGTTACAGTGTTTGTTCATGTCTTTGTTGCGGCTATGTGACATAGCTGTGTCAGAGTACGGGCGAGACGTGGGCTGATGTCATCGTTTCAGAAAATATACTGATACACCGTCCAAACTAAAATGCTAGGGCCGCGTTTTCAGATTTACCCACTTTTGGGACACGGTTAAAAAAAAAATCAATTCCCAAAACGCCAGATCCATGTGGACGAAACACCTAAATGATACAAAATTTATGCATATACAGCAAAACACGTCTCCGTGTGGACGTGTGCTCGTGCAATAGTCTAACCTACATCTACATCTCAGTGTATGCTTGCACTCACTGGGTGTTTCTTTTTGGTTTTTGCAATATACTCCATAATGTCAATTTGCATATCGTTTAAACAACAGTTAAGAAATTAACGTAAACTATATATATCGAACACCACTAATGTACGAGATGCGATATTAACACAGATTAAGTGTAACTAAAGTATATGCTATGATTGTGTGCTTTCAGTTGTTTCTATACTTTCATGAATCTAGAATTAATTTCAGTATGAAAAATTTTGATCAATAATTTTTTTGAAAACGTCCATACACAGTTTTCACACATTTTGCTAACACGTGCTTAGTGAAAGAGACCCAGTGTCCCTAGCTGCCTGTGCCAAATATAATTTGGATAGAAATGGTCAACATCCACAAGTATATTCAATTTTGATCCAAAAATTTGACTCAAGTCCTTGTTTCTGATCTTTTGACTCCAAGGCAGGGCAGTGATTCTCAACCCTGGTCCTGGTTACCTAAGCCCCCATATAACTCCCCACAAAAAAACTGCACATTTTGGCTCTCTAATCAAACACACCTGATGTAATGGATATGCTTATAAGCAGATGCCCCAAGACTAGAGATCGCCCGATATGGGTTTTTCTATAGCCGATGCCGATGTTTAGAGGTCAGGGTCAGCCGATGGCCGATATGTGCTGCCGATTTTTAGGGCCGATATCTTGAAGTTTTCCCCTTCATTTGCATGCAAAAATGTCACACTAATAATAAGTGGATGCACAACATTTCTAAACTTATCATCATTTATTGAGCACTGACTTGAACCATCTCTCGAATCTTAATTTTGTGCACTGCACGGTATTAAAATAAAAAATGTATCCAAAGTTAACCAAACAAAATTAATAAACTGACCAAGTATTAAATATATAAAACAGGAAAATATTATATATATATATATATATATCTATATATATATATATAATATATAATAAAAAAGTCAATCATTTACATAAAAGTTTTAGAGCATTTATCAAGTAGAATTTTTCAAGTTTGTTGGAACATAAATGTAAACTTAAATATACATTTAAATAAATACAATTTTAAAAATAAAAATCTGAAAAATATAAAACAATAAATATATAAAAAATAAATAACAGTAGTGCTGCAAACACGCTAGCAACCAGCAACATTTGTGTTTGGTATAAATGACACAGAACATCTAAAGTGCATTCTAATTTCAAACTTACATCGCAGTCTGTTCATTATTAAAATAAAGTACAGTCAACCAAACATTTAAAAGGTTACACTGGTCAGTTTAAATAGACCGTAGTATACCGGTCCACTCTGCTGTTATGCCAAGGACGTTTTTGCTCATGTGAAGAGGATGATATTTTCCGTCTAGTTTACATTAAATAAATAAAAAATATTATAGTTTAACATTCAGATACATTGCGAATATGGAAACATTTGGATATGTGCAGAACGAGACGTGAGCAATAACCTCCAAATACATCTAGTCAAACCCGCGCTCGCTCGTCCTCGTATGGATCGGATCATTTTACGGATCAGCAAAAAAAAAAAAAAAGGCCAAGACAAATAAACATACGTTTTGTCTTTTTTTATTAACATTAAATTATTAAATTAAAATATATGAAATCAACTTAAAGTGCACATAATATCTTCTTTTTAACATAATAGCCGGACTTCTCATCTCCCAGTGTGCTGTGATGAAGTGAGCAGTTATCGTCACAGAGCTCTCCGTCCCCCTGGACGTAGGCCTACACCCTTCTGTCGTGAGCGCAACAGAGGATGCTCGGGATAGTTCATCCACAACTGTTTTCTTCTCCTGTTCATAAAGATCTGGCACAATATTTTCACTCTAACCTCTTTCCTCATCATTATATCTGACAGGGAATACAAAATGCGCGGGGCGTTCAAGCTCCTCCGTTCCTCCGCTCGCCATGACCGCTGAGTGTGGACTAAACATGCGCAACTCTTTTTTTTCCTAAATCAATCCGCGGGTCACGTGTGTGGCGAACCGAAGATATTGATCCGAACGGATCACGGATCAATGATGATCCGTTGCACCACTACTATAGTGTCATTTGAAAACGTTGCAGATGCGTTTTAAAATACAACAAGCACCACGAAACCATTTCGCATTCAGCGGTCTCCTTGACGAGAAACAGTCAACAAAGTAAAATGATCTCCAACGTATGGCACGCTCTCTTCATTTTATCAAATGATCATAATCACATCTATTCATTTTACAGTCCTGCTACTAGCATTTTATTGAGACTAAAACCCCTTTAATTCGGGTGAGAAAACTTTTTTCCAAGTGGCTTTTGCACAATAATAATACCGCTGCAGACGCATTTTGCAGCATTAAAGTAATTAATTGATCATTAATTTAAACGACGATCGATCATGGAAATTATCGAATATTGACATCCCTAAATACAAATGAGTTGGATGGAAAACTGGTTATTGTCTGCATCAAACCATGCTTCCGAACAAATGTGATTCACGGTTCTGGGCAGCTCCAGGACAGCTGTCTCTCCGAGCGCGCTGCTGTCTGTGAGCGGGGCGGAGTAACGTCAGAGACAGTTTACTTTGGTAACGTCACGCTGCAGTGTTTGTTAGAGCTGCCAACTTCTCCACCCCATTTACAGAGTGAAATTCTCTGACTACCTTTATCTCCCAGGACTGCTGTTGAATCTTCCAAAAGTTTTGGCTTGGGGTGCTTCACATGCAGTGGCAGCAGCAGCACTTTCCACCGCACCAATAACACGGGGCTGCCCGCAGACGTGCCTGACTTTAAATCGGCGCTACTAAACACGGATATCGGGCGATGCTGATATATAAAAAAATGACAAATATCGGCCCGATATATCGGTCGACCTCTACCCAAGACTTGAAACGGGTGTTTAGAACAAAGGAGACATTCAAAATGCGTGTTAGGGCTCCAGGAACAGAGTTGAAAAACACTGCTCTTGATATCTCGATGAAACATCAACTGTGTGAACGCTCTTGATGCAGTTACTCATTACTTCAGTTATCAATACTTAAGTTCACCTACTCACCTCTGCCCCTGAATCCATCACCAGTAGTCTTCCATGAGCTGCCGTCAACATCTACAAACACAAGGACACACTTTAGATATGTTCAAATCTATATACTTACATAAGCTTTTAGGCATCATAGTCCCAGATCATAACAAAAGCTGACATGTGATTTTAAATTTGGTAATGTGAATTGCTTCTAATATACCTCTCCAGACCAAACAAAAGGTTCAATTGTACTAACATCCATAATTAGGAGATGTACACAATTAGGACCCATACAAAGTTGCTTGGTGGTTTAGAAGAGCTTCGGTTTAATGAGCTGTATTTAGTTTAAATTAGATCTAATTTGATACCTTCATTCTAATGATTCTAATCATATTTGCACCTTCAGTGCATTCAAGTAACCAGGAGATGGGCTGTTACATGAGGACAGATGGACAGGACTGAAGAAGGGCAACAACAGTACTAGTCCCTAGACACTACTGACTTACATTATGAGTTGCTGTGATAAAGATCAGAAAAAGGAGGCAAAAGCACACACATCAATCTAAACTGGCTGATCGACCAAAAAACAAACAGAAATATGTCTGATGTAGAGCCTGCGTGCTTGAAACGTCACATACGCCATGCGATAGTTTTTAAACAATTTTTTTATATACCTTTGAGCTTTGGTGTTGCCGACTTTACATTCAAATATTTTTCGGTGATAAAGATCAGGCAAATTTTTTTCACATATGATAATGTTTGGCCCATACTTGTCTGTGAATAACAGCTCTGTGTAGTAAATGCTGCTCCATGTAAAAGTAAGTGCCTAATCAGTGCTTTAAGTGGGCCGGTATGCACCGGTAGAGGTCTTCACAGTGCACCCGAGACCCGTCGACCCGGAACCCGTATGGGTCCGGGTCTATATTTTAAATGATCAGCCGGGTCCGGGTCGGGTCCGAATCTATTACTTCGGGTCCCGTGTCTGTTTAACATTGTGTGTAATACCCGTGCGATAGGAGTCATCGGACTCGGAGAACACCTGGCCGTGATCGGACATTGCTTGTGTTTTTTGTAACTTGCAACTTGTAAAATTAGGAAAAGAACAGAGTGAGCAAAAAAAAAAAAAAAAAAAACGCTCTCTCTCCCTCTCTCTGCCGTTAGAAGCAGAGCGCGCAGAATGCAAATACATGCACATGCACGGTAATAATTGCAGACTTGACACTCATATTTAATATATTTCAAATCAGCAACAAAATTGGAGGTGAACTGTCACATGAATGTTTTCTATGACGCTCAAATTGCGTTAAATCATATTTTAGGATGATCCAGCTAACACGCATGTGCAGTCTCGAGCGCGTGTCATGTTTCTATGGCAACCAGTGAGGGACAAACCGCGCTTTACATTTTCTCCCATTTTTATACTAATATAAATAAACTGTTTAATCTTAAAGTTTTAGTGGTCAGATTCAGACTCGACGCAGAGCAGAGAGCACAGAGATGATAGCGTAAGTGGCCATGGCACTGAAGGAGCATTTGTTATTATAGTTCAAAAGGGCAAACAGTCGAAGTTATTATGAGAGTTAAATCGAGTCAGAATATACATGTGCACAGTTGCATTTGTCATCCGTCACCGTGACATCTAGTGGAACTTTGAAGCTGAAATAATGAATGGATTAAGCTTGGACTTGGAATAACGAGTGGAATAACATTGATAACTTTCTTGTCTGAGGATTATAATGCATCACAGGCAGGTACAAGGACGAGAGACTACGGCTCCTTAATGTTTTTTTTTTCGCAACATGTTTATTGACTTGTAATAGCAATTTAAAGTGGAATATGTGACAATCGGGTCCAGTCGGGTCTTGTGTCTTCACGACGGGTTCGGGTACAGCTTTCAAATAGTATACGGGTCCGGGTCGGTTCGGTGTAGTACATTACGGGTCTCTTTCGGGTTCGGGCACAAATTTTTGGACCCGTGAAGACCTCTACGCACCGGTACTCAGTACTGCCATTTCCAAATATAGCTCTTGAGTGTACCGCCACCTCTCCGTGCGCCCAGAACATGCTTTTAGCGTACCGGTACACTCAATTGGATATCTGTTTTAATAGAGGTTTTAATCTTTTGCCTGTGCTGCCGCTTTTCAGAGCGCCCTTCACAATGCAAGCTTCCTAATTCGTCCCACCGAGAGACTACATTACCCATACACCCTTGAGTTTTACAAGTGAAAAGTGCATGCGTCGCTTTTGCCGCTGTCAGTAACAACTCAACGTGGCCGGAAATGGTGTGTGAAACGCACCCACTTGGCTCGGTAAAAATTCAAATACAGTGATCAACACTTATTATGCTCTTCTGGCTTCAGACTCTGAATACTGAAACATGTTTAGAATCAGATGACTCGCTGGTGGACACCCCACCAAGCCTGAATGATATCGCTGCAGGTCAGACGCAAGCTAATGAAGTAATGCAGTAGCTCTTTCAGGTAGGGTGACCAGACGTCCCGAAAAATTCGGGACAGTCCCGAAATCTAAACTGTTGTCCCGAATCTGGCCCTAATTGTCCCGAAAATTACACTAAAGCTAAATCTTGAGTATATTGTCTGATAAACATTAAAAACTGTCTGCGGAGGTTGAGTCGTCCTGCAACCAGCCCCCGCCGGCTGCAGCATCTTTTGTCTGAATTCTAAAAAAAATACCGTAGGCGGCTAGGCACGAATTTAGATATTCATTTATCTAATTAATCTATATGCAGACAATACGACCTTTTTGACCCCTTTTGTTTAAATCTTGATGAAGAGAGCGCAAGTTGCTGCAGCTGCGAGGACAGTGATGCACGAGTGATTGACAGTTCGCGGCACTGTGTACAAAAAATAAGTTTAAGCTCATTAGCGTTACAGAAAGGTCTGATTTACGCACGGTTACAACGGTTACACTTTGAATAAAAATGTGTTTAGTTAAGGTTTGAAATTCATTATCTTTTATTATAGGCTACTAAGTCTAATATCATAAGCCCCCCATCCCGTCACCCAAGACCGCAGACCCCCACCCCGAATTTAAGCCAATCTCATCTGGTCACCCTATTCTAAGGGTATTTTTTTCAAAATCCTTTTGCACATTTTATTTATGGTCAGTAGCTCTTTCTAGCTCAAGGCAAGGCAAGGCAAGTTTATTTATATAGCACATTTCGTACACAATGGTAATTCAAAGTGCTTTACATAAAAGAAAGTAAAATAGTAATGAAGAAAAATAATAAAACAAGCAATTTTAAAACTTTTAAAATGATTAAACCTGTACTTATTTAAAATGAATTTAAAACAGTTAGAAAATGATTTTACATAAAATGAAAAAAAAACAGTGAAAATATATATTGCAATCAGTTCGGACATTGCACAGTGCTCATTCAATAAATGCACAGCTAAACAGATGAGTTTTAAGTCTAGATTTAAATGTGACCAGTGTTTTAGCACATCTGATCTCTTCTGGAAGCTGATTCCAACTGCGGGCGGCATAGTAACTAAAGGAGGACTCCCCTTGTTTTGTGTGAACCCTTGGTATTTCTAACTGACTCAATCCTAATGATCTGAGTGCTCTGTTAGGTTTATATTCAGTGAGCATATCTGCAATATATTTCGGTCCTAGGTCATTTAGTGACTTATATACGAGTAAAAGTACTTTAAAATCAATCCTAAATGTAACTGGAAACCAGTGTAAGGACCTGAGGACTGGTGTGATATGCTCAGATTTTCTGGTTCTAGTCAGAATCCTGGCAGCAGCGTTCTGGATGAGCTGCAGCTGTCTAATGGTGTTTTTGGGAAGGCTGGTGAGGAGCCCATTACAATAGTCCACCCTGCTGGTGATGAAGGCATGAACAAGTTTCTCCAAGTCTTGGCTGGAAACAAAAGATCTAATTCTTGCAATGTTTCTTAAATGATAATATGCTGATTTAGTTACTGCTTTGACATGACTATTGAAACTAAGGTCTGTCTCCAGAATCACACCAAGATTCCTGACTTGATTTTTAGTTGTTTGACCCCTAGAGTTAAGGTATGCATTCACCTTGAACACTTCATCTTTGTTTCCAAATGCAATGACTTCAGTTTTTTCCTTGTTTAACTGAAGAAAGTTCTGGCACATCCAACTATTAATTTCATCAATGCATTGGCAAAGGGAGTTAATTGGGCTGTAGTCATTTGGAGATAAGGCTAGGTAAATCTGGGTATCATCAGCATAGCTGTGATAGGCAATTTGGTTCTTTCTCATTATTTGACTTAGGGGAAGCATATACAGGCTAAACAAGAGCGGTGCAAGAATTGACCCTTGTGGGACTCCGCATGTCATGGACGTCCACTTAGACTTATGCTCTCCTAGACTCATATAATAACCTCTCCCTTCTAAGTATGACCTGAACCATTTGAGTACCATCCCAGAAAACCCGACCCAGTTTTCCAGTCTCTCTAGTAGTATGTTATGATCGACAGTGTCAAACGCAGCACTGAGATCTAGCAATAGCTCAAGCAAATCCACAAACTAATAAAAGGATTTATTATTTTTTATAAGGTCATCTGTTGACTGCTGTATATAAAAACCCTTTTAATATAGTTGTTACCTCGGGGATGAGGGGAGTCATCAAATAAATAAATAAATAAATAAATATATATTAGTTAGTTTAGTTTATTTGAGCCATTCAGAATCATGGTTGTTACAGAAGTCATAAACTTACACAGTAATATATTATATATATATAAGTATATATAAGTGTTGTCAAAAGACCCGGTACTTCGGTACCAAGTAGGTACTAAAAAAATTAAAATGTGACGGTACCAGGTTTCTGTAAGTACCGGTGGTACCGAGGACCCGGTCAACCCGGTTCTTGACGCATACAGCGCTATGATTTCCGCGAAGCAGAAAACGCAGACAGAATCTCAAAATCCAGTCTTGATAATGAAACTTACATTTTAATATGGACAGTCACGAATTAATCAAATCTCCGTATGGACCAGTATATGTAAATGTTTAGCCACAAAAGTTGAAGGTTGAAATATGAATCCTGCATGTTCTGCGAGTCTTTGTGTGAGTGAATGAATGAATGAATGGTTTGTTTACTACGTAGACTGAAGCGCGTGCCGCTTGCAGTAATTTCAGCATCTGCCGTCTCAATGAGGACAGAAATACATAAACATCACCAGAACTGTTCTGAGTCACTTCTCAAGCATTTTACCGTTTCATTTGAGTAAAACCAGTGTCAAAATAAAAGTAGCCCGTCAAAATAAAAGTTCATTTTTACATAAAGGAATTGTGCTAGAAATATTACTATTATTTAGTAGAATGTATAAATATGTATATATATATATGTATGTATAAATATGTATATATATATATATGTATATATATATATATATATATATATATATATATATGTATGTATGTATGTATGTATGTATGCTATAATAGAGTACCGGCACCTCTTTTGAGCCACTTAAAGCACTATGCGTGATGGAGATTTACCACTGATTTCAGAACCGGCTTTACTGACAAGATGCAAATTAAATATCTCTTGCGATTTATCATGCAGTCCTACTGAAAAAGCATAAAGCATTCAAGTGTTTTTCATGTTCCGACCATAAAGAGTAGATTTAAACTAAAAATAACGATCTGGTTCCTACAACAATTACTTGGGAGCAAAAATATGCCTTCTTTAGAGTTTTTTGGCCTCATCGCTCCATACACAAGTAACAATTTAACAAATATTTAGTTTATAAAGAACAAATGTGTGATTTAAGTGTTCCTTTCAATTTTTTTTTACTTTTCATTCAAAAAAAGGCAGAAATTTCAGTTATTACTTCTCGTATTCTTAGATTCTCTAGATGCATGCAGCCTCTTGCTTGAATAGCATACTGCATGTGCATAACTGAACAAAGCTTTTTACATAGTTTACGGTCCCAAATTGTAACTGCATTCTTTGAGGTCAAAGTACATACTGGCTACCCAAATGGCGCACATGCTGGTAGGTCTGATTCATAATTACACATTTTAATATTAGGCTCAATTATTTACGACTGCAAAAATCTGTGCAATTGGTTAATTTGTTTAAATCAACTGACACATAATAGATTTTGAAAGCACATTTATATTAAATTTAGTTGCATTCTGAAGTCCTGTAACAAAAGAGATACGAACCTTCATTGTTTGTCTTCCCATTTCCTGTACTTCCTGCAAATGAAAAGCATCTTATAAACTGCTACTCACAATGTACACAGTTCAAACACAGTTGGCATTCCTCTACTGAATGATTAACCACAATGTGTACAGACCCTTCAGTAATTTACATTAGTAACTGCATTTTATGTAACTGGATTTACTCCAGGTAGTGGATTTTAGGAATCTGCATGTTATGACAGAATTAATACAGCAGGCTGTCTAAAAGCAGCAGCTTAATGATAATACAAAAAGTTGCCATCTAATGTTTCTAGTCTACACCTAACAACAATTGCTGTAGCAGGGGCCCCCACCCTGCTCCTGGAGGGCTACCATCCTGCAGATTTCAGCTCTGATGCCAATCTAGCACACAATAACTAGCTGATCTAGGTGTTCAGGGTTGCTTGATAACTACAGGCAGGTGTGTTGGAGCAGGGCTGAACCGAGGTCTGCAGGACAGTATATCACCAGGGTTTCTGATCTCTTTGCTCTAGCCAATGCTGTCAATTGAAAAGGGGTAACAAATGACTGCATGTATAAAATGGGAGAGTGAACCTGAATAGAAGCTCTTGAATCCTCCAATTGCACCACTGGAGCTCAGACCTGCAAGCAAAACACAATGTATTTGACATTTAAGTGTACATTTAAAGGGGAAGTGAAGCAGTCGGTCAAGTCTACATTATTTAGTGGTGTTTATGTACATGTAGGCAAAAGATGGCAGTTCCCACACATTGTGAAAAGTTTTTATTTTTCATTTGGATTTTGTGGTGTTTAGTAATTCTGAATGGATCGGTCTCTATTTGCAGTCAGGTCGAAGAGGCAGGGTTAGTGCTCTTTGGCAGGTTTAGTTATGTTTTGTTTACGTTATTGTAAAAATTAAATTCCTGTGCATATTTTCATTTCACGAAATACTGAGTTGCAAACTTTAGAAAACACACATGCGTGTCAAACAGACACCCAATATTTTTATACTGAAATGTTCAAATACTTATTTTGATGATTAGTTTTCACTCGTGTTAGTAGTTAGAAAGAGAGAAATAACCAAACTCAGAGCAGTTACTGAATAATTCAGACTCACTTAACTGCAAGTTATCGTTCCTTTCAGTGATGCCAGTTCAAAATCAAGCAATTTTTGTGTACTGAAAGCATGTGAAATAGGGCTGTGCGATTAATTGAAATCGAAATGCAAACGCGATTGGAGACATTGCGATTTTGCTAATCGCAAAGCCTGCGATGTGGACGCAATATTACTCTGTTCCAGAGCATATAACTGACTGTCAGCCTTGAGTGGGAGTCTTACTAACCATTAGAGTGAGCGCACCCCTGTTCTCCTCAATCAGCACTGCTCTAACTGTGTAAATGCCCACAGTTAAAAAAAAAAAGAGTGAGAGAGTGTGTGTGTGTGTGTGTGTGTGTGTGCGTGTGTGTGTGTGATTATCGCGTCTGCTGGGTCAGTAGTTAGGCAAGTTAATACTAAAGAAAAACTTATGTAATATGAGATTACTTGGCTTCGAAATGACAGACACCAAACAAAAAAGGTAAATTTACAAGAGCTGTCTGGAGAATAAAATATTTGTTCTTATAGGTTTTTATTAGTACATGAACGTTTTCTTGCACATTTTATCTCCCCAACAGATTCTAATTTGATAGAAGTTTATAATGCATGTTCGCTATTCCCAATTTAGAAGAGCGCACACACAGCCTGTGTCTCTGAATGCTTCTCATACTCACTCCTCACGAAGGAGCCGTTTAAACTCGCCGCTCACACACAGCCTGTCTCGTAATGTTCAGTTATACTCGCGCGTGGCTCCGCACCGCAGGTCTTCACGAGTGCATCTGGCAATATGGATGAGACCTGACCCATGCGCGCAACCTGCCTGGCTCAGCTTTTAAAATTGTTTGGCTCCGCTTAAAAAAAATTCAGTCTAACTGCTTTGCTAATTTCACAAGGATGACATGAAACATTCAACACATTTTCCACTTGTTCTTAAAATCCCAAATATTAAAAATGAATAAATCAGCCTATGTAACCTATGTAATACTTTATTAACTGACTAAACTAATAGTTCTTTATTTACACAAAATAAATCTTTCCTGTAAAATTAAATAAGTAAATTCTGTAAAAGTAGTAATGCAATTAGGGCTCAAACGATTCCTCGAGTAACTCTATTACAAAAGATGATCGGGGCAAATTCCTCTGCCTCGAAGGCTCTTAATTTTAAATCTCACGTCAGGTTCTTTCGCAATGATTTTTTTAATGTGACAACGCGTTTACGTCACCCACAAAGCGGAAGGAGACACAAGCACTGCGTCCGAAATCGCATACTGCAAGGAGTCAGCAGTGTGTTGATTTGAGGCGCGTGCAAACGTAAAGAGAACGTCGTGGCGTGTGTCCACTGCAAGACAGAGCTGGCATACCACAACTAGGGCCGTTGATTTCCGTGATGCAGAAAACGAGGAGGGAATCACGGAATCCAGTCATAAAAACGGAATTTACAGTTTAACGCAGAATGGCACGAAATTTGCCAAATTTTGAATGAATTAATCAAAAATAGGTCATTGCACTTACATCAAATCACGATATGGACTAATATCTGTAAATGTTAAGCTGGAACAGTCTATTTAAATATGAATCCTGCATGTTCTGCGTGTCTCTGTTAATGAATGGAGCAGAAGCGCTTCTTCCTTTATTAAACACACTGAAGCGCGCGTGACGCTCCGGTGATTTCAGCGTCTGCTGTCTCACTAAATAAGACGTGAACACATGAACAACATCTCCAGAACTGCTCTGAGAGTCACTTCATGAGCATTTGACCGTTTGATTTGAGTAAAACTAGCATCACATCACATACACAGAACTGTAAAGGTACGTATGTATTACTATTGTTCAGCAGAATGTACATAGCCTACTACTAAAAAACAAATAAAAATCAAACATTTTTTTTTTAAGGTTTAATCACACAACATTTCTTCCAAGTTTTATTTTTAATAGTAAATGCCCTTTGTTTACCAAAAAGTTAAGTTTGCTTAATTTTCATTAATTAAAAGATAAATTAAATTAATGTTTTATGTGTTTAATGTTTAATGTGCATCTCAGAAAATGCTTTAAGACCCCAACTGAATGGCACTTAAAAGCACTTAATTCATCTGTCAACTTTATTACAGTACAAGTACAGACAAAGAAACAATGGGTAATAATTAAATGTTTATTTTTGATGTATGCTTTGCATTCTATGCATTTAAAAAATATAAACATTTTTCTAAAAAAGGAAACTTAGTTGTTCATTTTAAGAAACCCAGGAGTCTTATTTTCTCTTGCATAATTAATATTGCACTTTAAGCAATTAAAATCGATGAATAAAATTATCAATTAATATATGGAATTTTTGGTAAAATACTCGATTACTAAAATATTCGATAGCTACAGCCCTAAATGCAATTATAATATTCCCTGCTTAAAAAACAAAAAACAATAGAACCCCTCCCAAAAAACAAAAGAAAATGGATGGATTTAAGGGTTAAAATGGGAATTATTTTGGCTTTTCTGTAAACTATAATGGTGTCTACTGCTATTTGATGGATTCTATTGGTGGGATGTAATCTGTCAGATGGGAAACAATAGAACAACAGTAATTAATATGGGAGTAATGCCCAAAACACACTACAAAAATAATTTTGTAATTGTTTTAATGGAAATCATAAGAATTTTTTTTAATGTTTTTTCAGCAGGGTAACGATACCCATACTGTCCTGCACACTACTGACAATTTTAAGCTGAAGCTTGACTTTGCAAAATTAAAAACGCAAAATCGTAACCGCAATATCTGTCAAAAAAATTGCAATTAGATATTTTCCCCAAATCGCACAGCCCTAATGTGAAACTGAAATGTAATTTCTGTCAGGTTGTATGGAACTAAACGTAAAAAAAAGAACAAAGTGCAATAAATATGCATGTATGTATGTATATGTGTGCATTATTATTTTTTAAACCTACCAAAACCTGAATTGCAGGATACAACAGGGCCCTGTAAAAAGATGAACAAATTAAGTAATCACATTAACACCGTTCATTCCTAAATATTAGGGCTGGGTAAAAAAAAAAAAATTTCAATTAATCGTTTTTTAAAATGTGATTCAAAATCGATTCTCTAAGGCCATGTATCGATTTTTTATTTTTTTTTATGATTAGTTTATCTTAAAAATGAAATGTGGCTCTTAATTTTTTTAAATAAAATATAGTATTTGTATTATATCTATATGCATGGAGTTGAATCGAGAATGGAGTATAGAAAATCGAATCGATTTGAGAGCTTGTGAATCAATATCGAATCGATCTGGAACATCTGAATCGATACCCAACCCTACTAAATATATTCCATTTGGTTTTACTTGCATACAATCAGGTAACCTGTACAATTTAATTCCTACAGTTCAACCTGTAAATCAGTTTTTTTTTTAACCCTGGTTCTGTTTGTGTCCCTTATCTGACATCCATTTCAGGTGCTGAACTCTGTGCTAAAAAGTTCATCGGGTTCATTTCTTTCACAGAACACTTGCGAAATGTACCGGTTGTATCTTTAACACTGCACATCTGGCAAAGTAATGTAAAGTTAAGTATATGCAACGAAACTAACGTTAAACCTCGCATCCACTGAAAGTCACTTTGGATAAAAGCGCCTGCCATGTGCAACACGTAGAAGCTTCTGGCAAACTCATTGTAATCAAATCACTTCTCTTGGCCAAAATACATGTCAAAATATAAAATAAAAAAAACAATGAGTAATGTTTCCAGTACTACTGAAGAAAGCAAGAAATAACTTAACATCTCCTTGTGGCCAGTGAATTTCACACCGTGAGAGGATGAGTGTGGTGGCCTCACCTGATCTTCCTCCCAGTCATCCATGATGAGCAGCTCAGCTGAGAGAGGATACCACCGTCAATTAACACTTCTCCAAGATCTGTGACAGAAAACACCACACTGATAAAAAAGTGAATATTTCCTACATCAAACTAACTCGATTATCGGTTAACATTTTAAGGAGTTAAATTAACGTTCAATTTAAATCGGTCATTAGTTTCTGCACAAGGCCTCTTAACCTATTTGACAGCCTCGTGTAAAACACCGTCATATCTAGAAAAAGCACACGACACCATCCTTTCTGCTACAGTACAGTAATACCGGTTAATTTAAAAGCAAGCAATTAAACCAAGATAGGTATAAACACCAAACACGACTAACGTTGTCAATTAGACCGCAGCAGTAAAAGGCAACTTCACAATTATCGCCTAACCATTTGACGCTAACGAGTCAACCTTCTCTTCAATCGTGCTTTAATTCGCATTAAGACTGAGGAGTAAAATCATATTCATGTAACTTATAAAAAATAAAGCAGCATACGTTTAGCAGAGGAGTTGATGGCTGGAGACACGTGAAGATACCGCCAGCGAGAAAAAAAACCGGGCAGAAATGACGCAATTATTCTTCGTGTGGGCGGGAAAATCGGTGTTATGTCCGATTCGCACTTTTGAACAGATTCTTTTAAACGAACTAGACAAACGATTCACAAATCCGTTTGAATCGTCGTCTGAAGTTATTGTTCATGATGAGTCATCATGACTCTTTTGGTCATGTCTAAATCAAAACGAGTGAATGAGTGAACCGATCGCAAGAGCACTTGTGGTTTAACCAGGATTGTATTCAAATAACTAGGGTAAACAAAGTGTACAATAAATAAAGAAATGCATATTTTAAAGAGCAATTGATTGTGTTGTTGTTGTCACCTGCCCAGATGTTTGATTCATTGGTTTTGTGATTGGACTTCAAGTAACAGTCCTTAAAGAAATAGCTCACCCAAAAATGCATTAACCTTTTATTTATGACCCTTTCGGTAATGTCTTAACAAACATAAGTGAGTAAACTGATCACAAGAGAATTTGTGGTGTTTAATTTAATTATTTTGTGTATTAAAATAACTAGGATAGAAAAAAGCTATAATAATACACTGAACAAAATTATAAACGCAACACATTTTTTGCCCCCATTTTTCATGAGCTGAACTCATTTAAGACTTGTTCTATATACACAAAAGGATAATTTCACTCAAATATCGTCAGATCAAATCTGTCTAAATCTGTGTTAGTGAGCACTTCTCCTTCGCCGAAATAATCCATCCACCTCACAGGTATGATTGGACAGCAAGTTTACAAGTGTGCCTTAGGCAGACTGGCTAAACCGACCGTCTGCTAGCTGCCTCCCGTCACAGAGGTCAGTTAATTCTCAGCACATAGAGACTTTTTCACCTAGATATCACACTATAGAGACTGTGTCTGTTCCCCGAACTAGAAAATACAAAAAACGTCCAAACCAGGTTAAGATTAACAATTTAATTGAGGTTCAACAAATAAAAAACAGAAGCAATATGGATAAACAAATTATAAAGCTTTGCTTATTGAATATCAGATCCCTTTCTACGAAAACACTTTTTGTAAATAATATGATCACTGATCATAATATAGATGTGCTCTGTTTGACAGAAACCTGGCTAAAACCTGATGATTACATTATTTTAAATGAGTTTACCCCCCAAGATTACTGTTATAAACATGAGCCGCGTCTAAAAGGCAAAGGTAGAGGTGCTGCTTCAATTTATAACAACGTTTTCAGGATTTCTCAGAGGGCAGGCTTCAAGTATAACTCGTTTGAAGTAATGGTGCTTCATATAACATTATCCAGAGAAACAAATGTTAATGATAAATCCCCTGTTATGTTTGTACTGGCTACTGTATACAGGCCACCAGGGCACCACACAGACTTTATTAAAGAGTTTGGTGATTTTACATCTGCGTTAGTTCTGGCTGCAGATAAAGTTTTAATAGTTGGTGATTTTAATATCCATGTTGATAATGAAAAAGATGCATTGGGATCAGCATTTATAGACATTCTGAACTCTATTGGTGTTAGACAACACGTTTCAGGACCTACTCATTGTCGAAATCATACTCTAGATTTAATACTGTCACATGGAATTGATGTTGATGGTGTTGAAATTATTCAGCCAAGTGATGATATCTCAGATCATTATTTAGTTCTGTGCAAACTTCATATAGCCAAAATTATAAATTCTACTTCTTGTTACAAGTATGGAAGAACCATCACTTCTACCACAAAATACTGCTTTTTAAGTTATCTTCCTGATGTAACCAAATTCCTGAGCATATCCAAAACCTCAGAACAACTTGATGATGAAACAGAAACTATGGACTCTCTCTTTTTTAGCACTTTAAATAAAGTTGCTCCTTTACGCTTAAGGAAGGTTAAGGAAAACTGTTTGCCACCATAAAGAGAGCAGCCCGAAAAATGGAGCGCAGCTGGAGGAAAACAAAACTAGAGGTATTTCGTATTGCTTGGCGGGAAAGTAACATATCCTACAGAAAAGCATTAAAAACTGCTAGATCCGATTACTTTTCTTCTCTTTTAGAAGAAAACAAACATAACCCCAGGTATTTATTCAATACAGTGGCTAAATTAACGAAAAATAAAGCCTCAACAAGTGTTGACATTTCCCAACACCACAGCAGTAATGACTTTATGAACTACTTTATTTCTCAAATCGATACTATTAGAGATAAAATTGTAACCATTCAGCCGTCAGTTACAGTATCATATCACACAGTGCACTATAGACCCCCTGAGGAATAGTTCCACTCATTCTCTACCATAGGAGAGGAAGAATTGTATAAACTTGTTAAATCATCTAAACCAACAACATGTATGTTAGACCCTATACCATCTAAGCTCCTAAAAGAGGTGCTTCCAGAAGTCATAGATCCTCTTCTGACTATTATTAATTCCTCATTGTCATTAGGATATGTCCCCAAAACCTTCAAACTGGCTGTTATTAAGCCTCTCATCAAAAAACCCCAACTTGACCCCAAAGAACTAGTTAATTATAGACCAATCTCGAATCTCCCTTTTCTGTCCAAGATACTAGAAAAGGTGGTATCCTCACAATTACATTCCTTCTTAGAGAAAAATGGTATATGTGAGGATTTCCAGTCAGGATTTAGACCATATCATAGTACTGAGACTGCTCTCCTTAGAGTTACAAATGATCAGCTCTGTTGCCTCTGGCTTGCTTAGTTGGGGACACTTCATCTACACCGATATCGTTGACTTGATTGCAAATAAATGCACAGACACTATTTAACTGAACAGAGATGACATAACTGAATCCAATGATGAACTTCCTTTAACTATCATTTTGCATTATTGACACTGTTTTCCTAATGAATGTTGTTCAGTTGCTTTGACGCAATGTATTTTGTTTAAAGCGCTATATAAATAAAGGTGACTTTGACTTTGGTTCACACCGGACGGCGAAGCGACGCGGAACGGAAAATCACGCGCGGTCCTGTGCCTGCCTCTTCACACCAGACGCGTATTCTCCGCGGCGGTCGACAAGCGCTTCTGCTCAGTGGTTGTTTATTTAGAGCACATCATGGGTAAGTAAATAACCTCCTAAAATGAATACACCATGTTTCTGTAACCAAGAAGTTATGAAGTTAACCATGTGCGTGCGTGTGTTTGTTGTGTTTTTTTTTTTTTTCATCTTTCTAGTCTGTTTAGATACACAAATATGATCGCATTTGTCACTCGCGGTATTTTAATTTGAAAATTGCTTATATTTTGACAATTGACCGGATTGTCTTTTGTTTCTTGGTGTGACTTCCTGCCGGAATTGACGCGGATCACTCGCGGCTCACGCAAAAAATAGACCGAAACTCGGCGTCTGGTGTGAACGACACCATAGGTTAACATGGGCGCCGAAAGGAAGCGGCCTCCGTTCCGCGCCGCTTCCGCATCGATTCGGCGTCCGGTGTGAACCAGGCCTTAGGCTGGCCACAATAAAAGGCTGCTCTAAAAAGTGCAGTTTTAATGTATTGGGGGGGTCCGAAAACCAGTCAGTATCTGGTGTGACCACCATTTGCCTCATGCAGGGCAACACATCTCCTTCATATAGAGTTGATCAGGTTGTTGATTGTGGCCTGTGGGATGTTGGTCCACTCCTCTTCAGTGGCTGTGTGAAGTTGCTGGGTATTGGCAGGAACTGGAACACACTGTCGTATATGTCGATCCAGAGCATACAGGACATCGTCAAGGTATCTCTGTGCATTCAAAAAGCCATCAATAAAATGCACCTGTGTTTGTTGTCCATAACATATGCCTGCCCATACCATAACCCGACCGCCACCATGGGCCACTCGATCCACAACGTTATCATCAGAAAACCACTCACCCACATGACATCATACGCTGTCTGCCATCTGCCCTGTTCAGTAAAAACCGAGATTCATCCATGAAGAGAACACCTCTCCAAAGTGCCAGATACCATCGAATGTGAGCATTTGCACACTCAAGTCAGTTACGACAATTAACTGTTGTCAGGTTAAGACCCCGATGAAGATGACGAGCAGCAGATGAGCTTCCCTGAGACAGTTTCTGACAGTTTGTGCAGAAATTATTCGGTTATGCAAACTGATTGTTGCAGCAGCTATCTGGGTGGCTGGTCTCAGACGAATGTGAAGATGCTGGATGTGGAGGTCCTGGGCTGGTGTGGTTACATGTGGTCTGTGATTGTGAGGCCTGTTTAGATGAACTGGCAAATTCTCTGAAACTCCTTTTGAGACTGCTTATGGTAGAGAAATTAACATTCAATTCACGGACAACAGCTTTGGTGGACATTCGTGCGGTCAGCATGGTAGTCGCACGCTCCCTCAAAACTTGTGACATCTGTGGCATTGTGATGTGTGATAAAACTACATATTTTAGAGTGGCCTTTTATTGTGGCCATCCTAAGGAACACTTGTGCATTAATCATGCTGTCTAATCAGCATCTTGATATGCCACACCTGTGAGGTGGATGGATTATCTAGGCAAAAGAGAAGTACTCACTAACACAGATTTAGACAGATTTGTGAACAATATTTGAGAGAAATAGGCCTTTTGTGTACAAAGAAAAAGTCTTAGATAGTTGAGTTCAGCTCATGGAAAACGGGGGCAAAAAGAAAAGTGTTGCATTTATAATTTTGTTTGGTGTATATTAAGGTAATGTCAAGTCAACTTTATTTGTACAGTGCATTATACAATACAGATTGTGTCAAAGCAGCTTTACGGTGAGAACAGTCTGTCGATAATGCAAGAGGGCAATAACAAAGAGACATTTTTCCAGCTAAAATTAGTTAATTGATAATTCAATGTCATCATCCAGTTCAGCTCTCTTCCAATAGTGTCTGTGCAATTAGTCGAACATCCCCAACTAAGCAAACCAAAGGCGACAGTGGCAAGAAACCAAAACTCCATCGGTGAGAGAAATGGAGAAAAAACCTTGGGAGAAACCTTGCTCAGTCAAGGGTCCAGTTCTCCTCAGGCCAGACAAAACCAACGTGGTGTCGTTTAGTGACATGACATTCAGCCAAGTATGGTAACCCATACTCAGAATTCGTGCTCTGCATTTAACCTATCCAAAGTGCATTGGGCAGCCATTTATGCTGCGGCGCCCGGGGAGCAGTTGGGGGTTCGATGCCTTGCTCAAGGGCACCTCAGTCATAGTATTGCTGGCCCGAGATTCGAACCCACAACCCTAGGGTTAGGTGTCAAACTCTCTAACCACTAGGCCACGACTTCACCAAGGCCATGACTTCCCCTAATTCCTGGCTGCAACACAGGTCAGATTGTGCAGAGGACTCGTCAGTCAATGGCCAACGTGGCGTTCAAAGTGGGTCGGTCTCTGGGGTGCATCTAGTTGCCCTGGTCTTCGCTGACATACAGGGCTGTAGAGGTCTTCTCTAGATGATGATCCACCTGATGGTCTGGATACAGACCAGATCTGGGTGGCTACAGTGACCTCGAAATAAATAAATGCATATTTTTTAATAGTCACCTTTATTTATATAGCGCTTTAAACAAAATACATTGCGTCAAAGCAACTGAACAACATTCATTAGGAAAACAGTGTGTCAATAATGCAAAATGATAGTTAAAGGCAATTAAAGGCATTATTTGCAATCAAGTCAATGATATCGCTGTAGATGAAGTGACCCCAACCAAGCAAGCCGGAGGCGACAGCGGCAAGGAACCGAAACTCCATCGGTGACAGAATGGAGAAAAAAACCTTGGGAGAAACCAGGCTCAGTTTGGGGGCCAGTTCTCCTCTGACCAGACGAAAACAGTAGTTCAATTCCAGGCTGCAGCAAAGTCAGATGTGCAGAAGAATCATCTGTTTCCTGTGGCCTTGTCCTGGTGGTCCTCTGAGACAAGGTCTTTACAGGGGATCTGTATCTGGGGCTCTAGTTGTCCTGGTCTCCGCTGTCTTTCAGGGCAGTAGAGGTCCTTTCTAGGTGCTGATCCACCATCTGGTCTGGATACGTACTGGATCCGGGTGACTGCAGTGACCCTCTGATCTGGCGGTGACCTCGGAACAAGAGAGAAACAGACTAATATTATCGTAGATGCCATTCTTCTAATGATGTAGCAAGTAAATAGGGTGTTATGGGAAGTGTTCCCGGTTCCGGTTTACCTAATTAATGCAGCCTAAAAATCCTTTAACGGATTTGGATATTAAAAGCATATTAGTATGTTATGTGTAAGCCAGGTTAAAGAGATTGGTCTTTAATCTAGATTTAAACTGCAAGAGTGTGTCTGCCTCCCGAACAATGTTAGGTAGGTTATTCCAGAGTTTAGGCGCCAAATAGGAAAAGGATCGGCCGCCCGCGGTTGATTTTGATATTCTAGGTATTATCAAATTGCCTGGGTTTTGAGAACGTAGCGGACGTAGAGGATTATAATCAAGGTTCTAAATTAACTTTTTTGATCACCAGCCAATGTGGCTGGTAACTTTCCAAAAGTTACCAGCCAATCAGAATTTCCACTAGCCATTTTTTTTTTCGGTAAAAATAACAAATTATGAGTGCCACTGAATGCATTTGATCATTTTATTAACATTGTTGGCATGAAAAACACATATAAAGTACAATGCATACAACAAAACATACACTGACTCAAATTTAAAATTATTAGTTCCCACCACGAAATTGCTTGTTTTGTTTTTTTCTTTCGCGTAACTTACATGCGGCAATCCTGACAAAGCATTGCACCTGTGATCGATATGATACATCTTCATTCACTGCTTGTAATATATAGAACACTGTCTAAGACTTGATGGCTGCTCTGTCAGTTCTTCGTCATCTGTTAGGAACCTAGGTGTGTTATTTGATCGCAATCTTTCCTTAGAAAGCCACGTTTCTAGCATTTGTAAAACTGCATTTTTCCATCTCAAAAATATATCTAAATTACGGCCTATGCTCTCTTATTAGCCCGGTCCTGTCACAGTGTCTGGGTTGTGTTCCCTGGGTTTCCACTAGGTGTCCTCCTTTCTCACGGTGTCTGTCTCCTTATCACTTCCTGTTCCCTTATTTGGTCACCTTCCTCCTGTTGAGTAATTGATTGTTCCCCACCTGTCTCCTGTTCCCTCATTATCCTTCTGTGTATTTATACCCGGTTTGTCTGAGTCTGTGTTACGGAGTCCTTGTTTAATGTTGATAGTTATTCATGTCCGTCACTTCTTGCCTTGCCTTGCCTTGCCTTGCCTTGCCTTGCCTTGCCTTGCCTTGCCTTGTCTTCGTGTCTTGTTTATGTTATGTTTGGATATTCTGGTTTTGACCCTGCCTGGACTGTTTACCCCTTTGGATTACCCCTTAAATAAATGACTTACCTGCAATTGGTTCCCTCTCCTGTGTTTTCTGTAACACCGATCGTGACAGAAGGACTCCGTCACAGAAGGAACCAGCGGTATGTCCTTTTTCCATTCCCCAGCCAAGATGGCGGAGCGGCAAACCAAGTACCTTCGCTTGACCGCCCTCCGCCAAAAGGGCAATGAAGTGGGTGCCCTGGCTCAGGTGTTCTGGTCCCTGGCCGAGGGCATGGGCTACAACGATGCGGCCCTCAAGGACTATTTCAATGGCGGGCTGGATGATCCAGTGTCTCAGGAGGAGATGACGCAGTTAGAGACACTGGAATTCTGGGAATTCGTGCGCTACCTGCAGCATCGGCCTCGGTGGGATGCCCCAGCCACTTCTGTCTCTTCCGGCGGGGTGGTCGTCAGCCCAGCACCAATGCCCAAATTGGCCACCGGTCCAGCGCCACAGTACAAGATGGCCGCCAGTCCAGCGCCACAACCCCAGATGGCCGCCAGCCCAGCACCACAGTACAAGATCCCGCCTGTCCAGAGTCATGGCCCAAGATGGCTGCTTGCCCTGCGCCACTGCACAGGATGAGAGTCTCAGCTAACCCTCCGGAGTCGAGTCAGGTTCCAGTTGACCCTCCAGAGTCGAGTCAGGTGCCAGTTGACCCTCCAGAGTCGAGTCAGGTGCCAGTTGACCCTCCAGAGTCGAGTCAGGTGCCAGTTGACCCTCCAGAGTCGAGTCAGGTGCCAGTGAACTCTCCAGAGTCGAGTCAGGTGCCAGTGAACTCTCCAGAGTCGAGTCAGGTGCCAGTGAACTCTCCAGAGTCGAGTCAGGTGCCAGTGAACTCTCCAGAGTCGAGTCAGGTGCCAGTGAACTCTCCAGAGTCGAGTCAGGTGCCAGTGAACTCTCCAGAGTCGAGTCAGGTGCCAGTGAACTCTCCAGAGTCAGGGCTAGTCACCTCTGATCCTCCAGGGTCAGGGCTAGTCACCGCTGATCCTCCAGAGTCAGGGCTAGTCACCGCTGATCCTCCAGAGTCAGGGCTAGTCACCGCTGATCCTCCAGAGTCAGGGCTAGTCACCGCTGATCCTCCAGAGTCAGGGCTAGTCACCGCTGATCCTCCAGAGTCAGGGCTAGTCACCGCGGATCCTCCAGAGACTAGGCTGGTCACCGTTGACCTTTCAGAGTCAAGTCAAGTCACCGGTGATCTTCAAGGACTGAGTCAAGTCACCGGTGATCTTCAAGGACTGAGTCAAGTCAACGGTGATCTTCAAGGACTGAGTCAAGTCAACGGTGATCTTCAAGGACTGAGTCAAGTCAACGGTGATCTTCAAGGACTGAGTCAAGTCACCTGTGATCTTCAAGGACTGAGTCAAGTCACCTCTGATCTTCAAGGACGGAGTCAAGTCACCTCTGATCTTCATGAACAAAGGCAAGTCACCTCTGATCTTCATGAACAAAGGCAAGTCACCTCTGATCTTCATGAACAAAGGCAAGTCACCATTGATCTTCATGAGCAAATACAAGTCACCAATGATCTTCATGAGCAGTGTCAGGCCAGCACCAATCTTCTGGAGTCCAGTAAGGACACCAGGGGATTACCAGAGTTTCGTCGTCCCGTTGGTCCAGCCGCACGGAGGTCTGCTCCGCCTTGGGGGGCTCTGGTCCTGACCACATGGCTGTGGTGGTCTTCTGCTCCGCCCTGGGGGCCTTCCGCCCTGACCACACGATTGTGGGGGTCTTCCGCTCCGCCCTGGAGGACCCTGGCTTCGTCCACAAGGACGTGGTGGTCTTCTGTTCCGCCCTGGGGGGCTTCCGTCCTGACCACACGGTTGTGGTGGTCTTCTGCTCCGCCCTGGGGGGCTTCCGTCCTGACCACACGGTTGTGGTGGTCTTCTGCTCCGCCCCGGGGGGCTTCCGCCTTGACCACACGGCTGTGGTGGTCTTCTGCTCCGCCCTGGGGGGCGCCACATGATGTCCTTCATGGATTTCTGTTTGGTGTTTCTTGGTTTCTGTTATGTTTCTGTCTGTTCCTCTCAGTGAGTCTGGCCCTCCGTCCCTCCCCCTGAGCCTCCACCTGTCCGCCTCCCTCCTGGTCTGTGTCGTGTCTTGTCGTGGAGCGTCTGGGAGCCGCTCCGTAGAGGGGGGGTCCTGTCACAGTGTCTGGGTTGTGTTCCCTGGGTTTCCACTAGGTGTCCTCCTTTCTCACGGTGTCTGTCTCCTTATCACTTCCTGTTCCCTTATTTGGTCACCTTCCTCCTGTTGAGTAATTGATTGTTCCCCACCTGTCTCCTGTTCCCTCATTATCCTTCTGTGTATTTATACCCGGTCTGTCTGAGTCTGTGTTATGGAGTCCTTGTTTAATGTTGATAGTTATTCATGTCAGTCACTTCTTGCCTTGGCTTGCCTTGCCTTACCTTGTCTTCGTGTCTTGTTTATGTTATGTTTGGATATTCTGGTTTTGACCCTGCCTGGACTGTTTACCCCTTTGGATTACCCCTTAAATAAATGACTTACCTGCAATTGGTTCCCTCTCCTGTGTTTTCTGTAACCCCGATCGTGACAGGTCCTGTCAACACTGCACTGGCTCCCTATCAAACATCGTATAGATTTTAAAATATTGCTTATTACTTATAAAGCCCTGAATGGTTTAGCACCTCAGTATTTGAATGAGCTCCTTTAACATTATAATCCTCTACGTCCGCTACGTTCTCAAAAATCAGGCAATTTGATAATACCTAGAATATCAAAATCAACTGCGGGAGGCAGATCCTTTGTCCTATTTGGCATCTAAACTCTGGAATAACCTACCTAACATTGTTCGGGAGGCAGACACACTCTTGCAGTTTAAATCTAGATTAAAGACCCATCTCTTTAACCTGGCTTACACATAACATACTAATATGCTTTTAATATCCAAATCCGTTAAAGGATTTTTAGGCTGCATTAATTAGGTAAACCAGAACCTGGAACACTTCCCATAACACCCGATGTACTTGCTACATCATTAGAAGAATGGCATCTACACTAATATTAGTCTGTTTCTCTCTTATTCCGAGGTCAGCGTAGCCACCAGATCCAGTCTGTATCCAGATCAGAGGGTCACTGCAGTCACCCGGATCCAGTACGTATCCAGACCAGATGGTGGATCAGCACCTAGAAAGGACCTCTACTGCCCTGAAAGACAGCGGAGACCAGGACAACTAGAGCCCCAGATACAGATCCCCTGTAAAGACCTTGTCTCAGAGGAGCACCAGGACAAGACCACAGGAAACAGATGATTCTTCTGCACAATCTTACTTTGCTGCAGCCTGGAATTGAACTGCTGGTTTCGTCTGGTCAGAGGAGAACTGGCCCCCCAACTGAGCCTGGTTTCTCCCAAGGTTTTTTTCTCCATTCTGTCACCGATGGAGTTTCGGTTCCTTGCCGCTGTCGCCTCTGGCTTACTTAGTTGGGGTCACTTCATCTACAGCGATATCGTTGACTTGATTGCAAATAAGTGCACAGACACTATTTAAACTGAACAGAGATGACACCACTGAATTCAATAATGAACTGCCTTTAAAAATCATTTTGCATAATTGACACACTGTTTTCCTAATGAATATAGTTCAGTTGCTTTGACGCAATGTATTTTGTTTAAAGCACTATATAAATAAAGGTGACTTGACTTGACTCATCTACATTTTAGATTGCCTGAGAGTAAATGCATTTTCAGCCAAAGTTCAATTTGATTAAGTTAAAATTATTTAGTTGACAAGATTTTATGCAGTTGAAGCCAAAATATTGTGTTATTGATTTGGTCTTGTCAGTTTGCCCTGTAACAGCACACTTGTGTTTGTGTGTGTGTGTGTTTGTTTGTTTATTTTTGGGACGTTCAGTCAAACCAGTCTACCGCTGCTTGAGTCTTCCCCTCTCCCTGCACACAACTGTGACAGCTGATCTTTTGTCCTCTATGTACTGACATCCCAGTGTTTGCTAAATAAGTTTTAGGATACGGTGGTTGAACACTGAAGTATTGTGACTCACATAACTCTCTCTCCTTACACTCCTAATACCCCTATATATATATATATATTCTATAGAAGAGTGATGTGCGTTTCACCAACAAGAAGTCCTGTTTAATAAACATAGGATTAGTTTGACAACGTTTTTGGATGAAGATGTGGATTTTGTGAAACATGAATTTTTTTGTTTCTGCTTATCAGGTAGGAGAAAATGTATTCGATAGGTGTGACACTTCATACTGTGGATCTTGAATATTTTACAACAGAGGAGCCTGTAAGTTTTCCCTCCAACGTCTGCTGTTTGGAGATATTTGAATGACGTTGGTGACAAACCATGACATGAGTGCAGTGGAGAGATGCTTTCACACTTCATTACAATTTTAATGTATTGACAAGATGTTTAGATGGTTCAAGAATGGCTACGGCATTCACAAGGGGCAAAACGCAGGCAGCACTTTGCGTCTTTAAACCAGAAATTTCACATATCTGCACAATTCTTCTGATGGCTGGACTGCTTTAAGTTTGTCTAGAGAAGAGAAAAACTAAGAATAACTATGAATAACTAAGAATAGGCGTTCCTTTTCACACATTATATGTTACCCTTGAGATAACATCAAAAAACATGGTGTTAGTTTTCACTGTTATGCTGATGACACTACGTGCACTCTCACCCTCCCGGCTATCTGCAATGGTTTCATCTTCGCTTCCTTCCCCTAAACTGTTAGCAGCTTTTGATGCTAACAGTGCTACTGATACTTTCTGCTCCACTCTTACATCTTGTTTAGACACTGTTTGCCCCTTGTCTTCCAGGTCAGACCGTACCACCCCTTCCGCCCCTTATCTGATGTTAGACGTGAACATAATTCTAAGCTTAGAGCTGCTGGAAGGGTGTGGCGCAAATCCAAAAATACTACTGACCTTAATGTATATCAGTCACTCCTCTCTTCCTTCTCTGCTGATGTCTCCACTGCTAAAAGGACATACTACCATAACAAAATTAACAATTTGTCTAATTCTTGGATACTCTAACAGCTGACATCTTTGCCAAGTTTTTCATTAATAAAATTAAAAACATCAGTGCACAATTTTCCACACCACAATCCGTCAAGTACATCTGCAAACATATGCTCATTCACTCGTTCAAATCCTTCTCTTCACTCTCTGAGGGAAAAGTCTCCAAACTCATCCTTTCTAATCATCCTACTCCCTGTCTGCTTGATCCTATTCCATCTCATCTCCTTCAAGCCATTTCACTTGCCTTTGTACCTTCACTCACTCACATCATTAACACAATCCTTCCACACTGGTGTTTTTCCCTCAGCATTTAGACAAGCTCGTTTAACTCCACTACTTAAGAAACCCACCCTCAACCCATCTCTTTTAGAGAACTACAAACCAGTTTCCCTTCTTCCTTTCATTGCAAAAACACTTGAACGAGCTCTGTTCAACCAAGTCTCTGCCTTTCTCACACAAAAAAATCTCCCTGACAGCAACCAATCTGGCTCTAGAAGTGGACATTCAACTGAGACTGCCTTGCTCTTAGTTGTTGAAACTCTAAGACTGGCAAAAGCGGAATCCAAATCTTTAATACTTATCTTGCTTGATCTGTCCCCTGCTTTTGACATGGTTAACCACCAGATCCTCCTATCAACCCTACTGGCAAAGGGAATCTCAGGAACCGTACTCCAGTGGTTTGAGTCTCACTTATCAGATAGTTCCTTCAAAGTATCTTGGAGAGGTGAGGTGTCCAAGTCGCAACATCTAACTACTGGGATCCCTCAGGGCTCAGTTCTTGGACCACTTCTCTTCTCTGTCTACATGGCATCATTAGGTTCTGTCATTCAGAAACATGGCTTTTCATACCACTGCTATGCTGATGACACTCAACTCTACCTCTCATTCCATCCTGATGATCTAACGGTAGCTGCTCACATCTCAGCTTGTCTAACAGACAGTTCTTACTGGATGAAGGACCATACTTCAACTCAACACCATCACCAGGGGTGGTGTTAGCGCAGTGGATAAGACGCATGCCTGTGGTGTGGGAGACCCGGGTTCGAATCCACTGTGAACTGCCAGTGTGTCCCTGAGCAAGACACTTAACCCCTAGTTGCTCCAGAGGCGTGCGACCTCTGACATATATAGCAATTGTAAGTCGCTTTGGATAAAAGTGTCAGCTAAATGAGTAAATGTAAACCTTGCCAAGACAGAACTACTTGTGATTCCAGCAAACCCATCGCTTCATCACAAGTTCACCATCCAGTTAGGCACATCAACCATAACTCCTACAAAAACAGCCAGAAACCTTGGAGTTATGATTGATGATCAGCTGACTTTCTCAGACCACATTGCTAAAACTGTCTGGTCCTGAAGATTTGCTTTATTCAACATCAAGAAGATCAGGCCCTTTCTTTCTGAACGTGCTGCACAACTCCTTGTTCAAGCTCTTGTTCTGTCCAGGCTGGACTATTGCAATGCTCTCTTGGCAGGTCTTCCAGCCAGTTCTATCAAACCTTTACAATTAATTCAGAACGTGACAGCAAGATAAGAATACATGTCACACCTCTTTTTATCCATTTGCACTGGCTACCAATAGCTGCTCGCATAAAATTCAAGGCATTGATGTTTGCCTACAAAACTACCACTGGCTCTGCACCCATTTACCTAAATTTGTTACTTAAGACTTATGTGCCCTCTAGAAGCTTGCGTTCTACAAATAAACGTTGCTTGATTGTGCCATCCCAAAGAAGCACAAAGTCACTTTTATGGACTTTTAAATGAAATGTTCCCTCCTGGTGGAATGACCTGCCCAACTCGATCCGGACAGCTGAGTCCTTAGCCATCTTCAAGAATCGGCTTAAAACACATCTCTTCCATCTTTATTTGACCCTCTAACTTTAGCATTCACTATTCTAATTCTATTCTTTAAAAAAATAACTACCTTTCTGTACCTTTTTGTATTCTATTTTCTTTTTATGTATTAAAAAAATTAAAAAATCTAACTCTAAAATCTAATCTCTAACACTAGCTTGCTCTATTCTTTTTCTATTCTATCTGTTTTATTTTTATTTATTATATTATTTAATAGCCCTTGCTACGTGTACTTTGTTTAAGCTAACTGAGACCTTGAGCACTTATATATCATTGCTCTTTTGTTATTTTGATTGCTTCCATTGTCCTCATTTGTAAGTCGCTTTGGATAAAAGCATCTGCTAAATGACTAAATGTAAATGTAAATGTAAATGTACTCAGTTCTATATTTCCTTGTGGCCTAATGAAACATACATATTCGCAAAACTAATGAAATACGTAGTTGATATAAAAAAAATGGATGACTAGTAATTACCGTAGAACCAGAAACACTTCCCTTAACAGTCAATGTACTTGCTACTACATCGTAAGAATAATGACATCTACGCTAATATTAGTCTCTTTCATTCTTATTCTGAGGTCAACAAAGCCATACAAATCCGGTCTGTATCCAGATCAGATGGTGGATCAGCACCCAGAGATGAACACTACAACCCTGAATGTCAGCGGAGACAAAGATCTGCAAAGATCTCGTCAAGACAGCCTTCAGACTACGAGAACCAGACGAATCCTCTGCACAATCTGACCTGTGTTGCAGCCTGGAATTAAACCACACCATGCTGGTTTCGTCTGTTCAGAGGAGAACTGGCCCCCTGACCAAACCTGGTTTCTTTCAAGGTTTTTTTTCTCCATTTCTGTCACTGATGGAGTGACATTTTTTATTTTTGAGTGATGACGTGCCTTTCGGAAGGGGGGCTAATGTCACATATATCTTCTGTTCTGTTTTTGTTTTGTTCTATTTCTCCTTATTTGACCTAGTTTCCTTTGTTCCTTCTTTCTCGACACTATAGTGTGCCTGCACCTGTTTGTTCCAGTCTATTTAAGTCCTGTGTCTTCTGTTCATGGTCAGTTCTTGTTGTGTTTAACCCACTTGTTCAGTTCAGTTCCTGTTTCCAGTTTTGAGTGTTTGTGTTAATAAAACTAATTTGCTGCACTTACATCCTCACCTCATCCTTTTTTTTTTTTTGACAGGCTTTGTATGTCTTTGTGTATAAATGACACAATAAATACAGTGTATTTGGATGCACAATGCAGAAAATAATTTTTTGAGAGATATTACTAATCACTATTTTACCTGTTTTTTCCCCACTTACCAGAGTGTTGTTGTTTTTTTACCTTAACTGACTAATTTCTCCTCATACATCATGGAAGCTTCAAATTATTACTTTTTTTTATTGTTAATTAGCCAATTACATGGATTTTTTTTTTTTCTACCTCAAGCTGACTGTTATATTTTATTCATTCAACATCCAGACGGTTTCCATCCCTGAATGAATACAGATACTCTATATACACAAATCAAACTACAGGTCATACATAAAGAACAAGGAGGATCTGTGCTTTTTTAATTTTTATTCTAGTGTAACCTCAGTTTAATGGTAGTATTTTTACTCTTGAAACATGCAGGCAGTTGGGTGGAAAACAGCATCTTGAGTTAATTAGTTTTCTATTGGAATATGCACACACTGTGCCAGTGCTGAATGAATCACTGTTTTCTCCCTGCCTATCAATTTCGTCATTTGTTTCTTTGGTTACTGATTTGATTTAGTCATTTCATTTAGCGGTGTACTAATCAGTTCCCTTTGTTTGTTCCATGCATGCATGTCATTTTAGTTTTGTCCAGTCTCATTAATGCTATCCTGTGTCTGTATCACCTATGTGTTGGATTAAAGACTTTTAGGAACATTTCTCGTCTTCTTTGTGTGTTTGTACAGAGGGTACCGAATAATCTAAAAGTATTTTATTATGCTTTTGAGACTTAAGATCCCAGTGAAGCATTAGTTTACTTTTGTGCTATTCCTCAGATATAGTCTAATTTTAAATTATTTAGACTTTAATTGATATAAAATATATATTTTTATTTTCTGTTATGATTTTTTTCTTGAAGTTTTGATATAACCTTTTTTAAGTGTAGGCAAGTGTTTTGATTTTTTTTTTTTTTTAACTTTTTTAATGAAGAATAGAATTAGAAGAGAGGGTGCTAGAGGGTCAATTAAAGATTGGAAGAGATGTGTTTTTAGCTGATTTTTGAAGATAAAGTGACATGACATTCAGCCAAGTATGGTGACCCATACTTAAAATTCATGCTCTGCATTCAACCCATCCAAAGTGCACACACACAGAGCAGTGAACACACACACACACACACACACTGTGAACACACACCTGGAGCAGTGGGCAGCCATTTATGCTGCAGCACCCGGGGAGCAGTTGGGGGTTCGGTGCCTTGCTCAAGGGCGCCTCAGTCATGGTATTACCGGTCTGAGACTGAGGTCTGAGGGAAATGATAGATGATTAACATGAGTGTTGAAGCACCTTAACCCTGATTACAAGCCTACAACAGATATTTCCTGAAAAGTTATCTCAGTTCTGATTGGTTGATTGGAATGTTGTTCCAGGGTTAACAAGGATGTTGATCCAGGAACATGTTGTACTTGGCCAGGTCATTCCTCCAGGAGGGAACCACCCCATCCCCATTTTTAAACCAATCAGGTAAAGAGGTGGATAAGCGTCCACCGTCGTTGTGGCTCCGCCCTCGCGGTGACGTCATGAATGACGCCACGCCACGCCGCTTTGACTGACTTTTGTTTTTTATTTTTTATTTTTAAAGCCTAAACTTGAGTACACTCATGCAGCAGTTATGCAGATGGATGTAATACATCTTTTGTGGAGAATCGTTGAGGCCTGCAGAAGATCAGATACAGAATGAGCTCAACTGTGTTTGTGCCCGCTGAAGAGTGATGATGATGTTTTCTGCCGTTGCTTTTAGCATGTACGCTAATGTTAGCTTTCCTCATTCAACATTTCTGTGTGTGAACAGCTAACATAGCAGCCTTCAGCTTTCGACTTCACTTCCATCTCTTTTAGAGCAGGTAGGAATATAAAGTCTTCGCTGTTGATCCATCTCTAACATCATGCACGTGTTGTGTTTCTGCAGGAAACATCATTAGCTGCTAAAAGTAACGTTAAGCCATCAAACTGCACATGACTTTCACTGCCACACTAATGCATTTGAGCATCTAATCTCTACTGTAGGTCAGGTTATTACATATGTATATATGCTGCCAGTCAAAGTAACGTGTATCATATCTTCTAAACGGTCTGTAATATTCGTTCTTTTACAATGAATCAACTAAAACCCAGTTATGGCGTTTTTCTGACTTTGGGGATATTATTTGATACTTTTGTTATTTGTTTAGTGTTGTGTGAGGAATAAGGCATCAGTTCCGTTTTGTCTGTTGTATTGTGTGTGTGAGAGATGTGTTGTTATGGTATGTAGTGTGTTTTCAGACAGGTGTTTGACACACTATTGTCCTGTTTAATACTGTAAATTGACATTAATTACTACATATGTATGCATTTTTTGTTCAATATCAATGTTTTGTATTTTTTGTTTCGTTTATATAAAGGCCAGTCCATCTCAAGTGGTCCAAAAGTTGTTGTTTGTTTGACCTTTTTTTTTTTATTTCCTTAATTGTTTTAAGCTATTAACTGTGTTGGTATAGCAGAGCAACTTTTAGATATTACTTGGTTTAATCGCATTGAGTTGTGGCTCAAATTAAGCCTTTGTTTTACCGATGCACAGAGCTGTTGTTCACTGACAAAAACATCCACAAAATATGATCGTGGTTTTGCGCAGGTTGTCTAATTGTATATTAAACTATTTTTTACAGAAAGATATTAGCACAGAGTATCTATGATAGCAACTTCCTGTCTGCTCCACACCAGAGATAATCAACCTTGTAAGTTAAGGGAATTAGAAAAAACTGCCCTTGTCCTCATAAAAAAATAATTTAGATTTAGGAACCTTGAACCCTTCCGATGATAAAGTGGATCTCTGTCATTACGTTTAGTTTGATTGCAGAAAAGAAGTTCAAATATTTGCCTTATGTTATTGAGTGCATGTTATGCTGTTCATAATCATTAGTGTTTGTCTTTAGAGAAGTGCCATCTCTTTTGAAAATATGAGCATATAGCATGTGAATAGTTAAAACAATTTTTTTTCCCAGGTCTACATCCCAGGTCTACATCTTTTAAGCAGGTTTTTTATTTTTGCAGGTCACTAGTAACTCTGAACCTGTGGTTATCCAGGGATTACTCTGACACATCTGGGTGGTGAGTCCATTAAACATTCAACAGAAAATAGTTAAAGGGTTGTTTACATAAAAAAATAAAACTGCAGTTCATACAATTACTTGAATTTTTTTCTGAACATGGCTTTTAATTTGTATATTAATTTTTTTTTGTTTAGAGATGAGATCATTCAAAAATATAAGGGTGATACAAATGTCCTTATGGCAATACACATTTAAAAAAAAAAAAGCCTTATTAAAATAATAATATTAACAAAAATACTGCACTACTTGATGTTTAAAAAAAAACGGTGTTTGCCAAATCTTCACGTGGTGCAACTAACAAAGTTGTAATCCAACCAACTTGAAGAAAGAATAAAAACCTGACACTAAAATGATACCATTGAGAGGATCAGACACACGTGGCAGTGCGTCCTTGTAAGTCAGTAAAGGGACGAAATAGAAAACTGTCATCTTTTATGGAACATAACAGAGCTATCCTTTTAAAATGTCAGGTGATTTGACTTTTATTACAAGATAAGGGTAGTTTAGGTTGTATAATGTCACTTGGTTTGACTCCATAAAGATGTAATATTTATGAGTTGATTGATAATGTTTGTGAAAAAGCTTTTTACCATGAAAAATATATTTTAAAAAATTTGGAAAAGGTGTGTACACTCACATATATGACGTTTTACTTGAAATTGCATTATGTTTTTTTATTCATTTAATTTAGTACTTTTGAACCATATGAATAGTACATTTCTTTAAACTTGATTTTATTTGCACTCTTAAACCAGATAAAAACATTTTTTTTTGCATTATAGTGGACACTAAATTTGTCACTGACAATATTCTACATAGCCAAAAATATCAGATTAATGTGAAAATTCAGCTTTGTCCTTAAATTTCATTTTAAAGTATATAAAAATCGAATATTTGACAATCAGTACTTTGTTTACGGTGTGTTTGATCAAGTAAATGCAGCCTGGCTGAACATAAAGCATTATCTTTCAGAAGCATTGTGCCTGACTCGACGGTGAAGATGAGCAGGAGGGGGCTTCATATGAACCTCTGTGAGTGACTGACAGCTGTCTGTGGTGAGCATGTCTGTGCACGAGGACTTCGATCACCCGCGCTTCTTTGTGGGAGCGGAGGACGGCGAGGGAGACGAGCTGCTGGATCCGGGCAGAGTGCTCGGCTATGACTGCCTGTACCAAAACATGGAAGAAGAGGATGAAGACAGAGATGATTCAGAATATGATTCGGTGTGTGAAAGAGGGATGCGAAGTGATGCTTATTACTCTTGGCCCACTGGACAGTTAGTGAAATATAGTTTTCCAGATCAAGTAGAGAGAAAAATCATTGTAATAATGATCGGCATACTGGTTCTATTCTACAAAATAGTCTGCAGTTAGAAGACATGCTAACAAACCTTAACAAGCTGTTGGACTTGGTTAATTGTGAGGAAACAAAAATCAGCTGAAAGGATTTTAAAACTCCTTCAAGAAGGAAATCCAACATTGTGACAAAGTAGGTTGGTCCTTCCCAGTCAGGAGTGCATAAAATTATGGTGTAGACAGTTACTTTTTGCAGCTGACCTTATTCTAGGAGTTTTTAAGATGCAAAATTGATAGAAGAAGAGTATTTAAATAAATCATGTAATGTGATCTTTTTTTTTTTTTTTTTTTTAAAAAGCATGTTTTAGCCCATTTTGTGCTTTACATGATGCTGTGAGGCTCATAGATCATTTATCTAATAGCCAAAAGATGCCATGAACGATTCCTTATAACCTGCCTGTAAACAAACACTACAGAGTTATGAGGACGTATATTAATATCCGAAGTAATTAGATTCAGTATCTCTTTGAATAAAGTAGGTTATATTATGCAAGCCATCAGGTGTTTTTATCATTAGCTGACTTACATTTCATACCTGTATGTTGCATCATGTGAAGTAAAATACGACACTGAATGTGCCTTTATTTTGCTGAAGATGACGATTATATTGCTTCAGCTGTCAGTCAGGGATGCTGTCAAACAGTTAATTGTATCCAAAATAAGTCTTTGTTTACATGTGTGTGTGTGTTGTGTATATTCACTGTTTTATGTATATATAAATACACACACACACACACACACACACACGTATATATTTCATAACAATGTATGTTATATATATTAAATATATTTATAATATAAATTATATGATTATGTAAATGCATGTAAATATTTGCAAAATATATTCTGTTTGTGTGTGTGTTTATATATACATGATAAATATACACATAACACAAACATGTATTATGCAAACAACATTTTTTATTTTGGCGGTGACAGCACTACAACTACACAGTAGCTAAACATTTTATCCTCATTAAATGTAACTCAAGCGAATGAAAGGATTTTAATTAGAGATGTGTGTTGTTATCTGCAGCCTCCTGAGAGACAGATCGTGGTGGGCATCTGTGCCATGTCTAAGAAGTCAAAGTCCAAACCTATGAAGGAGATCCTGGAGAGACTGTGTCTGTTCAAATACATCACTGTGGTTACGTTTGAAGAGGAAGTCATTCTGAATGAGCCGGTGGAAAACTGGCCGCTCTGTGACTGTCTCATCTCTTTCCATTCCAAAGGTTTGTGACGTCCTGCTTGTGTTTAGAGTGATGCATTAAAAAGAAGAAACATTCATCACACTTGACGAGTATAATGGTTTAAATTTGAAATCATTTTGATCAAATTGTGGTTAATGATTTTAAGTTGTACCCTTATTTGTAAAATAATATAAATTATGTAAAGTTTTTGTAGAATGTGAATTGTTAATTTATACCATGGTCTGAAACCTCTGATTGGCTGAAAGGTGTGCATTAAAAAGATTGCAGGCACAGTCAGTTACTGTATTGAGAAGTAGAGTGAAAATGTATTAATTCCCTCTCGATAAGAACCTGATTTTGTGAATATATCTTCTCTGTATATTATATGTTTTTTAAAGGATTCCCACTGGATAAAGCTGTGGCTTATAAGAAGCTGAGGAATCCATTTGTTATCAATGATCTGGATCTTCAGTATTTTATTCAGGACAGGTGAGCTTCATGTCTTCATTGTATTGCAAGTTAACTGCACTGTTTCTTGACCACATTTGATTTGTTCCAGCTCTAATGCAAAAGATATTGGCTGCTATATTTTATTGCTTTTAAAACTGGAAAAACTTTTGTTCAATATATTTGATAGAAATGTAGATAGATTCTCCCAGGTATTGTAGCTTTGAGTATTGATAAAAATTGTAATTATTGGACAAATTTATTTATTTATTTTGTGTGTATGTGGGCAGGGGGATAAACAGCATGTAACTTATTCTTATACTACAAAATGGGGTAAACTGCAGCATCCATGTTTCTATTATTTCCTCATTATTAATTTTATCTGTGTTGTTTTTATGACAAATAATTGTTTTTAACTTGTAGAATACATTCAAACAGAACAAGCTGAGAATCATTTATTGCTTTTTACAGATTAAAAAATGAAGACTGTCTTGGTTATCTTTATTAAGATTTAAAACATACTCGGTTACTGGTTCCCTGAGATATGGGAATGCTAACTGGTGAACTGATGCTAGAGAGTTTGAGCGGGATACAGCTTAGGCTTCTCTGCCAGATCTGTTTATGCAGCATGTGTCTCTTCAAGCAGAAAGGACTTCCAGGTTATAAAACCTTGCAAATGTGGATGACGAGGCCCAGCTGTCCACCGCACAAATATCTGCAATGGACAGACCACTGGACCATGTCCAGGACGAGGCAATGCCTCTAGTCGAGTGGGCTTGTACTCCAGTGGGGCATTGAAGCTTCAAAGAAGAGTATGCTAGCGAGATGGCGTCTACTATCCATCTAGAGGGTCTTTGCTTTGTGCCCAAAAGCCCTTTGGTGCGGTTACTGAAGCTAATGAAGAGCTGGTCCGATCACCTATTAGAGGAGGAACACTCAACATATATTCTCAGAGCTCTGACAGGAAAGAGCAGAGATAACTTTCTGTCCTCTTCAGAGGGAGGAAGCGAGGAGAGCGTAATGTGCTGTGCTCTGAATGAAATGGAGAGCACCTTAGTTACATAACCATGCCTTGGTTTCAGGATGAGCTTTGTGTCGTTAGGCCTGAATGGAGGGCACCTGCAGCTCCCATACTCGCTTTACTAATGCCACTGCTAAAAGCAGGGCAGTCTTTAGCAATAGCGAACAAATGTTTGCAAACTGAACTGGCTCAAAGGCCCTCAGCACAGTGGGCAGATCCCATGAATAGACTGTAGGGGGTCGAGGGAGGATCAGACTCCTGTCACCCCGTAAGAAACGGATAACTGTGCTGTTTCTGCCCACTGACTGGCCTGCAATAGGGGCATGAGAGACCGCTTATAGTCGCCACATAGACTTTGAACGTGGATAGGGAGCATCTCTTATCCAGCAGCTCTTGCAGCAATGACGGCACCTTAGTCAATTAGAGGGTCTTTGCCACGGTTTATACACCAAGTGGAGAAAAAAGACCACTTCGAGACGTAGAGGTGTCTAGATGGACCTGTTTTTTGCACAAAACACATTTCCCTCTGCACCCAGAATTTAATGGGATGTCAAGAAGTCCAAGAGAGGCTGCTTGTGGGGCGGTCCGGAAATTTTGCATATCCCGGGAGGATTTTCTGTGCCTCCGTGAAGTGCTCGGCGAATCCTTTGGCTGCGGGACTGTAGAGCCCTTTGGTAGAGACTGGAGCATCAAGGAAGGGGACTTTATCCGAGTCCTTGATCTCAGTTAATTTAGCCACAAATGGCGCTTGAGCACCATGAGGCTGGCCAACGATCTCCCGATCGCAGGGTCCAGGCCAGTTTCATCAGAGGAAGCAAAGATTTTGGCCTGGAAGACCTCAAGGACCGCCACTGAGTAAAGAGCAAAGCCACCTGTCCAGCTGAGGTGTAGGCCAGAGCTGAAGGGGTCTTACATGGTTTAGATGGGTGAGCAGGTGCGTCGCCACTGACTCATCCTGGGGAGGCAGCCTATCATAGTCCTTCTCTTCAGCGGCGTCAATGGAAGTGAGGACGGATGAAGCAGAGACACAACGGCCGGCAGAGTAGGGAGCACTCCATGATCTGGTGAACTTGTCGTGGACCTCCGGGAAGAACAGAGAGGGATGTTGACGAGGGGCTTGGCGATCCCCGGCAGTAACCACTCAATCAGATGGCTGTGAGGGGGCTCCTATAATGGAGACCATTCTAAGCCCAGCTCTTAAAACGCTTTTGAGAGGATACGGAGAAGCTCGGCATCCATCTCGTCATTGGCGACATTGGGTGCGGATGCGGATGATGTCGACGGTGTGGGGTCAATTACAGAGCCCAACAGCTCCTCTACATCCGACTCTGTTAATGACATGCTGTCATAAAGCAGCTCATCCTCACTTCCCCCAAATGAGATCAGATCACTCGCACCAGCAGAGGGACGCTGATCAGAATGAGAGAAGAGGAGGGGAGAGCACTCTCTTTGTGGCGAGGGTGAGGCACGCGCAGTCTGGGCCGACATGAGCTTGGTCTCAGCCGGTCGCTCGTTCTCTGCCCCGCTGTTTTTTCCTCATAGATCCCTCAGAGGAAGAAAACGGGAGGGCGCAAGGGACAGAGCCTCTCTCTAAAAAGAAAGCGATCCATGAGTGGAGAGAGGCGAGACTGAAGCTCTCGCAGTGAGAACAGTCATTTGCTTTGAGTGCTGCTTCTGCATGGGATTTCCCCAAGCAGGTAATGCACTCCGAGTGGCAGTCATCGAGGTGCAGGAGAGATCCACATGAGCCGCAGTAATGGTGTCACATTTGCAACAACACCAAGCTCTTTTAGTAAGCTCTTGTAGTATCTTTTAGGCAGGGGAAATGGACTGAAACGGCTGTGTTGCTGAAGCGGCGGCGAAGCCTGTCTCGATTCCAGCTGCGAGGGCATAATTCAATGTTTTTAATACACTGCACGAACCAAAAGTACGAGTGTAGTATTGAAAGGGAACAAAGCGGTTATTCAAACTGAGAGTAAGCAAAGTACGTTTCAGATCCCTTAAGCGTGTGTCAATGATTTCAGTTCTGCACGCTCACATAATCTCACATGAACAGTCTATACTGAGCAAAGAAACTATTACATATATCGTAACTTTTTTGATTATGGGACTTTTTGTTAATGGTTAAGACTATAATTTAAAAAACATTTTTTGTCCAATAAAAATCTATAAATATAACACAATGGAGATCATACATACACATAAATAAAGTGGTGAACCTTTACAACAATCCCAGTGTGGTCCAAACATAAATGCACACATATATAGTATATATACTATATATATATATAGTAGTGTTCCTGTAGCTCAAGTGATAGAGCATTGCGTTAGCCGTCAAGCAAGCGCAAGGTTGGGGGTTTGAATCCCCGGGAACACATGATAGCTTGAATGCACTGAAAAATTGATAGCTTGAATGCACTGTAAGTCAAAATGGAGTAATTTAAGAGCTAAATAAAATGAAAAATCAAAACAAAAAAAAATTATAATAATAAAAATCACAAAATAAATGTATTGTTTTTCTTAAAGGGGTCATATAATGCTACATGCACTTTTACAAGTTTTTAAAACTGAAATATGTTTTGGCAGTTTGTGTACACAACCACCCTATTATGATAAAAATCCACCAAGTGTTTTTTCTGTAATCTCGTTAAATGTTTCCCCTTCCTCAAATCGAGCCGTATGACGTATGCAGAACATCATACACAAACCAGTGTGTTTTGAAACGAGCTGTTTTTGACTGGGTAAAAAAATTTGTATTTTACACTACAATTGAAATTTTAAACAAACTATTTTACAGACTTTTCATTAGGACCCTAAATAATCATATCAACTTGTGGAAAATGTGCTTTTAAGTGATGCTTGTTTTATGATGTATTAAAAAAAAAAACTTTCAAAGGTTAGTTCACCGAAAAATGAAAATTCTGTCATTAATAACTTACCCTCATGTCGTTCCAAACCCGTAAGACCTCCGTTTATCTTCAGAACACAGTTTAAGATATTTTAGATTTAGTCCGAGAGCTTTCTGTCCCTCCATTGAAGCTGTGTGTACGGTATACTGTCCATGGTTAGAGGGGTAATAAAAACATCTTCAAAGTAGTCCATGTGACATCAGAGGGTCAGTTAGAATATATTGAAGCATCAAAAATACATTTAGATCCAAATATAAAAAAAAAAAAAAAAAAAAAAACTTTATTCAGCATTGTCTTCTCTTCCGGGTCTGTTGTGAGAGAGAGTTCAAAACAAAGCAGTTTGTCATATCCGGTTCAAGAACGAATCATTCGATGTAACCGGATCTTCTTGAACCAGTTCACCAAATCGAACTGAATCGTTTGCAACGGTTCGCATCTCTAATACGCATTAATCCACAAATGACTTAAGCTGTTAACTTGTTTAATGTGGCTGACACTCCCTCTGAGTTAAAACAAACAAATATCCTGGAGTAATTCATGTACTCAAAACAGTACACTGACTGAACTTCTGTGAAGAGAGAACTGAAGATGAACACCGAGCCGAGCCAGTTAACGAACAATAGACTGACTCTGTGAATCTCCCCCACATTTTTAATGGGTTTAGTTTCACAATCCTCTCCAGGGTGTGGTTATCCCTATTGCTTTTACACTTTTTTCTACCACATCTTTTCCTTCACTTCCCCTCTCTATTAATGTGCTTGGACACAGAGCTCTGTGAACAGCCAGCCTCTTTTGCAATGACCTTTTGTGTCTTGCCCCCCTTGTGCAAGGTGTCAATGGTCGTCTTTTGGACAACTGTCAAGTCAGCAGTCTTCCCCATGATTGTGTAGCCTACAGAACTAGACTGAGAGACCATTTAAAGGCTTTAGCTGATTAGAGTGTGGCACCAGGTGTCTTCAATATCGAAACACAATATTCTAATTTTCTGAGATACTGAATTTGGGATTTTCCTTAGTTGTCAGTTATAATCATAAAAATTAAAAGAAATAAACATTTGACATATATCTGTCTGTGTGTAATGAACAGTGTTGGGGGTAATGCATTACAAGTAATGCGAGTTACGTAATCGGATTACTTTTTTCAAGTAACTAGTAAAGTAACGCATTACTTTTTAATTTACAAGAAAATATCTGAGTTACTTTTTCAAAAAAGTAACGCCAGTTACTTTGTATTCTCATTTTTTGACTGACAAGCCTCCTGTTCCCATATTGGGAGAAATCGGAAGTATGGAGGTGTTGTGTGCGCTGTGTGAACATGATGTTACTGTAGTTCTAGAATAAATGTGAATGTGCATTAATTCATCCCACTCACAAAAAAACAAAAAACAAAACAGATATTCATCAAAATTAATCAAAACAGTGAAATGCAAACTCAGAATATGACGCAAACCTGCAATAACTAAATATATTAAATAATACAAATGTATCTATTCCCATTTTATTAACAATGTCTTTGCTGCTGACCTTTAATGATCCAGTTCAACCATACTAATAATTAAAAAATGACTTTAGATAAACTAACAATTGTGCTTCATTGTTTTTTTTTTATTGCTGAAGAGTGTTGAACCTTCTTCTCCTGTGTTCTACTGTACAGACGTGAATTTACTTTTCCTTCAGCCTGAGGTTTATTCATTACACTTTTTGGTGTGAAAGGGCTTTTACATTTGCTATAAATAGAACTTCTTATATTAAAAACAATCAAGCCCTGCTCATATTTAAAAAGTAACGTGAAAGTAACGCAAAAGTATGGAACACATTACATTCCATAAAAAGTAACTAAGTAACGTATTTAGTTACTTTTTTAGGGAGTAACGCAATATTGTAAGGCATTACTTTTAAAAGTAACTTTCCCCTACACTGGTAATGAATGAATATAACATACAAGTTTCACTTTTGAATGGAATTAGTGAAATAAATTAACTTTTTGATGATATTCTAATTATATGACCAGCACCTGTATGTCTTCTAAAGTATATAGCATTCCTCTAGCATGGTTGATTGTCATGGTCTCTACTCACAGAGAATACATCAACTTACAAGACGATATTAACCACTTCTTAATTTGGCCTGTTAATAAAAGCAATATCACATTTGTGCTGTTAGTCTAAATATCAATGGCAAGTGGACTATGTCTGTCTATGCCTGGTGCCTATGGCTGCATCACAGCTGTGTTTATATCCAAAACAGCAGACCTCTTGCTTGTTGATGACAAATTGTCCAGTCCTGTAAAGTACATGGTAAATGAGAGAAAATCTTAAAGGTCCTGAAAAACTTGTTTGAATGTTTGCATTTTAACTGGGGTCAACAGCAACCTGCAGCATGCATGCAAGCGTTTGCCCATGGAGCGGTCATCACTGCAACAGAAGTGATCATTTAAAGAGATAAATATATTCATTTGATTTGGTTTAGAAACTTCATGCATCCATGACTAACTATCTCTCACAGTAATTCTTCCTCACACAACTGACAAGAGAAACAGCTGGTTCTTTTTAGTTCTGAACGATAAGAGAAATCAAGAGAAGCTGATGCAGTGCACAGTGAATCACTCAGACACTGATTTATTGAATGTGGTTGGCCTAGTGGCATTTCAAGAGTCCTGAAATGTAGTCCAGACTGTTTTTGTTCTGCCAGTGAAAATAGTTCTATCTGGCACTGGCAGTACTGTGTCTAAAATGTTCCTGATATCAACTTATTGTCTTCAATACACAAGTTATGTGCTTTAAGTGAAGTGAAGTGACATTCAGCCAAGTATGGTGACCCATACTCAGAATTTGTGCTCTGCATTTAACCCATCCGAAATGCACACACACAGAGCAGTGAACACACACACACACACTGTGAACACACACCCAGAGCAGTGGGCAGCCATTTATGCTGCGGCGCCCGGGGAGCAGTTGGGGGTTCGATGCCTTGCTCAAGGGCACCTAAGTCGTGGTATTGAAGGTGGAGAGAGAACTGTACATGCACTCCCCCCACCCACAATTCCTGCCGGCCCGGGACTCGAACTCACAACCTTTCGATTGGGAGTCCGACTCTCTAACCATTAGGTCACGACTTCCCGAATAGAAGGCCGGTACGCTTTAAGTGGTTTAAGTGGGCCGGTACGCACCGGTAATCAGTACAGCCACTTCCAAATATAGCTCTTGAGCGGACCGCCACCTCTCCGTGCGCCCAGAACGTGCTTTTAGCGTACTGGTACACTCAATTGGATATCTGTTTTAATAGAGGTTTTAATCTTTTGCCTGCGCTTCCGCTTTTCAGAGCGCCCTTCACAATGCAAGCTTCCTAATTCGTCCCACCGAGAGCAGAGACTACATTACCCATACACCCTTGAGTTTTACAAGTGAAAAGCGCATGCGTCGCTTTTGCTGCTGTCAGTAACAACTCAACGTGGCCGGAGAGAGTGTATGAATGCACACACTCGGCTCGGCATAAATACAAGTAGAGTGAACATCAATAAGTTTAAGCTCATTAGCGTTAGCGTTACAGAAAGGTTTGATTTACGCACTGTTACAACAGTCATTGTTTTTTTTTTTTTTTTCATTTTACAATGACATTTGAGTTCATGATTTTAATGTTGTTGTTTCTTGTGGCAGACTAAAGAGTAATGACAGACGGTTGATCTTTGAATAAAAATGTGTTTAGTTAAGGTTTGAAATTCATTATCTTTTATTATAGGCTACGTAGTCTAATATCATAAGCCCCCCATCCCGTCACCCAAGACCGCAGACACCCCCCTTACCCCCCAGCCCCCCCGTCCCGAAATTAAGGGTATTTTTTAAAAATCCTTTTGCACATTTTATTTATGTTCAGTAGCTCTTTCTAGCTCGAGCAAATCCACAAACTAATAGAAGGATTTATTATTTTTTATAAAGTCGTCTTTGAACTGCTGTATATAAAACACCTTCAATATAGTTGTTATTACCTCAGGGGATGAGGGGAGTCATCGAAAAAAAAAACTATATATATATTAGTCTATAATAGAGTACCGGCACCTCTTTTGGGCCTCTTAAAGCACTGGTTATACTACACAAAAAATACTTCTCACTGCAGCCTTGTGTCCAACAGCAGCATATTTCAGATATTTTGAACAATGGCTCTCTTGTGTGATTATTGTCATTTAAGTTAACATTTACTCATCCTAATTTCGTTCCAAACTCACGCAACTTGCAATCCTCTTTAAAACACAAATGAATTTGTTTTATGATGTTCACTTTATCGAACAGAGCACATCAAATAATGGACACTCTTTGCTTCATTTATGTTTTGAAGATTACTAAAACCCTTTTAAACTTAAGGACATATGGCTGAGTAAATGATGAGGGACATTTAGGTTAAAAAGGGTTTAAACTGGTTTGAAGCACCATTTAAATTACTTTAAAGAAAACTGTGCATGGGTGCTATATGAAAAACAATATGAATGTAAGCTAAATGATTGTTTGTTTGTTACACACACAAAATCCAAATTCATGTGTGATATTTTTGTGTTTAGGAGGGAGGTGTATCAGATACTGAAGGCCGAGGGAATACAGCTCCCCCGCTTTGCGGTTCTGAACAGAGATCCTGCCAGACCAGAAGGTTTGTTAACTCCACAAATCTCACACTGTCCTAGTTTGGACATCATGAAATAAGCCTGTGGCACCAGCGGACAAATAATGTGTTTAGAGCATCTGCATCACAGTGGCTTGCTCTCAGGTAGTTTATAGGACATAAGTGCCATTGAGCTGATACTTACAAATGAGACTGAAAAAACATGAGCCTATGGGTGCATCTAATGTCATGGAAAAGTTCATTTATTTCAGTAATTCAACTCAAATTGTGAAACCCTTTTAATTGTGATGATTGTTTCTCATTTTCTTCTTGACAATAGCCCATATATTCTCTCTGGGGTTCAGGTCTGGTGAGTTTGCTGGCCAGTCAAGCACACCAACACCATGGTCATTTAAACAACTTTTGGTGATTTTGGCAGTGTGGGCAGGTACCAGTCCTGCTGGAAAATGAAATCAGCATCTTCAAAAAGCTGGTCAGCAGAAAAAAGCATGAAGTGCTCCGAAATTTCTTGGTAAACGGGTGCAGTGACTTTGGTTTTCAAAAAACCAAATGTTGATGCCTTGACCCCAGCCTCAGTCCATTCCTTGTGAAGTTCACTCAAATTCTTGAATTGATTTTGCTTGACAATCCTCATAAGGCTATGGTTCTCTCGGTTGGTTCTTTTCTTCCACACTTTTTCCTTCCACTCAACTTTCTGTTAACATGCTTGGATACAGCACTCTGTGAACAGCCAGCTTCTTTGGCAATGAGTGTTTGTGGCTTACTCTCCTTGTGAAGGGTGTCAATGATTGTCTTCTGGACAACTGCCAGATCAGCAGTCTTCCCCATGATTGTGTAGCCTAGTGAACCAAACTGAGAGACCATTTTGAAGGCACAGGAAACCTTTGCGGGTGTTTCGAGTTGATTTGCTGATTGGCATGTCACCATAATCTAATTTGTTGTGATTTGGTGGGTTTTTGTTAAATGTGAGCCAAAATCATCACAATTAAAAGAACCAAAGACTTAAACTACTTCAGTCAGTGTGCATTGAATTTATTTAATACACGAGTTTACAATTTGAGTTAAATTACTGAAATTAACTTTTCCACAACATTCTAATTTATTGAGATGCACTTGTACAATAATAGCAATTATAAAAAATGTTAAGTAAAAAAAAACTAATTATCAGTTTTATTTGGTTTTGTTTCCCTGATAATTATTGGGAGTTGCTTTCACTACTTATACATGTGTGTTCATGAATATGAATAAAAAATTAGTAAAAAGTTTGCAGATTACCTTTGTAGTTTACAGGATTTGTTGAGAGAATTTATGTATGTACTTTTCAATTGAGTTCAATCAAATCAAGGCCATGTGATTTCATTTTCTTGCTCCCTGTTTGTTTACCTTGTCTTTTTATAAAGCAGTATTTGCTTGAGCTTCTCTTTGAACCTGACCATGTTTATTTGGTCTCTCAAAATATGTTTTACCCAAATATCCTGTTTCTAATGTGAACGATTTTATGGGGTTTCATGAGGTTGTGATGTTTTTGTAGAATGTAATCTGGTGGAGGGAGAGGACCATGTGGAGGTGAATGGGGAGATCTTCCAGAAGCCTTTTGTGGAGAAGCCTGTGAGTGCTGAGGACCACAATGTCTACATCTACTACCCCACATCTGCAGGAGGAGGCAGTCAGCGGCTCTTCCGCAAGGTGTGACCATAATGAGTCTAATACAATCCCTTCAGCTCCACAATACACACCACATTACATCAATTGATTTTAAAAAAAAAAGTATTTTAAGCAACTATTTAAAAAAATACTTCATATATATTTTAAGACTTAAATCACATTAATTTGTTCAATTCAACAATTAATTTGTTGATTAATCAGGTCAATTTTTTTTAGTAGAAATAGGACACAAAGTGCAGTGTTTAAAGCCTAAAAACCTGGATATATACACTATATTTGTATGTTTATTTTGAGGACAACACTGGAATAGCATGGTTTTCTGTGTAATTTTCAGTAGTTGCAGCCTTTAATTAATAAATAAATAAGTATTCAAAATGATAGAACCATAATGACATGAAATCCTACATTAGTATTGAAAGGTTTATGTTATCACCAAAAAAAAATAAAGCATAAAAAATGAGATTTTTGGAACACTATTGTTGCGTTTCGGTTTATCAGACTCTGTTTCTGATCCCTTTACGTTTGTTTCAGATTGGCAGCAGAAGTAGTGTGTATTCTCCCGAGAGTAACGTCAGAAAGACTGGATCCTACATTTATGAGGAGTTCATGCCGACAGATGGAACGGATGTGAAGGTACCGCAATCGTTTATCTTCAGCAGAGCAAAGAACCTCACACTCCGTGGTCATGCTTTTTCATATCAGTGCTGGTATTTTGATTCATCCGAGTGAAAATAATATTTAGATTTTCTTAGGAGGAAAGTTTTTTTTTTCTCTTTCTCTTTATTCTGTTCTTCACAAAGTGTGAGATATGTTGTATGTGAAAACCCTTGACTTGTGTCAGGCTGTTCAGTTCAGGCTTTAATTTACACAATTTATTCTATGTTCACACTGCTGGAAAATCTGATTTTTTTTGTACTAGTATATGTGACTCAGATCGTTTGACCGTGTGAAAAGCATTCTCAGATTCTGATTTGGGCCAATTTCACATGTGGTGCTGATTCTGATTGAGTTCATATGTGTTGCAGTGCCACTTCAGTCAATTCATGTGACTTTTACATCACTCTATGATTGACTTGATGAATTCTGCACTGAGTCACTCTAATATTCTATAATGACTTGGGTTTACAGTAAGTGTCCAAAGTTGGTAACAAAAATGTGAATTAGCTCATCATAGTACCACCTTGTGCCAGACTTGCAGTATTCATCACACAGGCTCATCTAGTCAGCGGTGCACATATTCGAGATCAGTCATTCAGATAGGACTTCCACTTTTTATAGTTGTTTATAGACTCATTATTAACAAAACGTTATTTCATGTGCTTTTCTCTGTGTCTGTGCACCATCAGGTGTATACTGTAGGTCCTGACTATGCCCACGCAGAGGCCCGTAAATCTCCTGCTCTGGATGGGAAGGTGGAACGAGACAGTGAGGGAAAAGAGGTCCGTTACCCAGTCATCCTCAATGCCAGAGAGAAACTCATCGCATGGAAAGTCTGTTCGGCTTTCAAGGTAAACGAAGATGTCTTGCAAAATGCAAAACTCAATCATGATGCTACTTGTTTTAATAGTTTGAGCCTTATTCTGAAAGTTGGTCATGAAGTGTAAGTGATTTCTCATTTATAGCAAACCGTGTGTGGGTTCGATCTGCTCCGTGCTAATGGCCAGTCATACGTCTGTGACGTCAATGGCTTCAGCTTCGTCAAGAACTCCATGAAATACTACGATGACTGTGCAAAGATCCTGGGGTTAGTATACAAATCCTAAATATCCAGCGATTTACTAAATCAATTCTAGTTTCTAATATTCTTTAATATAATGATATAATCTTATTGTCAGATGCTATAAAGGTTTTTGTATTTTATTTTTTCCATTTTAATTATAAGAAGAAGATTACACTGTGGTCATTTCTGATTAGAAACACTTGATGCATTTGATGTAGAACACACATTTATGTATGCATATGAATGTGTTATTTGTTTAAAGTCAATTGATACTGTTTTTCGTTCTCCCCACAGGAATATCATCATGAGAGAGCTGGCTCCACAGTTTCAGATCCCGTGGTCTATTCCTTTAGAAGCAGAGGACATTCCCATAGTTCCCACAACCTCTGGGACCATGTACGTCCTAACAAGCAAAGACAAGCGTCGTTTTAAACTTTCAACAATGCTATTAGTCTCTCAGCTAGTTAGCTATCTTTTTAGTTTCTAGGAAAATATTAAAGGAAAATTGTCTTAACCCTTTGCTGAAACTCTTATGTACTTTATTTAAGGAAGAGTTCCCACAAAAAGGAAAATTCTGTCATCAGTCACTCACCCTCATGTCGTTCCAAACCCATAAGAGCTTTGTTCATCTTTTAAACTCAAATTAAGATCTTTGTAATGAATCCTGAGAGATTTCTGTCCCTCCATTGAAAGTCCTTTCCACCGAAACTTTGCCGATTCTAAAATATTGTAAATGTAATCAGTCGACATATCCGCTTCAATGCTTGCATGTCGGCTTTTATTCACATATAAACCTTGATTGACACATGCAGCACATCTAATATGCTACAGGAAGCTCAGTCGTACTTGCTTGAGGCCTCATTGGTTCTTGCGTGTCACATCTGAGCTTGCATTTGTAATATTTGATGTGCTCCAGTGGGCGTTGATCAGGGTTTGTGTGTGAATAACAGCCTTAATTGCTTGAATCAGGCAAATGTGTCATTTCAGGAGACTTGAATTAAAACAGTTGATGTTTACAATGTTTTTATGAACTTTCTGAAGCATTAAATGCTGGTGTCATGGAATTTCAACGGAGGGGCAGAAATCCCTCATGTTTCATTGAAGTTGACTTCAACTGTGTTTTGAAGAGGAACAAAGGACTTATTTGGAATGAGTAAATTAATCTTATTTTTGGTACATTGTCAAGTCACAATGTGCTGCCACTGAATTGATTTCACCCGACTGTTTCAACAAATTATCACTTTTTGTGTCGAGCAGAAGAAAGTCAGTCAAATGGGAATGATAGTGAGTAAATGATGACAGAATTTTCCTTTTTAGGAAATTGTGAAATCCTTTTGAACACATTTAATGTTATATATTAATAGTGATGTATTGATTCAGCTCTTTTCAAGTGCTGTCATATGACTTTCAGGATGGAGTTGAGGTGTGTGATTGCTGTGATTCGACACGGTGACAGAACTCCTAAACAGAAGATGAAAATGGAAGTTAGACATCAGCGGTACAGACATTTCAGCTCTACACTCTCATTGAACATCAGAAATTGTCACTCGCTCCAAAAAAACATTTAATTCTTGTGGAAAACGCTCTGCTCAGCTGAAGTGCACTGTTGCTTTTTCATTTCTCTTGTTGTGTCTTTCAGGTTTTTTGACCTTTTTGAAAAATGTGAAGGTTACAAAAGTGGAAAACTGAAATTAAAAAAACCAAAGCAGCTCCAAGTAAATCAATGTAGTTTTTGTAACGAATAACGTGTTATTCATCAAACATATCTAAAGCATTCATTGTCTGGTTTGCTCAGCTCTGTTTGTTGTGTTTGTTTTGATTGGACAGGAAGTGCTGGACATTGCCAGGCAGCTGTTGCTAGAACTCGGCCAAAATAACGATTCAGAAATTGAGGAGAGTAAAGCAAAGCTTGAACAGCTGAAAACCGTTCTTGAAATGTAAGTGGCTCCAGTTTATTAACAGGGTTCGAAGCATGTTAGTTTTCAGATTTCTTCTTTTTCTGCCCTTGCTTCTGGTTTGTAGTCTCTTCCACGAGAGAATGAAAGGCACACTGGTTTGACATGACAAAAGAGTGGGTATATGATGACAGAATTTATATTTTGGGGTGAATCTCGTTAAATGTCATTTCAGCATGGCCTTTAGAGTTACATGGCCTTTTAGACAGCAGTACTCTCTCTCTAACACTTTTATTGAAAAAGCTTCTTCAGATGCTCACCAAATGTAGTATCAACTTTAAATCATCTTCATACCATACTAGTGAAAAGTTATAGAAAATGAAACTTGTTTTTTTGTGTGTGTGTGTAATGCATCATTAATTAAATAGCAAGGATTCTAAAACAGAACTGAGGTTGTGTCTTGCTGATGTATCTTGACGTATTTACAGGCATTTTGTGTCATTGGCACATTGCCTTGACAAAGCACATACAGCTGTATTTCAGTCTGATTTCTAATATCTCATTTTGTTTGTTCAGGTACGGTCATTTCTCTGGCATTAATCGCAAGGTTCAGTTAACATATCTGCCACATGGCTGCCCTAAAACGTCTAGTGAAGAGGAAGGTAAGGATGGTCTTCCATTATAGGTGACATATCAGATGAGTTAATGAAGTGTGTGCATGAATGTTGCACACAAGGCTGATGTATTTGATATGGATGTGTGTGTTTTTGTCCAGATGTGCGGAGGGACGACCCGTCGCTCCTGCTGGTTTTGAAGTGGGGTGGAGAGCTGACTCCCGCAGGCAGGGTTCAGGCTGAAGAGCTTGGCCGGGCCTTCAGGTGTATGTACCCTGGAGGACAAGGTACTTCACTCTCACTGTGCTCGGTATTGTCTTAGCATGTCTGCTCTGTGTATTGTTGTATGTATTGTTTTTCTCCTATGTTTCAGGCGATTATGCTGGCTTTCCCGGCTGTGGCCTTCTCCGTCTGCACAGCACGTACAGGCATGACCTGAAGATATACGCCTCTGATGAAGGACGCGTTCAGATGACCGCTGCAGCGTTTGCTAAAGTATCACCACCACCTTTATTTTCCGAAATCTAAAAGAATAAGTGTTATCAAAGTACTTTATTCAACTGTGGTTGTCAGTGTATTGAGTCATGTGTTAGAGTGCTTCATACAGTACGCATTGTTTCAAAGCAGCTTCTCAGTAATAGTCAGAATCAGTGATGAAAAATCACAGAAGAAAAAAGTGTCATCATCCAGCTCAGTTCTTCAGATAGTTTAATTGTGACTGATCTAAGTTATTGGTTAATGTGCTCCTGATGAAGGGGGGAGCAGAGGGTGTGTGGTTAAAAAAAGCAGAATTAAACTTATAATGTCAAATTGAATGTGTTGATGTTAAGTATGAACATTTTCAAATATTTTTATCCCTTTATTTTATTTTTAGTCGCATGCTTTAAGGTTTATTTAGACAGCCCTATTTAAAGGTACAGGTTGTGGGACCTGCCACTAGAGGGCGCACTATCAAAACAATAACAATCGTGTGGTTTAATGATGCTAAGAAGGAGCGTGGAATGATGGGATTTGATGTCTTCAACCCAACCGCTGATGGCCATCAATCAGAAGGAAACATAAATCATGGATTTAACGCGAGTTCAGCAATTTGCGCGAGTAGATTACATACAAAGTCAATGCAAAGAGGCGATCAGACTATGGATATTTTACTGCAAATATCTTACAAATTTTACCTTTAAAACATATTCATAATATAATTTCTCAGTAAGGGTATGTCTGGTGTCTCAGGGCCTGCTGGCATTAGAGGGCGAGCTGACGCCCATCCTGGTGCAGATGGTAAAGAGTGCCAATATGAATGGGCTGCTGGACAGTGACAGCGACTCCTTGAGCAGCTGCCAACAGAAAGTCAAAGCTCGCCTTCATGACATTCTGCAGAAGGACAGAGACTTCACGCCAGAAGACTACGAGAAGGTACAATCAGATTTAAGAAAGAAGATACTTTTTGTTGAACCTTGTTAAAAGAATTGGTCACTATGTTATTCATCTCTGCTTTTGGGAACTTTTCATTACTCCATTCAATTAAAAACTGAGCTATTTCAGAAATGTCCACCTGTTTTATCTGTGTTTTTTTTGTCGTTTTGAGTGATGATCTGTTTTTTTTTGTGTGTGTGTTTTTTTGGACTAGCTGGCGCCCACCTCCAGCACTTCTCTGGTGAAGTCCATGCAGATGATTAAAAACCCCGTGAAGACGTGTGATAAGGTGTACTCCCTCATCCAGAACCTGACGCTGCAGATCCGCCAGAGGATGGAAGACCCCAAATCAGCAGGTAGACATGATGTTGTGCATGCGCATTATTAAAGCATTAAACAAATACATTCAGAATCTGCATATAAACACAATTCCATGAATGAAATCTTACTGGGTCAATACAAATATATTAATGTGTTTAACAAAACATTATTACGCTGATTGACCTTTTTTATTGCATAAAACGTTTATTTATTTTTCTTTTAAATGTGTAAATCCAACATAAATACAAGATTTCTGGAGACAAATCACTTCATCCTCGCATGTTACTGACCCTCTTAAAAACAGCAGCTATTTTGTTGCAATTTGCTGAAGATGTAAATCAAATATACATTATTCAGTGTTATGTTAGTCTTGTGCTAACATCAGTTTGGCTGATATATATATTTTGAGATCTGGGCTGGCATTTAATTCAGTGCCACTTTTTTCTCTTTTCTCCTTTTTAACAGATATTCAGTTGTACCACAGTGAGACTCTTGAGCTGATGCTGCGTCGGTGGTCTAAACTCGAGAAGGATTTCAAGATGAAGAACGGACGATACAACATCAGCAAGATCCCTGATATCTACGACTGCATCAAATATGACGTGCAGCACAACAGCTTGTTAAAGCTGGACAACACCATGGAAATTTACCGGCTGTCCAAAGCCCTGGCAGACATCGTCATCCCACAGGTGACCTTTTTTTGTATTTATTGCTTTTAGTAAAAGATCAATTAAATCCATTATGAGAGCTTGTATAAATGTCACAGTTTGATTATTGTATTCATAAAATATTTTCTGGTAATTGTCATTATTTGCTCCTGTCAGGAATATGGTATTTCTCAAGCTGAGAAACTGGACATAGCTAAAGGTTACTGCACACCTCTTGTCCGCAAGATCCGCTCTGACCTACAGAGGACACAAGACGATGACACTGTTAACAAACTGCATCCGTTGTAAGACATCATCTTTTTCACTCCTCATGGTAGTCGATGTTAGCAGTCTTGGCAGTTTACATTGAAATCTTAAAAAAGAAAGAGCAGGTCAGATATAACCAAATGATTTTTATTTTTGGGGCCTAGTACTTGTATCATAAGTTGAAAACTGTAGGTCATGACGACCCCTTAAATGCATTAATATTTCAGGTTTTGGGTGAAATCAAAAGGCTCTCTGGGTTGATTGTTCTGTCCACAGATATTCCAGAGGAGTCATGTCTCCAGAACGTCACGTGCGGACCAGACTTTACTTCACCAGTGAGAGTCACGTTCACTCGCTGCTGTCTGTCTTGCGCTATGGAGCCCTCTGTGATGTATGCCCTGATTAATATCATCTTTAAAGTACATAGAAATATCCTGGCTGTTGTTTTGCTGTTCTGAGATCTACTTTGTGGGTTTTGTGTGGCTGTATCCTCAGGAGGCCAGAGATGATCAGTGGAAGAGAGCCATGGACTACCTCAAAATAGTCAGCGAGCTGAACTACATGACACAGATAGTCATCATGCTCTATGAAGACCCAAACAAGGTACCAGGTGTCGGCACACATGCACAAATCAGGGGTGAAATGCTTAGAAACCACTTTTGACTTGATATCCAAGAAATTTATGAAAAGGTATTGCTGCTATAAATCTGCACATGCAAGATCATATTTTGAGCATGCAAAACGTACGTTAACTTTTAAAATGAGTGTGCTTGTGTTGTAATTTTAGGACGTTAAGGACGTTTAAGGTAGACTTTCATAAATAAATATACTAAGACACATAGTCTTAGTATATTTATGAAAGTGTACCTAAAACTTAATTATAGCTTAATATAATAATATTTCAAGAAAACTAACAGAATGGAAATAAATCACATTTGTCTTGAGGCATGCATTCCTGTCACACCATCTTCAGTAAACTCTTTTTCCTTAGAAGTACTTTATTTTATGTATTAGAAGAAATCAAATTAGTTTGAAACCACTCGGTAACTGCTTAATCTATACAAGAGACCACAATTAATTGTGGAAAAAGAAATATAACTTTATATTTTATCAAATATACTGTATATTGAGACCCTGTTAATAGCTAGGTTGATGAGGGGTTTGGATTTGCAGGACCCTTCATCAGAGGACCGTTTCCATGTGGAGCTTCATTTCAGTCCAGGAGCTAAAGGCTGTGAAGAAGATAAGAACCTGCCGTCTGGATTTGGATATAGACCAGCATCCAGAGAGGTTTGCACCCAAAAATTTTAATGTTGCCATTAATTACTCTGAAAGTCTTTCCAAACCAGTAATATCTTAGTTCGTCTTCAGAACACAGATGAAATCCGAGAGCTCTCTGTCCCTACATAGACAGCAACACAACGGAGACATTCAAGGCCCAGAAAGGTAGAAAGGACATAGTTAAAATAGTCCATGTGACAGCAGTGCTTCAAATGTAAAGTTATGAAGCTATGAGAATACTTTTTGTGGGCAAAGAAAGCAAAAATAACTTTATAACAACGGTTGAAGCACTGCTGTCACATGGACTATTTAACTATGTCCTTGCTACCTTTCTGGGCCTTGAATGTCTCCGTTGTGTTGCTGTCTATGTAGGGACAGAGAGCTCTCGGATTTTATCAAAAATATCTTTATTTGTGTTCTGAAGATAGGTTTGGAAAGACTTGAGAGTGAGTAATTAATGACTAAAGTCCCTCTAAATGTTGAATGTGTCTCAGAATGAGGGCTCCAAGAAGAAATCCCATAATGACAATGATGAAGAGGCCGGTGGTGCTAGACGTGACGAGCCGGATCGAGCTCTTATGATGTTCCGCCCCATGGTGTCCGATCCCATCTACATCCACAGGAAGTCCCCTCTTCCCCGCTCCAAAAAGATCGGCTCTGTGGAAGTAAGATTGTCATAAAAACTGTCTCTAAACACCTTTGTTAAATGAATCAAATTAAGTAATTCACAGTTAATAACTATTCTTCTCCGATAATAGTGTTGCACATACTTTTACATATATGTACAGATATAGATGCTGCATATGTAAAAAAGAAATAAAATCTGAGCTGACATGGACAGCCATTAGTTCAGGAGTTTACATAGACTTAGACATAGACATATTTACATAGACTTCATATTTTTACAGCAAATTTATATGAATGAAAGCTCGCTATGTAGTGTAATATATATATATATGTATGTGTGTGTGTGTGTGTGTGTGTGTGTGTATATATGTATATGTATGTATGTATCTTTTTTTTTGAATGAAGAATGAACTTGTAGCTTTATTAGACATGCTGCACAGACACCGTTACCAAATATGCCAGACTCTTTTAAATAATACTAATTAAAATATAACTTTAAAGAAATTAAGTAACACTTTGCAGTGATGTTTCAGTAGTTAACATTGGTTAATACATTAATTAACATTAACTCACAATGAGCCATATATTTGTTGTAGTAGTAAAAAAAAAATACAGATGTTAGTTTATAGAGCAGCAACTAATGTTAACAGACACAACTTTTAATTTAAAATATGTATTGAAATTAATATAAATTCAGTAAAAGTATTGAAAGTTGTTAACAACTAAGACCTTATTGTAAATAAACAAATTCATATGATCAGATTTGTTTGTATACAAAACTGATTTCAAGCATTTCAGCATAAGCTTTTAAATGAAAAGTTTTTTTAAGCTGAGAGTTGAGTCTAGAATACACAAGGTAGTGGATGATCAGAGCTTAATAACTTGTGAGCTTCAAAATTTAATTGAAGGACTATTTTACCAGAAATTGAAAGTTCCTTCATTATTCTGTCTCATGCCATTCCAAACCTTTCGAACACAAAAGATATTCTATAAATAACATAACAACAACACAAATAAAACATTAAAAGTAATAGTTTGCCCAAGAAATGGAAACACATCTTGTTCTCATTCTATTGGAATGTTGGAATTATTTTACAGTGTGACATGAAAGTCAACATCCTGCTGTATTAATGTCACACGATATTGTTTCAAGCATTCAGTTTTCATTCAGCTCGGCTGGCAGCCTTGTATTGTGTATGTAATACCTTGCTCTTTCATATTTCAGTTCAAAGCTTTTCTCACCCACAAATGTGTATTATTTGAAAAACTGCCACCGTGTCTGATTTGTTTCCTTGTTTTAGTCCCCATTGCAGAAAGACTTTCTCAAGACGCCTGCTGGCAAAGTATGAGCACACTTAGCTGTGTTTGTGTTCTGTTGAGCCGAAGGGCTCTGTAGTGAATGCTGTGGAGTCGTAGCCGGACTGTTGTTAACGCTGCATGACTGTGCTGTTTCTGCCCCCTGTCTCACTTCCAGGAAGAGAGCCCCCTGAGTGTGTCTAGCCCTGACTCTTTAGGTACCTGGATTCATTACACCTGTGGTGTTGGTACTGGGCGTCGAAGACGCAGATCAGGGGACCAAATCACTTCCTCCCCAGTCTCCCCCAAATCACTGGCTTTCACATCCAGTATTTTTGGCTCATGGCAACAGGTTTTTAACAATTTAATTCATTCTTCACACCAACCACTAACGTATTGTTCGTTCACACTCAAGATCTTGGCGGCGGTCAGCAAGGACACCTAATCAGCAGATGAATTAAAAGAGCGCATTATTACCTCATTCATCATGTGTTTTGTTGATATTTAATGCACTGGTTTGTGTTCTGGAAAGTCAGCGTTTCAGTTTGTTTTACCAGTTTTGGTCTAGTTACAATCATCTTCATGTTTCACATAAATCATGTTTTTGTTCTAAACATTTGAAAACTAACTTGTTTAAAATATCTCCATTTACTGTGATTATTACTAAATATGGTAGTTCCTTATTTAAACAAAAATATCTATTAATATCACAACACTGAACACCCAGGCTTTGTTTTTACAGACCAATGGTTTCTCAGTTTAGCTTTAAAGTCGACATGAAATTTGCAGAAAAAAAAATAAATAAATATATATATATATAATGTATATTTTTAGATATCATTATAGGCGGTTCAGTCTTTGTATTGGCATTCTTGACAATAATTAATTGTTAAAGAATATTTAGTATTAGTGCATCATGATGGATGAACTCAAGTCTTACCCCACACTTTTTTGTTCTCGTTGAAGGTCCTCAGAAATACATAATTTTAAGAAAGTAAAATATATTGCAAATGCCATTTCATATTGACGTTATATTCTGTTTTAAATACATTTTTACAAATTTTGTGAGTTATGTATAATAATGTTCCTATTATTATTTATGAGACTGATTGAATCTAACCTGAATATCATACCATGTAGAAAAGAAAATATAGTTTTTTATGTATTATAATTAGTTTTTTTTGCTATGAAAAAAAATACTCTTTGTGTTTGCTGCTCCTTCAGACCATAAACTAAAAATCTCATGCTAAGTTTTCAGTATTTTCTTGTTCTCTGTTCACCGATCTACTGTCTTTATCCATGTCTAGCTGCTAACTCTCAGCTCTTTTCATTCATCTGCTGTGCCATTAGCTGTCCTTTGCATCCTGCTCCACAAAACTAGCTTTGACCTCTGGGCTGCGGTGGGATATGTGTCATTGATATCATGTTTGTTTCGGGTGGATTTTGCTTGTGACTCATCTCTTTCAGGACACGAGTTTGCTTCTGCTTTGGCACCCTGTAACATTCATTGGTCCCTGTCCATGCGGCCAGATCTTCATTTCTTGTTTTCACAGTTCATTAGGAAGCTCTTAACAAGAGTATAAATCAAATACTTTTATTTTATTTATTTTATCTATGGTGGTTAACCATTTAGTGAGCATCACTCTTTGTTTTTAATAATTATAACCCACGTTATAATTATGCTTGTGTCTTTGTTTTGCAAGATATTATTGCTTGGTCAGGTTGATCCATGTCAGTTTTCCTGTCATCGTTACACAACATTATAACAAAGTGGAAACCTCGGTCAAGTACTTACACAGTTGAAGATGTGGCACAGATGAACTCAAGTTTTCAACTAAATATAGTGGCCCCAAAAACAATTCAGACACTTTAGCCACATTTAAAAATGTCATTGTCATTTAAGAAAAATAAATAAAATCAAAGCACATTTCAGTCACTTGATTTTGTTTTTGTAGATATACAATCAGTTCCCTTCAAGAGTCTTATGAGAGTAACTGTAGATAGTTCAGCACTTTCCAACCAGAAAAAAAAGATATACTTGGTCTTTATTTCAAATACTTTTTATGAAGTGTGTTATGTTGTAAACTAATCTTTCAGATAGATTGAAATTGCTTTGATTTATGACATTAAGACAGATTTTATGAGTGCCTTGAGTGTATTTTTGTTGCCACTGTTTCCACTGACAATCCTTTTAGTTGAGAACTGGGCTGAATCTGTGTCTTGATCTGCCAGGGTTTATGGAAAACCAAGACTGATGTAGACCTCAGGTAAAACCTGTTCAGACATGAAGGATGGCATTGAGACCTCTGAGCCGTTTATTGTCCAGTAACCCTCTTACTGTGCCAAGGATAACCTCTTTTTCCCCCTAAAGTAGATTTCCTAGTTTTGCATGAAACTGAAACGAACAGAGAAAAGTAACCGGGCTGTTCCCTGCTCTGCTGGGTTTTACATGAATGCGAATGGACTATGATTTGTTCAGTTAAACTCTATAAACTGTTGCCATGTTTATCCTCATACCCTTCTGCATCCCTGATCTCATTTCCTGTTTCTGATATGGAGTCTGTGTGGCAATGCTTAACGCATGGTCCATTTCTGTTTCTTCATGCGTTTTTTTTTTGGGTGTATAGACCTGTGAACTCACACATTTACAGTGCTCCTTATTAACATCTGTCTATCTGGAAAACACCTACTTGGCAAAGATGAATAAATGTTGGCGTTTTGTTGAGTAGTTATTGTTGTGTGCCTGTGCTCTTTCAGGTTGTGTCGGAGAACAACAGTCACAGCAGGCCCAGCAGACTTCACCCGGATCACAAGCTCACACCTGGAATAGGTAAGATGTACACTCACAGATGTCACCTTATAATATCCTGAAGCTGTTGGATGTTCACTATGGAGGAGCTCTGACGTAACGTCCTAGTCGTACCTGTGTCCAAATAATGTTTTGCCGTTCCATTTCTAATCTGTGTTGTGTGTGATGTTGGTGTGGCTGCTCTCTCTTGATTCTTTCAAACTTAATGACCAGTTAATTTGGACCTGTTTGTGTAAAACTATCTGTGAGCTTTATTCTGAAACACACTGTTGTAAGATTTTTGCCACACAGCTGACTAATACAGCGCTGACTCTCATATATGCTTGTAATGTCCTTCGTGTGTTTGTACGCATCCGCTCATGGTTTGAAGCACTCCTTACTGTGTATTATACATATTTGTAGAAGGATAGGTGACATGAAATACAATTGGATGTCCTGCAGTGTGACATGCTGTACTCTGTGTAATTGTATTCTTTTATGGGTCATAATAGCAATTAATTAAATTATTTTAGCATTCACAAAAAACTATTGTCATTCTGCAGGACAGTTTAAAAGCGGTGAAGTAGACAAAATGTGACCATTTACTGGATCTAAGATGCTTTGCTTTATATATTCAATTTTCTTTATATATTCATAAACAGTTAAAACAGAAATGTGGTTGTTTGGGGAGGGAAAGTAGCCAAGAATGTCTTTTGTGTGTCAGTCCTCACAAAGTTAGTGAAAATCTTTCAAACAACCAAGAGCTTGTGTGATTTAGTTTTTACTTTGTGATGTGACATACCAAAGGATTATTCATGTTTTACTATTCACGGCACGAGTGACACTTCAAAGTGGTGAACATTTGCATAAATACTATAAACATTGCCACCTGAGAAAGGTTTTTTATATATAAAAAAAAAAAATTGGCAGCTGTTAAAAAAAAAAAGTGGTGCATGAGAGCTAAATACATCCTGGTCTTTCACAGCACGTGAAATTTCTGTCAATACAGGTTAATTAGATTCAATACAGATTAATATTAATTGTTCAAATTCAACTCTATGGAGCAGAATGATGAAATAGATCACAGTATAATCATAATTGTTGTCTACGTTGGGTAATGCAGTACAGCAGTAAATATGATTTTAGGAGTGTGTAGTGTATTACACATTCATTGTGTCAGTAATTGCTCGATATCATGTGACCCTAAAGCCTTAGTTTATAGGTCGATGAGTGATAGTCATTTTTTCCTCTAGAAGTGAGGACCTCTGAAGATCAGTTTGCTTTACTAGGTTGCCATGACAGAAGGCATTACTGTCATTATGGGATGCTTTCAGTGAGGCTGCACTACTCATTCTGTGGCAAGAATCTTGTAGAAAGCATGCTGCATGCATTGCGAGGTGTGTCTCTGTGAACACCCGATTGCTGTATGTATCTTCTCTAACTCTCATCAGGGTCTCATTGCGCTGGCTTGTTTAGCACCATGGTGCTGGGTGGCTCCTCCAGTGCACCTAACCTACAAGATTACGCTCACGCACACCGTAAAAAGCTGACCTCCTCTGGCTTCTTAGATGGTATGTGCAAACACGCACGCACACCTTCTAATGGTGAATCCCCATCCCTGTTTTTAAGGAGTCCTGGAGTCCCATCTGTGTTTCTCCACTGGTTGCATTGATGTAATTTATCATTTGTTGTTGCGTCGTGGCACACACTGGCTGTCTGCCCGCAGAGATCTGTGTTACACAAACCTCATCCCTGCACCTCATATGCTTTTACCACAGTACCACTGTAAACACATCTGCTGTACCCTGTTTTCTACACTCCAAGCAGCATGTTTTGGTAGTCAGTCTATAAAACGTCACGTATGGATACCAAGAAACTTAGCTTTAGTTTTCATAGCTATGTACTTTAGTATTTTCATGTAACTTCAGTTATTTAAGAGTAGCTGAATAAGAAACATTTCATTTGAGTTCACTCAAAAAGTTTTATATCTTAATATAAATAACTATAAGCTCTATTCAGATACACTGTGTAGTTACAAAAATGTAACTAAATGAAGCTCGACCACTTAAATTAGAAATGAATGAATGAAAATTATTTTACTCATCCTCATTTCACGCCAACTCATGTTTTGTCTTCGCAAAAACAATTTTTTTTAAATGAATCCTGAGAAATTTCTGAAACCGCATCGAAGGCCATGAAACCAAATCTTTGATTTACGTTGACTCTGAAATGTGAAAAACATGGTAAATGGAATCAGAACGAAATGAAAGTCTTACACTTTATATGATAAACAGATTTAATTTAGACTCTAACTTTCAGTCATAATTTGGTGACATTAACTAGTCAATTGAAATGGTTTTGTTTTAGTTCATTATAGTGCGTACAAGGCAGTTTTATGTAATTCGTTGATCTGCCTGTTGTTGAAAATGATTGGCTGAAACTAAAGATCTATTATTACTGTTATTATTATTATTCAAGAAGACTATGGTAGTGTTCTGGGTTTACTGTGTTTCCCTTCTCCACACCTGCCCCATCTTTGAATACAGACTTGACATAAACATCCTATGATAAATCATGGAAGCCAGAAATCTCCCGGCAAGTCGATCCCCACAGCTCTGAATTAAAAGTTTGAACATATTTGTGTATGGATATTTTGTTAACATTGAAATTGATTTCTCTAATGCAATTCTTTTAATAATAAACCTGCCTGAATGGTGCAGACAGGTCTGCATTGTGCACAGTATAAATATAGTAATAAATATCACAGTGAAAGAGGCAGACAGTATCTTCCTATCCAAGAGGCTAGTTTCTGTTCTGTCTGTTAACATGTCCAGTCCGACGTTTCATCTTCCTCTGAAAAGCCAAGAACCTCGTTTTAGTCACTAGCTGCAGTGTCAGTGATAGAAACCGTTGAGTGGGAAGCTTTTTAGTGCAGCTATAATAATGCAACGAGTGACTTAAAATCATTCTAACTCTAAGTCTGTTATCTGAGGAGAAATTCAACTCCACAATGATTTAGTGTAGATCAGAAAAGAAAGCAGAGCGACAATGATATCACTTTAACCTTAGAATGCATGATTTAAAAAACCTACATGAATGCATAATTGGGGCAAAATGAGCTGTTTTTGTTTGTTTTTTTTCTTCTTAGAATCCTGTTTTTATCTTTTAGTGTAATAAAGTAATTTAAGAATGTGATTATACACAAAAGCATAAATATTTAGTGATAATGTTCAGTTGTTCATTTCCTATATACCACAACAAAAATACAATTCAGTAGAATTACTTGTAGCAAACGTATTAATATGAGAGATTAATTTACGAGCAACTTTAGCAGATTATCAAACGGGTCCTTGCAGATGCGTCCAGCACGTTATAGTGATCTTCACACAAGACAAAAACTTTGGTGAAAAATCCTCGGGGCTCTGTCACCAGCCGTCTCCACACATCATAATGCATCTATCTTTACAAAAATGATGCTAGCAGAACCTCAATAAAACACATTTCCAATGCATAAATCAGTGTTGATCAGTCTACATGTGTATACAGTGATTACTGTGTGTACCAATTTTGGCCGACCCCTGAATCCTTTATGCATTATTTATATCCATTTTGTATCAGAAAGTATGTGGAGGTTTTGTTGCAGCCACTTCTGCTGCATGGCCAGTCCATGCTGAACCTAGAGGGTGTTTATGGGATGCCACTGGGTGTTTGTGTGTTGATCCATGATCCAGTGGTAGTGTAACAAACACTTCACTGTGGCGGCCAGAGAGGGGCCCTGCCATAATATCCAGGGCTTAATGTAATGCTGCTTGATTTAACATCTTGCACAAAGATTTCCTCCCTTTTGCCTTTTGGACAGGTTACTCTATTTAAGTACCAGTCAAAAGTTTGAACATGCCTGTTCCTTGAAGTTTTTAACTTTCACTCAGATGTAACTTTGGAATGATATGAAATATGAAATTTTAAAACCAAACTTTTAAGTAATCCACAGAGTGTAAATCAACTCATAGTAGTAAGTAGTCAGAATTCAAATCAATATACTGTTATCTTCTGGTGACTGAATCAGGTGAGAAATACGCAGCATTTGCTGTCAGTCCCCAGGAACAGGATTGAAGGCTACTGCTCTATCGTATTAAATTAACCCCCATTATGCATTCGAGGGTTTATATGGGGTGTTTTCTTGAACAGAAGGGAAAGCTTTCATTTTGAAAAGAGGAATGTTTTGTTTGTTTTGTTTTTAATCACCATACCTACTATGGCTGTCGAACACTTAACACAAGCACCCCTCTGCTTCTCCTCTGCGTCTTTCCGGCATGACTCTTGCCTTCTTTAGCCCTTCTTTAACCCTCTTCCTGTTAGCTGTTATACATTTCAGGTACCTGTTTTTCTCTTTCTCAGAGGCTACGCGTGGTTTTGCTGTAAAAAGATTTTCTATCTCATTTGCGCGACACCCAACCAATGGTATGTTTGCTTTTGTTAATTCCTAGTTGCAAGTCTTCCCCTTTGAGTTTTTTATTTATTTGTTCTTTTTGATATAGATTTCCTCCATCAACCACAGGATAGGGAACAGAAATATTAATTATAGAGGACTAAAAATACCCAACCGTTTATGTTTCATTTCATGCATTTCAAAGATTGCTGTCAGTTCTGTACCTTCATCTGTTTGAAAGCACAATATGATTAAAATGGGAAGTATTTGACCTATTTGGTTGGTACGTAATATTTGCTTGTTTATTCGTGGCTGAATGAGCTAGCTCTTAGAAACTGATTAAACATGTTGAGATTTGAGGTGAACAGAATTTGCTGCTTTTATGCCTATTTAAAGGATCAATATTTAACATAAGACTTTATTTTAGCCTGTTTACATTTATCTGCATATTTTAACTTTGCTAACACTTCACATGTTTTCTGTGTGATTTTGTTTTTTGTTTTTTTCAGTTCCAAATTCTATAGTATACACACAACTTTATGACAGTTACAGAAATTAAAGAGGAAATCAATGAGCAGCTGAGAAGTGAAACATTCTTTAAAACCGTTGTATGCCTGAATATTTAATACATGCGTTGTAGTGTTTAATAAGTTGATAACATCTAACATTATGTTTTTGGAAGTTTAGAAAATTGCCCATTTTTAGCATACCATTTTTATTGTTTGTTTGTTTGTTTGTTTGTTTTTCTTTTAATCTGCTTTTCTAAATGGGTCAGTGTTTTCCAGTATGTTCAGTGGTAAGTGTTAATCATACTTAATATACTCCTTCTATCCTGTCTAATTAGTGTTTATGTTTTGTAGTAAGTATTTAGATCAAGTCTTTATACCCTATTTTCGACCCTTACCAAAAAAAAAACTAATTCTAATTCATTTTTAACTTTATCTATCCACAAGAAAATTATCTTATATGTTAATTGTACATTTTTGGTTTATTCCTTACATTTGCAGAAGGAAAAGTAACACATGCTTGTTTGTATTTTTAATGAACAGTATTTTATTTTTTAAATAATTACTGGGACAATCTTATCTTCACATTTTAGACCTAAGATTCTAAGTAGATCACCAAATCTAATAATCTGAATATTGCCTAATATTTGTTGCCTTACATTGTTGTGCTATTAGCTCCTTCACTTATTCACTTCTTAAGATGCCTCTTCTTTTCTTGTTAATAGGTAATGTGTTTTTAACAACATTTCACAATAATGAGTTCACAATAAATCCACACTTATCATTGCATATTCTGCATGGACTGTTGCTTAGCAACCGTTGACAGGGTTAGAGACTAATGAACTGAAGAATTCAGAAGAATTGGTTCTTTTGATTTTTAATTTTGATATGAAGTTTATAAACTGTAGCTAATACATTAACAGACTCCACACGAATAGTGAGTTCTCCATTCATTGTCTCTGTAATTAACACAATTATTATTGTTTAATAAGCAATGATAATGAATGAAGAATTCACTTGCATTGTCTATTAATGTTTATAAACTATGCATTAACTATAAACTAATAGTTTCTTAATGATTTGTAAGTACTTGATTAGTGTATACTTATTATAAAGTGTTACCGATAAATGTAACCATTAATGACTGTTGGTGTCTTTTATATTATATAACTGTTGCTGGTGTGTATTAATACAATAAACCAAAAAGACACTGTGTGTTACAGTGGAATAATCACTGTAATGCATGGCCTTTCATTGCTTATTGCTTTTATTAGAAAGACTCCTGAAGATTATATTCAGACATTTTCTGCCGAATTTCATGATGTGAATAAACCAAATCATAATCATGTTGTTTCACTAGTTTCATCTGAGAAATGTACAAAAATAAAATTGTACAAGGTAGGTTGATTATCATTTCTGCTTCATAATTTCATCTTGGCCAATGTTTTTGGTAGACTGAAGGTATTGTGAGCTGTTCTTTGTGTGACCCGTCTGCCTCCATCCTGCCCACCTCAAACTCACATTTGACCATGTTGTTGCTTGTCACTTTAAGAGGAAATGGAACGACATGTTTCTGTCATGTGTCCAAGATCTCTAGTTATAGCTCAAGCTATATGATTATCCTGGCTGAAGATGTTGTATAGGCTTTTTTTTTCAGATTCTGATATTCTGCTATATTTCATTGAAGGTTTTGAGTTGTACTCCATGGTTCCTTCAATCTGTCCCTTGGAGACCCTCCATAATTCCCTGTCTCTCAAACAAGTGGATGATTTCCTCGCCTCCATAGCCATATCCCAGGATCCAGTACTGGAAATATCAGCTTCCTCCCCAGGTACTGTCTAGACATCATGTTCTGACTGCCATTGTATAATATGTGGTTTACTGTACACTTGTCTTAGCTGTTTTCTATTTGTTTCATTTGTTCTCTCAGCTGTGCCCAACAAGAAGGCTCCTTTGAACACTTATACTCCAGCAAAAGTTTTGCCTTGTCCATTCACCAAGTCTCTTGGCAAGAAGACGTGCTCATCAGAGAAGAGTGCATCAGGCATGTTGCATTAAATGCATATATTGATGGTGAAATATTCTTCTTTTTCTTCTTCTTGCAGCCCATAGAACTGCTTGTGGGAAATTTATGAAATTTGGCGCACAGATAGAGGACAGTCTCTTTATTATTCACAGCTAGTTTTGAGTCTCTTAGCCAAACTTTTTAGTGTCATGAAAAGGTTAAATATGTACTCATGTTTATGCTACTTTTGAACTGTAAGGGCTAGAAACAAAATTATTTTTTTGTGTACCTTTTTTATTTATGTACCAGATGCCAAGATTTTCCGCAGTATTGCATTTTCTGAATTATTTACTTTTCCTCACTCGTCCTAGATGGTCTATCTTATTTTCACCAAAATTGGTGATCAAGTCAAATTCATATTCAGTGCTGGAAAAAAGTGTTTTCAAAAGCTTTTCAATTGAACAAACCCTTCTTGTAAATCATGTTCATGAATTTCTCACAAAAATGGACGAGGTTATTTTTTCAAAACGCTTTAGCGGATTCTGACCAAATTTGGTATGTGTTATACCAAGCATGACCTGAGGGCATGTGAATAGTTTCAACACAGCGCCACCTTAATGTCATCTTAAAAACTGAGATTTATTTTACAAACTTCTAAACAGTTTGACCAACAGTTTAGTCTCGTTAGATTTGGAGCAGCATACCAAATCAAATGATGTTCGATTTTTCCTATGTCAGTTGGCTGAATGAATATTATCCAGTAATCACAAACAACAAGAAAGTCCATAGTAAGAAGTCGTGCAAAATCATTGTTCAAAAGGTGTGGGAAGCACATGATATACTTGTCACAATCCAGTCTGTGCTTTTCTGTTTGTTTACTCAGTGTATTTTTCCCCCTTTAGATCATGATGATTTTCCAGCCAGAAAACCCAGAGCAGTTTCGGCAGATGTTTCAGAGCATGGTGAAAGCAAAACCTCACAACCAAGCTCAGAGACCAAGCAGCCCAATCCTGCTTCCAACACTTCCATCCTTCTGCCACCTCAATCTCATGACCCTGCTGTTAAAACCCAACAACAATCCAGTGGCACAGCAACACATGAAACCCCTGCTCTAGAAAACAAGAGCGCTTCAAAAACTGTGTCCGCCTTTTACACATGACATCCATCTGCAAACTCCCAACCAGGGCACAACCAAAAACACGGCTATCAAAGCACACATGCCAAGCTCATGGACAAATGATGCATATGTCAACTGGACCCAATAACCAAAACTCAGAGAGCATGTTACAGGCCTCACCTCATTACTTTTAGTGACAAGAATTTGTCATAGTTCGCTGTACCTTTCTTTGCATTTAAAGGAACATCTCACTGAATGTTTGATACCAAAACACAGTCCACCAAAATATATCACGTTATTGTAATTACAACCATATCATAGGCTTATTTAGCTTTTCCGTTCACCTTGAATGGTTCAGAAGAATGTGTTACATTTATCTTGTACATTTGAATGTTGAAATGTAAAAGCTCACATAGAATTTACTTGTCATAGTATGACATATTGCTGCAGCTGGTTTTAATTCTTTTGGAATATTTAATGAATGCAGCACTTTCTGGGGCCTCATCAAACAAGGTCCAAAGTGATATTTTTTGTTTAGAAACATTTTTGATTCATATAATTGATTACAATCAGATTAGGCACTTCTTTCCCTCCACTGCAACTGACATCTGCTTTATGTTAATAATTACTTTTTCATCAAACTGAAATTAGATACAAATTATGTGTAAATTGGGAATGAACTTTGGTATTTATAAGTTCTTGAAAAATAAACAATTTAGTCCAAACTATATGGTGCATTAGAAAACTGGAAATGGTTGAATAGTTCTTCAGTAGCCACTTCTTCAAATCTCTGGCCCCAAGGTATTTTGTGTTCTAATCTAGTTGCATAATTGTATAGTACCCAATCCTGTCAAATTTTGGTTCTGGAGGTCCACTTTTCTGCAGAGTTTAGCCCCAAACTTCTCCAACACACCGGCCTGTAACTTTGTAGTGATCTTCCTGAAGACCTTGATTAGATGAATTTGATCAGGGTTAAAGCTAAACTCTGCAAGGAATATTGTCCTGCAGGAACAGGTTTGGGAAGCATTGGATCAGACATCACTAGTGTTTAGGGCCGCATTTACATTGCCGATCTTGATGCCCAATTCCAACCAGCTTACATCTTCTTTTAAAAGCAGAGTCAAGTCAACTTTATTTATATAGTGCTTTATACAATACTGATTGTGTCAAATCATCTTTACTGTGTTAAACAGGAAAATAATGTTTCAATAAAGTAAATAAATTAAATTCTGCTCAAAAAAAAAATAAAAAAGAGGACAATAGTTAACAGTCGATTTTCCAGTTAAAGTCAGTTCATTGTTGATTAAGTTCAGTTTAATAATTGTGGAAGTTCATCAATTATGGAATGAGTTCAATGTACCCTTTTCACAAGACTGTGATGATGCGTCATCAGCTTTGTAAATCCTCCATAAAATGTTTGTTTAAATAGTTTTTAATGCATGTACATTTCTAACACTATACTGTACTTTGTAATAGATTTCCTGTGCATCAAATTACAAAAAGCTAGTTAAAGCTAATGTGAGGGTGTTTATAATACAGCGTTTATGGGAGCGACTGTATATTTGATTTGTTCTCTCTACTGACTGACTGTCTCTGGGGCTCATCTAGTTGGTATGGTCTCCGCTGACATTCATGACTGTAGAGGTCATCTCTAGGAGCTGATCCTCCATCTGGGCTGGATACAGACTGGATCCGTAAGACTACGGTGACCTCAGAATAAGAATGAAACGACTTAGCTGTCCGCTTTCTTAAGGGGTCCAGGAGGCTGAACTCGCCTTGCCCCTTTAACGTCCCTAAATGGGATCTGCCTACTTTTCTTGGAGCTCTTAAGAGCCCTCCCTTTTGAGCCTCTACAATCAACCGACCTTCGGCTCCTGTCACTGAAAACTGCTCTGCTACTGGCTTTAGCATCAGTCAAGCATCGTCCTGGAGCGAAGGCATGGTTAAATACTTAAAGTGCTCTCCATTTCATTCAGAGCACAGGTCATTAAACTGTCTTTGCTTCCTCCCTTGGAGAAAGACCAGGAGTTGTATCTACACTGAGAGTTTAAATTGAGCACTCCGCCCCATTCAGGCAGCCAGAACAGTTCTTTATTTGCTTCGGTGGCTGCACCAAAGGTCATCCAGTTATGAAGCAGACTTAGAGTGGATAGTTGACGCTATTAGGCTGGCATACTCTTTCTTGGGCCAACAATGCACCATTAGAGTACGAGCCCACTCCACCAGAGGTGTGGCCACTTCGTGGGCTTGGTCTAGTGGTGTGTCTATCGCAGAAGTCTGTGCTGTAGCCGGCTGGGCCTCGCCATCCACATTTGCCAGGTTTTACAACCTGGACATCCCTGCCTTATAGGCTAGGGTCCTTTCAGCATATTTGCATTAGAGCCCGACCGATATATCGGCCGGCCGATATTATCGGCCGATATGAGCTAATTGCATTTAAATCGGCATCGGCGTTTATAACGGCCGATGAAACATGAGAAACAGAGTCTCTTGCTTCACTCGTGTTATGAGTGTTGCATAGTTTGCCCACCAGAGGGAGCTCTGCAACTCCCCAGTTGACAACAGCGCCAGAAATCCACTACAGAAGAAAAACCGCTATCAGCCGAGCCACAGGAGGTTTACTCTTTTGACGGTGAGTCTGTCGTTCGTCATGTGAAATGATTGTAGATTTAGTTCATGCACTGTATATAAAAACGGTGTGGTGGTTCTAGCTAACGGTCCTATCATTATAACTTCTAAATATTCTGTAACATTATCACTTACAGCCGCTAATGCATTGCTATATTAGATTAGCCACAAAGCTAATGCCATGTTTATCAGTGGAAGAACGCGAACGTTAATAAGAGGTCAAACTATAACGTTAGCGTTTAACTTATTCTACCTTATTCTATTTCCCACATAATGACCGCGTAACTGCGGCAGGGGGGCGCGTGTAGTCAATGACTAGAAGTTATGTACAGCGTGCCTCGAAAAAACAACAACTGTTATGCTATTCTAATGCTAATATAGCTTCCTTTTTTAGCAGGCCCCTTAAATGCTTGCTATTAACTTGTTTGAAGGTGGTTCTTCTCAAAATTAACGGCGGTGTGTTCATGACACTAACAATTCAACTTCGAATTGATTCCGTAATCTTCCGGTAACAGTAGGCTAACTTTACGTTCGCCAGCGCATTACAATGTTTTGATTCAGACTGCACAAAGAGAAGAGGAGAAGATATACGGGTCCGTTGTGAATGTGTCTGTGAGAGCAAATATAGTGTAGTTACAGTAACTACAGTAGGTGTGGCAGAAATGATTAAACCAGAGATGACATGTAAATAAATGTGAGCTGAACAAGCGCTTTTTTTTTTCTTCTTTTTTACAGATTGTTTCAAAACAGCTTAACAGACATAACAGGAAAATATTGTAATAATATAGTTAAATATAAGTAGGTAATACCTATTGCTTGACAAAAATATATATATATATATATATTTCTCATTTTTGCCTATGTAGGAGATCCCTGTTTATTATTATTATAATTCTAATGATGACATGAGTAATGATACATGGTGATATTATTAATACACATGCTTATTCTTTCTCTGTCTCTCTTTCTGCCTACAGATGGCTGAAAAAGGTGAACGCTTTAGCAGCAAAGTGTGGGACTACTTCTCCAAAGATTCCTCTAATGCAGTGTTCTGCAATATATGTGCAGCTAATGTAAGCCAGGGGTCTAGCAAAGCGAAGCAGAAAAACACTTCCAATTTGTGGACTCATCTGAAAACCAAACACAGTGAGCAATATAAAGAGGCACAGCAGCAGAGTGAGGTACAAAAAACTCTTTCTGTTAGAACACAGCAGCCTACCCTGCCACAAGCATTTGATAAGGTACTCAAATGGGGTCCATCAGATCCAAGGGCAAAAAACCTGGACAAAAAAGTAATGGAGATGATAGCGACAGACATCCAAGCTTTTTCTGTGGTGGAAGGTGTGGGGTTTAGAAGGCTGCTGGCTGCTGCAGAGCCTAGGTACACCCTGAAGACAGAAAAGTTTTATCGCACAGAAAAATTGCATCATGTGCATGCAAAAGTGGTGATCAAGATAAAGGTGCTTTTGGCTGTTGAAAATGCAAAGCATATTGCATTTACAACAGATTGTTGGTCAGGGTCCACTGAGTCGCTAATGAGCTTGACTGCTCACTTCATCGATGAAGAATGGAACAGGGTGCAAGTTGTCCTAAATGTGAAAGCCATGAGTGGATCTCACACCGGTGAGAACATTGGACAGTTGTTTTTAGACATGCTTACCGAGTGGGATATAGACAGTGAACGTGTGCTGCTGGTGCTCAGGGACAGTGGAGCCAATGTTGTTAAGGGGATGAGGTTGGTGGATATGCCTGACCTCAGCTGCAGTGCTCACACCCTCCAGCTTGTTGTGAATGATGGCCTCCAGGCCCAGAGAGCTGTAGGTGACATCCTGGCCAAACTGAAGAGGTGTGCAACCCATTTTGGTCATTCAGTCCCTGCCAAGCAGAGGCTTGAACAAATTCAGAAGGATGTTGGTCTACCTGAACACCGCATTCTCCAGGCATGCCCAACCAGATGGAATTCTACATTGCATATGCTCCAAAGGATGCAGGAGCAAAAGAGAGCACTGACAGTCTACTCTGGGAACTTTGGACATTTTACATGTCCAAGTGTGGAGGAGTGGGACCTGGTCGAAAAGCTGATCAACACACTGAAACCAATTGAGGAAATTACTCTAGAAGTGAGTAAGTCTGATGCATCTGCATCATGCATCATCCCCACCATTGAGGTTTTGAAAAGATATCTGGAGACTCAGGGTCCTGAAACTAAAGGAATTCAGACTTTGAGGAAGGTCATGCTCGACAGCTTAACCAGAAGGTTTTCCAAGATTGCAGAGTCCAAAGAAGCAGTGCTGGCCTGTGTGCTGGATCCTCGTTACAAACAGCGTCCCCTCTCTGACAGCACAACCAAGAAGGCCAAAACCTGGCTTGAAGAAGAGGCGGACAAACAACATCAAGCAAGCTCAGCAGCCACTCATTAGGATGCCGAGGGATATTCAAAGAAACCTAGGACGGAGAAGTCCCTAGACCAGAAGCAGAGTGTGCTTGACCATCTCTACGAGGACATGTTGCAGAGCCAGCAAACAGTGACAGGGGTGTCTGAGAGTCTGAACGAGGAGCTGGATCGGTATCTTCAAGAGCCCGTTCTTGATCGCAAAACAGGTTTCACTATTTATTTTTCAGTGATATCAAATTAAGTTATGCTTTTGTATATTAAGAATATAACATTTGTATTTGTCATCATCATCATCAGGTGACCCCCTGCAGTGGTGGAGGCAAAACGCTGGCCGCTTCCAGACTCTGGCTCCATTGGCCAGGAGGTTTCTCACTCCTCCACCTTCATCTGTCCCTAGTGAGAGGGTATTCAGCACTGTGGGGGCCATCTATCAAGATAGGAGGAGCTCTCTAACAGGTTCCAAGGCAGAGATGTTGTGCTTCCTGTACTACAACCTACCACTTCTCAACTGGCAGTACTAAGGACTGAGCACCCTGTTCAAGACATTTTTCAAAACACCGTTCAAATATTAAAGTTCAGAGCAAGACAAAGTAAAATTCTGAAGTATAATTTGTAAAAAGTTCTGAAGGAGGAAAACCTCTTGCCTGTGTGTTGTATATATTGAGAACATTCTACATTGTTTAAATTATATTTTGGTATTATTTATTTATTTTATATTTATTTATTTTATATGTAGCTATACATTTAACTTATTTTAATTTTATTTTTTTCAATTCATTGACATGGTTTTGTGGAATATTGAATTTGGTATAGCTCTTTTACTTTAACTTTAGTATTATAATTTATTTAAAGTAAACACACAGACTGTTAAAACCAGCTTCAACTGGAAGTAAGTAAAACTGTTAAATGTTTAAAACTGTTTTTTGATCATTAAAAAATATATACTTTTGATGTGCAATTGTTTAGTCATTGAGACTGTAATCTAAGGTTTTTTTTTAACATAATCCCTTCTGGAAAATGGTTTATACAGCCCACATACATAGAACAGGCAGATATTTTGCTATTGAATGTTGTGTAAGTGTAGTTTATAGGAAATGGGTCTAATATCCAGTTTATTTTCAAAATCAAAATATCGGCTTATAAATCGGCTCTTTTCGAGTTAATATCGGCATCGGTCCCCAAAAATCCATATCGGTCGGGCTCTAATTTGCATGCACCTGCCAGAGGGTGGGACTAGCTCTGAGTGACTAGCTTCGAGTTGCATTCGGCTGTGACGTGCTAATTAGCACATGACGTCATCTAGTTCATTTTGTCCCTTGGGTGCTTAAGGAAAGTACATATATCAGTTGTTCCTCGGTGCACGGCGTAACACGACTCAGTGTCATTGCTTCAGTCGAAGTAACCTGAGGATCCTATGCCACAATGCCTGCTGATACAGCCAGATGGCCCCACCCATATTGGCCAGCTCTGGCGAGCTTCGAGGCCATAAGGCTCGTGCAGCTCCGCTGACTCGCCATTGGTTTGTTTTTATCTCACTTCTCGATCCAATGGTTGTGCAGTTACACAGCGTTATTAAAGTCAACATGAAATCAAAATTGAAAATTCTTATTCTTTAATGGAATACTGTAGTGTTTACAAAAAAAAAATAAATTTATTAATGTGTCCTCATAATCTTTAATCAAAAACCTTTAACCTCCCCTCCCCCTAAGAATACTCATCTTCTCTTCTGGTCACGAGCTATAGCTATATTTATTTTTTTTTGGAACTATTCTTTTTAAGCTTGTTTCATTTTATTTTAAACCGTTTTAAGTCTTCTTGTAGCGCGCTTTGGAAAGTTGCTGAGTCCCCCAGTGGGCCCCTGGCACTGTTGGAGAAGCACTGTTTTTTTTTATTTTTTTTTTTTATTCAGTATTAACAATACAATACAACAACATCTGTTTATGCCAAGGTTGATACACAAATACACTACTAAAACAGTCATACAAAACAAACAATAAACACAAAATAAAATAAACAAAAAACGAGACCAAATTACATAAAAGGATCAAATTAAACATATTTAGAAAGTACAAGATCGGTCTTAATAGCCTTTCTATTTTTAAGACCTCTTACAGTGGTGTGATATTGTTTTAGCTCTGCTAAAAGGTGTTCAAAATTTGGTTTGGACTCTGCCCATTTCTTCTTATGAATATGGAATTTTCCTAAGACTAAAAACAATTGGACAAAAAAAGAAAAATCCTTATCTGTTCCACCATCTTCAAAGTAAATAAACACATCTTTCCCCCTCAATGTTAAAGTTTGTCCAGTTTTACGTCTTATATAGTTTTCAACATCTCTCCAAAATATCTTACTATATATACAGTCATAAAACAGATGACAAATTGTTTCATCAAAATTACCACAAAAGGTACAGGAATATTCAATGTCAATTTTTAATCTCTCTAAAGTTTTCTTTGCTGGGTATATTCTATGTACAATTTTATAAGACACCTCCTTTATTTTATTATTTAAGAGGAATTTGTCCCCAATTAACCACATTCTTTCCCATTTGATTTCTTCAAACTGAGAAGCCCAAAAGGATCTTGCTGCAGGAAGTGTTTTAGTGTGCATTAGATTCCTAATGTATTTGTTTGGGCATTTTTTGGTAGTGATGTCAATGTCGCCAAGGAAAATTTCTTGTGTAGTCAAATAACTGCCACTTACAACAGTTGAGTTATATTTTAAGATCTGAATGATATTTCTTGGCACAGCATCAAAAACGATAGCATACTCCTTAGGGGAGACAGGAAATTTTGCTTTTGAAAGAAACTCGTCATATGTTAGTAATTGTCCTTCTGTGTTCATGAGTTGTTCAACTAAAAGAATGTTGTTATCTACCCATCTTTGGTAATATATAGATTTATTTTTATATTGAATATTCCTGTTGTTCCAAATATAACAGTTCGTGGGAGAAAAATTGTGTTTGTAGACCATTTTCCAGGCTAACAGGGCATGCTTGTGAAAGTTGGCCAACTTCACAGGTAACTTCTCAATTTTAAAGTCACATTTCAACAAGAAGTTTAATCCTCCCAGTGAATCAAAAATCTGTTTGGGAAAGGTGTTCCAAATGCTCTTTGCTTCCTTAATTAAATTACTTAACCATCTCACCAAAAAGGAATTACTTAAGGTTTCAAAAGTCAACACTTCAAGACCACCATCTTTCCTTAAATTACATAAAATATCTTTACGTAAATAATGGGATCTATTCCTCCAAATGAAATTAAATAAGATCTTATCAAGTTTTTTTATATACACTAGCTGGCATTCCCATGGATAAAGATAGATAGACGGCACGTGATATCCCTTCTGCCTTAGACAATAGAACTCTACCATTCAGTGACAAGTCCCTCATCAACCATATATTAAATCTTTTCCTTATTTTCTCTACTATGGGGTCAAAATTGAGATTACAACGCCTTTTTTCATTTTTATCAATGATAACTCCCAAGTATGTTATTGTATTTTTAACAGGAATACCACTTATGACTGATAAGTCACATTCCTTTAGTGACAACAAGGCAGATTTATTTAGATTCATTCTTAAACCCGAGACTTCGGAGAATTTTGTGATAGAATCAATTGCTTTGATAACCTCGTGCTTATAGGAGAAGCACTGCTTTATATAAGAGCATTTGAGCCTTGTGACGTCACGTGACTGAATCCTGAAGCCTCAGCGGCTCGCGTCACGTGACTGGTATCGACAGCAGACGCTGGGAGCTGCTCTGCTCTTCTCCTCTGACAGGGATCTCGTCTGTGCTTCTCTCAAGCCCAGGTGTGCAGTCTCTCTGAACAGGTTTGGTTTTACTCTCTTGTCTTCATCGCATCTCTCCGCCGCTCGGTCTCTCAGCAGTGTGCACGCCGCGGTTGTGAGGTTAAATCCCGTGCCGCTGGGGGAAATCACGAAATGGTGGCAGTGGCACAGCCCAGAATAAGCCCAGGTTGTGTGTTTTAGTGTATGTGTGTCCTGTGACTCGTCTTTGACGACGCAGCTGCTGATAAACGCGTGTGTGTGGGACAGACAGACTGATGTCGAGCATCAGCTGGAGAAGAAACGGGATCAAACTGGCTGAATCCTCACAATGATGCTCTATTATCATTATTATTCATGCTCAGTCACAATGTCCGGTGTGTTAAACTGCGCATTTGATTTCTGCTGAAATGCTAGGGATCTTGTTTGATTTACAGTAAAGCACTGGCCTGGTTTCTCGGGGTTTATCCTTCATAATGTCTGGCATGAAACGCATCTCTGTATGGACACTGATTACATCCAGCACTATACTGTCCAAAATTACACACAGATTTGTACAAACTGGCGCTCCAAACAGTCTTGCAGAAGGTTTTTGTTTTATTCTAATGGTTTGATCTTGATTACAGCACTTGACTACTATTCAGTTTTCATTTTAAACGTGCAAATGATTGTGTGATTCATATGTTAATGTACCGGTACTGATTATTAATACGTGTGTAAAACATGATCTTAAATTTGGCTTGTTTGTTTGTTCATTCAAACCAAATAAAAATAGGACATTACATTATTAAGCCCACCCAAAGATGAATGATTTCTCATAATCACTCGTGTAGCTCAGTGGTGTATATCAGGAGCAATATGCATCGTTTCATGCCTTCTAAATGGTTTTCTTTCCTGTTATTTTATTAGTCAGAATGAGAGTCAGCATTTGAAATTCTCCTTCTGTGTTTTAACATTAAGATCCATTCTGCATGAAGTCCAGCTGACTGTCCTGGGCCTCTCTCGGCCGAATGTTGATTCATGCTCTTCTGAGTAGAGTATCTGACCTCAGAAATAATATCTGCCTTAACTGCATATCTAAAACATTATTTGCCAACTTTCCAGCTCCATATGATTTGTAATCTGTAGGGTTTTGTGCAGTTTGTTGCACAGCATCAATAGGAGCACATAAAATAAAAAAAAATTAGGGACATAATTTTTCCTTAAAGGGATGCAAGGAGAGATTTACAAGCAAAATTATTTAATGTATTTCATTAGAAATTCATTATTTATAAGCTTCCTGTAACAGGCAGCCCAGGCGGAAGATACAAGAGTTTACACTGAATTAAAATGCCAGATACTGTGTAACCAAAATATCAATAATAACCAATAAAATATAAACTTTATGCATAATGTGACTTTTAAGCCTGAAATACACTGGGACTCTTATTTTGGAATACCTATGCTTTACTATCGCCAGCTTCTCATTCAGAGACATGGAAGGAGATAAAATACACAACATATTGCAATATTAACACCATAAGGTAAACATTGTCATAATTCATAAACAGTAGATTATAAGCTGTTGCATGTAATAAATGTGTGGTATCCACTGGCACAAAAGCAACATGTATTTACTTGTAGTGCTCATATCCACTGATGTTTAATAATCATATTAGACAGATTCCTAGCAAAGATATTCGGGGATTCCTGTTTTTCCATCCTCAAATGTACGCGTTTTACAGTCTTAAGCATGTGCTCAGGTATCAGACTTATCAGCTGTGACGTCTGATCATATTTTCATTGAGTGCCGAGTCGCCACAGCACTGATGTCTGTGCTAGACGATGCTACGAATACAATATAGCTAAATCTAAAATCTGGAGGATCATTTGTATTGTGATTTTTAACTGGTCCAGCCACGGGCCTTGCTCTATGATAAACCACAAAGGCATTATAGACATAACAGTGTAAATTACAGTAAAAACTGCTTTTAAACGGTGTGTATTGTGAGAAGTAAATTCAACAAAGAATGTCCATTACGAAAATCAATGATGACTTAAAATTTTAGGTTTTATTTGTAACGTAATAAATGCAGTTTATTCCCCACATAACTCCCTGTGTGTTTCATCCAGGTCATGTCATTAAAGATGGAAATGGATGCCAGTGGGGTGTCCAGGGCACCCATCTCTGTTCTGCCTGCTGCTGAGGTCAAAGCCAGCCTGAAGCCAGAAGCCGATAAACCCCGGTGCTCCAGCACTCCCTGCTCCCCCATTAAAAGTACTGTCTCAGGATACCAGATCCTCCACATGAACTCCAACTATCTAGTGGGCTTCACCACCGGTGAGGAGCTTCTCAAATTAGCCCAGAAGTGGTCTAGCCCTGACAACAGCAACACAGAGGCCTTGCCCAGCCCCATCAAAAAGCCTGTGGATTTAAGCCTGCACCGAGCCTCGCGGATTTACAAAGCCAAAAGCCGCTACTACCAACCGTATGACATCCCAGCCATCAACGGACGCCGGAGGCGGCGCATGCCCAGCTCGGGCGACGGCTGCTTGAAGTCGATGGTGAGCGGGGAGCCCAGCAAGGCTTTACACGGGCCCCTGCCCCTCTGCCTGCTGAAGGGCAAGCGGGTGTACTCCAAGTCCCTGGACTACCTCAACCTGGACAAGATGAGCCTCAGGGAGCCGGCGGACACTGAAGTGCTGCAGTACCAGCTACAGCATCTCAATTTGAGGGGAGAACGCGTGTTTACCCGAAACAAGACATGAGTTCTCAGATACACACCATTCAGCGTCCACCTGCCTGCAGTTCATATAGGGCCTTGATTTCTACCACTCTGATTATAGGCACTTCACTACTAAAGCCCGAAGTATACTTCAGTTTTTACACATACGTGAGGGTCCACGTACAGTGCGTGGGGTGTACCGTATTTTCCGCACTATAAGGCGCACCGGATTACAAGGCGCAACTTCACTTAATGGCCTATTTTTTTTTTCATATATAGGGCGCACCAGATTATAAGGCGCATAGAATAGAAGATACTGCAGTCAGACGTTTGACGGGGTTTGCGTTATGCATCCACTAGATAGAGCTGTGCTAAAGGGAATGTCAACAATTTGAACTGTCGTTTTATGAGAAAATTAAAGGCTTTTAAATGCGCCTTATAGTGCGGGAAATACGGTAAATTCACTCACTGCATACTGTACACGCACAACCAGATTTTCATAACCGCACATGCACACTGACAAACTGTCAGCACTGGCCCGGGCCATGTTTCACAGTAACACACAAAACGAAAGAGTCAGAACCAACAGCAGGGACTGCAACAACAACAACAGACGGCCACATTCCCAAACGCTCGTGTGAGGGGGTTATGAGAGAGCCACAACTTTAGTTTAGAAGAACACAAAGACATTTTTCATCAGCTTCTGGAGAAAAACAGAGCAGGCACTGGACGAAGATTAAACTTTCTAGAGCGCACGTCTATCAAATGGAGTATACTGCGTTCGACTGTACACATCAACTAGCGTACACATATTAAAATGAAGTATACTTTGGGCTCAAGGCATCCCTAATCTGGTTTGTTACCCAGAGGTGTGATGAAGCACCGTCGGGTCCAGTTAGGGGAAACTAAAGGAGTAGTTCATTCAAACATACAAGTCATTCTCTACTTAACTCTCATGTTGTTCCTGACTGAAAACACCAGGAGAATTATTTTTAGAAACTTTTTATACAACGGCAGGAAATGGTGAGCACATGTGTCTCGTTTGCGGTATTCAAGATTTATTAAACAGGTTGAATTGGTGTGAGAGCGCTGTTATCCCATGAAGGAGTAGTTCTGCGGCTGATCTACTGACGATGTGCACATTACAGGACACAGACACAGCTCATTTCCATAATGAGCCACACAATCTATCAAGAGCAGCTCTAATTAGCAAGCATTGCAGCCATGTCAAGCACAAAATGGCTCAAGACATGCTTTTTTTGGGCATTAAATAATGACATAAATACCAGTGAACTGTCTACTTATCCTGTTTATTTAAATACTCTCCTCCTATAAATGTTTATGCTGTAATTTCAGCCATTAAAATAACTCGTCCACACCTTTCCTGGGTTTAGTCTTTTTTTTAGTGCCAGAAGAGAGTTTGCATTGGTGCAAACTGTTAGTAAATCTGTCCCAAAGTCTGCTAAAGCTATAGCTTTGTGTAGGGAACAGGCTGAAAATTATTACTGATGATCTGAAATTTAATTTGTGTTCCCTGAATAAAGACTTTGAATTCAGTCTTTCACACAAAACTATCAAGAGACTTGAATTAAATAAACGTGTGCACCGCATGTTTCAGTTTACACACAAGCAGCTCGCGGTCCAGTGTTTTCATCCATCAACTCCAGTCTTCTGCCAAAATCAGCTTTATGCATCGTCATGTGAGAGTGAAGACATGAATATTAATGTTGTCATTTTTCAGTTATTAAAATAAATATTTTTGGGGTAATATTTGTTTAATATAATCTTTTGAAGAATAATATAATGTATAATCATTCTAACAATATAACTTTACGGCTAAATTGTGCAGCCCTACAAACAAGAACAGCTTATGAACTGACTTTGTATGAAAAAGAACTGTATTAAGATACATTAAAAAAAAGAATCCCTTCTTTTCAGTTTGGAAAAACATGAGAGTGAGTAAATACTGACATGATTACTGTTCCTTCCTCCACTCAACACATCATCGTAGAAGGGTATGTTACATTCATAGTGACGTTTCTCAAGATTAGCAATAAATGGTGTGGCTTATTTGCGTAATTCCTTCTGAGTGTGAGTGTGTGCAAAACACTTAGACCTTTGGAAATGTTGTTGCTCCATTTAGTCTTATATTGTCCCTTTACCTCTGATCATACACTTGTGTTATTCTGCTATATAACTTTAGTAACTGGTGTCAGGTGAGCTTCTCGACTGTTACGCAATCTGGACGTTGTTTAAAACAGACTCTGATAGGCTTTGTGCAAGAGAGGCGTATCTCTGGAGCACCCAAACTAACATTAGCATAGAGAAACCATTGATGGCCTTTTCATTCTTTAATCAGTATTTAACAGGAGACTCGCCAGATCTTTTGAAATGACACTGAATGCTGTGTTGTAGTCTGTATGCTAATCAAGGTTGTTGTGAGATTTACTTTCTCCATTAATATGTCTCTTTTCCCCTTCACATTTCACGCAGTAGACAACACTGCTATAAAAACCAAAGTCCAGGGGAACTGGATTCATTTTTGAACAGCAGACAATCTTTCATCGTTTTACACAGTAAGTGCTAGTAACAGTTCATGGGATCTTATTTCTCTTTATTTTGACAACAGTGTTGATGTATCCATTTGCTTTCTGAAATGTTGATATCTTTATCCTCATGGAAGATGCTAGATCTAAACCTTTGAATATTACTGTTGGCATCATGTTTCTTTAGGATCTTTGTTATTATTGCGGTTGTTTCTCTTAACAAATTATTTCATGCTTTTCAAAACTTTTTTCAACTCGTTTAGTTGAACGCCTCGTGCATCTTTTTTCTTCTATATCTTCCACCTGTAACTTTGATAATGCTTTGAACTGAATTGCTAGATTTCACACTTTCTATGGGTTGTTTTGTTTGACACCTACCTGTCTAATCTTTTTGATCTGCCATATTATTTTAATGTTTCATTCATCTAACCATAGGTGGAATATGCTCTGAAAAGCACCTTAGATTCAGTCATTTTATATATTTATTAATTGTGATGTGTTGGTGATGTTTTATTACAGTATTTCCAAAGTTTTACATAATGGGTTTAATTAATAGTTTTGTTGTCGTTTGATTTCCTGACTACATAGTGTTCATGTTTATGTGCTATAAATCTATTGGACTACTGTTTAAATTGAATTAGTGACATTACTGGAACGGTGTAATTCATTATTTATCTTCACAGCAATGAATATACAATGCTTAACACTGAGTGAAAGAGATCAAGGCTGTTTTAGTCTATTAACTAAATGTACTACTCATAAGGTAAATGATCAGTTCACAGGTATCAAGGAATGGGCTTACTAGTGTACTATTAAAAACAGCACTGATTCTGATTCCCAGTCGTGTACATTTCTTTTGGGCAGCAGTCAGCCGACTGTCAGTTTGTGTGTGACCCAGTGGTGTTTAAAGTATGGAAACATGAGCCTCTCCTCACTGAAGATTGATAAGTGATTTAACAAGTGTTTGAAAAAAAGCTGTGAGGAGTTGCGTTATACTTCTCTTCATGTTCTGGGGTATGCTACTAACTGGTTTTTAGGTATAGATTTGATTATTATTATTATTAATTTTTTTTTTTTCTTCATGAAATAGTGAAATGCTCACCAAGGAATATATTCATACAGCTCTGTGATATTTCAGAGCCAACAAGGCTAAAAATCTTAAGCTTGAAGACCTGTCATGCACTGAAAATGTTTAACTGTTGTGTTCTCTTTTATCAAAAATGTCATAGTAATAATATTAATCATTTAAAAACTGTTCCTGTCTAGAAGGATACAATGTAATTGATTTGAATACATGTAGATTTGAATCTCTTAATGAATAAAAAAGCATTAGAAACCACTACTGGCTGCAGTGCCTTCAGTAAGACAGTATGTGGTTTATTCAGAAGGCATGTCTTAGTTTGCGTTAGAATACTTGAATACACACGTAATGTTCTGTTATCTTCTATTCTGAACATTCTTTTAATGCTTAATGTTCTTTTACCCTCTACAAGTTAAACTCTTGTTTTTGTCAAAGTTTGAGTTTCATTTGATATTAATAAAACACTGATCTTTGCATTGTGTATTTCTTGCATTGTGTTTTCAGGAGAATGAATGTTGCATGAAACATGTATAGATCTTAAATGCAATCTAAGTCACTTAAGATAAAAGCTTCTGTCAAATACATAATTATAAGAGAGATGATCTTCATCAGTGAGACAGTGTTATGGATCTGAAATATGGCCTAATTTGCTTCACTTAGTCCTCCAAGATGCATTAAGAGACCGGACTCATATAGGTCAGGATGCCCGGGGTCCACTAGAGGGCCTCAGCAAACTTCTTAGGGGTCTGCAGGACGATAGAAGTGTAAAATTAATATATGATCAAGATTTATTTATTGCTTTTTAGCAATAAACATTTAGCCAGAAACTATAGGTTTAATTAGCTGGAGAAAAATCATTGAATAAAAGGTCTTGTTGATGATTTTCACTGTTATTCTATTAAATTAACAGTTTTTCAGTAGTGGAAGAATATATTAAAGTATAGGATTTTGGGGCTAAAGGCACAATAATTAACATGATAATAAATAATATTAATTTCCCGTTTGTTGACATGACATGGAAAGATTCAGATGATAATTTATCATAGCACATTTATTGTAATAATGTAAAGCTATATATACAATTATTAAGAGATCTCCTTCAAAGCTTTCAAAATCTTTACGTTTTTTAAATTATTTGTTAAAAAAATGTAAAATGAATATTTTAATGACAGTATATTATTTATTGTTTTATTTATCAAAACAAATCGAGTACAATCTTTGCTAAAGTGATTGTTTTGAACAAGTAATAAGATATTATTACATATATATATATATATATATATATAAATATATATAGAAGTATTTATATCATCCACGCTGAGTGTCTTTTCTCTCATGCTGGTGAGCCTTTTACTCTGAATATCACCTCAAATAATATTGTTTAACAAAATAAACCACTTTTATTATTTATTTTCCCATCATGTGTTACTTCATTTCTGCAATTCTACTCTATGGCATTACTGAAATTATTTGTATACATTTATAGGTGTGCCTATAGCCTCGCTGAACCCATGTTAGGGGTTAAAAATTCAGGAATCTTGATGTATTTGTGTCAGGGATCAGGCAAGCCCGGTTTCAGCCAATCCACAACACCCACATTCCCCTGAGTACTAACCAGCCACACCTGACCCGCATCAATGATCCAATCAGAGCACTATAAGACACTCACCCCAACTTCAGTTCTCCATCAAGTCTCCAACAGGAACAGACCCTACGCAGTTGTCTCCTGAGCTCCTGACACTTCACTGCCAACCAGACGTAACGTATACTCACCCTTTTGTAACACTAACCTGTGTCCTTGTTCTGCTGCCCTCAGGACCCCGGAACACCCTATCGTTACCTGTGATCCAACGGTCTCTGTTGTCTCCTGTGTATATCCCGAGCTGGTATTAACTTCAGCCTCTGTAAAGGAAGAGAACAAATATGAGCGATCTGTGACTGTGGCTGTGACACTCCTGAATCAAACGCACTTACCTGTCTACGATCCAGTCCCCTGTGTTCATCGTACTGCCCGCACTTGAAAACACGAAGTGTAGAACACTTAAATCACTAATAAACACTTTGTACTGAATTCACCTACCTTTGTCTCCCGTGAATATTCTGACAGAAGGCTTGACCAACACCGAAAAAATGAATTCAGCACAGCCCGAGGACAGCGCTTCCGCTAATCCCGCTTCCATGTTGGTGTATATGGCAAATTCAGTCTCAAGACCAGCGCCCTTTTCCGATCGGGAGGAAGATTGCAATGGGTTCACTCGTTCACTGTTCACTCGCACTTGAGCAACACGCACACCAATACCCTACGGAGAGATCGAAAATCTCATTTATAATACAACTGTCTGGACCAGCACTTAGATGGGCCGAAGCTCTGTGGTTTCAGGAATCCACAATCACCTCCTTCTTACAGAATTTCATCGGCCATTTCAAGGAAATGTTTGGACGCCCTGTGGGAGATTCTTCGGTCAGCGATCAACTCTTAAACCTGCGACAAGGTAAAAGGACCGTCTCAGAGTATTCCCTTGAATTTCGTACTTTGGCCGCAGCGAGTGTATTGAATGAAAAAGCTCTTCTGACAGTGTATCGACGAGGACTAAACCCTGCACTCCGACTCCAACTCGCCATATATGATGACAATCTGGGGTTAGAGAAATTCATGCAACAAGCTCTCCGAGTTCACCTGAGATCCCAGTCCTGCTATCGGGATGCACACACCACAGATACTGCTCCTCGCCAAAACGTACCTGAGAAAACCCCTGAGCCACAGCCGGAAAAGATGCAAGTAGATTCCCACCGTTTATCCCCAGAGAAGCAAAATTGTCGGCAGGAGCTCAAACTGTGTCTATACTTCAGAAGTGATGAACACTTTATACGCACCTGTCCATCTTGTCCTCCACGGTTAGTGGTGAGTTCGGTTCTTCCTCAACCTCCTGTATCAATCCCACTAACCATATGTGTGAATCTGAGGTGTAGGGGTCTCGATGTTGAAGCTACCGCCATTGTTGACTCCAGATCGGCTGGCAATTTCATTTCAGGGAAATTCGTTAAAACCCATCGCCTTCAAAGGACCCGAACGCCAAAGCCATACTCCATCTATGCAGTGACAGGCGAGATGATAAATTAAGGGTCCGTTAATTCAAAGTCCGATCGACTTAGTCCCTGGAGAGACATCTTCACCAAACTAGACTTACGGAGCGCATACAACCTGGTCAGAATTCGGAAGGGAGACGAGTGGAAAACGGCTTTTATCACCCCTGCTGGGCACTACGAATACTTGGTAATGCCATATGGTCTAGTAAATGCCCCCTCAGTATTCCAAAGCTTCATGGATGAAGTCCTCCGTGGGTACCTGAACTGTTTTGCTCTCGTTTACCCAAGTTCTCCCAAGTGCTTCAACATCTCAGAGTGTTTTCCTTATTTGTAAAGGAGGAAAAATGTGTCTTTCACCAACCATCCATCGAATTCCTGGGGTATATCATCACCGACAAAGGGGTGAAGATGGATGACTGGAAAACACAGGCGATCACTTCATGGCCAACTCCCAAGTCTATCAAGGAGCTTCAGAGGTTCCTGGGCTTCGCAAACTTTTATCGCCGCTTTATTAACCAATATAGTATAATGACTGCACCACTCACGTCTCTCCTAAAATGGAACCCAAAGACCCTTCAGTGGAACCCTGAAGCTGAGCAGGCCTTCCAAACCTTAAAGACCGCCTTCACGAAAGCTCCATTACTTCAACACCCAGACCCAGAGAAAAAGTTCATTGTGGAAGTGGACGCCTCCACAAGTGGTGTCGGCGCCATCCTATCCCAGTATTCCGATAATGCAGCCAAACCTATGCCATACGCCTTTTTCTCCAAGAAATTGTCCCCAACAGAGAGAAACTACGATATTGGCAACCGAAAGCTCCTTGCGGTAAAACTTGCCCTTGAAGAGTGGAGACACTGGTTGGAGGGGGCCAGACAACCATTTCTCGTGCTAACAGATCACAAGAATCTCCAATATCTGAAGGAGGCCAAAAGACTCAATCCTCGCCAGGCCAGGTGGGCCTTATTCTTTACCAGGTTCCATTTCCATGCACACTCTTCTGTAGGAACAGGTCACCCTGGGGTAAATAAAACTCTCGCTTCATTACAACGCAAATACTGGTGGCCAGGAATGCAAGATGAAGTCCAGAAATTCATCCGGGGATGTGCCCTTTGTGCCATGACAAAAGTCCTGCGACAACTACCCACTGGGAAATTAATCCCCTTGCTGGTTCCACATCGCCCTTGGTCCCACATGGGGGTGGATTCCGTCACTGACCTCCCTGTTTCAGATGGTAAAACATGTACGTATACTAGTAGCCATAGACAGATTTTCTAAAGCATGCAAATTAATTCCCTTGAGAGCTTTACGCACAACCTTCGAGACCGCAGAGCTCCTATTTGAGCTTGTGTTTCGTAACTTTGGAATTCCGGAGGACATCGTGTTGGATCGAGGACCCCAGTTTATCTCAAGGGTCTCACTTCCGGCTATCACCCCCAAACAAATGGGCAGACAGAACGCAAAATTCAAGATGCTTCCTTCGAACCTTTTGTCATCAAAACCTCTGGAACCTTTATTTCGTCTGGGCAGAATTTGCACAAAATTCACTCCGACAGTCATCCACCAACCTGACCCCTTTCCAATGTGTTTTAGGCTACCAACCTCCTTTGTTTCCCTGGGCCGGTGAGCCATCTGAGGTCCTTGCAGTTAACACTTTGGTTCCAGAACAGTGAGAGGGTATGGAACCATGCACATCACCATCCCCAGCAGGTCGTAAATTGTCATCAACGCTTTGCCGATACTCACCGAAGGCACAATCCCACATATCAACCTGGACAGCTGGTTTGGCTCTCAACACGGGACATCCGGTTAAGACAACCCTGCAGAAAACTAAGCCCTAAGTATATAGGACCTTTTCCAGTGATGCGACAGATAAACCCTGTTACTTACCGACTCTGTTTACCCGCTCCATACCGGATACACCCCACCTTTCACATTTCTCTCTTAAAACCCCATCACTTACCTGTCTCTGTTCCCTCTGCAGACCCGGGCCCTGACAATGAGCCCATCTACACATTGAGAGAGATTCTAGACTCACGACATCTTGGTGGGCGACTAGAATACTTAGTGGACTGGTAGGATTATGGACCAGAAGAAAGATGTTGGGTACCTCTTCAAGATATCCTCGACCCCAATCTGCTCACAGAGTTCCATGCCCAACACCCGCACCGCGACCCTGAGGCAGGCCCCCACGATGTTGGAGAGCTAGGTTTGCTGGCGCGGACCCTGGAGGAGGGGGGGGGGTAGTATTATTAATACGAGCTGGTATTAACTTCGGCCTCTGTAAAGGAAGAGAACAAATATGAGCGATCTGTGACTGTGGCTGTGACACTCCTGAATCAAACGTACTCACCTGTCTACGATCCAGTCCCCTGTGTCCATCGTACTGCCCGCACTTGAAAATAAGAAGTATTCACCGAGCACTTAAATCACTAATAAACACGGTGTACTGAATTCACCTACCTTTTTGTCAGTCACTCATCTGAGATGAGCAGTGTTGGGGATGTTACTCAAAAAGCAGCAGTTAAATACAGATTATTAATTACTCCTCTAAAATTGTATTTAGGATGTTGTTACTACTAGAAAAATTTACTAATTACTTTTAAGTACATTACTTTAAGTCAGTCAAGTCATCTTTATTTATATATCGCTTTTAACCATACAGATTGTGACAAAGCAACTGAACAGCATTAAATAGGAAAATAGTGTCAATAAAGCAAAAAGGCAGTTCATCATTGAATTCAGTGATGTCATCATCCAACTCAGTTCAGTTTAAATAGTATCTGTGCAATCAAGTCGACAGTAGATGTCCTTTCTAGGTGCTGATCCACCATCTGGTCTGGATACGTACTGGATCCGGGTGACTGCAGTGACCCTCTGATCTGGACACAGACTGGATCTGGTGGCTACGGTGACCTCGGAATAAGAGAGAAACAGACAAATATTAGCGTAGATGCCATTCTTCTAATGATGTAGCAAGTACATAGGGTGTTATGGGAAGTGTTCCCGGTTCTGGTTTACCTAATTAATGCAGCCAAAAAATCCTTTAACGGATTTGAATATTAGAAATGTGTTAGTGTGTTATGTGTAAATCAGGTTAAAGAGATGGGTCTTTAATCTAGATTTAATCTGAATATTTAATAGAATTCATTCAATGTTAGGTAGGTTATTCCAGAGTAGGTTATTTCCTAAATTGAAAAAAAAAGGATCTGAACAGAGTTTTTAGAATGCAGCGAACGTGGAGGACTATAGTGCAATAAGAGCTCGCTCAAATACTGACTTCCTAAACCATTCAGGGCTTTATAAGTAGTAAGCAAGATTTTATAATCTATACAATGTTTGATAGGGAACCAGTGCATTGTTGACAGATCCGGGCTAATATGGTCGTACTTCCTGGTTCTAGTAAGAACTCTTGCTGCTGCATTTTGGACTAGCTGTAGTTTGTTGTGCAGAACAATCACCCAATAAAGCATTACAATAATCTAAACTTGAGGTCATAAACGCATAGATTATTGTTTCTGCATTTGACATTGAGAGCATAGGTCGTAATTTAGATATATTTTTGAGATGGAAAAATGCAGTTTTACAAATGCTAGAAATGTGGCTTTCTAAGGAAAGATTGCTATCAAATAGCACATCTAGGTTCCTAACTGATGACGAAGAATTGACAGAGCAGCCATCAAGTCTTAGACAGTGTTCTAGGTTATTACATGCAGAGCTTTAAGATCCTATAATTAACACCTTTTTTAGCAGTAAGAAATTACTCCTCATCCAGGTTTTTATATCTACTATGCATTCCATTAGTTTTTCAAATTGGTATGTTTCTCCGGGCTGCAAAGAATTATAGAGCTGAGTATCATCAGCATAGCAGTGAAAGCTAACACTGTGCTTCCTGATGATATCTCCCAACATGTAAAGCGTGAAAAGTAACGGCCCTATTACTGAGCCTTGAGGTACTCCATACTGCACTTGTGATTGATATAATACCTCTTCATTCACTGCTACGAACTGATGGCGGTCAGATAAGTACGATTTGAACCATGCTAATGCACTGCCATTAATGGTTTTCTAGTCTATTCAAGAGAATGTTGTGGTCAATAGTGTCAAACGCAGCACTAAGATCCAATAGCTCTAATAAGAGATATAACCACAATCAGATGATAAGAGCAGATCATTTGTAACTCTAAGGACAGCAGTCACAGTACTATACGGTCTAAATCCTGACTGGAAATCCTCACAGATGCCATTTTTCTCTAAGAAGGAATATAATTAATTTAATTTAAGAGAAATTAAATTTTTATATCACTGATTGCATGATCTTTCACTGCTAATGTTAGTCATGTTGTAAGTAATGTGTCAACAATTTTTTTTTTTTATAAATAAAGCACACATAAATTGATTGTTTACTCATAATTTTGAATGATGTGCAGCAGTAGTTGCACTATAACACAATATAAAGGAACAATAGGAAAACCAAATGAAATGTAGGTCAAATCACGTCTCACATGAATGACAATAGTGTGCAGAGGCCTTGCACGTAATGTAACCCTGTGGTCACTTCTGTCTTTGTCTCCTTGTTTTTTTTTTCTTCATTATTTTGTTATTCAAGATGTGACCACCCTACATATAGTTTGGGTCACAAATTAAATTATTTATATATATATTTCATTTTTATTTTTACACATTACTTTCTATTTACATGTATGTATATATATAAGTTTTATTTTTGATTACTTAAATTGCACTGTGTAGTTCAGCTGCATTTTCTGAACTCTGGGTGACAGTTGAGAGAGTAGAGTTACTATGACGATTGCAGCGCATCCTCAGACAACAAAGAGGACCGTTAAGGAAACAACTAATTCTTGTCTCTTGCTCTCATTTAATGTCAAGGTTAGTTAAATTAATTAATTGTCATACCAAACTGTAATTTACATGTTTTAATGTTCAAACAATTTGTTATTATTTATTTTATTAATAATTTTAAGACACTTACAGTATGTCATAGAAAAGTTTACTCAAGTATCACTTAATGTTACCTGAAATACTTACTTGAGTTGTTTTCTTAAGATACTTAACTTACCTGAATTCAGGCCTGTTGTATGAATTAGGGCATTTTTGTACATTCAGTTAAGATTGCTATCATTTATTTATTGTTTATTTGATCTATACACTGTGTATTATTTTTTACCAACATGTTTATGAATCATTTTGTGATTCAAAGTATCTTACTGACTCTGAAATACAAATGTGTATGTGTATTAAAAGACAACCAAGAGGACCGTTAAGGAAACAACTAATTCTTGTCTCTCTCTCTCTCATTTAATGTCAAGTTGATTACTGCTTACAGTCTTCCCGACTGCCCGGGACCTGTAACAAAGAAGCAAATTAAGTTTCACAAGCATGACAGTAAGCTTATGGCTTACGACTATAATAAGCAATTTTACTGCAAACTTTACAGTTAAACAGACAAAAGAAAAACCTTGAGCATTTTTCTTATTATACAAACCTTGATTTTTAATCAAGATCAAGTGATTAATCTGTAGACCTTAAAGGTGTAAAGCTGGCTGTGTATAGAGAATTATTTGAACCTAATACAATATAATAAAATGTAATCTGGTCAGTTTTGATCTCAATGGTCAAAATTATGCTCAAAAATTATTAGGTAATTATTATTAATAAAGTTTCTCTTTATTTTAGGTTTGATGATTAACTGTACTGCAGTAGTCTTTAACCACTTCAGCTGTTATTTTGATTTTTTGAGAATTAGGCATATGCAATATTGGACCCACCGGTGGGTCCCCAGAGTTGATGTGGTTAAGCCAGGACAAGACAATTTTTGCTCATTGTGCTTCATCATCATCATGATATAAAATGTTATTGTTAATTTTATCCTGCCAAATTTATGATGTACAACTTTTAAAAGCATATTTCATCAAGTGACACAATGTTAACATATCAATTCTACTTGAACTACCAAAATCTTTATACTTGTACTACGTGTACTAATAAACCATAAGAATATGCGGTAAATTAGAAAGACACATGATAAATCACAGTTCATCATAAGTGAATTAAAACAATCAGCAATCATATTCAGACAATTCATAGATACAAAGACAAAACACTATCAGGGTAACACACGTCTCTAAAATAATGCAATAAAGAGTAAGTGAATAACACAAAATATACACAAACACCCTTGTTTTCAAAACTGATAGAAAAAAACTATAAAAAAAACTATAACTATACAATAACTGTATAGTTATAATAAGTGTATGTATTCTTGTGTTGAGCATTATGTAGATTTAAATTATAATCATACTTTTTATTTGCAAAAATCAATTCAATTCAATTCACGTTTAATTGTATAGCGCTTTCACAGTACAAATCTTTGCAAAGCAGCTTCACAGAAAATGAAAGTTTGTACATTACATTTAGGAGCAGTATATCAGTGGTGACTAGGTGATGTCCATATGGCACATATATACAAAAAAAGGGAAGTCGTGGCCTAATGGTTAGAGAGTCGGACTCCCAATCGAAAGGTTGTGAGTTCGAGTCCCGGGCCGGCAGGAATTGTGGGTGGGGGGAGTGCATGTACAGTTCTCTCTCCACCTTCAATACCATGACTTAGGTGCCCTTGAGCAAGGCATCGAACCCCCAACTGCTCCCCGGGCGCCGCAGCATAAATGGCTGCCCACTGCTCCGGGTGTGTGCTCACAGTGTGTGTGTGTGTGTTCACTGCTCTGTGTGTGTGCATTTCGGATGGGTTAAATGCAGAGCACAAATTCTGAGTATGGGTCACCATACTTGGCTGAATGTCACTTCACTCACTCACTTCACTCACTTAAAAATAAATCATCCTGTTAGTTAATGACATGTATTCAAACAAACTGTGAACACTTTTAATAGCAATGATTGTTACGATCAAACTTAAATTAAGGAAACAGGAAAATTAAGTTGTTTTGCTTGTTGGTTCAGAGTTGTCATCATTTGAGGTCCTTGGAGGGGTTGGCTTCATAAGAGCTGGATCCAAACTGAAGATTGTGTCATTTCTAGTTACCTTGGTAGTCCCATCCCGTGGCAGAAACAGAAAAGCAAATACAGAAATATTTGCATAGCTGCTGTTCAAACCAAGCAAAGAATGATAAAGTTCTATTGATCAGATGTAACTGAGTTATGTGATACATTATGTGAATACTTGGATAAAGAGATGTCTTTAATCAAGATTTAAACAGAGAGTGAGTGTCTGAACCCCAAACATAATCAGAAAGGCTATTCCAGAGTTTGGGAGCCAAATTTGAAAAAGCCTTTAGTAGACTTTGCTATCCTAGGTACTACCAAAAGTCCAGAGTTCCCTTTTGAAACGTTGCGTTGACACACTTATGGGGGAAACACCTGTTAACTCTGGTACTGAAGCCTGATTTGTTCATGTTCATGCAGCTGCATGAACCAACAATGCTTCAATCCACCAAAAGGTGGAGGAGCTGACCTCTATATCAAATTTCTCTGCAACATGGATGAGTCCGGCCAGAGTTCTGATGCCTTTAAAAAGCTGTTCACAGCAACTGACCTGGATCTGAGCGCTACTAAGGCCATGGCCAGTTTGGAGGACTGGAGCGCCACCTTTGGCTGAATTTGATGGAAATCAGGGATGCTGACAATGGTCGCCTTCCAAGACTAGCCAGTCTCTCCTAAGGGACTGTTTGGCCCCTGCTGTGAATGGGTTTACCTAGTAGTTTACAGTGGCACAGAAGTCATCGTAGGCAATGTTTCACTTCCTGTAGAAATGCTCCAGTACAGCACCTGACTCAAGTTGCCAGAAGGCTCCATCCTCTGAGCAGTCTGCCAAAGCTGGTGCTGCTTCAGCCCCAGTCTAAACCTGGGTTTCAGCAGCGTCCCTGGATGTTGGAACGCTGACCGTTTCTGAAGCGCCAAGGTCCCTGCCTCAGAGTGACACTAGACCCTGAGCCTCAGAGGCCATCCTGATCCGTACGCAGAGAGGAAGAGGAGAGGGTCAGTTCTTGCTGAGGCTATCCATCCCTTCACTTATTACTGAGTGATGGAAACTCCACTCAAGCTGGGCCCATCCTTTTCACTTTGCATGCCTAAGCTACCACTGTGATAACGGACCCACATACCAAGCATTTCTTCTCACCTCATTACCACAAATGTCAGTTCCCTGCCCCAGTGCAGTTAACTTCCATTCAAAAAACTAGAATCACTTGCCATCTGGCTTCAGGCTTGGAAAGCTATCCTGGATGTGCCAAGTTGGGTTCTAAAAACAGAACAAGGTTACTCGCTTCAGTTCACTAGCAGCCAGGTGTTATTCATACTTCTGAACAGGACAATGATGCTGATGTTCTTCAGTCCAAACTACAAACACAGCTTGCAAAAGGAGACGTGGAAACGGTTCCTCTAGCAAACAGCGAGTCAGCGTTTTACAGCCGCTACTTCCCCATTACCAAGACAGATTGTGGGCTCAGACACATTCTCGATCTTAGACAACTGAACCACTCTGTTGGCTGTTCAAGCTGTTATCTTTGAGACAGATCCTCATGCAAGTATGTCCCGAGGAATGGTTTCTGTCAGTGGATCTGAAAGACGCTTACTTTCATATCCAGGTGTGAAACTACACATTTTGAACTAGCTTGATGATTTGCTGGTTTTAGCCAGGTCAAAACAGAAACTCATCACTCACAGGTGGCTCCTGCTTAGCCACCTGGAGCATCTTGGTTTGAGAATAAGTTTAGCTAAAAGATCTTTGTCTCACAGCGAGCAAGTGGTGTTTGGGGACAGTTATTGATTCTGCTTGAATGTGGGAATAGATTACGCCAGAACGTTCCCTGACTATTCAGCGACAAGTGCGTCTTTCAAATTAGGGGCTTCACGTCCCCTCAGGGCTTTCCAGAGAATGCTCGGCTGCTCCCTTTATAATTCTTCTGGGCCTTCACAACATTCAGTACTGGCTCAAAGCCCATGTTCCATCCTAGACTTGGTGCCTGGGATGTTTTTATCTCAAGGTAACCCACCACTGCATTATTCCTGTCTGCCTTAAAAGGGGCACCATGTCCTGGTCTGCTCGGAAAAATGCTCCTAAGGCTCAATGATAGAGCATTGTGTTAGCAGCACAAAAAGTCATGTGTTCAATTCCCAGGGAACACACATACTGGTAAAAATTTTTTATAGCCTGTATGTACTGTAAGTTGCTTTGGATAAAAGCCTCTGCTAAATGCATAAATGTAAAACATGACTGTGGTAGCCTTTATCAATCACCAAGTATGTCTCAGATCACACTCCCTAAACAGGTTGGCTTTTTCTATGGACAACGCTTTTTCTATGGACACAAGGCAAAGTCCTCTCACTGAGAGCATTTCATGTGCTGGGAAGACTGAACCAGGGGGCAAACATGTTGTCCAGGGACAAGGTAGATCCAGGATAATGGAGACTACATCCCCAAAGGGGAAGATCTTTCTTAAAATGATTTGGTCTGTCTTCGGGAGGGCAGAGGTGGAACTCTTGGTGGATGATTGGCCAGAGCTGTGGAACATTCATGTTTGGCCCCTCGACGGGAGTCTTTGCAGCTACCCCTTAGTATAACTAATACCATTTTGGAGGCTAGAGCGCTGTCTACAAGACATCTTTATTCCTTCAAATGGTCAGTCTTCTCTGACTGGTGTAGACCACGGAAAGAGGACCCGTCCTCTTGTGACGTGTCCCACATGTTATTCTTTCTACAAGAACTGCTGGATAAGGGGCGCACCACTTCCATGTTCAAAGTGTATGTGGCAGCCATCATATCGAATCATTATTTTGTGGCTGGACAAGCAGTCGGCTGAAACGAAATAGTTGTTACATTTCTGAGAGGTGTTCAGATATTGAATCTACCTCATTCTCATACTGTGCCGATTTGGGACTTGTCTATAGTCCTCAGGGCCCTCCTCTAGCATCAGTCAAGCAAGTGGGTAACCTGCAGCCACTGTTAGTCAGTGATTCCTGACTTAGGTTTGGGACTAACAACTGTAGAATCATTCTCAAACCGAGACATGGCTATGTGCTGAAAGTGCTCTCCACTCTGTTTAGAGCACAAGTCTTCACCCTTCTGGCACTCCCCAGTTTAAATGATGAGCATGGTCCTAATTCACTCTGCCCGGTTTGGGCTCTTAGAGTGTATTTTGAGCACTCTGGACTGTTTATACACTCAGAGCAGCACTTTGTGTGCTTCGGAGTCCGCTCTAAAGGGCTGCCGGTTACGAAGCAGAGATTCACTGGATAATGGATGCTTTAGCTATAGCCTTGGTTTATACATCAGGAGAGACTGTTTGAAAGTGAAACACTCTTGTTACTGACTTAACCTCGGTTCCCTGAGATAAGGGACCGAGCATTGCGTAAGCTGCTGTGCTATGAGACTGCACATGAATTGTTGACTGTCGATTCAGTCAAAAGATTCTGAAGAAATGGCGCTCAGAGCCAACTTATATTTCAATTCAAGTTTATTTGTATAGTGCTTTTTACGATACAAATCATTGCAAAGCAACTTTACGGAAAATTAATTTAATTTTTAACACACTCTGTTAGCTTAGATAATTTAGAAGTATTATCCTGTCTCATTGAGATATATAGTTGAGTATCATCAGCATAACAGTGGAAACTAATCCCATATTTTCTAATAATATTACCAAGGGGCAACATGTATATTTAAAATAGAATAGAATTATAGGTCTGCTCCTCCCCTTTTGGCAGGTTGAAGTGCCATTGGTTAGTGCAGCTACACGAACTTGAACAAATCAGGCTTTAGTACCATAGTAAACAGGAGTTTTTACCTTACTACACATATGGAATAATTGTTTTATAATAGCAATAATTCCCAAGAAACAGTGGTTTACAGTGAATTTATAACAGCCCCTCCGCTATTATAAAAATGCCCCTTAGCTGTTCTAAATTCACTGTAAACCATGGCTTCTTGGGGCTTATTGCTTTTTTTGTAACATGTGAAATAGGATTTTCAAAAGACAAGATGCATCCAGGTGGATGCTGCATGCTGGTGGTGGTTGAGGAGATTACCCCCTTCTATGTAAGGCGCTTTGAGGGCCCAGAAAAGTGCTATATAAATGTAAGGAATTATGATTATTATAATATAACACTGTTTTTGGACCGTTGGGGAAGTAACTGCACATCCTTCTAGATGCAAATTGTAATCTAAGAGATAATGTGTACTGTTTTTTTTTTTTTTTTGGTCCAATGAGTAATATCTCTGTCTTATCCGAATTTAATAGGAAAAACGTATTGGACATCCAATCTTTAAAAATTTTTAAATTTTAAAACTTAGCTTAGATAATTTAGAAGTTTCACCTGGTCTTGTTGAAATAAATAATTGAGTATCATCAGTTTAAGAATGGAAACTATTTCCATATTTTCTATTAATATTACCAAGGGGCAAACATGTATATTGAAAATAGCAGAATAGATAGGGCTTAAGACAGATCCTTGTGGCACTTCATTCTTTTCTGGTGAAATTATTCTCTGTTTAAATAAACAAAGTGGTAACGTTTGGACAGGTAGGATCTAAACTATCTTAAAGCTGGCCCTTGAATACCCGTATAGTTTTTTTATCTATCTTTAAGTATGTCATGATCTATCTTTGAGTATGTCATGATCTATCTTTGAGTATGTCATGATCTATCGGGTCGAATGCAGCACAGATCATTGTCTGCCCACTGCTGCGGGTGTGTCTTCACAGCGCACGTGTTTGTTGATCTCACTGCTGTTTGTGTTCACTTGGATAAGTGAAATGCAGAGAACAAATTTCAAGTACACATCACGTCCTTTGTTTTCCTTTTAATTGCTAAACAGGAAAATGTAACTTAAACAACACACATTTAGAATGTTAAAATATGTTAACACTTTCAATCATTCAGCATTAAATGTTGTATCAACCTCGAAATAAGATAGTTGAGTACTGTTATAAACATAAGCCGCGTCTAAAAGGCAAACAGGGAGGTGTTGCTTCAATTTATAACAACGTTTTAAGGATTTCTCAGAGGGCAGGCTTCAAGTATAAGTAATGGTGATTCATATAACATTATCCAGAGAAACAAATGTTAATGATAAATCCCCTGTTATGTTTGTACTGGCTACTGTATACAGGCCACCAGGGCACCATACAGACTTTATTAAAGAGTTTGGTGATTTTACATCCGAGTTAGTTCTGGCTGCAGATAAAGTTTTAATAGTTGGGGATTTTAATATCTATGTTGATAATGAAAAAGATGAATTGGGATCAGCATTTATAGACATTCTGAACTCTATTGGGGTTAGACAACACGTTTCAGGTCCTACCCTTACGAAAGGAAAATATATTTACCAATATATTTCTTAAAATATATTGTGATATATTGTAATATATTATTTTCCCTTTTTATTTTCTAATATATTATATATTTGAATACATTTAATAATATATTGATGATACATATATTACTTAATATATTGCAAAATATACAAATGATTGCCGCTTTCAATATATTGCAATATATTGGAAAAAAATAAATATATATATGTCAATGTCAATGTCAATGTCACCTTTATTTATATAGCGCTTTAAACAAAATACATTGCGTCAAAGCAACTGAACAACATTCATTAGGAAAACAGTGTCAATAATGCAAAAATGAGAGTTAAAGGCAGTTCATCATTGGATTCAGTTATGTCATCTCTGTTCAGTTAAATAGTGTCTGTGCATTTATTTGCAATCAAGTCAACGATATTGCTGTAGATGAAGTGTCCCCAACTAAGCAAGCCAGAGGCGACAGCGGCAAGGAACCGAAACTCCATCGGTGACAGAATGGAGAAAAAAACCTTGGGAGAAACCAGGCTCAGTTGGGGGGCCAGTTTTCCTCTGACCAGACGAAACCAGTAGTTCAATACCAGGCTGCAGCAAAGTCAGATTGTGCAGAAGTATCATCTGTTTCCTGTGGTCTTGTCCTGGTGCTCCTCTGAGACAAGGTCTTTACAGGGGATCTGTATCTGGGGCTCTAGTTGTCCTGGTCTCCGCTGTCTTTCAGGGATGTAGAGGTCCTTTCTAGGTGCTGATCCACCATCTGGTCTGGATACGTACTGGATCCGGGTGACTGCAGTGACCCTCTGATCTGGACACAGACTGGATCTGGTGGCCACGGTGACCTCGGAACAAGAGAGAAACAGACAAATATTAGCGTAGATGCCATCCCATATAAGAATATATGCCTAATATATAACATGATATTTTCCAAAATACTGCAATATATTTTTGTTTCATAAGGGTACTCATTGTCGAAATCATACTCTAGATTTAATACTGTCACATGGAATTGATGTTGATAGTGTTGAAATTATTCAGCCAAGTGATGATATCTCAGATCATTATTTAGTTTTGTGCAAACTTCATATAGCCAAAATTGTAAATTCTACTTTTTGTTACAAGTATGGAAGAACCATCACTTCTACCACAAAAGACTCACTTATGATAACTTTTTAAGTTATCTTCCTGATGTATCCAAATTCCTTAGCATATCCAAAACCTCAGAACAACTTGATGATGTAACAGGGCTCTCTCTTTTCTAGCATTTTAAATACAGTTGCTCCTTACGCTTAAGGAAGGTTAAGGAAACCAGTATGACACCATGTTATAATGAGCATACTTGCACCCTAAAGAGATCAGCCCGAAAAATGGAGCACAGCTGGAGGAAAACAAAACTAGAGGTATTTCGTATTGCTTGGCGGGAAAGTAACCTATCCTACAGAAAAGCATTAAAACTGCTAGATCCGATTACTTTTCTTCTCTTTTAGAAGAAAACAAACATAACCCCAGGTATTTATTCAATACAGTGGCTAAATTAACGAAAAATAAAGCCTCAACAAGTGTTGAAATTTCCCAACATCACAGCAGTAATGAATTTATGTGTTATAGGCCTGGTAGCCGTCTCTGTCTACCTCTACTGGTTACTCACTAACTCACACTCTCCATTACACACACTCTCTTCCACACGCACCTTCACTCACCTCAGCTGTTTCTAGTTTGCTATCAGCATTTGTGTTAATTCTCTCACACCTGTACTCCTTTCCCTCTGACTGTGTTTGCTACTTCTAGCTTCCCAATTCCCTGCTTCATTGCCAGATTATTCCTTGAGTTATCTATGCAGAGGCTTTCTCACCTTCCCATGTTCCTGTCTAGTCCGAGTCCTGTCTGGATCTGGTCTGTACAATTTACTACTCTGTGTTTGCTGATTATCGGGTTGCTCTGCACTCTGTCCAGTTTACCTGCTGATGTCTGCCGGCCTGAGCTTCCTATACGCCAGCTGTGTGCCGTACCTCTTCTGAGAGACTGAGACTTGACGCCGCCAGACCTGTTCCCTCTGCTGTGCTTTTTCTTTGTTTTCATGAGGATATTTTTGTTATTTGCCTTATCGTATTGACGGCTGTTGCTGGAATTTTTCTCAGAAGAGGATTTCTGTTTAACTGGACTGTTGCTTTATCTTTATTAAAGACATTATCTTGCATTTCGCTCTTGGGTCCTTTCTCACAATCCATAACAGAATAATCTGGCCACTATGGACCCAGTGAAGGAGAACCCTCTTCAGATGGCCGTCGAACTCCAGGGAGCTATGCTTGGTAAGCATGATGACGAACTGACCGCAGCCAGACATGCCGTTGAGACCCTAGCTGCCCAGATGTCAGTTTTTTCCATGCAAGTGTTTCAGCTTCGTCGAGATCCACCTACTCATTCCAGAACACCGGAGACTCCTGAGCCCAACAATAAACAACCTGCCCTGTTACGCTGGTGAGCCAACAGAGTGTCATTCCTTTTTGACTCAATGCAAGGTGGTTTTCTCTCTTCAGCCAGCCACTTACTCAAGGGATCAAGTCCGGATTGTTTACGTCATTTCGCTCCTTACCGGACGGGCACTTGAGTGGGGTACCGCTACCTGGGAGGCTGAGGCAGAGTGCATTAATCAGTTTGATCTGTTTAAGGAGGAGATGATACGCGTATTTGATCGCTCTGCTCACGGGGACGAAGCATCCCACATCCTTTCTACCCTCCGTCAGGGAAGACGTGCCGCCGCGGACTTTTCTATTGAGTTTCACACCCTAGCCACCGCATGCGGTTGGAACGGGCCTGCTCTGGTCGCTCGCTTTCTGGAGGGACTTAACGCTGACATTAAGGATGAGGTTATCGCCCGTGAGGTACCCAAACTTCTTGACCCTCATATTGACCTAGCCATTCGTATTGAGAAGCATTTTGATCTCCGCCGCCGCTCCCGAGGCATGGAGACCGCCCTACTTCACGTCTCTTCCGCCACATCAGCACCCGCCTCCGCCAGCTCTGAGTCTGAACCAATGCAGCTGGGGGGTCTTCGCATCTCAGCTAAGGAACGTGAACACAGAATTTTCAACCGCTTATGCATGTATTGTGGCTCGGCCAGTCACATCATTCCTACATACCCGATAAAGCCAACACTCGCCAGTAGAGGAGGGGTTACTGGCGAGCGCAACTTCTCTGGTCTCTCCTCCCAAGTCCTGCACTACCATTCCTATCACGCTTCACTGGCCCGGTTTCTCTGTCTCCTGTAACGCCTTGGTTGACTCGGTGGCAGAGGGGAATTTCATCGATAAAGCATGGGCTCTGGAACAAGGTATTCCTTTGAAGGAATGTGAGGAGGCCACCCCCCTTTTCGCCTTGGATGGTAGCGCCCTCCCTCGGGTACACTGTGAATCCGCTCCCTTATCTCTCACTGTTTCTGGTAACCACCACGAGATTCTTTCTTTTTTAATTTTTCACTCTCCTTTTTCCCCTGTAGTTTTAGGGCACCCTTGGCTAGTAAAACATAATCCTCACATTAACTGGTCTAAGGGCACTATTCTTTCTTGGAATTTGTCCTGTCATGTCGACTGTTTAACGTCAGCATTCCCTCCTATTTCCTCTGTCTCTGTTTTTCAGGAGGAACTGGTTGATTTGACTGGGGTCCCGGAGGAGTATCTCGACCTGTGGGCGGTTTTGAATCTCTATCTTACTATCACTCTCTGTTTTTTAAAGTGTTTTTCACAAGTTCATCAAACAACCGCAGAAAGAATATTTCATCAAGCACGGTGAGTAATGGCTTCTCCTGCTATTGTTATTTGCACCTCTTGCCACATGTACAGTTTATCTATCTCTGTCGCTGATGAGGGATTCACATGTGATAAATGCAGGGAAATAGTTAGGCTGACAGAGAAGATTTCAAAATTAGAGACACGCATCCAAACTTTAATTGAGGACAGTAAGAATGTTAGGGCTCTAGATACGGCTTTGGATGCGTCTAGCTCAGGGATTCCTGTACATTGTTCGGTTCCGGAAACAGAGCCCCAGCAGCAGGGCAACTGGGTGACGGTGAGGCAGCGTAGTCGTGGGTCAAAACACCGCTCTTCTGTTCCGATCAAAACATTAAACAGGTTCTCCCCACTCAGTGATGCACCCACTGAGAAACCTGATGAAAGTGCTCTAGTTATTGGTGATTCTATTGTACGGAAAGTGAATATAGAGACACCAGCCACCATAGTCAAATGATTACCGGGAGCCAGAGTGCCTGACATCTTGGCAAATTTAAAAGTGCTGGCTAATGCTAAACGTAAATACAATAAGATTGTTATTCACGCTGGCGCTAATGATGTTCGACTTCGCCAGTCGGAGATCACTAAAAATAACATTAAAGAGGTGTGTGAACTTGCAAGCATGATGTCAGACACTGTAATATGCTCTGGTCCCCTCCCTGCTTACCGTGGTGATGAGATGCATAGCAGATTGTCATCACTCAATGGCTGGATGTCTAAGTGGTGCCCACAGAATAACATAGGTTTCATAGACAATTGGACGAGCTTTTGGGGCAGACCTGACCTGTTGAAAAGAGATGGTCTTCATCCCTCCTGGGGTGGCGCCTCTCTTCTCTCTAGAAATATGGCAAATAGTCTTAGAGTTTATACTTGACTAACTGGGGCCCAGGTCAGGAAGCAGACAGACTGGCTAAACCGACCGTCTGCTAGCTGCCTCCCGTCACAGAGGTCAGTTAATTCTCAGCACATAGAGACTTTTTCACCTAGATATCACACTATAGAGACTGTGTCTGTTCCCCGAACTAGAAAATACAAAAAACGTCCAAACCAAGTTAAGATTAACAATTTAATTGAGGTTCAACAAATAAAAAACAGAAGCAATATGAATAAACAAATTATAAAGCTTGGCTTATTGAATATCAGATCCCTTTCTACGAAAACACTTTTTGTAAATAATATGATCACTGATCATAATATAGATGTACTCTGTTTGACAGAAACCTGGCTAAAACCTGATGATTACATTATTTTAAATGAGTCCACCCCCCCAAGATTACTGTTATAAACATGAGCCGCGTCTAAAAGGCAAAGAGGGAGGGGTTGCTTCAATTTATAACAACGTTTTCAGGATTTCTCAGAGGGCAGGCTTCAAGTATAAGTAATGGTGCTTCATATAACATTATCCAGAGAAACAAATGTTAATGATAAATCTGTTATGTTTGTACTGGCTACTGTATACAGGCCACCAGGGCACCATACAGACTTTATTAAAGAGTTTGGTGATTTTACATCCAAGTTAGTTCTGGCTGCAGATAAAGTTTTAATAGTTGGTGATTTTAATATCCATGTTGATAATGAAAAAGATGCATTGGGATCAGCATTTATAGACATTCTGAACTCTATTGGTGTTAGACAACACGTTTCAGGACCTACTCATTGTCGAAATCATACTCTAGATTTAATACTGTCACATGGAATTGATGTTGATAGTGTTGAAATTATTCAACCAAGTGATGATATCTCAGATCATTATGTAGTTCTGTGCAAACTTCATATAGCCAAAATTATAAATTTTACTTCTTGTTACAAGTATGGAAGAACCATCACTTCTACCACAAAAGACTGCTTTTTAAGTTATCTTCCTGATGTATCCAAATTCCATAGCATATCCAAAACCTCAGAACAAATTGATGATGTAACAGAAACTATGAACTCTCTCTTTTTTAGCACTTTAAAAAAAGTTGCTCCTTTACCTTTAAGGAAGGTTAAGGAAAACAGTTTGACACCATGGTATAATGAGCATACTCGCACCCTGAAGAGAGCAGCCCGAAAAATGGAGCGCAGCTGGAGGAAAACCAAACTAGAGGTATTTCGTATTGCTTGGCGGGAAAGTAACCTATCCTACAGAAAAGCATTAAAGACTGCTAGAACCGTTTACTTTTCTTTTTTAGAAGAAAACAAACATAACCCCAGGTATTTATTCAATACAGTGGCTAAATTAACGAAAAATAAAGCCTCAACAAGTGTTGACTTTTCCCAACACCACAGCAGTAATGACTTTATGAACTACTTTACTTCTAAAATTGATACTACTAGAGATAAAATTGCAACCATTCAGCCGTCAGCTACAGTATCACATCAGACAGTGCACTATAGACCCCCTGAGGAACAGTTCCACTCATTCTCTACTATAGGAGAGGAAGAATTGTATAAACTTGTTAAATCATCTAAACCAACAACATGTATGTTAGACCCTATACCATCTAAGCTCCTAAAAGAGGTGCTTCCAGAAGTCATAGATCCTCTTCTGACTATTATTAATTCCTCATTGTCATTAGGATATGTCCCCAAAACCTTCAAACTGGCTGTTATTAAACCTCTCATCAAAAAACCACAACTTGACCCCAAATAACTACAACCCGAATTCCGGAAAAGTTGGGACGTTTTTTAAATTTTAATAAAATGAAAACTAAAAGACTTTCAAATCACATGAGCCAATATTTTATTCACAATAGAACATAGATAACATAGCAAATGTTTAAACTGAGAAAGTTTACAATTTTATGCACAAAATGAGCTCATTTCAATTTTGATTTCTGCTACAGGTCTCAAAATAGTTGGGACGGGGCATGTTTACCATGGTGTAGCATCTCCTTTTCTTTTTAAAACAGTTTGAAGACGTCTGGGCATTGAGGCTATGAGTTGCTGGAGTTTTGCTGTTGGAATTTGGTCCCATTCTTGCCTTATATAGATTTCCAGCTGCTGAAGAGTTCGTGGTCGTCTTTGACGTATTTTTCGTTTAATGATGCGCCAAATGTTCTCTATAGGTGAAAGATCTGGACTGCAGGCAGGCCAGGTTAGCACCCGGACTCTTCTACGACGAAGCCATACTGTTGTTATAGCTGCAGTATGTGGTTTTGCATTGTCCTGCTGAAATAAACAAGGCCTTCCCTGAAATAGACGTTGTTTGGAGGGAAGCATATGTTGCTCTAAAACCTTTATATACCTTTCAGCATTCACAGAGCCTTCCAAAACATGCAAGCTGCCCATACCGTATGCACTTATGCACCCCCATACCATCAGAGATGCTGGCTTTTGAACTGAATGCTGATAACATGCTGGAAGGTCTCCCTCCTCTTTAGCCCGGAGGACATGGCGTCCGTGATTTCCAACAAGAATGTCAAATTTGGACTCGTCTGACCATAAAACACTATTCCACTTTGAAATAGTCCATTTTAAATGAGTCTTGGCCCACAGGACACGACGGCGCTTCTGGACCATGTTCACATATGGCTTCCTTTTTGCATGATAGAGCTTTAGTTGGCATCTGCTGATGGCACGGCGGATTGTGTTTACCGACAGTGGTTTCTGAAAGTATTCCTGGGCCCATTTAGTAATGTCATTGAAACAATCATGCCGATGAGTGATGCAGTGTCGTCTGAGAGCCCCGAAGACCACGGGCATCCAATAAAGGTCTCCGGCCTTGTCCCTTACGCACAGAGATTTCTCCAGTTTCTCTCAATCTTTTGATGATGTTATGCACTGTAGATGATGAGATTTGCAAAGCCCTTTGCAATTTGACGTTGAGGAACATTTGTTTTTAAGGTTTTCCACAATTTTTTTACGCAGTCTTTCACAGATTGGAGAGCCTCTGCCCATCTTTACTTCTGAGAGACTCTGATTCTCTAAGACAAAGCTTTTATAGCTAATCATGTTACAGACCTGATATCAATTAACTTAATTAATCACTAGATGTTCTCCCAGCTGAATCTTTTCAAAACTGCTTGCTTTTTTAGCCATTTGTTGCCCCCGTGCCAACTTTTTTGAGACCTGTAGCAGGCATTACATTTTAAATGAGCTAATTAAGTGTATAAAAGTGTAAAATTTCTCAGTTTAAACATTTGCTACGTTTTTTATGTTCTATTGTGAATAAAATATTGGCTCATGTGATTTGAAATTCCTTTAGTTTTCATTTTATTAAAAATTAAAAAACGTCCCAACTTTTCCGGAATTCGGGTTGTAGTTAATTATAAACAAATCTCGAATCTCCCTTTTCTGTCCAAGATACTAGAAAAGGTGGTATCCTCACAATTATATTCCTTCTTAGAGAAAAATGGTATATGTGAGGATTTCCAGTCAGGATTTAGACCGTATCATAGTACTGAGACTGCTCTTCTTAGAGTTACAAATTATCTGCTCTTATCATCTGATCGTGGGTGTATCTCTCTATTAGTTTTATTGGATCTTAGTGCTGCGTTTGACACAATTGACCACAACATTCTTTTGCATAGACTTGAACACTTTGTTGGCATCAGTAGAAGTGCATTAGCATGGTTTAAATCGTACTTACATGACCGACATCAGTTCGTAGCAGTGAATGAATGTGTATCATAGCGATCACAAGTGCAGTATGGAGTACCTCAAGGCTCAGTACTAGGGCCGCTACTCTTCACGCTTTATATGTTACCCTTGGGAGATATCATCAGGAAACATGGTGTTAGCTTTCACTGTTATGCTGATGATACTCAGCTCTATATTTCTTTGCGGGCCGGTGAAACACACCAATTTGAAAAACTAATGGAATGCATTGTCGATATAAAAAACTGGATGACGAGTAATTTCTTACTGCTAAATTCTGAAAAAACAGAGGTGTTAATTATAGGACCTAAAAACTCCACTTGTAATAACCTAGAACACTGTCTAAGACTTGATGGTTGCTCTGTCAATTCTTCGTCATCAGTTAGGAACCTAGGTGTGCTATTTGATCGCAATCTTTCCTTAGAAAGCCACGTTTCTATCATTTGTAAAACTGCATTTTTCCATCTCAAAAATATATCTAAATTACGGCCTATGCTCTCAATGTCAAATGCAGAAATGTTAATCAATGCATTTATGACCTCAAGTTTAGATTATTGTAATGCTTTATTGGGTGGTTGTTCTGCACGCTTAGTGTCACAGTGTTTCCACTAGGTGTCCTCCTTTTCCACGGTGTCTCTCACCTTATCACTTCCTGTTCCCTTATTTGGTCACCTTCCTCCTTGTTTGAGTTAATTGATTGTTCCCCACCTGTCTCCAGTTCCCTCATCATCCTTCTGTGTATTTATACCCGGTCTGTCTGAGTCTGTGTCACGGAGTCCTTGTCTAATGTCTTATGTTATCCGTAGTCTCGATCTTCCCTTGTGTTCTGTCTGTTTCTCGTTGTTTGGATACTCTGGTTTTGACCCTGCCTGGACTGTTTACCCCTTTGGATTTGCCCTTTAATAAAATCTCATACCTGCATTTGGATCTCTCCACGTTTCCTGTATCACTGTACGTGACAGCTTAGTAAACAAACTACAGCTAGTCCAAAATGCTGCAGCAAGAGTTCTTACTAGAACCAGGAAGTATGACCATATTAGCCCGGTCCTGTCAACACTGCACTGGCTCCCTATCAAACATCGTATAGATTTTAAAATATTGCTTATTACTTATAAAGCCCTGAATGGTTTAGCACCTCAGTATTTGAATGAGCTCCTTTTACATTATAATCCTCTACGTCCGATACGTTCTCAAAACGTTCTCGGCAATTTGATAATACCTAGAATATCAAAATCAACTGCGGGCGGCAGATCCTTTTCCTATTTGGCGCCTAAACTCTGGAATAACCTAGCTAACATTGTTCGGGATGCAGACACACTCTTGCAGTTTAAATCTAGATTAAAGACCCATCTCTTTAACCTGGCTTACACATAACATACTAATATGCTTTTAATATCCAAATCCGTTAAAGGATTTTTAGGCTGCATTAATTAGGTAAACCGGAACCGGAAACACTTCCCATAACACCCTATGTACTTGCTACATCATTAGAAGAATGGCATCTATGCTAATATTTGTCTGTTTCTCTCTTATTCCGAGGTCACCGTAGCCACCAGATCCAGTCTGTATCCAGATCAGAGGGTCACTGCAGTCACCCGGATCCAGTACGTATCCAGACCAGATGGTGGATCAGCACCTAGAAAGGACCTCTACTGCCCTGAAAGACAGCGGAGACCAGGAAAACTAGAGCCCCGGGTACAGATCCCCTGTAAAGACCTTGTCTCAGAGGACCACCAGGACAAGACCACAGGAAACAGATGATTCTTCTGCACAATCTGACTTTGCTGCAGCCTGGAATTGAACTGCTGGTTTCGTCTGGTCAGAGGAGAACTGGCCCTCCAACTGAGCCTGGTTTCTCCCAAGGTTTTTTTCTCCATTCTGTCACCGATGGAGTTTTGGTTCCTTGCCGCTGTTGCCTCTGGCTTGCTTAGTTGGGGTCACTTCATCTACAGCGATATCGTTGACTTGATTGCAAATAAATGCACAGACACTATTTAACTGAACAGAGATGACATCACTGAATTCAATGACTATCAATGATGATTTAACTATCATTTTGCATAATTGACACACTGTTTTCCTAATGAATGTTGTTCAGTTGCTTTGACGCAATGTATTTTGTTTAAAGCGCTATATAAATAAAGGTGACTTGACTTGACTTTTCAGTCGTTCCCGGGCCACTTCTCTCCCTCCCCACGGTCCCTACAGATGCAGTATAGAGCTCCTTCCTGGTACAACCCCGCCCCGTGAAAGGCTATACTCTCTGTCCTTTCCTGAGTGTGAAGCATTAGAGAAGTATCTTTCTGACTCCCTTGACGCCGGCACGATTGTTCCTTCCTCCTTTCCCGCCGGTGCGGGATTCTTCTTTGTGAAGAAGAAAGACGGTTCTTTGCATCCCTGTATAGATAATCGAGGGCTGAATGACATAACCGTTAAGAATCGCTATCCTTTGCCGCTTATGTCATCGGCCTTTGAGGTCTTGCAGGGAGCAAAGGTCTTCACAAAGTTGGATCTCCGCAATGCTTACCATTTAGTTCGCATTAAGGAGGGAGACGAATGGAAGACAGCCATAGCTTGAAAACGACCGGAGCGTTTACAAGACCGAAAGGGAGAACGCGATTTAGGACACTTTGAAAATCGCGTTCTCCCCTTCGGTCTTGTAAACGCTCCGGCCGTTTTTCAAGTATTGATTAACGACGTCCTTAGAGATATGCTTAATATTTTTGTTTATGTGTATCTCGACGACATTCTGATATTTTCTCCCTCTCTTCAAGTTCACGTACAACACGTACGCTGAGTCCTCCAGCACCTTCTTGAGAACCGACTCTTTGTTAAGGCTGAGAAGTGTTACTTTCACGCGCACTCAGTTACTTTTCTCGGGTCTGTTATCTCGGCAGAGGGGATTATCATGGACTCTACTAAGGTTCAGGCGGTCACCTATTGGCCAGTCCCTGACACTCGCGTCGCGCTTCAGCGTTTCCTTGGTTTTGCTCATTTTTATCGGCGTTTCATACGAAACTTTAGCCAAGTGGCTGCGCTGTTGACAGCTCTCACTTCGGTCAAGTCCTGTTTTAGGTGGTCTGGTTCTCCTCGCCCTACTCTTTCTTCCGTTCGTGTCGAGGGAGCTCTGGTTTACAGGGTTCGTAAGCTCCTTGATATGCGCCGCCGGGGTCAAATCATTTTCATTTTCAGCATTTATTATTTGCGCATCTTCTCAGTTAACAATGGCTCTGTGTAGTAACAGCTGCTCTATGTGAAATCACGCACCTGGGAGAATTTACCGCTGATTAGAGAACCGGCTTTACTGACGAGATGCGCATAACGATCGGCCGATCGTGATCGGAGCAGCCCTATGCTACATCATTAGAAGAATGGCATCTACGCTAATATTAGTCTGTTTCTCTCTTATCCAAGGTCACCGTAGCCACCAGATCCAGTCTGTATCCAGATCAGAGGGTTACTGCAGTCACCCGGAACCAGTACGTATCCAGACCAGATGGTGGATCATCACCTAGAAAGGACCTCTACAGCCCTGAAAGACAGCGGAGACCAGGACAACTAACCTAACCCGGATACAGATCCCCTGTAAAGACCTTGTCTCAGAGGACCACCAGGACAAGACCACAGGAAACAGATGATTCTTCTGCACAATCTGACTTTGCTGCAGCCTGGAATTGAACTGCTTGTTTCGTCTGGTCAGAGGAGAACTGGCCCCCCAACTGAGCCTGGTTTCTCCCAAGGTTTTTTTCTCCATTCTGTCACCGATGGAGTTTCGGTTCCTTGCCGCTGTCGCCTCTGGCTTGCTTAGTTGGGGTCACTTCATCTACAGCGATATCGTTGACTTGATTGCAAATAAATAATACGTTTTTCGACGTTGAAGGTCGGTCATATGGCTGGGTACAATTACTAAATAAACAAACAAACATACAAAGAAATAAATACAGACAGAGTACAGTAAACATCTAGTGAAGAAATTAAGTGCAGAACACATCTTTCTGCTTTGTTTGTTAGTTGGAATCAGTTCTTGAAAGCGCTGTTTACTTTAAATAATAAATTTGTTGAGAAAAACAGTTCACTACTGATGGGTCACTCTGAATCAAAATATTGATTGTGCTGTTTAGCGGGTGACGTCACGGCCCGGGGTTTCTCTCTCTGTGTGCTCGAGAGCGTCATGGCGGAGACCGGCTGCTGTTGGATTTACAGCTGAAGTATGCCTGCTATCCCATCTGTTTTCCCGGCTCATGGAATACGGAAAACTGCTTAGTGTTTAAACCCAAGGCACTCTTGACCGTGGAGGGGGAAACTCAGAAACCCATTTTCTCAGATTAAAGTGTAAGACTGTTCTTGTGGAGTTCTTGAGCAACAGCGGCTATCGTCAGAAGAGCCCGAGAGCGCACGGGCAGACAGGTAACAGATAAAAACACCTTCAATACGACTGCACTCATGTGTACAACGAGATGGACCTCGCTAAGAAACCAACCCTGGCTGGGTATTCACTGGTATATGTCTGTATACGGTTCGCGATACTGTGTTTGGCAGCTTTAAAGGCTAATGAAAACAAACTGAGCGGCGGATCAACAGAAGCGCAGTGCGGGGATCAACAACAGCGCGATGAGCAGACAATATTACACTAAAACACCCGAAATACAGTCGGAACCTCCGATAATAAGACCAAACTCACGGGTTCATCATTATTACTGTTTGTTTTAAGTGTTTAAGACTAGCCAGCTAAATTCAAATCAGAATGTCCCATAAAAATCAAACTCAAATTGAAGCTGCTCATTTAGCCTAGCATGCGAGATAACTAGCAAAACAAGCAAATAATATATTAAATTGGTAATATTCTTTCAAATTATGGTTAAATTATTACTATAGTATTATTCTATAGTAGATTATGTCTTCGTTTACTCCAATAGCGTGACTGTGTTAGCGACCGGTAGCCAAACAGCTAACACGCGCTTCTCTTAGCTGTAGCATGCTAGGCTAGGTTAGCCTGTTCTGCTACAACAGAAAGAGACTGATGAAAGATTTTAAATGTAGCGCCAATCCAGCACTGCTAGTGGGGCGAACGATCAAAACATAGTCTCAAAATGTGGTTTCATGGTGTAAAACATAATTTCAAGACCCGATAAACTTAATGACAACAGGAATTTGTAAACACTCCTGGATATAATGGTGACCCGACAGTTTTGCGCGCCTGTGCCCGAGCATAGTGCTGCTTCAGGTGGCCACACAGCTCAGGAAAGTCCGTGGCTTTTTAGGCCTAAACGATAGAGGCCTCTGCGGTCAACATCACACAGATCTCCACCATTAATTAAACAGGGCTAAATATTTAGCTTTACATAAAATATTTCTAAACGATTTTACGTAGAGACAACGTGATTTTAAGTGTTGTGACTTTATCTTTCATTGGTGTAGTGTTTTGCAGAGGGGAAGTAGCAAAGTAATCCTCTCTAAGAAGTTTACTCCAGCAATATCAGGACTACAATATTGAAGAATAAACGAATAATATAAAGTATATATGCAAAGAAATGATTTTCTAAAATGCATTCCTGCAACTGTGGTTTCTATAGCTAAGAAAATGCAGAGAAGTTTCTATTTAAATAGTTTTAGTGGAACATTTCTGAAAACCAGATATTAAATTGGTTCAGCAGTTTTGCTTGTGTTCATCTGTTTCTTCTTTATACTGTAGTCTCTTGGAAATTATATGTTTACTGTCAAACATAAGATAAGTCACTTTGATTTAAACATTCAGTTTCTCTGAGCTTCTGTTCTAATAATTTGACATGTCTTTAGGTGAGCCGCTCTGAAGTGGCGCACACAGACTGCAAGGATCTCATCAGCGACTTAACTTTAATATTTGTTTGCGATGGATGGACGCAGTGAGGATGAAAGTGTCAGCAACAGCAGCGGAGAGTCCAGGTAATCAGAATACTTATCATTTTGATGAAAAAAAAGGTTAGCAAATCAGAAATAGTCATCTTGTTGTAACCCATTTTATTTTCTTCTGTGAGATAAAAGATTTCAAGGTAGAATATCTTTGCTCTATTTTCCATGCTGTAAAGCTGAATGTTTATTAAAACTGTCCAGCTTCAGAAAAGAGGTCCAGTGAAAACCGTTTCATAGATCATAATCATATCCATTTACGTTTGACGTGCCGCTTGCATCTGGTGTTGAGTGTTTGACAACAGGCTTTTTACATCAGAGCGTTCTAACTTCATACTTGCTCAAGCTGTTTGTTCGCACATACTGTCCAAATACATGTACTTTTTGGGATGAGAGGAGTTGATTTGCATGCCAGACTAATGGTAACTTTAGTTGTCAGTAACACAATGCAACTCGTACATTCTTAAACTCAGGCTGTTTCTCAAGGCTTGAATTTGTCAGACATCCATGTTTTCAGTTTCTTTTTTTAACCTGCGATCAATGTTTTGGCTATTCCAGGTCATTGTAGTGCTAAACATGTACTACGACTGGAAAGTGAAAGAGACTTAAATTATAACTGAATGACGAAGCATGAATAACAACATGCTTTGCTTTTCGTTTTATGTGCAAAGCGTGTGAAAGCTGGAAGACGCATGAAAGACGTGAAATCATATGGATAACTGCTGTAATGTAATTGTTTTAAAGTAACATTAACATAACAGTTATGCATAGTCTTTTTTTATAAATCTATAGCAAAATGTTAAGTTGAAGAGTGTCAAACAATATTTAACCGATTAGTTGACTAGTTGCACATCCCTAGTCCTAATTCATCAGTAAACTAAATGAAAGCCTAACGTACGTTATTTTGCTGGGCAAGCATGCATTGTCATAAAAAAAACAATTAATGGTGGTTACTAATTTTGCGTATTACTGATGTGTCACCATGTTTGAATGTTCAAAAACACAAAACAATAAATGATGAAAGATTCCTTGTAATGTTTTATATATATATATATATGTATAATGTTTGTGTGTGTCTCAGTAATTCAGATGATGAGTCTGGGTCAGGATCGGGTTCTGGCTCCGGCTCGAGTTCAAGCAGCAGCAGTTCTAGCAGTAGCCAATCAGGGAGCAGTGGCTCAGGAAGCAACTCGGATTCTGGAAGCCAATCAGACTCGGACTCTGAGAAATCCAAGGAAAAGAACGATCAAGAAAACAAAACCGATGGAGCAGCGGTAAGTTTCATAGAGCTTCTGTGTAAAAGTGTCAGATGCATGGGGCATGCTGATGATGATGATGATCAAGAACAACAAAGCCACAAATTGAAAAGAGGTTCTTTTGAAACTGTGGCGGTCACCAGAGTCTAGCTAATTCATGGGTAACACTAAGTAGGCACTTCACAGGGTTTTTGGAACAGAACCTTTGTTTGTAAGTGTTTGAAAATGTCCATGTTGGTATAACTCCTTGCTGTAGTTTTGGAAGTCCAATCCCAGTATCCTGACAGTGCAAAGGACAGCCATGCTCCGGAAACAACAGCTTCAACAGCAGCAGAGCTCCTCAAACACCGGTTCAGACGAGGTACTTCATGCTCTGACTGCAGCACAGTCACTAAGTGAAAATTAACTCCAGAAAAATTATCATAGATTTGCGAGTCCCTCTGGTTATAAGTCTGTGTTGTGCTCTTGCCTGCAGGACTCTTCCAGTAGTGATGAGTCGGATGATGAGTCGAAGAGCAGGAGTAAAGGGTGAGTGTGCATCTGTTTGGTGTGGAAACATCACGTGAGATTACACCCTCGCTCTGCTTCTGGTTAACATTGACTCTGGTGTTCTGTGTGTAGGTCTGGTTCTGATTCTGACTCGGCCTCTGGTTCAGGAAGTGGCTCGTCTGACTCTTCAGCAGAGGAGCAAGAGAACAGCGACGAGTCCGTGTCAGACTATGAACCCAGTCACAAAGTCAAGAGCAGAAAACCTTCAAACAAGTATGGTTTTCATATCAATCTGGGTTTACTACTGACATTTTATGCAAGATATTTTTCACAGAAGTTCTCCATTGTTTAGTGCTTTTTCAAAGTCAACATGAAATCAAAATTCACCTTTCCTCTTAATACTTTCTTCTTCTTCAAAAAAACGTTTTTGCTGATTCTCACAAAATTTGGCACATAGCCTCATTTGGACAACCTGCATGTATAATGAAACTCATAATGACTGGCCATTCAGATATTTAGGTACACACTGCTGAATTTTGATTGGCTGCTGGTGTCCTTTTTTGATGGATAAATACAGTGTTCTCTCAAACCAGTTGTGAACAATTATGTTTTTATTTAGTCAGAATGGTTTTTATTTTTATTTAGAATTAAAAAAAAAATCCCCATCATGCAGTTCCATTTTTGAAATATCTGAAAAATACTCATTCCTTATAATTCGTTAGTAACAAAACTTGGTGTGTATAACCTATGAAGCTTCTGAATGAAGTTTTCAAAATAATTTTGATTTGTCAATTTTTAGTAAAGGTATAACTCAATTAAGTTGTTGCTGTTGGCCTATGATGAGTAATTGATTTTAATATCCACTAAACTCTCTTTTCCAACTTAAATATTGTCTTCTGTACTTTTTTTTTTCTTTTATCTGCAAATTTTCTGCACACATTTTGACAAAGCATAGTATACTTGGGCAGTGGAATTATTTATAGACGCACACCAAATCTTTGTCAATCCGAGAGGGAACTTTACTGGAAGAAAATCCTCAAAGCTGTGCCACTGCATCCAAACAAGCTGCCATCAAAACACATGTATCCTCCGCTCCCACTGGATCAATGCTTCCAAATGTGGTTGTTTTGGTCTTGTTTTTTTTTCACATGTGCCTCAACACTAATGATTGGTGCTTGTGACTATTTCATTTAGTCTTCCGTCACTGAATGAATCTCTGCTAATCTCTCAGGGCCAATGCCAGGAATGGGAGAAATATCAAAGCTCCTAAGAAGAAGCCCTCCCGCACCTCCTCAGATGACGAGGATGATTATAAAAAAGCTTTAGCGGGACCTCGGCGGCAGGCCACAGTCAATGTGAGCTACAAAGAAGATGAGGAACTGAAGACTGATTCAGATGACCTGGTGGAGGTGTGCGGAGAGGACGTCCCACTGCCAGAGGAGGACGAGTTTGAGACACTGGAGAGAGTTATGGAAATGAGGATAGGCCGGAAAGGAGGTGAGAACAAAAAAATGAAACGTTTTTATAAGTGGCAACTGTTCGTCGACTGTTCAGTCTGTGTGACTTGAATAAATCATGGGGCAGGTCTGCTTAAATTGAGGCAGAGTGAAATGTGACAACACCGTCAGCTTGGGAGAAAGGTTTAGAAGACCTATTATATGATAAAGTGTTGTCTTGTTCTTGTTCAGCAACGGGGGCTGTAACCACAGTGTATGCAGTAGAGGCAGATGGGGACCCAAACGCCAACTTTGACCCCAACAGACAGCCAGGAGAGGTACAATACTTGATGAAATGGAAGAACTGGTCCCACATTCATAACACCTGGGAGACCGAGGAGACGCTCAAACAACAGAACGCGAGGGGCATGAAGAAACTGGACAACTTCAAGAAAAAAGAGCAGGAGAAAAAGAAATGGTATGAATCATTATAGAAGCTTAATTTCCTATAGTTAATGTGGCTTAGATGCTAATTTGATTTTACACTGTCACCGTAGGCTCAAATCTGCCTCGCCTGAGGATGTTGAATACTTAAACTGTCAGCAGGAGCTCATGGATGACTTGCATTCACAATATCAGCTTGTGGAGAGGATCATCGGTAAGAGGACGCTGCTTCCCATTGTCTTTGTTTTAGTCAGTTGTTGGGAGCGTTTATTGACCTTTACTGTTGTCTTAATCTTGCAGTACATTCAAATCAGAAGTCTGCCGCAGGTTATCCAGATTACCTGTGTAAATGGCAGGGGCTGTCATACTCTGAGTGCAGCTGGGAAGATGGTGCTCTCATTGCCAAAAAGTTTCAAAAGTGCATTGATGAGTACATGAGTCGGAATCAGTGCAAAACCATTCCCTCCAGAGACTGCAAGGTAACTGGAGTCAACGCCGGTCATCTGAGCCAGTGACTCAAACCCCAATCACTGTACAACCAGTTAAATGTTTGATTTCCTGTAGGTTTTAAAACAGAGGCCACGGTTTGTACCCATGAAGAAGCAGCCTCACTACATTGGTGCAGATGGATTGGAGCTGCGGGACTATCAGCTGGAGGGTCTGAACTGGATGGCCCATTCTTGGTGCAAGTATGTCCGCTTGGTTCATCAGCACAGTGTCATGACACATCATTCATATCATTTCTCCCACAGTCGTGAGTGATTTCATCAGTTTCTTCATCACTCATACTCTTCTGCTTTCCCAGAGGAAACAGTTGTATCCTGGCTGATGAGATGGGTTTGGGCAAAACCATCCAGACTATCAGCTTCCTCAATTACTTGTTCAATGAGCACCAGCTTTACGGGCCGTTCCTTCTGGTGGTGCCTCTGTCTACCCTCACATCCTGGCAGAGGGAGATCCAGCTCTGGGCTCCTCAGATCAATTTTGTGGTGTACCTGGGAGACATCAGCAGCAGAAACATGGTACAATTTAAAAAAAATCTAAGAGTGTGCATTTCCTAGATGTCTTGCACACAAGAAGTGTAACGCCAGTCTGTTTGATGTTCAGATCCGGACACATGAATGGATGCATCCACAGACCAAACGACTGAAGTTCAACGTTCTGCTTACTACATATGAAATTCTGCTGAAAGATAAGGTACAGCTTGAGTCGCAAGCGGAGTTAAAGGCAAACAATATATATTAATATCTGGAATGTGTGTTTGAGCAGAGCAGACAGTGCATTGTTTTATTTTCTCTTGCAGTCATTTTTAGGAAATGTGAGCTGGGCGTTCATTGGTGTAGACGAGGCCCATCGGCTGAAGAACGACGACTCGCTCCTCTACAAGACTATGATTGAGTTCAAGTCCAACCATAGGCTCCTGATCACAGGCACACCCCTCCAGAACTCACTCAAAGAGCTCTGGTCTCTGCTGCATTTTATTATGCCTATAAAGTAGGTGTCTCTTGTTGAATCAGTCCACTTTTGTTTTTCTTTTCTTCAGTTCAATGTATAGCCACATAGTTTTTCAGTGCAGTGCTGCTATATGCAAGTGATCTTTTCATGTGGTATTTTGGTAGCTTTTGTTAAGCTTTGTGGTTTATTTAAACCATCAAGGCCAAGTACTTTTGAGAGAAGAGTTAACCACATTCTTGTATTGGTGTAAAACAATGATGAGACTGAATGAAGGGTTGATATAAGATGGCATGTTGGTAGATTTCACTCGTGGGAGCTGTTTGAAGAGGAACATGGCAAAGGCAGAGACTCTGGCTACACCAGTCTTCACAAGGAGCTGGAGCCCTTCCTGCTGCGCAGAGTGAAGAAGGATGTGGAGAAATCTCTTCCTGCCAAGGTGGAGCAGATCCTCAGGGTGGAGATGAGCGCGGTTCAGAAACAGTACTACAAGTAAGACTGCATTTAGAGTAAAGTGATGAGTACAGTAGAGAGAGACTGCACAGACATCCGCATGAAATCTAAATGGATCTCTTTTTGCTTTAGTCATGTGATTACCGATTAGTCTTGTCATTCTATACTCTAACAAATTATTTTTCCTGAATAAAAATCCAGCTATATAATTCCCACGTAAATCCAATCTGACAATTAAATCCCCATAGATAATTTTTCTGTTGTTGTTTAGGTGGATATTGACGAGAAACTATAAAGCGCTGAGAAAAGGCACTAAAGGAAGCCGGTCAAGCTTCCTCAACATCATGATGGAGTTGAAGAAATGCTGTAACCACTGCTACCTCATTAAATCACCAGAGGAGGAGTTCTACAACAGACAAGAAGGACTACAGGTGGGCTCTCATCTCCAGATAGAAAGCACTAAATTACAGAAGACACTAAATTAGAATTCCCTGACAAAGCAGAAGACACCTATGTGACAGAATATTGAACTTTGTGATGCAAAAAGGCTGGACTTCTGCTTAAGGGGCTTCATAGTTAAAGGTGATCTTTTCAAAAGCTCTTGCTGGAGGAAAATCTTGTGCTTCATATAACCACAGCTAACCCAAACCAGTGTGTCAGCATTGACTACATATGGATTGAACTGATATATTGTCTGCAGCACCTTATTCGCAGCAGTGGGAAGCTGATTCTTCTGGATAAACTGCTGGTTCGGCTGAAGGAGCGAGGGCACCGTGTGCTCATCTTCTCCCAGATGGTTCGGATGCTGGACATCCTGGCTGAGTACCTGAAGTACAGGCAGTTCTTATTCCAGGTGATGACCGGACTCACTCGCTGGAGTTACAGGCACTGTTTGTGTCTCAGGCATGACTTACAGAGGTGTTTGTGTTCACAGAGACTGGACGGGTCCATCAAGGGTGAGATGAGGAAGCAGGCTTTAGATCATTTCAATGCAGAGGGCTCTGAGGTATGTGTGAAATCACTGAATATTAACTATTATTGTGAATATTTATTGTAGTACTGATTACATTATCATTGATGCATTGTGAAGTCTAAAATGGGTCACAATTTGTTCTGATTAAATTCTTTTAAAAATTCACAATTCAAATTTATTAAAATAATACATTAGGCTTTAGGTTCACAGTCTGTCAAATTAAAATATAATGAATAGGGCTGTAGCTATTGAATATTTTAGTAATCGAGTATTCTACCAAAAATTCCATCGATTAATCGAGTAATCGGATAAAATGTGTTTTTGCTGAATTAAAGTGCAATATTAATTATGCAAGAGAAAATAAAACTCCTGGGTCTCTTAAAATTAACAACTAATTTTTTTTATTTTATTAAATGCATAGAATGCAAAGCATACATCAAAAATAAACATTTAATTATTACCCATTGTTTCTCTGTCTGTACTTGTACTGTGAACAATGACAATAAAGTTGACAGATGAATTAAGTGCTTTTAAGTGCCATTCAGTTGGGTTTTTAAAGCATTTTCTGAGATGCACATTAAACATTAAACACATAAAACATTAATTTAATTTATCTTTTAATTATTGAAAATTAACTTAACTTTTTTGTAAACAAAGGGCATTTACTATTAAAAATAAAACTTGGAAGAAATGTTGTGTGATTAAACCTTAAAAAAAAAAATGTTTGATTTTTATTTGTTTTTTAGTAGTAGGCTATGTACATTCTGCTGAACAATAGTAATACATACGTACCTTTACAGTTCTGTGTATGTGATGTGATGCTAGTTTTACTCAAATCAAACGGTCAAATGCTCATGAAGTGACTCTCAGAGCAGTTCTGGAGATGTTGTTCATGTGTTCACGTCTTATTTAGTGAGACAGCAGACGCTGAAATCACCGGAGCGTCACGCGCGCTTCAGTGTGTTTAATAAAGGAAGAAGCGCTTCTGCTCCATTCATTAACAGAGACACGCAGAACATGCTGGATTCATATTTAAATAGACTGTTCCAGCTTAACATTTACAGATATTAGTCCATATCGTGATTTGATGTAAGTGCAATGACCTATTTTTGATTAATTCATTCAAAATTTTGCAATTTCCGTGCCATTCTGCGTTAAACTTTTCTTAATTTTTATGACTGGATTCCGCGATTCCCTCCTCGTTTTCTGCATCACGGAAATCAACGGCCCTAGTTGTAGTATGCCAGCTCTATCTTGCAGTGGACACACGCCACGACGTTCTCTTTACGTTTGCACGCGCCTCAAATCAAAACACTGCTGACTCCTTGCAGTATGCGATTTCGGACGCAGTGCTTGTGTCTCCTTCCGCTTTGTGGGTGACGTAAACGCGTTGTGTCACATTAAAAAAATCATTGCGAAAGAACCTGATGTGAGATTTAAAATAAATTAAGAGCCTTCGAGGCAGAGGAATTTGCCCCCGATCATCTTTTGTAATCGAGTTACTCGAGGAATCGTTTCAGACCTAATAATGAATATGATTTTGGTAAAGTAACAAACAAATATGCTGGTATGTATTTGTGATTTAATAATGTAGTTTAAACAACTGACAATCATGTATATTATCATGTATATAAGTGTTAAAAAGAGGCTTGCCATTGTGTCTTGCAGGATTTCTGCTTCCTGTTGTCCACGCGAGCAGGTGGTCTGGGCATTAACCTGGCCTCTGCAGATACAGTGGTCATTTTTGACTCTGACTGGAACCCTCAGAACGACCTGCAGGCCCAGGCCAGAGCGCACAGGATTGGGCAGAAGAAACAGGTCCGCCTCCACATTAACTCCACACATTACATGCACTGAAAACAAAACTTTCTACAAATATTTAGCTGATATATAGGAGTTATGTATGCTGGCTTCATTTCATTAATATTGATTGAGATTGCACATAAAATGGAAAGGGGATATGAGAGAGGCTGTGCTGTAATCGCTGTAGGTAAGCAGGGCCTTTGGTGTTCATTCAACACGACTCAAATGTGGTTTTGGACAGCAGCAATATCAGTTTTTAAATGTTTTCTGGAACGCCATGAGCCTGGAGACTATTGTATATGGCAATTTTAAAGGTGAATATAAATGAATAGTGCTCATAAACGTCAAAATTATTCAGTACATCACGACTTCATTTGCTCAAATTAATCTAAACATTTATTATTTGGAAATTTAGTCTAGGCCACTACTTTTGATGTTTGTTATGTAATTTTTTGTCATTCAGGTGAATATATACCGTCTGGTGACAAAGAGCTCAGTTGAGGAGGAGATTATCGAGAGAGCTAAAAAGAAAATGGTGTTGGACCACCTCGTGATTCAGAGGATGGACACCACGGGGAAGACGGTCCTTGACACGGGTGCTGCTCCCTCCAGGTACAGCTGACAATATAACTCACAAATACAGGTTTTTATTGAAGAACATTCAGTTGTTGAAAATTATTTGTGGTTGGTTAATTTAATAAATATGTATATATATATATCTATCTGTGTATATATGTATGTATATATATATATATATATATATATATATATATATATATATATATATATATATATATATATATATATATATATATATATATATATATATAATTTTTTTTTTTTTTTTTTTTGGAAATTCTGGTATGTGTATATTTTTGATATATGCATGATGTGTTATTGTTTGATTCGTCTGCAGTTCTACTCCATTCAACAAGGAGGAACTGTCGGCCATCCTGAAGTTTGGTGCTGAAGAACTTTTCAAAGAGCCCGAAGGAGAGGAACAGGAACCTCAGGTCTGTGGGATTTAACACTGGGGTGGGCCATATACTGCATCTATCATGTGACGGTTCTGTCTTGTGGCATCATGAAAGCTTGTCATTTGAATGTGTTTTTAAGCACTGCGGTTTAAAAGCAAGTGAATTTAAACGATTTGAGTGCAATAAGCAGAGACTGTCTGGGAGACAGTTTGAGTGTGCACTTAAAGCCACTTCTCACACAGCGTATAATGTATAATGAACTGAGCTCTCAACTGGCACCTTATTTGCCTTAAATGGTCAAACACACACTTGTGTGTCAATGTCTTCTTTGCGAGTGTCCCTGTTGATGCAATCCGTGATGTAGGTTCATTTAATTTGATTCTTTGTTCTATTGTATTTTTTGTCCTATAGTTTCTTTGTTCTTATAACATAATCCTTACTTAAAGCAAAAACAACTGTATTGTGTGATATTTAAATGAATGAAGCAACTTCTGCTTGACTTGGTTGGTTTGGTAGGAGATGGACATTGATGAAATCCTGAAGAGAGCAGAGACCAGAGAGAACGACCCTGGACCATCGACTGTAGGAGAAGAGCTCCTCTCTCAGTTTAAGGTATTCAGTTAAACCTTACGTCAGTCATCCCCTTCCACCGGTGTGCTGGACCTTCTCAAGAGTCTAGAGGAGGTCAGTCACATCATTTACACAATGCTTGCTCCGTCCTGCAGGTAGCCAATTTCTCCATGATGGAGGAGGAGGAGATTGACATGGACACCGAGAGGGACGATAAGAACTGGGATGACATTATCCCAGCGGAGCAGCGGAGGAGACTCGAGGAAGAGGAGCGACAAAAAGAGCTAGAAGAGATCTATTTACTGCCCCGCATGAGGAAGTGTGCTAAACAGGTCAGCCACTCATACAGCGTTTAACAGCGCTTATGTCAAATGCTTGGGTTACATCTATATTAATTTTATACAATATAATGTTCTCCCTAGTTCTTTGTACTGTTTTCATGTCCTTTTTTAATTTGTGATGACAGTCCAACTTTAATGGAAACGAGGGCAGACGCAGCAGGAATAGACGATACTCTGCTTCAGACAGTGATTCTGGCTCCGACAGGAAGAGGCCCAAGAAACGAGGAAGACCTCGAACTATTCCAAGAGAGAACATCAAGGGTTTCACTGATGCTGAGATACGCAGGTAAAGCACATTCAAAACGGAGTGAAAATCAGTGATAAAGGCATTATGTATTTAATTATTGGATAATCTGGTGAGAATTCACTGTGAAATGTATTCACTGATTTTCCTTCACACCATTTTTATATATATATATATATATATATATATAGATATATATAGGTATAGATATTCTAATGTGTTAATCCAATAATTCAAGATACTTCAATGTGAAATTTTTTTAATGAATTCTGTTTAATATAAAACTTTTTTATTTTTCCACACAGGTTTATCAAAAGTTATAAGAAGTTTGGTGGCCCTTTAGAACGGTAGGTATCTTTATATTTGGTAACGGCTGCCCTTGGCCTCTGGTTGATGTGAGTGTCTGTGTATTACAGGCTTGACGCCATCGCTCGTGACGCTGAGCTGGTGGATAAATCAGAGCATGATCTGCGGCGGCTGGCTGAGACCGTACATAACGGCTGTTTGAAGACGCTAAGAGAGAACCCCTGTGGACCCGAGCGAACCTCAGGCAAGAGCAGCACAAGACCACACTGACTCATTTCTGAGGAGTCTGGGTAAACTAGGGCCTGCAGGGCAGGAATTTGTGGCTGGATTATTGTGTGTTTTGTGCATTTAACTAATTCCACAATAATCCTGGAGTCATGATCTAACAATTCATTCCTCTAGCTTATATATGTCATCTTTTTTTCCACCTGTGATGTTCCTGACCTAAATGAAAAGCACATTTAATTGCATGGGTGCAGTTGTAACATTTTGGACGTCATTAAACTGTGTGAGCTAGACAATAGTAAAATGTTTGCACTCCGATCAAAATGAATAAATTTGTCCTAATAAAAAGCATTTGGGATTGGAAATCCCCCTTTTTAAGAAATACATTTTGAGGCCTGACTTGATCCCAGGAAACACATGATAGGAAAAAATTGTTAGCCTGAATGCAATGTAAGTCGCTATGGATAAAAGCGTCTAATAAATGCATACATTTATTTAAATTTTAATTGATTTATTTTGTTCTGTGCTGGATCATATCAGGAGGCAGGCGAGGGAAGGTGAAAGGACCCACCTTCAGGATCTCAGGGGTCCAGGTCAATGCTAAGCTGGTGATCTCTCATGAGGAGGAGCTGGCACCATTACACAAGGCTATTCCCGCTGACCCTGAGGAGAGGAAGAGGTATATTCACATTCACATGAGTTCAGAGCAATCCATGCAACCCTAGTCTGATTTCAACAGTGTTTTGCTTTTGTTAGTGTTTGTCTCTGATGTCTTTTGCTTGACTTTGCTGCAGCAGCATTAAGTGTTTAACCTGCATTTTGTCATTAGGGACCCTGGAGCACAAAAGCAGACTTAAAGGGCGTGTTGCAGGGTTAATTTTTCAACGAATTTGTGCAATTTGCTTGTTGGTAATAAACATTTAAACTGTTATTCATTGTTTTTTATGTTGTTGGGTATCACAAAACGGAATATAATACGAAAAAGTAGGTACTATCTTACAGCGGTCTCCTTTCCCCCACAATGCATTGCATTACGTCACCTTAGGGAGAGAATTTAGCAAAGCAAAGCCCGCCTTGAGAGCGACATGTAGTAGACGAGAGTATTCAGATAGCACAGATTATAGATAAATATATAAATACATAGATATATATAGATAGACTAAATATATACCATATTTTTCGGACTATAAGTCGCACCTGAGTATAAGTCACATCAGTCCAAAAATACGTCATGACGAGGAAAAAACATATATAAGTCGCACTGGACTATAAGTCACATTTATTTAGAACCAAGAACCAAGAGAAAACATTACCGTCTCCAGCCGCGAGAGGGCGCTTTATGTTTTCAGTGTAGACTACAGGAGCAGTGAGCAGCATAGAGCGCCCTCTCGCGGCTGTAGACGGTAATGTTTTCTCTTGGTTCATTTCTCTCAGTTCATGTCAAATTAATTTTGATAAATAAGTCGCACCTGACTATAAGTCGCAGGACCAGCCAAACTATGAAAAAAAGTGCGACTTATAGTCCGGAAAATACGGTAGATAGATAGATAGATATCGAACAACAGTGACCAAAACGCACTCACTTCCCTACAGCACAAGCTTTCCAACGCTGTTTCCATGGGACAGCACCGCCCACACAAGCACCTGCCAAACACAGCGACAGACACATGACTATGTTTGCAACAACATTTTCACCGGAGGAAGAGATAAACACTTAGAAACGCCCATATAGCTAGCATGATGCCTTCTATTTCTAGATGACAAAGACAAAGTTTACCAGTACTACGACACTATGACAAAGGTTACCGGTACTTATCTGAACTAACATCATGATCACTGCCACTAGATATAAAGAAAACTTTGATTTTTCACTCTGTATTATTATCTGTAGGGGCTGTCATTGTTGTTTTGCGTGCTGTGTGACGTCAGAACTCGGAGTACATCGATCTAGTACGAGTTCACGGGTGGGAAGTCACGGGTTTGACTGCCGTTCCAGTGCACTTTCACGGGTTTAAGGTTGGAAAAATACTGGTTACGGGTTGCCTGGAATACGGCATCATACTAGACTGAGGCTACCTTTCCTCCACTTCTTTCCAACGTGACGTCATCACCGAATTGCGTAAAAAAAACCTGTTAAAACCAAAAACTTAGAAAACTGGTCTTTAAGACCATTTTTGAGACATTTTAAAAATTATGTACATATCTTGAGTGATTTATGTACCCATTAATCGACAGTGGTGGTTAACCTGCAACATGGTCTTTAAGTCGCTGGGGTATATTTTTAGCCATAGCCAAAAATACATTGTATGGCTCAAAATTATTAATTTTTCTTTTATGCCAAAAATCATTAGGATATTGAGTAAAGATTATGTTCCATGAAGATATTTTGTAAATTTCCTACCATAAATATATAAAAACTTTTTGATCAGTAATATGCATTGCTAAGAATTCATTTGGACAACTTTTAAAAGTGATTTTCTCAGTATTTAGATTTTTTCGCTCCCTTAGATTCCAGATTGTCAAATAGTTGTATCTGAGCCAAATGTTGTCCTATCATAACAAACCATACATCGATGGAAAGATTATTTATCAGCTTTCAGATGACGTATAAATCTCAATTTCGAAAAATTATCACTTAAGACTGGTTTGTGGTCCAGGGTCAGATTTTATACTTTGTGAGGCCAGAAAAATGACTTAATTCAAGCTTTTTATATATTTTTTTTATATTTATAGGTATATAATCCCATGCCACTCAAAGGCAGCTCATTTTGACATTGAGTGGGGTAAAGAGGACGACTCCAGCCTGCTTATTGGGATTTATGAGTACGGTTATGGCAGCTGGGAGATGATAAAGATGGACCCAGACCTTAACCTCACACATAAGGTGCAGAAACACTTGGAGAAACAGTGGTGTTTGATTACTATGCCATCACACTCATCTGTTCTTCTGATTATGTATGGCATTTAAATTATAAATTGTTACAAAACTTGTTGCAGCTACTTCCTGATGATCCTGACAAGAAGCCACAGGCCAAACAGTTGCAGACACGAGCTGACTACCTCATCAAATTACTGAGCAAAGACCTCGCCAAGAAGGAAGCACAGAAGCAGGCCGGCACAGTGAGTCACGCAGATTAAACACTATCATCACTAATTATTACAAAACAGCACTCGGTTCACTTAAAGCACACGTAAGCAACAAACGGTGTAACTTATAACAATAACGTTGTCTTGTGAACTGCTCATACAATTTCAGTTGCTGTTCTGTGATCACACAACATATTGATCATGCAATACATTCACTGATGTTCCTTCGGCTCAAAATCAGGCAAATTCACGCAAGAGAAGACCACGGGGCAAGCAGAATAAAGCTGTAAAGCCGAAGATGGATGAGGTGACGAACAGTCTTTCCTCTGCGCCGCCGTCAGATAAGAGCTCTGAAGAAGAGGATGAGGATGAGAAAGAGGAAGAGGAACAGGTTTGTGTTGCTGTAATAGTGCAGGTGTACCATGACAGGGGAGAGGCTGAGGCCACTGCTGTTAGCTTTATGCTAACAACTTTTTGAAAAGCCTATTATGTCAAACTCCTTGAGCAGTGATTCTCAACCTCGGAGGCTTCAGCACATTTATAAGTGGGCCATGAGATGGCTTAAGATTTATTATATGTCAAAACAAGCTTTTTTTAAAGCTAAAACCAGCTTACAAGCTATTTCAGCTATTAAGATAAAAATGGACAATGTTGTTTGATTCACTCCCTCGACAACTTTGTCTAGATATATTAAGAATTTAAAAAAATGGACCATGGACATTAGTCAGATCTTTAAAAAAACTCAATGAATATACAATTTGTGAGTGAAATACTTTTGAAAACCTTATCCCATGAAGTAGAAAAGTTATACAAATGCATTACTGAACCTTGGAAGAAAAACATTCAGTTCTTGAATCTGAAACTACAGAATTTAATAGGTTTTTTTAACGAAATACTGTTTTGGAATTTGGACAATGGTTCAGAGTGAATGCCTTCGAGTAAAAAGGTTGAACCGCTGTCTTCGAGCATTCATTGTATTGTCATCAAACTTAACACTGTTCAAACCTTTCTATCCGAAGGGTATTGAAATCTTTTTGTTAGGCTGTCATGTGAAAACCATGCCTTAGTTCAGTGGTTCTCACGTATTGTACAGTGGCATAAAGCCTCTTATGCAAGGCCTTTAACATCCTTCTTTGTGCGCTCCTCTCCCACTTAGATTTTGTCAGTCTGTCTCTATTTGTTCTTCATGCTAGTAAATGCTGAGAACCCAATTTACACAAGGTATAGTGTCGAGAGGCAATAAAGCCTTTACACTGCGGTTTACCAAAGACAAGACACTAAATGTAAATCTGCCGCTGACTTTTGCTGTAAGATGTGCACTTTGGCTTGAGTGGATGCATTTGACCGCATCGCTTGAGACTGATCTTAATACCAGGTGTAATCGAGGTCTGATACCATCCTGACCATAAGCCATTTCATGAAGTTATAGGAACAGAATTGGTTTGACACAATCAGTACTGTACAAAGCACTATACAATTTAACTTGACTTGAAACAGTGGTAGGACGTTGTAAATGATGCTTAGATCTCAAATGATGCTTGCCTTTTCTCCAGCTCCATTCCTCCTCGGTTAGATTTAAAAAATACATGTGTTGATATTTACAATTTGACATCCTTGGTGACCTGTGCTAAAGTGATTTTTGTGTTTTTCCAGGAAATTCCTCCAGTTAAGCTTCCCAACAGGAGAGCACGTGTGACAGAGCGGCCGGTAAAGGAGGAGGAGGAGGACGAGGACGAGGATGAAGAGTCTGATGAGGACGAGCCTGAGGATAAAGAGCCTGATGAGAAGGACATGGAGAAAGTGGTCAAAAAAGAGATTAAGAAGGAGAAGAAAGAGGAGGGTTGGGACAGCAAAGAGAGGGAACCAAAAGAGGAGATGAAGTCAGATCCTGAAGAAGAGACTCCTGCAGAGAAGGTCACAATGATCATATTCACACAGCTCTCACATCCTAGTGTCGTCTTTGTATCCAAATATACAACATTTGCATGAGTTGTTATTCAAAAGCCGTTGACTGTGTTCTCAGGCTGTAGAGGTGAAAGCAGAGGTGAAGAAAGCCGATACCCCGGTGCACACGCCCACCGGAGGAGATGCACTTCCCCTGTGTGACGAGTCTGAAGAACTGGACCAGAAGACCTTCAGCGTGGTGAGTTTGTGGCATCTCCCTGAATGTTTGGATTGTAGATGATCAGTTGTGAGTGGCTCTGGTGAGATGATAACCCTGTTGACTTCCTCTTTGCTGAATATCACTGGAAACTAAAGGGTTGGATTCTGAAGCATTTGGTCATATTTGCTTCTAATCCAAACCTTTCCTCAGAAAAGTATGCAGATAACTTGGTTTCATACAGAGCTGATGTCTCATTTCTAGGGATGTAACGATTCACTCAACTCATGATTCGATTCACAAATCTTTTTAATTTTTTTAATAAAATTAGATTTCAGACAAATTAGGAATTAAATGTGTCCTCCTACTGTTGCTTGGACAAGATGCTTCACGTTTCTTTGTGGAATTGAAATATAACACTATAATATACTAATATAGCACCTGCATATCATTGCTCTTTTGTTGTTTTTGATTGCTTCTGTTGTCCTCATTTGTAAGTCGCTCTGGATAAAAGTGTCTGCTTAATGACTAAATTTAAATATAATGTAAATGAATATAACAAAACTAAATGGAAATGTTAAAACAAGCCCCAAATCAAATAAGTTACACAAAGTAAATCTCTTCATATTAACAAAATTAGGCTTTGTCTGCTCTTTCCATTTAAAATCAGAGGCAACCGCTGGATTTTAACCATGATCCAAACACAGATGCTGCATACATGCAACATGAGCAGATTTTAATCTAAATCAGACTGTTTAATTTAGGAATTTGAAGCAAAAAAAAATAATTTGACTTCAGTTTTGTGAAACTATATAAAAAATATATCTGCATGAAACAGAAACAGCGAACAATTTAAAATGCATTAGACAGAGGCAAGATGAAGAGAAAAAAATACCATCTAAGCTCTTCTAAAGACAGTAGGTTCCTCTCAGACATATAGTCATATAGATTTTCATCCGGCTCGCAGATAATTGTTACATCCCTACTCATTTTATAATTGACCCAGGTGTGAGCTGATTGCGTCTGTTTCGTGTGTTTGTCAGTGTAAGGAGCGCATGCGGCCGGTGAAGGCAGCACTCAAGCAGCTGGATCGTCCGGAGAAGGGTCTGTCTGAGCGCGAGCAGCTGGAGCACACACGCCAATGCCTGATCAAGATAGGAGATCACATCACCGAGTGTCTGAGAGAGTACACCAACCCCGAGCTGATCAAACAGTGGAGGAAGTACGGCCATCTTATCACAAGCTTAGAACCACTAGATATAAATGAAGGTTAATACTGTGTTTATCAATACCTTGTTTATTTCCAAATTCCAGAAATCTGTGGATATTTGTTTCGAAATTCACCGAATTTGATGCAAGGAAGCTGCATAAACTCTATAAACACGCCATCAAAAAAAGACAAGAAAATGCTCAGGTATGGACACATTGTTTTTTAAAGATTCTCTGTTATGTTAGTTTTTTTTTTTTTTTTGCTGAATTAGTGTCCATTGCTGTAGTAATGTTATTTATGTCTTAATCTTTGGAATATAAGTGTGTGATGTTTGTTTCATTTCAGGTGGTGGAGCAGAACACTAGCTCTGTAAATACACAAAGCTTTAAACATGCAGGTATGTCTGCTCTCTGTTTTGTGTCCATTTAATTGGTGATTAACATCCATGCGTATTGCACATTTGATCTTAAAGTCTCATAAGTTATAAAAATCACCCTATTTTTTAATCTCTTTTTATTGTGAGTGTTCTTGATGATCTGATGTAACAGCATCTCTCTGGTGACTTATGCTGTAATCATTTATGTATGAAATCTTCTTAAACCGCTTTTTTCATACAGACTGAGCTCTCATTCAGATCTGCTTCTGTCTAGTCAACAACCGATGGATGAACCAAGTCTCTTTCCTATTTTTTTTCCCCAAATGTTTTTCTCTTGGATCTGTTGCTGCTGCAGCTTTAATGGTGTATGGATCCTGCCACACTTCTGCTCATCTGTGTAACACTGAATGCTGTTGTTTGTGCAGATGTTGAGCGGATAAAGGAGTCGCAGCAAGACGACAGCAGCAGAGACAGCTACTGCTCGGACAGACATCACTCATCTCGCTACCATGAGCACAGCAAAGATAGGCACGCTGGAGACCCGTACAGAAAGAGCTCCGACCCCAGGAAGAGACCCTACTCCTCCTTCAGCAACGGCAAAGACCACCGAGAGCGAGAGCAGCACAGAGAGAGAGGAGAGCGACAGGACAGCAGGTCATCACACACACCTTTACTCTAAAAATGTGCTTAACCTTAGCAGTGGCTAGTCATTGCTAAAAATGCAGCTGGTTTCAGTTTGTGAATGGGTGATTTGTATGAAGCACATGACATGCAGGGAAAAACCAGAGATCATTGCTACTAATGAATTTGTTCCCTCATTTTAGTTAAATCGTTGCTATGATTTATGATTTTTTTTTACTTGCAATGTACCTAAAATGAAGGTGCATGTGGACAAAGTTAGATTGCAAAAAGTTTGCTGCTGTATGAGCAAAAATTTGAACCATGTATATAAATGATGTTGAGAACCATTTAGAGATGCACAATATCATTGGCCAATAAATGCTTAAAATTAAATTTACAAATAAAATGGGCATTGGACAGTAGCCGGCTTTCCATCTAAATTTGTGAATTTAACTTGTTGATATATATATATCACTAAGAAAAGTAGGAGAAGCTACTAAGTATATTAATTTTCATGTATAATAAATTACTTGCACATCAGAACAAGCAGACGAAACACAATGAATGAGGTTTTTGCTTTCGGAGGTGGATGCTGCTGTTTGGGAACGCAGTCGTTTAACAGATCTGGAGGGCAATTATACAGAAATACTTTGACAGACTTTGCTGGGACATTTCCAAATGACCATAACATTTTAGATGCTGTGGAACAAGATCGGTCCGCTGGTTAGTCAGGATCTACCGTCCCATAGCGCAAAGTCACATGACTTTGTTTGATGCGTTAGGAGGAATTTATTCACAAAATGCATTAGCGACAAAAACCATCTCAAGCGAGCGTAAAAACTTTTGCAGATTAAGGCATTTTTATGTGAAATTCAGTGTTTCCATCACTGGATTCTGATACGATACTTAAAAATGTGCATAAAAGCAGGGTGATGGAAACCCAGCTAATAACATGTTTTTTCTGATAATTATACGTTTCATATTTTTTATTATTGGTCTTTCCTTAAAGGGATAGTTCACACCCAAAAAAGTGAATTCTGTCCTCATTTACTCGCATTCCACATGCTCCAAACTTTCTTAATTTCTTTCCTCTGTTGAACACGAAAGAAGATAATTTGGAGAGTGTTAGTGACCAACTCAGTTGCTGGTAGCCACCGACTTCCATAGTATTTTTTTTCCATACTGTGGAAATCATTGGCTACCATTACATCTGTGATGTTATAGTGATTTTCCTGCAGTTCCTAGTTGAATTTCTTGAGCACTAAAAGAGAATTTGTAATATAATCATAAACAAAATAATGAATTGATATCAAACTAAACCATTCTTCAATTTAAATACACAACAACTAAAGTTCGTAGATCATGCTCTGAGATCATACAGAGCGTTCTAAGCCTTCTTTTTGAATTTCAAGTTGTTTGTTTTGTGAGTTAAAGGTCATTCTTGAGTGTATCGTCACCTTTTGCTTTTGTAACGTGTTTGATTGGCTGATTCTGCAGATACTACAGTGACAGCAAGCACCGGAGGCTGGACGAGCACCGCTCCAGCAGAGAGCACCGATCAGAGAGCAACTCCAAGGACAGGACGCACTCTGAACACCGCTTCCACTCGGAGCACCGCTCTGCCTCCGACTACACACATCACAAATCATCCCGGGACTACCGCTACCACTCAGACTGGCAGATGGAGCACCGGCCACGCTCGCCCCGAGACCAGCGCTCCCCATACGACTCTCGCTCGCCCCTCGGACACCGCTCGCCCTTCGAGTACTCGTCTGACCACAGAAGCACACCCGAACAGGTCTGGAGCGGCCGCAAGACATAACACTCTCCACTCGCTTCTGATTAGCCATAGACACACAACACACAGGAGATGCCTTAGGGGACTGCTGGCCGCTGCACTGGGGCTCTGGGAGTGCCACCCTTTCCTATCACCTTACAGGAAACACAGATCACATATTTTTGTATTTAAGAGTTAGCTGCATTCTTTCGTAGCTGCTGCAGAGTAATTTTTTTTAATTATTATTTTTATAAATTGACTACTTTCCTTTTTGGTTTTCTGTTCAGTTTATTTTTTTTTTACTTAAAAACAAAAAATGAATGAATCCATGTTTCACTGTCCGTGCGACACTGGATCCGGACATACAGCCGACGCAGCTTATTTAAGAAGTGATGAGTGAAAGGATGGTACAAACGTGTGTGGTCTTGATCCGCTTGAGGACCTGAGGGGTCTCTGTTCTGAAGGACTGGGGTCCACCTTCCAAAGTACCTCGTTTACAGTGTTTTGTGACCATTTTGCCCATTTTTATCTGTAATTTTTCTTTCCATCATGCTTGAATTATTTAAATCTGTCTTGGCTGTAAAATAATCTGGACTATTTTTTAGTGCGCATCAGATAATGTCACTTTTTCACATTGTACTACTGTAAATTATTGTATAGAGTAAATCAAATGGGCTTTTCTCAGGCTGGTATTTTTTTTAACTATTTCCCCATCAACTCAGGCTATTTTCTCTTTTCCTTCATTTTTTTGACGTTTCTTAATCTCAGTAGTTTTGAATCATGATATGGGGTGATTATTCCAGGTGTATTCGTTCTGTAGGATCGTTTGGTTTGTTGATCTCTTTTTTTGGTTTCTCTCTATTTGTAAGTGAATTGGCCTCACTTTATAACAGCGTCATGTCAAAAAATACAAGCTGTGTAACAAAAAAGGACATGAAAGGCTCGATCGTAGCTAGAGGCACTTATGAGCTCTCCTTAGAACATTTCCATGATAATCTTTCCTCTTGTTTTCTATAAATGTTGGCAATAATGTAATATTTTCTATGCAGCCCGAGTGTTTTTCTGATGACTGGCCCGAGTAAGTCAGAATGCTGTTACAGGACATACTGATGTATATAGATCTCCTTCTATATTTCAAATCCAAATTTACACTGAAAATGCATGGATTTTTAAAGTAATTGTTTTATATAATTGTTTATAAAGTCATTAAACTCAAATCACTGTTTTCACCTGTAATCTGGCTTTAATGTAATTTAGTGTGCTTTCAAGTACATTTTACGATGATTCAGAAGCTTTTCATGCTGAGGTGGGTTGCTGTTTGTCTATACCAATGAATACAAACTTCTCAAAACTGGCTTCTTTTTGGGTAAACTTGACAAACTGCCGCTAATGGTGTTGCTTTATTTCAAAATGATGCCAGGAAACTTGAGTCTGTCACTTGTGTCAAGCAATGCATTGCCTCATTTACCATTAAAAGTAATGAGCATGCCGTTTGATGCATGTAAACTACAACTGGACAGTCCAGAGAAAAAGTAGAGTTTTGCCATCTGCATGATGTTCTGCTCTAAAGGACGAAGAACTCTTACTTTCAGACTCGAGCACAAATGCATTTCTTCTGTCCTCTTGCACAAGCTGACTTGTGTGGTTACAGAAATGGGCAGAAGTGAAAACATTGCTGATGACACCAGTTTACACCATTTCACGAGAGAAAAACCTAATGCTTGCTTTCTCTAGTTGAGTATACGAAGACAAGCTTGTTCTCGATTGTTAACAGACAGAGAAGTGCTGAGACCATCAAGCCCATGTCTTCCAATAGTTTAATATTTGACTTCAAATGCATGATTCATATGCTTACAGTTCCATTGATGTTCCCAGAAGAGACATTTCTACAAACAAACATAAATACATCTTTGAATGCATAATGTTAAATGACCTTAAGATGCAAAATAAACTATTTTAGGACTCTCTAATACAAGGCAAAGGCTCATGCTGTCTATAGGAAAGATAAGGGAGTTTACTGAGACTGAAGCATTGCAGGATGAGCGTCACTGGATATCTTGTAACATGATCTGTCTTACACACAGCTATCATACCGTGTAATCTGATGTAAACCTGATGTAACCTAATACAGCTGCCACAGGTTTAAAAACAGGCAAAAGGAGTAACAATAACTGCCCATTTCCAGTCAATTTAAGAAAACGAGCATATAAAGGCAACATTTATTCAGGCGAGTGTCATCCTGTAGGACAGAAAGAAGCTGAAATGGCTGTAGGTTTTAGTAGGTCTTTTTCTCCTCAAATATAATGTTGGCAGTGGCTTTCTTGGCTGCAAGACAAAACAAAAGACTGGATTATCAAGAGTTCATAATAGATTTTTAAGACCGCAAGGAAACTAATGGCAAATGCTATTCATTCAAGAAAACGTACAGAGCTTGGACACATCACCGATGAAACATCTGTCGGTGAAGATCCCTTATATTCAAATGTGTTTTTAATTGCTATTTCTCCAATCAGAAACAAACTCAAAAAAAATGCATGTGGTTTTCACCTTCATCTTTAAACTTGTCTGCCGCCTCTGATGCTTTATCTTTGATGTCTTTCATCACATTGTCGATCCTGGCTTCATTCTTTAAGAAGAAGGGCCGGATGATTCTTGTGTAGATCAGAACAGAGCCGTTTGATGAAGTGGGAGCCATGCACCAAACCAAGAAAACACACTAGCGAGACAAAAGAGAAACAAAACCATTACAGTCTACTTCCATATTAATGCTGTGTCCACTGTCCAGTCACACGGTTGTCCTTTTAGGAGTTCATTCACAAAATGCACAAAGGTAAATGTGTTTGGGCTGCAACTCCTCCCTGATGGACCTCAAATCACTGGAATTAGAGTCAAAGGTTATCAAAATCAGGTTGAAGTGTGGGCACGTCTAGCCTGAACTTATTTATCAGAAGACGCCACATTTAAATTGCTATAACTTCTGATAGCATTGTGATGTTTTCACAAAATGTACTGTATATCTCTCCTATCTAATTTCAATAGGTCAATAAAGTCATCAAATATCAAAAATGTTAAAGGAAAAATAAGGTTTGGCACACTTGACAGGATACTGGCACGACTAACCTGTTCAAAAATTCACTTTTCTTTTAGTTTTAACTTTGAATCTTTTGGTCCAGAAGCATCACGCTTATTTGTATCTTCAGGGTAATCTCATATTTTCTGTGATTCTTATTAATTGCTATATTTGTAATGCTCATCAAGCATTTAAAAATGGTTTTATTATTTATTAGAACTATCTCATGCCAAATTTCACCCATTCTTGTCATGCACCAAAAAAGTTGAATTAATTGTATTTTTTTTATTAAATAATTATAATAAATAACAATTACAGGTGAAATATTGTTGCCACGGTTACTTTACAAATGCACTGAAAAGTCCAAATCAACACGACTGATATGTTCTTACAATAAAATGCATTTAACTGTAGCTAACAATGTTCTGTACTGTACAATACCTTTCCCAAGAAGTAGAAAGGGAACCAGGAGAAGAAAATGTCAGCAAAGAACTCGGCGACACTGAACACGCCGTAAACCACCCAGTAGGTCAGCCATTTGGTGTCGTCCTCTTTGGTTGCGCTCTCAATGGCTTTGATTCTGCAAACACATGAAGAGTCACACAGTCTGATATGATGGGCTGACGTCGGCGTTCTCTACATGCCGTTTAGATAACAGACAGAAGATTGTTCATTTAGAGCTTTAGATAACTGCTTCTCTTGTCGTGGGAGAAGAACAGGATGTTTTAACCTGTAAGTCTGGCAAAAGAAATGTCAGAAGAACCTTTTTTTTAAATTTATTTTTTATAAAAAACAGACATAATGTTTGTGTGTGTGTATAAAATTTCATATGTATTTTGCATCATATTTGGTATAGGGATGGGCAATTAGATAAAAAAAAAAAATCAGAAAAATCATTAACAATTTTATCACAATTCATGTTGGTTTTACTATTTTGCAAGTTGTCTGAGCAGTACAGCCAAAATAATTTCCCTATTTTAAAAACAAAGCCTTGTAACAAAATATAAAAAAAACTATGGCAGACATTTAGGCCAAAGAAGACCAAGGTTCTTCAATAGTGACAAGGTTCTTTGTCACTATTTTATCTTTTTTATAAAGATTCACAAATACAAATACAACAAACAATGCTTAATTTTATAGGTGTATTTAGCAGCATTCAAGAATTTGAATTGAATTAACAAAACGCTATTAAAGTACTTCAGTCAGAGCAGTGAATGGTTTTTTGTGTATTTTTCTGTTTGTTTTATTAACATTAAAGGATAGTTCACCCCAATTTTTTTTTCTGTCATCATTTAATCACTCTAAAGATGTTTTAAACCTGAATTCGTTTTTTTTCTTCTGTTGAACTTAAGTTTCTGGTCCCCAGTGACTTCCATATTTTTTCCTACTATCACAATCAATGGGGAGCTGCAACTATTTGGTTAAACACATTCTTCAAAATATATATTTTTGTGTGTGTTCAGCAGAAGAGAGAAATTAATACTTGTTTTGGCAACATGTGAGTGTGTGGGTAATGACAGGAATATAATATTTGGGTGAACAATCACTTTAATGACTAGCAGCAGCATGTTTAGTATTATTCTGCTGTCACTTTAAGACCTTCATGCATCTAATATACAGTCATGCATCTGTTCTTCTCTCAACTGTTTACTTTTACTTTAGACATAACCAACTGTTTTTGAGAGTATTAGCGCAATCAGATGCGAAAGATAACTTAGTTCATTTATCAGGTGCCGTTTGACAGGATTTTTAATGCATGTGCTTCAGGTGTACACGCTCAGAAAAAGAGCATGTCAGAACAGCTCGAGAATGAAATGTTTAACTGACAAGGCTTTAAAACCCATGCAAATAACGTACCTTTATGATTGTGATTAAGTGCCGTGTCCTGTGAGTGTTAATGAGTAACATGTGATGTGAATGTATGTATGAATGATGTGACAGAGGTGCCAGAACTGCAACTGACAGAATGTGCTGTAGTGCGATACTATAATATTTCTTCAAAAGCAGATCATGCAGACATTTTAATCTTCCATTTTCAGAAATCGTAGTATCGCATACCCCTAATTTGATGCAACAAATATGGGGTTTTATGGACCATATAATATGACGTGAATATGGACCTTATACCCAAGAAAGAAAAATGAGCAAAAACATTCAGTTTAGTGCAGATATTTTTATTTACATGATTAAAAACTAAGATGAAATTCTGATAGTTTTTTATGTAAAAGTATGGCCGAGGGTGGGGGGTGTATTTAATACATTTTAACATGATTTAAAAAAAAAACTGATGAATGGAAAATCAAGTAAGTAAAAAAAAAAAAAGTTGCTTCAGTCTAGTGAATGATCATCTTGAAATATAACAAATAATATGAAAGTTATTCTTACGTTAACTTTATAAAAATGAGTAAAAGACACGATGCATGAGCTGAAGGTGGAGGTTTGTACAACTAAACTTCAAGGCTTTTTACTTGCTAAAAAAGTATGAACAATCAGTAAGAAAGGCATGCAGTAGATTGAGTACCACAGGTTTTTCAGCAAAATTTTGATCATGTTGATAATTTAGAGGCCTCAGAAATGCATGTATCAAATATGAGAGAGCAGGCTTTATAGGGTTAATTTCACGTGTGATGTCTAGTGAGTATGAGGAGTCACACGGGCTTCTGTGGTTTGCCATCTTGAACCCTGAACCAGGGCTTAATTTGTGCCGGAACAAGCCGGATCCGGCACCTCATTTTGGCGGATCCCCCTCCTCCAGGGGTGGCGTTTAAGTATGGCAGACAGATATGTGCCGTGAAAAATTTACCAAAATTCATATCTCTATTATAATTCGTTATTATTATTTTAAATCAGAGGGTTTTACAAATATTTAACCAATGATAAGTATTTAAGAGCTTGTCAGTAAAACTTCATTTCGCCATTGGATCCTCAAGCTCTAAGCGAAACCTGACGCACTTGCCGCATGAGACAGATCTCCGCTTATTCGCAAAACAAGGGTAAACAAATAACTGTTTGAATTGTACAGCATTTACTTTTCTCAAACACTATGTCTGTAAAAGCTAATGTCTTTGTGTGTTTGAAGACTGGAGAAGTACGTTTTTTCCCTTCTAGCCAATATACTTTTGTACGTTTTGAATATCCTGTGCATAAGCGCTTTATCGTTTATATCATGAGACATTGGCCAAGTTTACTAAACAACAAGAAAAACTAAGCGCCCATATAGCAACAATAAACGTTATATAGCCTGTAAAAGGTGATGATAGCATATAATGCGCTGCACTTTCCTCAGATGCAGACAAAACACAGATCTCCTCATTCGCCGGCCAAAGACCTTGTTAACTCCATTTGAGCTTGTTTTTCATATAGACTAATGTTAATTGCACGTGTCTGATACAACACAAACACTGACAACGCAGTGTTGTTTAATATTTGACACCCCCCCCCCCCCCCCGTATTTTAGTAGAGTGTGACATGAAACTGTTTTATTTGTCAACAACCATCAGACATCATATTGTGTGTATTTGGTTGCTTAAACTCAACAAACTACGAAAAATAACTCTTATAAAGGCTAATACTCGCGAGGCGGCTTGATACGCGCAAGCTTTGGATGTGATTGCGAGGGCACAACATGTGGAGCGCGCGAGTACCAAATGGCTTAAAATACTTAAAAAGGTTTGCTAATTATACATTTGTGTGACAATGCATTAATTACCCGATTAGTCAAGTCAAGTGACAGTTCTGTCAGCTGTCCCAATCGAAATGCGAGTGAGTCTTGTATCGCAGGGTGCAGCATGTCGCTGAAGTGCAGACAAGATGCGCTGATGTGAAGTGCGCTCCGAGAGAGTTTAAGGTTTCGAATGACTGATTGAATCTTGTTTGTGTGGATTTATTTTATTATTCACACCTACAAGCTATGTTGAATAAATCCAGGGATTTACCTCATTATAAACTTGAAAGCTGCGAGAATTATTAAAACCACAGAAATGTAGGACCTGATTAAATATAACTATTACACAGAGATTTGAAAAATAAAATTCCACTACTTTTTCAAAACGTTTTTAGGCCTGGAAACTGTTGTTTTAAAATTGCATGGCATTTTCATGACCTTACAGACCCTAAATGCAACTGATGCACGCTCTTAAAATCACTTAAACTGGTCCAGCAATGTGATTGGGCGAATGCTCCGTTACCTCTCCCTCCTGTAATCACATGCAGGATCCGTTACCCCGCTTTGTTCCGGGACCTCGCAATTTACAAATTAAGCACTGCCCTGAACTATTTATCAGCATTTCACATGATAACAGTACAAGACTGTGTGAAGTTATACCCATTTTCATAATTCTGTTCATAATCACATTAATAGCAGTGTTTAACACCATCAAAATTTGAAAGTGCTCCAAGTGTCCCCTGAAAAGGTTTTTGTTTTTCGTGAGATAAAGTGAAACTGTGTACGCCTGACACGCAACACCAAACCACCAATTCCTGCGTGTCACGCAAACACATTTCAGCTTCCTTTTGACCGTGTTTTCAAGTGTTGATCAATGCTTCTGTGTGAAAAAAAGCCTTAATCAGTCTGTTCATCATATAAAGTGATCGTGTCTTTCCAGCAGACCTGGATTAAACTGCTGGATTCATGGATTGTTTTCTTGTACAATGTTGTTGTTAACTTTTTGAAGCTTGAAAATGTTGGTTGCCTGGACTTTCAAAAGATGGATGGCCATAATTATATCAGAACAAGAGACTGTGAGTGTGGTATTGGTTTTATATAACAGAAGTTAACACAAGTGGTTAACAATATTGCCAGTTACTTTGTCCATTTCATCTCTGCTAAAGAAAATAGGTGCAAACGAAACCAGGAGATAGTGGGGTTTTGTTCTAAATTAATCAGTGATGTAAAAGATTCAATGAATGTTATGATTAATTGTTGATTAATTGATCATCATTAATGTTTTATTGAATAAGAGTATTGATTGTCGAATAATCACTTGCAGTACAAATGTGTGAAGTAATCATGCAAATAGATGTTGAAAACATTGGTTTTGTAAATACAAGCTGGTAAAAAAAATATATAAAAATTATTTTTAATGCAAATACCTTGTATTGGATGCTTAATTAAAAAAAAACTTTTTAAATGTTTTATTTAATCCAATGATAAAATAAAAAGAGGTATTTGTACATCACATTAAAAATAACCTCATTAACATTGCAAAAGAAAATGATTTGTAGATTATTTTTAACATGATTAACATAATTTAACATGATTTTTGTGCTTTTTCTCCATATAAATATATATACCGTATTTTCCGGACTATAAGTCGCACTTTTTTTCATAGTTTGGCTGGTCCTGCGACTTATAGTCAGGTGCGACTTATTTATCAAAATTAATTTGACATGAACTGAGAGAAATGAATCAAGAGAAAACATTACCGTCTCCAGCCGCAAGAGGGCGCTCTATGCTGCTTATTGCTCCTTTAGCACACCCCTAATAAACATAGAGCGCCCTCTCGCGACTGTAGACGGTAATGTTTTCTCTTGGCTCTAAACAAATGCGACTTATAGTCCAGTGCGACTTATATATGTTTTTTTCCTCATCATGACGTATTTTTGGTCTGATGCGACTTATACTCAGGTGCGACATAGTCCGAAAAATACGGTATATGATTCATGATCAGTAAATTGGAATAATTATTTGAATAATTACTCTTTAATAATAATTTATTTATCATTTATTCATACTATTACACTGAACAATATTATAAGCGCATTAATCATGCGGTCTAATCAGTATCTTGATATGCCACACCTGTGAGGTGGATGGATTATCTCGGGAAAGAGGCAAAGCCCTGCATTTCAGCCCGAGCCCGACGGGCCCCGACTTATTTATGCCCCTAGGGCCGGGCTTCGGGCCAATTTTCACGTTATAGCTCACATGCGGGCCGGGCCTCGGGCCTTTTTTGGGTTATCCTTCTATTTATATTTTTAGACATTAATAAAAAAAAAAAATGAGAAGTTGACATCGACGATAGAAAAATAAACATAAAAAGACATTTCATAACCTCATAACTTTCATAATCTGATAATTCAACCTGTTATAATTACACTGATATACTGACATGACAGTCTCACGCGCGCACGCTTTTCCGTCAGCGCGACCCACGATTATACTTCACTTATATCCACTTATTGTAGTAGTAGCTATTATAGGCCTCTAAATTAATGTATTAATCATAGCCTAGTTGGCCAACTAATAATTATAAATGATGATTCATGCAGCGGCGAGCATTTCTGTGTCTGCACCTGTTGTTGCGGGCCACGCAGCAAAGAAGAGAGCGCTGGCCGAGTTTGAAAACATTGTGGAGCAGGACGAGGATGACGACGATGAAGTACAGCAATACATGCGCCTCAATCACAACATGGAAGGTGCTGGACGAGATGTGCTGCTATGGTGGAAACAGCACGAGACCCTGCTACCGCAACTGTCAAGACTGGCTCGCTCTGTGTTTAGTGTCCCGCCAGCAGCAGCGAACGTGTCTTCAGCGCAGCGGGAAGAGTGATAGAAGAGAGGAGGACTGGCTTAAAACCTTCCACTCTGGATGCTATTCTTTTTCTCCACGATGCTCTGTAAGAGACTGTTCTAACTTTTCATTTGACTGGACTTTATTTTCGTTTAACTGTTGGAAACTAATGGAAAAAAGAATGGACATGTTAAGTGGTGCATTTTTGAGGTAAGATAACCTGCGTTTGTTTTTAATTAATTTAATTTGTTTAGATTGTAGGCTATTTCTCATTTCGTTTGCGAGCGCTGTTGCGAGTCTGCCTCAGTATTTCAATTTTTTTTTTATTTTACTCACTGTGGTTTAATAAATAAACATATATTAAACTAACTGTCTGTGTGATATGCTTGAAGTGTTTTATATCTATGGATTTTATTGTAGCCAAGTAAATTATTAGCGTTAATTTGAGAGGCTTAATTGATTAAATATGTTTTAGGCTACTCGCTGTCGGCTCGGCTGATTAACGTTAATCGTCATTTAAAAAAAAATGCTCCAAACATTTTTCTAAATTAACTTGATAAAGAAATGAACATAACATAACAAACATAACACAAAACTGACCCCTTTTTTAATTGCTGCAAATAGGGCAGGCTTCTGCTGTGTAATAAAATAAATAAATAAATAAAAACACGGGCTCGTGTCGGACTCGGGCTGATAATACTGATGAGCTGTCGGACACGGGTCGTAGGGCTGAGCGTCTCGGGCCAGGGCCGGGCTCGGGCCTAGATTTGAGGCCCGTGCAGGGCTCTAGAAAGAAGAAGTGCTCATTATCACAGATTTAGAGAGATTTGTGAACAATATTTGAGAGAAATATGCCTTTTGTCTACATAGAACAAGTGTTAGATCTTTGAGTTGGGGGCAAAAACAAAAGTGTTGTGTTTATAATTTTGTTCAGTGTAAACTGTATTCAGATCAGATTTAATATTAATCTTAATTTTTTTTTATTAGTTGTTTAAGTGCTGTTGAAAGGAGATGCTTAATGGGTGGACAAGTAAAATATTTATAATACAATAAAGAATATTTAATGAAAGACTGAATGAACATACATTTAGAAACTGTGAGAAGTGTAGGTGTAATAAGCAATGGCTACTCCTTTTGCTCACTGTGTTGTCTTGTAAATATTGTTAAAACTTTTTTTGAGTTTGAGACAAAACAAATTAAATAAATATGTTGTGCTGCTCTAAAACTATTCATGTTAGATGGTATTATAAAATTGCACAGATGTGCATAATGATATATTACAATTATAAAATGTCCAAAATAAATCACAATTAATAACCATTTGAATAAAAATATTATAATAAATAATAATTTATTTTACAATGTGCACCACTGCGCTAATTGCTGTGATGACGCCAATTTGGTGTACATGCGAAGCTGACGTAATAACCTACTGAGCAGTGTTGTACTGTAACGAAATAAAAATACTATTTTTTGGGAGTATCTGTACTTTACTTGAGTTTTTATATTTCAGGCAATTTTTCCTCTACATTTCCTAATTAAAATGTATACTTTTACTCTGATACATTTCCCCCAAGTATATTCGTTACTTGTTACAAAACAGTCAGAAGAACACAGACTGTAGGAAAGCAGGTTTGACAAATCAGTGGTCTGGCATTTGCAAGTTAGACTCCTAAAAACAGTTTTGTTCATTTGCAAACAAATGCACGCTGTGCACAACCGCGGATGATTTAACTTTTCTACTCAAGTCGAGTCAAGGGTGTGCAATATAAAGCATCGTCTGCAACGATATGGTAAGTGTTGTTGTAATGATGTGCAATCTGATGTTATCAAGTAGTCTATATCACCGAAACATACACAAAGTGCATGCACATTAATTTATTAGTCTATTAAAACTCAATATTCCAGGCATTCTAAATTGTAGATGGCAATAATTCTTCTGTATGCTTTTTACATTTATATAATTTAATGTAGGTCTAGTTAACAATCTATATCACACAAAGAGTACCGTTTTTCTGCAGATGCATGAACACATTTAAAAATAATTTTATACAAGTTCAGTAAAGCAATACGTGGCTTACATTTTAGACATAGTATTGCTTGTTTTTGCTCAATTTTGCTAACAATAGTTCCAAATGAAGATCACAGCACTGTTTTGCGTCTCTGAGCAATGGACAGTGTTAACTTATTGAATGAATCAGCTTTTTGAACGAATTGGCTGAATAAATGATTCAGTGATTCACTCATTAACACCGTCAAATGAATCGGCCGTTTGAATTAATCGGTTGAATCTCAATGACTCACTCATTAACATTCACTTGCTGTCACCTACTGGCAGTTTTACTTTCACATTTCGATTAACGTATTTTTCGGACTATAAGTTGCACCTTTGGGTCATGACCGAAAGGACAAGATCCCGGATACAGGCGGCCGAAATGTGCTTTCTCCGCAGGGTGGCTGGGCGATCCCTTAGAGATAGGGTGAGAAGCTCAGTCACCCGGGAGGAGCTCATGACGAGGGAAAAAAAACATATATAAGTCGCACTGGACTATAAGTCGCATTTATTTAGAACCAAGAGAAAACATTACTGTTTACAGCCGCGAGAGGCCGCTCTATGTTTTCAGTGTAGACTACAGGAGCATTGAGCAGCATAGATACGGTTGTAGACGGTAATGTTTTCTCTTGGTTCATGTCAAATTAATTTTGATAAATAAGTCGCACCTGACTATAAGTCGCAGGACCAGCCAAACTATGGAAAGAAGTGCGACTTATAGTCCGGAAAATACTGTATTTTATTTTATTTTTTCATGTTTTAAATTATTTTAACAGTATTCAACGTTTTAGGTTAAAAACAAATCAAGCCTATTTATGCATATGTAACTGCAGTTTAAATGAATCCATGTCCTAAATGCTCTTTCAGATGCAGATTCCAGAAATGTTTTCTTATGTTGGGATGAAAGACATTAAGTACCATATGAAGTGATTATTATTCTTATCCAAAAATAATTTAAGAAATAGTTAAAACTGAACACAATCTTGCTACTCAAGCTGTGTATGAACATACATACATATATATATATATATTTGCTTCTTTCCAATCTGCATTTACTTGTACTTTTACTCTCAATACTTAAGTACATTTAAGATTTAAAAAATACTTTTCGTACTCAAGTACAATTAATAATCAAATACTTTAAGATTCTTACTCAAGTAATATTCTAAACGGTGACTTCAACTTCTACCAAAGTCATTTTCTGGTAAGATATCTGCACTTTTACTTGAGTATGACTTTCAGGTACTTTATACCTCACTGCAAAAGATCCAGGGGGCGTAGTTTGAGCCACATCTAGGGGGTGGAGATATATTTAGGTATACGCAAGGTGGGAGGAGTTGGTCTGGATCCAACCACGCCCCCTGGATATTGTGTTCTGCCGTTAGGACCATCTGGAGTCAACAGCTAGTTCTAGCCAGAAAATCGATTAGTGCTCCAACTCACGATATGTAGGCAGGATAGACGAATCCGATGAGATTACAGAGCAGAGACGCGCCGTATCCGATCACCAGATAGACTGCGAGCAGCGCGAGGACAACTGTAAGACAAAAGATAACATCAGCCATCTGTCAGCTGTGTTCTCGTGCAGACATCGTTAAACGGAGTAACTCTCTCTCCAGCAGCTCACCGTATGCGATGTAGGATCGGTTCACTCCGGTCCGCGCCTCGATCTTCGCCAACACGTCAGTCAGAAGATTCTTCTCGTGAAGGAACTTCTCGAAGCGCTCTTTGAGCCCTTGCGCCATGGTTCGTCTGTTCCGAGGATGGATTTATTACGATATGAAATAAAGTTCATAAACAGCAGCTGAAGTCCGCAACTCTCACCAGCTCAGTGAGTGACTGAGGGTGTGACGTCACGGGACCACTTCCTCTACCACACCCTTTTTTTATTGCGGAAGTTATCAATACACACAAGAACAGGGAAATGAGACATGGCATTATCTACAAAAACATTTTACAATAAAAAAAATAAACCAAGAACAACAAATGCTTTTTAAAAGCACAAAAATAAAATTACAACCTATAATTTTGACTTGTTCTCTTTTTATATTGTTATAATGTTTAAACAATGTCTACCCTTCATATCAGCAAGAAAGGCTTTTATTTTTTTTACATTGTAAATTTATGTAAATTATATATATTTTTACATTTAACGTTAGCTGATTAAAGCTGCTGCTGAAAGTATAGGTATCGATAATTATACTGTATATGCCTGGTATCGATCTAATCATAGTAGCTTGAGCTTTGACTGTAGGAAAAGTCCAATGCATCCGAGTTATAATTTTTCACAGTTTAGCCAGGTGATTATAAACACATTTATGTATTGCAAGACATTATAAAACAATTAATCAGACTAACATGCTAATCGCCTAAATCCCTCTGTGAACTTCACTGATTGGCCTCTTGGTGATGTCCGTTATGTGCAGAGCGATGTGATTGGCCTCTTGGTGATGTCCGTTATGTGCAGAGCGATGTGATTGGTCAAGAGCTCTTAGAGCGCTCTGTCATTGGCTAACGCTTCTGGTCCCGCCTACTCACAATCGCTTCACGAATTTGCGGCGCTATATTTTTAGCTTGTTAGCATGCTAGCATCAGCATCGTCGATATAAATTCACAGCACTGCTTGCTCTTTTATTGTTGAGCATTTGAATAATACCGAACCATGTACTTTAGCCACATATTATAAATGCGAAGCACGCGAGTGTAGTAGCTTTGCGCCATTTTTAACGCACAAGTCTAGCTTATTCGGGATGTTTTTACCCTTAACATGGAGACAAAACGAGGGGAGATTCCTAACGGGGTGCTGGATGACCTTTGCAGGTAAACCGAGAGTACACGTTCACACCTGACCGTGTATTTAAACGTATCTGTTCGTGTGATGCGCGTTTAATCACTTTGAGTGGTCGAATAACTCGTTACGTTAGCGGTCTTTGTTATACGACAGTTTAATAACGCACTCAGCGAGGCTGTGTTGTAAAACATACTAAACTGCTATCAGGCCGCCTGTGCGTTATCGTAGACACCTTCCGAGTCTGCTGCGGGTTTGTACAGTTTTGGCGGGTTCTGAGAATGTTTGTGCGTCACGTGCGCGTGTCGAGTCAGCGGCGGGTTCGTACGCCTGCAAGGTAGGCTATTTGGACTCCAAAAGTGAGTAATAACAATTTCTAAAGTTATTCGTCTGATGGAGATAATGACAGTTGGTATTGTTGTTCATATGTTCTAAAATTTTGACCTAAATTGTCAATTGACTAGGCTACAAGAAGAACTACTTCCGTGCTTTATTTGGAACGCCTCACGCATTTCCGGTAAAAACAAACAACAACAACAAAAAATTCACGCAGCTACAAATCCGAATGCGATTTACTGTTTTTTTTTTTTTTAAATCTAATTTACGTTATAATAATAATAATAATTCGGTGTCTTCTTGATCTATAAAGGTAGATCATTATCCAGGCATTAGATTAACTTGAAAAGGGCTGATAACAATTATCATCGGAGCTGATTCATTATTTAATCACCTGTGGTACCACTGAAAAATGTTCCTTGTACCAAACGACTGAACACAGAACTGTATTACGCTTTTCTTTTCTTTGAGCAGAATATTGTGGGGTGGGTAGCCAGAAACCCTAACACACATGTTTAGCTCATTCAAAAGCAATTATTATTATTATTGTGGTATAATCAGGCTTTCTTTTTTTGTCCTTAGCTGATAATGAAGTTGCAGATTATTATTACTATTTAAGGTTATATAATTCTTAGATCTGTTAGATCCAGCTAATCAAGTCCTTCAGGTTTATTTGAAAATTACATGGTTTGTATGTTGGAGCCATAGACTGTATAAAAACATGGACGTAGTGTCCGTGACGTCACCCGTAAGCCAAAAGTGGGCGGAGCCGGCCGTCGCCATCTTGGCAGCTTGTCACCGCATGTCACTCCAGGATAATCGAACATGGGCAAAAAGGCGGGAGCTGGATGCCAAAACCACGCCCACCTAGCTCGACTGTGGTGACAGCAGCGGCAATCCACCTGTCACTCAAGTGGCCAAGCCCTTAATAATGCAGAACTTTAAAGTTTAATATAATTTAAATGGATGAGTTATAAAAACATTCACCCCCCTCACAGTTGTAATGAAAGGCAAAATTTGCTATATAGACCAAAACCACTTTTTGAACCAGGCTGTAAACATGTTTTTTTCTGCTGTAAAGTATTCACTCCCATTGGGTTGAACATAAATAATTTTTAAATATGCTTTTGCCTTGTGATGCCGGCTTCGTGTTTTCAGTGTTTTCTGTGCTGTGTCTTGTAGTCGCTTCATTCTTCACATCCCCAGCGAGGAGCGGGACAATGCCATCAGAGTGTGCTTCCAGATCGAGCTTGCCCATTGGTTTTACCTGGACTTCTGCCTGCAGAATTCACCAGGACTACCTCAGTGTGGGATAAGAGACTTTGCCAAGGCTGATATCCTAAAGAGATGTTTTTATAATATTCTTATATGAAATCATAGTTTCGGCCAAAGAGAGTACGGAGTCTAACACACAGACTAAATGCACAGTCTGAAGTGTCTTTAAACTGATTCAGTGCCTTCTTGATCTATAAAGGTAGATCATTATCTATCAGGCATTAGAATACATTGAAAAGGGCTGATAACATTATCATTGGAGCTGATTCATTATTTAATCACCTGTGCTACCACTGAAAAATGTTCCTTGTACCAAATGACTGAACACAGAGCTGTATTACGCTTTTCTTTTCTTTGAGCAGAATATTGTGTTGGAGAGCCACAAACCCCAACACACATGTTTAGCTCATTCAAAAGCAACAATTTTACCCAAAGTGCTGCCCAATTCAGAAAACAAATAACAAAAACAATAGAGGAAACAGTTGTATTGGCATGTATAGCAAATATAGAGAAAATCAAACAAGAAGGAGCCTCTTGAATAAACATTCCATAGAACTTTACCCTTTCCTCTTTATGAATCAGAAACATCCAGCTAACGGTTCACAGACATCAGACACTGTCTTCAAGGAGATAAGCAAATATATACAGTGGTTTTAGCACTACTGTGTCAGACGGGGAATTAGGACATTAGGACCTGCAGTTGACACAGTGGACCAAAGTGCCTTTTAAATTGCCGTCAAATTATGTGCGTCACACCGTTATCGTTTGTGATGTCATCGAAAGCAGTTCACAAACTAAAGATTTAAAGGTACAATTTGTAAGATATTTGCAGTAAAATATCCAAAAACCACTAGGCTAGTGTAAGTGTTGGGGGTAACGTGTTACAAAGTAATGGATTACAGTAACTATATTACTTTTTTGGGTAACAAAGTAAAGTAACGCATTACACTACTTTACACTACTACACTACTTTACTAGACTATGGGAACGCGCTTTCCTGTGTTACACATGCCGTGTTTGCCTGTGTGTTAAGTTCTGGCCCAGGTTTCCCGATAACGATTGATCTTAGCGCTTAAGAGTGTTTTCTACAAATAATTTTACGATCGTTCGTTATTGTTTGACGCGCGTTTCCCAACATTGCATGTAAAGCAATCTTATAGCTGTGCTACATAGGAGTCGCTCTCCGTTTGTCAAGTTCTGAAATGTCATCTTACAGACGGTTTTATCGGGCGCACGCGCCTGTCCCTAAGTTAACTTCAGCTCTGTGTTGTCTATATTGGTATAGCGGTGCCGTCTACAAACGCAGTTAAAGTCAAGGTGATGAGTAGACTGAAGTTGGGCTCAGGTGGTTGTGCTGTGGGATGTGTTTCCCATACATTTATTTATTTTTGGAGACTCTCCACGATTTTAAAACTAAAAGATTTTCCAAAAGGCTTTGTTGAATAAACATGAGCACGTACTGCACATTTAATAATAATAATAATTCCTTACATTTATATGTTTAAATATCAAAATGAGACACAGGTGTTTTTATATCACTGTATTTCTGAAGGAAGACTTGCATGTTATATGCCTGATAAAGCAGCGTTTGTGAGCTCAGCACTGCTTTGTTTCCAGCTGATATTGGGGAAACCTCTATTTCTCGCGCTTTAAAGCATCTCTTGCTTAACATTTCTTCCATGTTTTATTTTTAATAGTAAATCCCATTTGTTTACCAAAAAATAAAGTTTGCTTAATTTTCAATATTTAAAAGAAATCTAAATGAATGTTTTATGCCTTCATTTGATAACCAGAAAAATTTAAATACACAACATAATTTCTGAAAAAAAACATTTCATAAGGCTATTTTAAGAAAAATTGAATAAATGAAGTTGTTTTTATACATTTAAATAATTACACATGCTAAAAAAATAAAGCATGTTGAAGAAAAACATAATTTTTTAAAAAACTTTGAATAAATTGCTGTGAAAATGTATATGTGTTATGATTTAAATTAATTAGACATGCTTTTTGATTAATACAATTAAATTTAACCATTAAAAAGGAGTTGAGAAAAAAATGGAATCCAGAAAAATTAAAACGGAATTTGGAAAATATTCCCAATTAAAAAAAAAAAATAAAGTAAAGTAATAAGTAGTGAAGTTACTTTTCAAATGCAGTAACTAGTAAAGTAATCTCATTACAATTTACAGAAGTAACTAGTAACTAATTATATTTTTTGAGTAACTACCCCAACACTGGCTAGTGTAATTTATTTTGACCAGCTGATTACTAACAATATCTCTAATGTTTTCAACTACTTGTAAATCATGAGAAAATCCCCGTTCTAAACAGTGACAGATAACCGAAACCACATGACATCAATGTCGTGGACAAATGCGGAAGTAGCTTTGCGTCAAACAGGGGGGCAGGGTTTCATTTTTTATTGAAGCAGCCCTGGGCGCCGCCATTGGCTAGCGGACCCCCACCTGCTGTTAGCATTCCATTGACTCCCATTCATTTTGGCATCACTTTGACAGCGAATAACTTTACATCTGAGGCGTTTAAAGACTCCTATTTGTCCATTCATTATTCCTAAAGAAATACGAAAATGTATAACAGGCCCCATTACCTTGTATCTTAAGTTGTGGCCCCGTAGAAGCAGTTTTTGTAAAAAAATAGGCTAAAGATTGCGTCATAACTTGCGACTCTCTGTCGCACAGTAGAGAAATTACCGTATGGACAGGAAGAGAAGCTCTTAGGCAATCTTTTACTGGGGACGTGGAGGCATAAAGTCAAGGAAGAAGCCCATAGAGAGTCCATAAAAGCAACAGGACAAAATTGTTCAACAAAGTCTGCAAGATTCGGTGGGTGATTAATATTTCTCTTGGCACTGCTATTAGGAGACTTACAATTGTCAGACAGGTTGCCTACGTGACATCTACGTCATCAAGCTCAGTTTGAGTCTGCACAGTTCGCTCGACCCCCCAGGAAGTGCGTGCTTCTAATTGACTTCACTTGTCTCCGTTGAATCCAATGGGGTCGCTGTGTCCATTTCTTTTACTGTCTATGGCGTCAAACTTCAACTAGAAAGAGATGCCGATCTCGCTTGTGTTTTACTTGACAGGAGAGTTGTTTTGATTCGTATCTTTACAGAAAATGTATGTTATTATAACGATCAACAAGATTAGTATTATGGGGCATTCATGCCAAACGCAGGGCATCGCGTCTCTAGACCCGCGTGAGGACGCGTCTGATCCATAGTCTGATCGCGTCTTTGCATTGACTTTGTATGTAATCTACTCGCGCAAATCGTTGAACTCGTGTTAAATCCATGATTTATCTTTCCGTCTGATTGATGGCCGTCAGCGGTTGGGCAGAAGACAACAAATCCCATCATTCCACGCTCCTTCTTAGCGTCATCAAACCACGCGATTGTTATTGTTTTGATAGTGCGCCCTCTAGTGGCAGGTCCTACAACCTGTACCTTTAAGGGAGAACTTTGCTGCATGAGTGCATGATCTTTATTGTCAGATTGTGCAAAGTATAATGTTTCCGAAATGTGCAGGATTGAACCTGAGATTAATTTGGATTTTTAGATACCTGGAAACTCTGAGTTTCTTAATCTCATAAATACTGCAGTAACATAGCTATCAGTTGAAATGAATCTGGATGACTGGTCACAGGCAGAGTCAGGGACATGCATTTTTATTCCATGTAAACATAAAACTTTGGTTTTCTGACATTCGGCTTTACTTTCAGAAGTGTTAATTTCATGAGGGTTCTGGTTTTCATCAACAACATTTTTTCACAGACAAAAAAATGAAACTTTAACTAAATAAAAAACAGTTTTGAATGACAAAAACTATGATCTGTTGACCTTTTTTTCTTCTCTGTGTATCTCCTTAACATTATGATCACTTTTTAATCATTGTCCATTCCTGTTGCCCCATGGAGAAGATGTTCAGAAGGTTTTAGAGCAGTGGAAAGAGTATAAGATGGGTGTACCTACGTTTGGTGCCATTATTCTTGATGAAACACTTGACAATGTATGTATACAGCTGCTAGAAGCTTCATATACTGATTAAGAAGAGGGTTGCAGAAACCTTCATATATGTCTAGAAGTTCTCATTCATGATTTGTTTTGGCCTGAAGGTGTTGATGGTCCAGGGTTATCTGGCCAAGTCTGGCTGGGGGTTTCCTAAAGGGAAAGTCAATGAGGATGAGGCTTTCCATGACTGCGCTGTGAGAGAAGTATGCCATATTCTCAGCTTTCAGAATATAGATGTTGGTCTGATCTATATATATATATATAGGTAAGTATAATGAAAACCCATTGTTAATGTGCAGGTTTTGGAGGAGACAGGCTTTGACATCCGAGATCGTATCTGCCAAAAATCATATATTGAGCAGAGAATTTCAGATCAGTTGGTTCGATTGTACATTATTCCAGGAGTACCTAAAGACACCAAATTCAACCCCAAGACCAGAAAAGAGATAAGGGTATATATAGATTTCAATGCTCTGTAGAAGCACATGTATTTGATTGTATAAAGCTCTAATTGTTTTTCTCTACTCTTTTAATTCCTGATAGAACATTGAATGGTTCCCAATGGATAAACTGCCTTGCCACAGGAACGATATGACCCCCAAATCCAAGCTTGGACTGGCTCCTAACAAGTTTTTTATGGCTATTCCATTTATGAGGTAGATCTCTTTCATGATGTTCTTGAGTGATTCATGTTCATGTTTTTGTTTATTGTTTGGAGTGTGACTGTAAGGTGCTCATCTGCAGGCAGCTCAGAGAGTGGATAGCCAAACACAAAGGAGAGTCAACGAGCAGCGATGAGGATTTTGCGTCCAATGGCAGCACACCATGCAAACCATTCCGGTGCGGTCATTCTTGCTATACAAGGCATTCACCATTTCATGTTCACATGTGCAAAGATGTTATGTTTTGCATAAAAAGCCAATCGTGCAGTTGGATTATAGTGCTTCAGCTCTATAGTACAGATAGACCTGGATGGTGGACTGATTGACTAATCCTCCAATAACTGAGTATCTTAGTGGTTGTGCATTTAAAGAGAGACACAATTGTCAAATAAGAGCTTGCAGACTAATTATAATTAATTCACATATTTATTTTGATGATTATCTATAGATATTAAAGTTTCTTTATGTCCATCCTTTATATTTTTTATATTTAATGTTTTTAATACAAGTAGCAGTAATACTTTCTAAAAGTAAAAAAAGACCAAACAGACATCAAAGATGAGGATATTGAACCAAAGCAGTGGTACAAAAAAAATGTATATATTTTTTTTCTTCATCAGTTGAGCCCAGTTGGATAGGAGTATTAAAAGGTAAGATTAGATGTTTTATCAAGCTATTATTCTTTTTACAGTTCAATACCTGTGTGTTGCAGAAGGCCGTGTGACTGAGAAAAGAAGGGGTTTGGGGTTCAGGGTTTTCGTCTTGAAGTCTAGACCAATATTATATCTGCCATCTGCAAACAATATTCAGTCATACCATTTTTTTTTTTAATAAATGCTCTTAACATACTGATTATTAATGCTAAATGTAGATCAAAAAATGTATTGTCACAAATCTGGTTTATTGGAACGGTCGTCATAATTGTAAGACAGATAAAATTAGCTGCTTTACATATTTACCGAGGGAGAGAAGCAACGTTTGACTCTAGATAAAATCATTAGAGTTCATATTGCCCAAAGATCATTAGCATAAACAGTAGTGCTACTGTTGGTTTTAAAATGTAGTCTGGAGGACCCCGGCATAGTGTTAATGTTTCTAGAACATTTCAAGTATATCATCTTCTGGACAGTTATGTGTGTATTTTACTGCATCCCGTAGAATGAGCAAACAGGTGACTGTTGAAATGATGACGTGCACCATTTTTTGTTTTTCCTCTTCTCAGCTCTAAGCCCAGAAGGTCTCAGATGTTGGTGGAAGCGTCTCCTGAAAGCTGGTCCAAGCAAAAACAACAGAAACCCTTCGGACAAAACTCCCAGAGCGAGTTTGTAGATGTGCTTAAACCCAAGGTAGGGGTTGACGTCACAAAATATTGTGTGTGCATATAACTGCTATATCGATTAGGTGTAAGTAGTAAGACCAAAAATCGACAATGTTAGTATGCGAGATCTTATTCATAGTTTTTTTTTCACTTTCAGTAACTCTGACATGCTGCCAGCAGCACAGACAGTGAGCATTCTGTTTAGTGCTGTTTGGTTTATTTTCCTGCAGAATCATGTGAAAAGCAACAGCAAGAAACACCAGGAGTCTCCAAACCTGAAAAAAAAAGCTAATGGTGTGAGTCAGCAGCAGGTAAGTAGCTCCACACACGATTTACTGTACATTACATTAGATGTTATAGTTATGTAACACTATATTTACTTTGTAGAAAGATGACAAGAAACTTCAGCCCAGAAGACTGCAGGATCATTTTGACACGGGTAAATAAGCTGTTTAAGAAATGATACATCTGGGATTAGAAATGGGGCTTTGTGATTTAAAGCTAAATCAAATGTATTTTATCACAAGCAAAATCCTCACAAATATCCATTATGTAACTAGAATTTTGTGACTAGAGTGTTTGAATGTTTTGTGATGCATGAAAGTAAGGATGTGCTCACATTTGTGGTTTCTTCATGCTGATTTCACAACAGGTTCAAGTTGGTCATGTGGATTTGCTGTGTTGACCAATAGAAAGCTGCTTGATAGTGTGAGCTGTGCGTCATGCATTGCTACACTATTGACAGTGGACCTTTTTTTCTTTGGTCACACCTTATGTTTATTCATCAAATAATTTAATGCACAAATTTATAATGCTGTCCACAACTGTTGTCACTTTTCAGTCGTTCTACAATTGTTTTTGCAGATGCGTCTGGTGACTTCTACGGTTGTAACGGACAGGCAGACTCGTGTTATGAGGAATACATCCACTCCTCACGGTCTTTTCTCAGCTTCAGATTTGACAGAGAGGCCATCATGAAATCCTGCTTTGAGTCCTGAAGATCTGCTGTACTGCCTCTGGTTTTTAAAAGATCTGATGCAGTAAATTTCCTGAATATCTACAAGTGGATCTTCTGCGCTGTAAACCTGTTTGTCGAGATGCATTGTGTGTTGGACCAAGAATCAAAGACAATGTCAGTTCCTATACATCTGGAGTACTGTTAGCTTGAGTTCTTTTTAGACTTAATATTTATTCTAAAAACTTGAATAATGAATGCATTGTTTTGTCACTAAAGAGAAGTTTTTCTTTGTAAACCTGCTCTTAGTAATCTGTTAAGGAACTAATTGGTTTGTCTAAAACACATAAGTGTTGTTTGGTTCAGAGCCCCTGAAGTGTGTATTCTGCTCTTGTTTCATTGTGAATTCAGATGTTACAATAATAATCGGTCCAGCTGTATGTTGAATTTCTATGGCTGAAGTCATCCTGGTGTTCATTGTGTGCTGTGTTGTTGCTGTTAAACATAAATCCTTGCAAATATAAGAAGCTGCTCAAAAGCATGCTTTCAGAACATCACTTGACTGGTACTGTACAGATAGGCTTGACAATACTCGTCCAACAGCAGTAAAACTGCTATATACTTTAAGTTCTCAGTCACCAAATGTCTTCTCAGTTTGATGCATATTGGATTATGCTGTTTGATAAATGACATTTCATCCATGTTTCCCTGAAATCATTTTCTGGTGTTTTGTCGAGCAGTTTGTTTTCCTTTTATATTTTTTCATCATGCTTCAACTGCTTCCCAGGTTTCTTCATCCTCCACAAGGTTACAAAACTTAATATTTTCTCTGTGAAACGGCACTTAAATCTGTGGTAAGTTGATTTACAATAATGCAACAATTATATATTATTTGCTTAACCACATTAATAGGGTTTGTATTGTCATTTATTTTCTCCATCATTTTTTGGTTAATAAAAGACACTTTCTTAAAGAGTGGTGGTCTATTTTGCCTTTCCACATTAAATAAATACATCCTCTTTCACCAAGAAGTGAAGCAAGGATTACTTTGGCAATAGAACTTGTGCCATCTTTCCTAATATAGCCAAAAACTGACAAAACATTAAATCCCTTAATAAAGAGGTCAAGTAAACAAGGAAATACCAAATAATTGGATTGAGATCTGGGGATTTAAGAGGCCAAGTCAACACCTTGCCTACCATCTCATAGTACGTGGGTGTCCAAACCTATTCCTGGAGGGCCAATGTCTTTCAGATTTTAGTTCCAAACAGCTCCAACACATACATAACGGGATTTATCATTAACATTTGTTTCTCTGGATAATGTTATATGAAGCACCATTACTTCAAACGAGTTATACTTGTAGCCTGCCCTCTGAGAAATCCTGAAAACGTTGTTATAAATTGAAGCAACACCTCTACCTTTGCCTTTTGGACGCGGCTCATGTTTATAACAGTAATCTTGGGGGGTGGACTCATTTAAAATAATGTAATCATCAGGTTTTAGCCAGGTTTCTGTCAAACAGAGTACATCTATATTATGATCAGTGATCATATTATTTACAAAAAGTGTTTTCGTAGAAAGGGATCTGATATTCATTAAGCCAAGCTTTATCATTTGTTTATCCATATTGCTTCTGTTTTTTATTTGTTGAACCTCAATTAAATTGTTAATCTTAACTTGGTTTGGACGTTTTTTGTATTTTCTAGTTCGGGAAACAGACACAGTCTCTATAGTGTGATATCTAGGTGAAAGAGTCTCTATGTGCTGAGAATTAACTGACCTCTGTGACGGGAGGCAGCTAGCAGACGGTCGGTTTAGCCAGTCTGTCTGCTTCCTGACCTGGGCCCCAGTTAGTCAAGTATAAACACTAAGACTATTTGCCATATTTCTAGAGAGAAGAGTGGCGCCACCCCAGGAGGGATGAAGACCATCTCTTTTAAACAGGTCAGGTCTGCCCCAAAAGCTCGTCCAATTGTCTATGAAACCTATGTTATTCTGTGGGCACCACTTAGACATCCAGCCATTGAGTGATGACAATCTGCTATGCATCTCATCACCACGGTAAGCAGGGAGGGGACCAGAGCATATTACAGTGTCTGACATCGTGCTTGCAAGTTCACACACCTCTTTAATGTTATTTTATGATGTTGAATGCTACTGGAGAACTGCAGCTGCAGATAATAAATATTAAGAAATATGGGTATTTCCTGGGATTGTGGAATAATCCTCCAGTCAGTTCCTGTTTCGTTTATGGCTGAACATGATCCCAGAATGTTGACACAGTGCTGTGATGCTTAAACATCTTAAAGAAAATTAAACGATAGTTTCAAATCTTTTGGGTTAATGCTTGTGTGAATTATAACACCACATTCCAGCTCATTGGAGATAATTTTGTCAGCTGGTATCCTTGCACAACCCATTTGTAATTTAAATTTTAATTGAAATTCATTAAAATTTCTCTCAGAAGAGATTTTATATAATCAGGATTACAAGACAGTGCGTTGCAATAGTTTCTTATCCACTTATCCACAATATTATTTTGCTTAATATATTGCACCTACTGGCAAATGACAAGCAAATGACAATGGGCCATCCTGTAAAGACATTGAATGATTTTCTGTACACCAAAGACTTAAAGTCAGTTTTTTTTCTGTACTTATATCACCTATTACTGATGATGAACATAGGTATTTTGATAATCTGTTGATAATACTGCAGTAACTGAGCATCTACCAGTTATTGAGTTCTCAGAAATGTCCATCCAATAAATAATGATTAATCCATTTTCCAAACCATTGCAGGGATAGTACATAGAGCCGATCCGAGTATCTCGGGCCGACGGCAAGGAAACACCCTGGTTGGATGGACTCTCATACAGACATACTCACTGTCTGAGTCAAGTAAGTCTCTCCAATTCACCTATCCTTCATATCAGTTATGTCTGATTATGGGGAACTGGAGCACTGCAACGTAGAACATGCAAACTCCACACAGAAAGGCCTTCTGGATGTTTATTATCAAGTTGCATTGACAGTAGTGCAGGGGTGTCTACAGTTCTCCTTCTTCTGGAGGGTCAATGTACTGGAGAGTTTAGCTCTGCCTGTCCCAAACATATTGGAAGTGATCTTAAAGGCTCCAGCTGGTTAGCTGGTTCAGGTGTGTTTAATTGGGTTTGGAGCTAAACTCAGCAGAACAGTGGATCTCCAGGAGAAGGAGTAGACACCCCTGCAATAATGTAATTTTGGATCAGGGCTATTCAGCTTGGGTCCTGCAGAGTTTAGTGCCACCCCTATTCGAACACAGCTGTAATTTTCAATTTGGCCTCACAGGACCGGAGTTACCCATCCCTGATCTGGATCAACCTCAATTTTCTAGTGCATAATTTCTCAATATGTGCTGGGGAATCCCAACCACTGCATATTTTGTATTCATATTGAGTTTCTTTTGAAACTTTTGTACTTTGTTCACAATTTAGCTAGATCAGGGGTGTCCAAACATTTAAGGAAGTTTTTACCCTTAGTTCATTTTAGAACAAGCATTCTCTGGCTTAATGTGTATGTGGAATACCTCTAATGATCTCAGATCCCCCTTAAAGGACCAAAACATTAACTGTACTCAGACCACCTGAGAACATTGTCTGTATAAAGTTTATTTATTTTATCAGAGTCCTTTACTGGTTTAATTAAAATGTTCAGGTGAAAAAATAGCGTTTCATATGGCAGAAGTACATTGAGGCTTGCCATTAATAGAATGCAGCTTTTTCACTGGTAAAAACCTTTTCACATGACTGGTTGTGGCACTCTGTATCTGCACCTATTGATATTTGGAGAGAGATTTGCATTAAATATCCTGAACATCTAATAATATTAAAGATTTTCAAAAATGAAAAGTAGTGGAGAATTGATGTCACATCAATGCTAAGGGTGTATTAACACCAGGTAAGTACACTAGTTCAATTGCTTTGGTCTGGACCAAATAAAGTGTTGATTTCTTTCTTTCTTTTTTTTTCTTTTTTTGATGTGGTTCGCTTTCACACTGCCCTTTTTGAAAGTGAACCAAAAATTGAAAAACAAAACCACATTTGTGCTAAGGTCATGCATTCATTGGACAGAAATTCTCAAGCATACCAGAGTTCGTTTGAAAGCGGACCAAGACCACCTCTTCAGCTGGGTCTCGGTGCAGTTGTTTGATGCATGATGCATTTCGCAGTTGTTTGTTCAACACCCGAGTGTGAATGCTGTATTCACACCTGCCCAAAAGATCTTGGGTTACAGTTTATTTCGATAGTGCTCTTTAGACATTCCACTAACTATAAGTAACTACATGGCAACTACATGTCAACTAATTCTCATTAATTTGCAACTACGTGTCTACAAACTCTCGGAGTAGACTGTTAGGGTAGGTTTAGGGTTAGTGTTAGGGGTACATTTAGGGTTAGTATAAGTTGACAATAAGTTAACAAAGAAAGTTTAATTCAATTTAAGTTTATTTGTATAGCACTTTTTATGATACAAATTATTGCAAAGCAACTTTACAGAAAATCAAGTTTCTACAATATTTAGTAGTAGCTTATCAGTGGTGACTGTCAGTTTATATTCATTCAAATTTTCAGAAAAATTAATACAGGACGTAGTCAACCAAACGATGAACACTATTAACAACAATTATTATATGATGCAGTCACACTTGTAGCAATATTTGTTAGTTCTGTTTGTTGATTCAGTGTTAGCATCATCTGGAGTCCTTTGAGGGGGTCAGCATCAACTCTTCTCTGGTGTTCTGGATCCAGACTGGAGCCACTATAAATCCTGTGGCAAAACAGAGAAACAAATAGAGACATCATTAGCATAGCTGCTGTTACAACCAAGTAAAATGAATTAGTTTAACCCAATAATGCGCATTTGATCAGATACAACTGCAGTCACAATTTAAGAGATGTATTATTCAAATGCTTGGCAAAGAGATTTGTTTTAATCTAGATTTAAACAGAGAGAGTGTGTCTGAACCACGAACATTATCAGGAAGACTATTCCAGAGTTTGGGAGCCAAATGTGAAAAAGCTCTACCTCCTTTAGTGAACTTTGCTATCCTAGGAACTACCAAAAGTCCAGCGTTTTGTGACCTTAGGGTGCGTGATGGGTTGTAGCGTGGTAGAAGGCTAGTTAGGTACGCAGGAGCTAGACCATTTAGATCCTTATAGGTAAGTAAAAATAATTTGTAACTGATACGTAACTTAATAGGTAGCCAGTGCAGAGACTGTAGAATTGGGGTAATATGATCATATTTTCTTGACCTGGTAAGGGCTCTAGCTGCTGCATTTTGGACTACCTGTAGCTTGTTTATTGAAGATGCAGGACAACCACCTAGAAGTTCATTACAATAGTACATTCTAGAGGTCATGAATACATGAACTAGCTTTTCTGCATCAGAAACAGGTAACATGTTTCATAGCTTGGCGTTTTTGTAACATGGGAAATATGGTTTTCAAAAGAGAAGTTGCTGTCTAATATAAACCCACATTTTTGACTGTAGAGGAAGTAACAGTACATCCGTCTAGTTGCAAACTGTAGTCTACGAGATTCTGTGTACTGTTTTTTGGTCCAATAAGTAATATCTCTGTCTTATTAGGGGCGGCAGTGGCTCAGTGGTTCATGTAGGTTGTCTACAAACTGGAAGGTTGGTGGTTCAATCCCCAGCTCCACCTGACCAAGTGTCGAGGTGTCCTTGAGCAAGACACCTAACCCCAGCTGCTCCCGACGAGCTGGATGGCGCCTTGAACGGCAGACACCGCAGTCGGTGTGTGAATGTGTGTGTGAATGGGTGAATGTGAGGCAAAATTGTAAAGCGCTTTGGATGGCCATGTGGTCTGTTGAAAGCGCTATATAAATGCAGTCCATTTACCATTTTTATCCGAATTTAATAGGAGAAAATTATTGGTCATCCAATCTTTTCATTTTTAACACACTCTGTTAGCTTAGATAATTCAGAAGATCATTTGGGGAAGTCGTTACCTAGTGGTTAGAGTTTGACTCCTAACCCTAGGGTTGTGGGTTTGAGTCTCGGGCCAGCAATGCCACGACTGAGGTGCCCTTGAGCAAGGCACCGAACCCCCAACTGCTCCCCGGGCGCCGCAGCATAAATGGCTGCTCACTGTTCCAGGTGTGTGTTCACGGTTTGTGTGTGTTCACTGCTGTGTGTGTGCACTTTGGATGGGTTAAATGTTGAGATATATAGTTGAGTATCATCAACATAACAGTGGAAACTAATCCCGTATTTTCTAATAATATTACCAAGGGGCATCATGTATATTGAAAATAGCAGAGGACCTAGGACAGGTCCTATCAATAGAAAGTGTTAGAAGGTATTAAGCAGACAGTCTACTAATACTCTGCTAGTAAAGTGCTAGTTGACATGTAGTTGCAAAGTTACTTACTGTTAGTAGAAGGTCTAAAGTGGACTATCGAAATAAAGTGTTACCCGAACTTGGATTCGATTTAGTCGAACCAACCAAGACGGGTGTGAATACACCCTAAGAGTACTGAGATGCCTTGTCAAAATACCCACACTTGTGGTCTTGGCCACTTAACAGCATGTGTGCAAGACAGGAAGTAAGTGTGCAAGCCTGTCCAGATCTTAAAAACGACAAAGCACAGTGCCATTAACGCACACTAAATGCATGGAAATGTTGTGGAAATAAATCTTTTTGACAAGATCGCGAGAGGTCACGGAAACCTTTCCAATGTAAGTTAAATATTAATAACGATTAGATATTACATATAATTTGGTAGTAAAACAAAGTACTACAAGTTTTATTGGTGCAAAGGTAAGTAGCCTATATTTATTTTGTAAATATCATTTGCAGTTGGTTTTTATCATTTAATTAGAAGTACCAGAAAGAAAAGTGTGTCCCATCAGGTAATGAAAAGTCATACACAGACTTGTGGTCTTCATCCTCACTTGAACACTTGGGCCAAATAAAGGAAATACGTCATATAAGTAGTCAAGTGATCAAGTGCATAGACCGCAAGTGTGGGTATTTGGACAAAGGGAAAAAGTTTAAATCCACTTAACATTGTGAACTCCAAAGTCCCTGAAATCACTTTCGTATCTGTTTCCCTTTCAAGTTCACGTCACCAAACTGGGCTGGTTTCTGAAAGTCTATGTGGCACCACCATTAGAGCTGAAAAAAAGGAGTCCCGAGTAAGGGATGTTGATCCATTACAATTGTGTAGTCATGTCAAGTCAAGTGGAGTCACCTTTATTTATATAGCGCTTTAACCAAAATACATTGCGTCAAAGCAACTGAACAACATTCATTAGGAAAACAGTGTGTCAATAATGCAAAATTATAGTTAAAGGCAGTTCATCACTGAATTCAGTGATGTCATCTCTGTTCAGTTAATAGTGTCTGTGCATTTATTTGCAATCAAGTAAACGATATCGCTGTAGATGAAGTGTCCCCAACTAAGCAAGCCAGAGGCGACAGCGGCAAGGAACCGAAACTCCATCGGTGACAGAATGGAGAAAAAAACCTTGGGAGAAACCAGGCTCAGTTGGGGGGCCAGTTCTCCTCTGACCAGACGAAACCAGTAGTTCAATACCAGGATGCAGCAAAGTCAGATTGTGCAGAAGAATCATCTGTTTCCTGTGGTCTTGTCCTGGTGGTCGTCTGAGACAAGGTCTTTACAGGGGATCTGTATCTGGGGCTCTAGTTGTCCTGGTCGCCGCTGTCTTTCAGGGCAGTAGAGGTCCTTTCTAGGTGCTGATCCACCATCTGGTCTGGATACGTACTGGATCCGGGTGACTGCAGTGACCCTCTGATCTGGACACAGACTGGATCTGGTGGCTACGGTGACCTCGGAATAAGAGAGAAACAGACAAATATTAGCGTAGATGCCATTCTTCTAATGATGTAGCAAGTACATAGGGTGTTATGGGAGAGAGTTTAGGCGCCAAATAGGAAAAGGATCTGCCGCCCGCAGTTGATTTTGATATTCTAGGTATTATCAAATTGCCTGAGTTTTGAGAACGTAGCGGACGTAGAGGATTATAATGTAAAAGGAGCTTATTCAAATACTGAGGTGCAAAATCATTCAGGGCTTTATAAGTAATAAGCAATATTTTCAAATCTATACGATGTCATGACACAACATGACACATGACTGTTTGTAGTCATGACAACTTTGTACTCCTTTATTTGCCTAAGGATTTAAGTGTTTTCCAATCTTAGTCCTGATCAAACAAACCTGATTCAACTCATCAGACTCCAAGACCTGAACTGGGTGTGTCTGATGATAGGACACTTTAAAGTCACTTCTCTCTGTTTACCAAGTAGTTGAACGTGGCATTACTTGGCACATGAAACAGCATTCTTTATTTTTATGTTTATTGTAGACTATTGTAGCTAAACCCACTTCAGTTCTTAAAATTGCCACAACAAACTTATTGGTGTTTTTAATTTTCCACAAGATCAATCTATGGTATACTTTAAACCAGGGGTGTCCAATCCTGCTCTTAGAGGGCCGTTGTATTATTATTGGGAGATGAGAGGGTTTGTATTACTTACCATTGGAAAAAGCTTAACGACCTACTTGGATTACATACATGAGGCAACTCAGCCTATGGCAGTGACGTCAGTGGCCATCTTTCCCAGATATATGACAGTCAGTTAATATTTACATTGCACAGTAATAAAGAGTGCAAATTGCTGGTCACTGCTATTTAATATTAGAAGATTTTATTCTGTTCAAAAAACAAAACAAATAACTGCGTTATCCTGAGACTGGGCTTCAACAGCGCCCCTGGATGGTGAAGAGGTACCCTTTTCCGAAGTGCTAAAGTCCCTGCCCTTGAGTGACTTTGAACCTTCAGAAGCAGTTTTGATCAGTTTACAGATAGAAAGATGAGAGGACAAGTTCTGACAGAGGCTGGAACTCCCTTGAAGAAAGTTACGCAAAGTGTAGCTTTGTTTTTCTGTAGAATCTATCTATCTATCTATCTATCTATCTATCTATCTATCTATCTATCTATCTATCTATCTATCTATCTATCTATCTATCTATCTATCACTCTCTGTTGTTTAAAGTGATAAATTATAACTTAATTCCCATCATATTTCTGATATTATCTATCAATCTAATCTGATTAATTTTATTGTTCATTTTTATTCTAAATCCACGTGTGCAGTTCAACTGCAGTGCGTTAGCATTCGTTAGCTTGTCATTAGCGTTTCCATTCATGCCTATCATTGTTTTCTTTCTTTTTTCTCCTCTCTTCTCTATCCTGCTTTTGTTATTTGCACCACTAATTGCTACATGTATAATTTATTTCTCTCTGTCTGCGACAAGGGATTCACATGTGATAAATGCTGGGAAATAGTTAGGCTGACAGAGAAGATTTCATTATTAGATATTCCTCCCTTAAGAAAATTAACCATGGTTTTACTACAAATAAAACCAAAAAACCATGGTTCCTATAGTTAAACCATGGTAACCACAAATTAACCATGGTTTTGCTAAATTTACCATAGTTTAACCATGGTATTTGTAGTAAATCTGTGGTTATACAAATGGTAGTCAACACGCCAAAAAACCATGGGTTACTACAGTTTTACTATAATAAAACCATGGTTATTTTTCGTAAGGGCTAGCTTGTGAATTGTAAATAATATGATCACTGATCATAATCTAGATCTGCTCTGTTTGACAGAAACCTGGCTAAAACCTGATGATTACATTATTTTAAATGAGTCCACCCCCCAAGATTACTGTTATAAACATGAGCCCCGTCTAAAAGGCAAAAGGGTGAGGCGTTGCTTCAATTTATAACAACGTTTTCAGGATTTCTCAGAGGGCAGGCTTCAAGTATAACTTGTTTGAAGTAATGGTGCTTCATATAACATTATCCAGAGAAACAAATGTTTATGATAAATCCCCTGTTATGTTTGTACTGGCTACTGTATACAGGCCACCAGGGCACCACACAGACTTTATTAAAGAGTTTGGTGATTTTACATCTGCGTTAGTTCTGGCTGCAGATAAAGTTTTAATAGTTGGTGATTTTAATATACATGTTGATAATGAAAAAGATGTATTGGGATCAGCATTTATAGACATTCTGAACTCTATTGGTGTTAGACAACACGTTTCAGGACCTACTCATTGTCGAAGTCATACTCTAGATTTAATACTGTCACATGGAATTAATGTTGATGGTGTTGAAATTATTCAGCCAAGTGATGATATCTCAGATCATTATTTAGTTTTGTGCAAACTTCATATAACCAAAATTGTAAATTCTACTTTTTGTTACAAGTATGGAAGAACCATCACTTTTACCATAAAAGACTGCTTTTTAAGTTATCTTCCTGATGTATCCAAATTCCTGAGCATATCCAAAACCTCAGAACAACTTGATGATGTAACAGAAACTATGGACTCTCTCTTTTCTAGCATTTTAAATACGGTTGCTCCTTTACGCTTAAGGAAGGTAAAGGAAACTAGTATGACACCATGGTATAATGAGCATACTCGCACCCTAAAGAGAGCAGCCCGAAAAATGGAGTGCAGCTGGAGGAAAACAAAACTAGAGGTATTTCGTATTGCTTGGCGGGAAAGTAACCTATCCTACAGAAAAGCATTAAAAACTGCTAGATCCGATTACTTTTCTTCTCTTTTAGAAGAAAACAAACATAACCCCAGGTATTTATTCAATACAGTGGCTAAATTAACCAAAAATAAAGCCTCAACAAGTGTTGACACTTCCCATCACAGCAGTAATGACTTCATGAACTACTTTACATCTAAGATCGATACTATTAGAGATAAAATTTTAATCATTCAGCCGTCAGCTACAGTATTGCATCAAACAGTGCACTATAGAACCCCTGAGGAACAGTTCCACTCATTCTCTACTATAGGAGAGGAAGAATTGTATAAACTTGTTAAATCATCTAAACCAACAACATGTATGTTAGACCCTATACCATCTAAGCTCCTAAAAGTCATAGATCCTCTTCTGACTATTTTTAATTCCTCATTGTCATTATGTCCCCAAAACCGTCATACTGGCTGTTATTAAGCCTCTTATCAAAAAACCACAACTTGACCCCAAAGAACTAGTTAATTGTAGACCAAACTCGACTCTCCCTTTTCTGTCCAAGATACTAGAAAAGGTGGTATCCTCACAATTATATTCCTTCTTAGAGAAAAATGGTATATGTGAGGATTTCAAGTCAGGATTTAGACCGTATCATAGTACTAAGACTGCTCTCCTTAGAGTTACAAATGATCTGCTCTTATCATCTGATAATGGGTGTATCTCTCTATTAGTTTTATTGGATCTTAGTACTGCGTTTGACACAATTGACCACAACATTCTTTTGCATAGACTTGAACACTTTGTTGGCATTAATGGAAGTGCATTAGCATGGTTTAAATCGTACTTATATGACCTCCATCAGTTCGTAGCAGTGAATAAAGATGTATCATATCGATCACAAGTGCAGTATGGAGTACCTCAAGGCTCAGTACTAGGGCCGCTACTCTTCACGCTTTATATGTTACCCTTGGGAGATATCATCAGGAAACATGGTGTTAGCTTTCACGGTTATGCTGATGATACTCAGCTCTATATTTCTTCGCAGCCCGGTGAAACACACCAATTTGAAAAACTAATGGAATGCATAGTTGATATAAAAAACTGGATGACGAGTAATTTCTTACTGCTAAATTCTGAAAAAACAGAGGTGCTAATTATAGGACCTAAAAACTCTGCATGTAATAACCTAGAACACTGTCTAAGACTTGATGGTTGCTCTGTCAATTCTTCGTCATCAGTTAGGAACCTAGGTGTGCTATTTGATTGAAATCTTCCCTTAGAAAGCCACGTTTCTAGCATTTGTAAAACTGCATTTTTCCATCTCAAAAATATATCTAAATTACGGCCTATGCTCTCAATGTCAAATGCAGAAATGTTAATCCATGCATTTATGACCTCAAGGTTAGATTATTGTAATGCTTTATTGGGTGGTTGTTCTGCACGCTTAGTAAACAAACTACAGCTAGTCCAAAATGCAGCAGCAAGAGTTCTTACTAGAACCAGGAAGTATGACCATATTAGCCCGGTCCTGTCAAGACTGCACTGGCTCCCTTTCAAACATCGTATAGATTTTAAAATATTGCTTATTACTTATAAAGCCCTGAATGGTTTAGCACCTCAGTATTTGAATGAGCTCCTTTTACATTATAATCCTCTACGTCCGCTACGTTCTCAAAACTCAGGCAATTTGATAATACCTAAATATCAAAATCAACTGCGGGCGGCAGATCCTTTTCCTATTTGGCGCCTAAACTCTGGAATAATTTACCTAACATTGTTGCAGCCTGGAACTGAACTGCTGGTTTCATCTGATTAGAGGAGAACTGCCCCCCCGGCTGAGTCTGGTTTCTCCCAAGGTTTTTTCTCCATTCTGTCACCGATAGGATTTTGGTTCTTGCCGCTGTCACCTCTGGCTTGCTTATTTGGGGACACTTCATTTACAGCGATATCGTTGCCTTGATTGCAAATGATTACACCGATATTATTTAAACTGAACTTAGATGATGACATCACTGAATTCAGTGATGAACTGCCTTTAACTGTCATTTTGCATTATTGACACACTGTTTTCCTAATTAATGTCGTTCAGTTGCTTTGACACAATCTTTTTAGTTTAAGCTCTATATAAATAAAGGTGACTTGACTTGAATTGACCATATTAGCCTGGTTCTGTAAACTCTGCACTGGCTACCTAATGACACTTTATTTACAGCGAAATCGTTGACTTGATTGCAAATGATTGCACAGATACTATTTAAACTGAACTGAGGTGGATGATGACATCACTGAATTCATTGATGAACTGCTTTTAACTGTCATTTTGTATTATTGACACAACTAATGATTGTATTAATTGACACAACTAAACAAAAAAAAATAAAATAAATAAATTGGTGTCAGTCGAAACAATATTCACTCAGAAATTGCTAATTAATTTGACATTGAATTACAAAGAAACAGCAACACATTTAATTAATCACGAAATTCTTAATTGGAAATACTGAAATGGTGTTTTCTTGCAAAACGTACTCCAATAATGTTTGTTTTAATTGCAACTTTGAAAAAACATTTTTACAGTGTTGACACCTCTGGTGTGGCCTTTTCTTGCAGCAGTCTGACCTTTAAATTCTTGTATTATCTATGTATAGCAGCTTCGCCAGCTTATGGAGTGACTTTAGCATTAGCACTGATGTAAGTGAGCAGTGAAGCATCTGTCCTCATGCACATAATGCTCACATTCATGGAGCTGGATGAATGAGGGATTGTGTGAGTGTGCTGATGTGTGTGAATAGGGAAAAGATACTGTCTTCTGAATCCAGCTCATTCACTCACAATGACCCAACCTGTTCCCATGGGTTGCTCTAAATGTGTTTGTCCCATAAATGTACAAGAACAGTATGTCAGTATATTATATACTGTACAGTAATATTTGTTATTGTTTTAGTTCTCATATCATTAAATATGCAATAAAAATTTGTTGAAATTAGAGTAGATAATCGAGAGTTCTTCAGAATATTGCCTATGGAGAGACTAACTGCAGTGGTTAGGGGAGACAGTGGCATGTTTGAAGAGATGTGGGGGCCTGTTATTGGAAAATCTTCCAACCAGTTTACAAGAGATTATATTTAAGGGAAGATTTTTATTTGAATGATTGAGGGGCAAATATCAAGGTCAAGAGGTTCATGATAGGCTGAGAATTGTATATATTTATTTTCATCGTATTTTCTGTTGTTATTTTTACCAAGGGGTTTACGGACAAGTGTCCAACTTTCGGAGCTATAGGCATTAAAAAATTAAGAGTCGCAAAAAAAATAAAACTGATTTCGGCCCAAAGGACAGCGTCACCAGAATTCACAAATCATGGAGAATGGTATTCGGTATTATTTGCATAATATTATTTTTCCACAATTTTTCCTTCCACTCAACTTTCTGTTAACATGCTTGGATACAGTACTCTGTGAACAGCCAGCTTCTTTGACAATTAATGTTTGTGGCTTACCCTCCTTGTGAAAGGTGTCAACTGTCCTTTGGGCCGAAATCAGTTTTATTTTTTTTGCGACTCTTAATTTTATAATGCCTATAGCTCCGAGTCTAAGTTGGACACTTAGAGGAATGAAACCGGTGTCATCTTCACCAGCTTGATCTAAGTAAGTCCGCCAGTGTAAGGAATGTGAAAGAAAGGCATTCTTAACTTTTATTAGCAATAAACACGTATATATATATATATATATATATATATATATATATATATATATATATATATATATATATATATATATATATATATACACACACACACACACACACGTGTACACTTTGTTTGACAAAGTTTTGGTTGTTGTGCCTTTGCTTGTGTACTTGGCTTCAATATTCTGATTGGCAAAGTTTCACAGTTTAGCTTTTGTCAGTTTACCCTTTCTTGATCCCTTAACTATTCTGATCTTCAGAGGTGGAAAGTAACGAATTACTTTTACTCGCGTTACTGTAATTGAGTAGCTTTTTTGTGTACTAATACTTTTTAAAGTAATTTTTTAAATCTGTAATTTTACTTTTACTTCAGTATATTTTGTTTAAAGTATTGTACTTCGCTACATTTTAAAACACATTAATTACTGAGTAAAAAAAATAAAATAAAAAATAAATCGCTCCCTGGAAACTACGTCAGTAAATAATGGGCAGGAGGGCAAACTGGCGCTAAAATCACAAGAAAGATGCAGACGGTCAAAACAGGCGTTAGTGGTGCAGACTCCGCTGAAAACGAAACCCCGTCATATTCTGAAGTTGAACTCGAAGGAAATGAAGTGAACCCTGGCCATATGTATGCTCTATTATGCAGTGTAAGCTGTACTTGCCTAGGAAGACCAAACTAGCAGCTTATAAAATCTCGACAAGACATCAACCCTTCGCAAGAATGTAGAGGTAAGCTAAATAATTGCATCGTTGCATTGGTGGTTAAAATGAAGCTTTGACATTTTAGCAAGAGGTTTTGCACAAATTAGCCAAAAAGACAGTGGTGAGGAGTGTGCTATATATATCGTCTGCGATAATATCATATTTTTTGTTTTAATGATGTGCGCGCATTTATAGTGCGTTCTTTCACTGTGTGTGTGATTCAGTCTCCTAAAGTGCATTTAGAATGATCACAAAATGTAAGATATAGGGGCAGAAAATTCACATATTTATATAATTTCATATATTAAATCAAAATCCCACAAAGAAGGCCGTCTTTTCCTCCAAAAATCATCATGAATATATACATACATATATATAACAGTTCAGTAAACAAGTTAATTAAGAGACTTGTGTTTTAGACACCATATTGCCTTTTTTAGCTCTATTTCTACAACAGAAAATAATTCCAAACACAGCCACCAAAGCACAGTTTTGCGTCTCTGAGCAACGTGACATTGTTTCGTTCCTGAATGAATCAGCCGTTTAAATGATTCGGTTCAGTCGCAATGACTCACTTATTAACAGTGACATGCTGACACATACTGGCCATTTTAATTTCACATTTAAAGTATCTTTTGATTTTTTTTTTTAAATAATTAATTTCTTATCATTTCAAATGAGTATTCAACATTTTATGTCTTGTATATCAAAACATTATTCATGCATTTGTAACTGCAGGTTAAATGCATTCTTGTCCTGCACTAAACAGTGTTAATACATCTAAATGCCACTTCCAATGAATCTTCTGCATTTCCTCTGCATTAAAAGATGAGTTTGTTGACACTGATTTGCCTGGTAACAGCCCAAATGTTTTATTATTCTAAATAACTGATTCCTTTAATTAAAAACAACTAATTTGAGATTAATAGACCTATCCCAGGGGTGTCAAACTCAGTTCCTGGAGGGCCGTAGCCGTAGCACACATATCATGTAGTTTTCAAATAAACCTAAATGATTAGATTAGCTGGATCAGGTGTGTTTAATTAGGGTTAGATCTAAACTGTGCAGGACTGTGGCCCTCCAGGAACTGAGTTTGACACCCTTGGCCTGTCCCATTTTTGACTCCCTCCCACTGTTAAAATGTAACTAAGTAATTTTTACTCTGAGTAAAGTTTAAATGAGCTACTTTTTACTTTTACTTGAGTTGATTTTTAGACTGGTACTTTTACTTGTACTTAAGTAAAATTTCACTAATGTAATGGTACTTTTACTTGAGTAGAATATTTTTGTACTCTTTCCACCTCTGCTGATCTTTAAAATTACATCGCTTTTCTGATCTGTGAAAACTTTCACAGTTGAGTTTTGGTCAGCTGACCCATCCCTGGGTTACTTACATTGCTATTCTGATCTGTGACAACTTTCATAGTTCAGTACAGGTCAGCTGACCCATCCCAGGGTCACTAACATCACTATTCTGATCTGTGAAAACGTTCACAGTTCAGTACGGGTCAGGTGACCCATCCTAGGGTCACTAACATCACTTTTCTGATCTGTGAAAACTTTCACAGTTCAGTAAGGGTCAGCTGCCCATCCCAGGGTCACTAACATCACTTTTCGGATCTGTGAAAACCTTCACAGTTCAGTACGGCTCAGCTGAGACATCCCTGGGACACTAACATCACTTTTCTGATCTGTGAAAACTTTCACAGTTGCGTTTTGGTCAGCTGACCCTTCCCTGGGTCACTTACATCGCTATTCTGATCTGTGAAAACTTTCACAGTTCAGTACGTGTCAGCTGACCCTTCCCTGGGTCACACAATTCTGATCTGTGAAAACTTTCACAATTCAGTACTGGTCAGCTGACCCATCCCAGGGTCACTAACATCACTATTCTGATCTGTGCAAACTTTCACAGTTGAGTTTTGGTCAGCTGACCCTTCCCTGGTTCACTTACATCTCTATTCTGATCTGTGAAAACTTTCACAATTGCGTTTTGGTCAGCTGACCCTTCCCTGGGTCACTTACATCGCTATTCTGATCTGTGAAAACGTTCACAGTTCAGTACGGGTCAGCTGACCATTCCCTGGGTCACTAACATCACTTTTCTGATCTGTGAAAACTTTCACAGTTCATTACATGTCAACTGTCCCTTCCCTGGGTCACTAACATCACTATTCTGATCTGTGAAAACTTTCACAGTTCAGTACGGGTCAGCTGACCATTCCCTGGGTCACTAACATCACTATTCTGATCTGTGAAAACTTTCAAAGTTCATTACATGTCAACTGTCCCTTGCCTGGGTCACTAACATCACTATTCTGATCTGTGAAAACTTTCACAATTCAGTACTGGTCAGCTAACCCATCCCATGGTCACTAACATCACTATTCTGATCTGTGAAAACTTTCACAATTCAGTACTGGTCAGCTAACCCATCCCATGGTCACTAACATCACTATTCTGATCTGTGAAAACTTTCACAGTTGAGTTTTGGTCATCTGACCCTTCCCTGGGTCACTTACATCGCTCTTCTGATCTGTGATAACTTTCACCGTTAGGTAAGGGTCAGCTGACCCTTCCCTGGGTCACTAACATCACTATTCTGATCTGTGAAAACTTTCACAGTTGCGTCTTGGTCAGCTGACCCTTCCCTGGTTCACTTACATCTCTATTCTGATCTGTGAAAACTTTCACAGTTAAGTAAGGGTCAGCTGACCCTTCCCTGGGTCACTAACATCACTATTCTGATCTGTGAAAACGTTCACAGTTGCGTCTTGGTCAGCTGACCCTTCCCTGGGTCACTTACATCGCTATTCTGATCTGTGAAAACTTTCACAGTTCAGCATAGGTCAGCTGACCCTTCCCTGGGTCACTAACATCACTTTTCTGATCTGTGAAAACTTTCACAGTTCATTACATGTCAACTGTCCCATCCCTGGGTCACTAACATCACTTTTCTGATCTGTGAAAACTTTCAAAGTTCAGTACGGGTCAGCTGACCCATCCTTGGGTCACTAACATCACTATTTTGATCCGTGAAAACTTACACAGTTCAGTACGGGTCAGCTGACCCATCCCTGGATCACTAACATCACTTTTCTGATCTGTGAAAACTTTCACAGTTGAGTTTTGGATATCTGACCCTTCCCTGGGTCACTTACATCGCTATTCTGATCTGTGAAAACTTTCACAGTTAAGTATGGGTCAGCTGACCCTTCCCTGGGTCACTAACATCACTATTCTGATCTGTGAAAACTTTCACAGTTGCGTCTTGGTCAGCTGACCCTTCCCTGGGTCACTTACATCGCTATTCTGATCTGTGAAAACTTTCACAGTTCAGTACGGGTCAGCTGACCCTTCCCTGGGTCACTAACATCACTTTTCTGATCTGTGAAAACTTTCACAGTTCATTACATGTCAATTGTCCCATCCCTGGGTCACTAACATCATTATTCTGATCTGTGAAAACTTTCAAAGTTCAGTACAGGTCAGCTGACCCATCCTAGGGTCACTAACATCACTATTTTGATCCGTGAAAACTTTCACAGTTCAGTACGGGTCAGCTGACCCATCCCTGGATCACTAACATCACTATTCTGATCTGTGAAAACTTTCACAGTTGAGTTTTGGATATCTGACCCTTCCCTGGGTCACTTACATCGCTATTCTGATCTGTGAAAACTTTCACAGTTCAGTATAGGTCAGCTGACCCTTCCCTGGGTCACTAACATCACTTTTCTGATCTGTGAAAACTTTCACAGTTCAGTACGGGTCAGCTGACCCATCCTAGGGTCACTAACATCACTATTTTGATCTGTGAAAACTTTCAAAGTTCAGTACGGGTCAGCTGACCCATCCTAGGGTCACTAACATCGCTTTTCGGATCTGTGAAAACTTTCACAGTTCAGTACCGGTCAGCTGACCCTTCCCTGGGTAACTAACATCGCTATTCTGATCTGTGAAAACTTTCACAGTTCAGTAAGGGTCAGCTGACCCTTCCCTGGGTCACTAACATCGCTATTCTGATCTGTGAAAACTTTCACAGTTAAGTAAGGGTCAGCTGACCCTTCCCTGAGTCACTTACATCGCTATTCTGATCTGTGAAATCTTTCATGATTTATGTCAAGTCAAGTCAAGTCACCTTTATTTATATAGCGCTTTAAACAAAATACATTGTGTCAAAGCAACTGAACAACATTCATTAGGAAAACAGTGTCAATAATGCAAAATGATAGTTAAAGGCAGTTCATCAATGAATTCAGTAATGACATCTCTGTTCAGTTAAATAGTTTCTGTGCATTTATTTGCAATCAAGTAAACGATATCGCTGTAGATGAAGTGACCCCAACTAAGCAAGCCAGAGGTGACAGCGGCAAGGAACCGAAACTCCATCGGTGACAGAATGGAGAAAAAAACCTTGGGAGGAACCAGGCTCAGTTGGAGGGCCAGTTCTCCTCTGACCAGACGAAACCAGTAGTTCAATTCCAGGCTGCAACAAAGTCAGATTGTGCAGAAGTATCATCTGTTTTCTGTGGTCTTGTCCTGATGGTCATCTGAGATAAGGTCTTTACAGGGGATCTGTATCTGGGGCTCTAGTTGTCCTGGTCTCCGCTGTCTTTCAGGGATGTAGAGGTCCTTACTAGGTGCTGATCCACCATCTGGTCTGGATACGTACTGGATCCGGGTGACTGCAGTGACCCTCTGATCTGGATACAGACTGGATCTGGTGGCTACAGTGACCTCGGAATAAGAGATAAACAGACAAATATTAGCGTAGTAGATGCCATTCTTCTAATGATGTAGCAAGTACATAGGGTGTTATGGGAAGTGTTCCCTGTTCCGGTTTACCTAATTAATGCAGCCTAAAAATCCTTTAACGGATTTGGATATTAAAAGCATATTAGTATGTTATGTGAAAGCCAGGTTAAAGAGATGGGTCTTTAATTTAGATTTAAACTGCAAGAGTGTGTCTGCCTCCCGAACAATGTTAGGTAGGTTATTCCAGAGTTTAGGCGCCAAATAGGAAAACGATCTGTGGTGCTAAACCAGATGGAAAAATGCAGTTTTACAAATGCTAGAAACGTGGCTTTCTACGTGGCTTTCTAAGGAATGATTGCAATCAAATAGCACACCTAGGTTCCTAACTGATGACGAAGAATTGACAGAGCAACCATCAAGTCTTAGACAGTGTTCTAGGTTATTACAAGCAGAGTTTTTAGGTCCTATAATTAACACCTCTGTTTTTTCAGAATTTAGCAGTAAGAAATTACTCGTCATCCAGTTTTTTATATCTATGCATTCCATTAGATTTTCAAATTGGTGTGTTTGTGTGAAGAAATATAGAGCTGAGTATCATCAGCATAACAGTGAAAGCTAACACCATGTTTCCTGATGATATCGCCCAAGGGTAACATATAAAGCGTGAAGAGTAGCGGCCTTAGTACTGAGCCTTGAGGTACTCCATACTGCACTTGTGATCGATATGATACATCTTCATTCACTGCTACGAACTGATGGCGGTCATATAAGTACGATTAAAACCATGCTAATGCACTTCCATTGATGCCAACAAAGTGTTCAAGTCTATGCAAAAGAATGTTGTGGTCAATTGTGTCAAACGCAGTACTAAGATCCAATAAAACTAATAGAGAGATACACCCATGATCAGATGATAAGAGCAGATCATTTGTAACTCTAAGGAGAGCAGTCTCAGTACTATGATACGGTCTAAATCCTGACTGGAAATCCTCACATATACCATTTTTCTCTAAGAAGGAATATAATTATGAGGATACCACCTTTTCTAGTATCTTGGACAGAAAAGGGAGATTCGAGATTGGTCTATAATTAACTAGTTCTTTGGGGTCAAGTGTTGGTTTTTTCATGAGAGGCTTAATCATAGCCAGTTTGAAGGTTTTGGGGTCATATCCTAATGACAATGAGGAATTAATAATAGTCAGAAGAGGATCTATAACTTCTGGAAGCACCTCTTTTAGGTGTTTAGATGGTATAGGGTCTAACATACCTGTTGTTGGTTTAGATGATTTAACAAGTTTATACAATTCTTCCTCTCCTATGGTAGAGAATGAGTGGAACTGTTCCTCAGGGGGTCTATAGTGCACTGTCTGATGCGATACTGTAGCTGATGGCTGAATGGTTGCAATTTTATCTCTAATAGTATCGATTTTAGAAGTAAAGTAGTTCAAAAAGGCATTACTGCTGTGGTGTTGGGAAATGTCAACACTTGTTAAGGCTTTATTTTTCGTTAATTTAGCCACTGTATTGAATAAATACCTGGGGTTATGTTTGTTTTCTTCTAAAAGAGAAGAAAAGTAATCGGATCTAGCAGTTTTTAATGCTTTTCTGTAGGATAAGTTACTTTCCCGCCAAGCAATACGAAATACCTCTAGTTTTGTTTTCTTCCAGCTATGCTCCATTTTTCGGGCTGCTCTCTTTAGGGTGCGAGTATGCTCATTATACCATTGTGTCAAACTGTTTTCCTTAACCTTCCTTAAGCGTAAAGGAGCAACTGTATTTAAAGTGCTAGAAAAGAGAGAGTCCATAGTTTCTGTTACATCATCAAGTTGTTCTGAGGTTTTGGATATGCTAAGGAATTTGGATACATCAGGAAGATAACTTAAAAAGCAGTCTTTTGTGGTAGAAGTGATAGTTCTTCCATACTTGTAACAAGAAGTAGAATTTACAATTTTGGCTATATGAAGTTTGCACAAAGCTAAATAATGATCTGAGATATCATCACTTGGCTGAATAATTTCAACACCATCAACATCAATTCCATGTGACAGTATTAAATCTAGAGTATGATTTCGACAATGAGTAGGTCCTGAAACGTGTTGTCTAACCCCAATAGAGTTCAGAATGTCTATAAATGCTGATCCCAATGCATCTTTTTCATTATCAACATGGATATTAAAATCACCAACTATTAAAACTTTTATGTGTGCATCAGTCTACAGCAGTACATTTGCACATAGCACAAAATGTTGAGCAAAATTATTTCAATGCACTGGCAATTGATCTTCTTCTTCTTCTAAATTTTTCTGATTTATCATGGACATAAAGATTCGCTATCCTGTGAAGTTTTGCCAGCTTTAATTCGTCATTATGTTTTGTAAATATTTTTCTAAGCTTCTGTAATACAATTTAATTTTTAAATTACATTGAATTTTAAGCATCTTATAATGCCTTTATATGCATATAATGATATGATTTATACATCTGTGTGTATATATATGTGTGTGTATATATATATATATATATATATATATATATATATGCATTTATTGCTGCAAATGTAATTATTACTATTGTTATTACTATGAATATTTCATATTTTAGAGTCACTGCACCCATTTACCAAGAAATTTTGGAGCACTTCATGCTTCCTTCTGCTGACCAGCATTTTGAAGATGCTGATTTCATTTTTCAGCAGGATTTGGCACCTCCCCACTCTGCCAAAAGCACCAAAAGTTGGTTAAATGACCATGGTGTTGGTGTGCTTGACTGGCCAGCAAACTCACCAGACCTGAACCCTAGAGAGAATATATGGGCTATTGTCAAGAGGAAGATGAGAAACAAGAGACCAAACAATGCAGATGAGCTGAAGGCCACGGTCAAAGAAACCCGAGCTTCCATACCACCTCAGCAGTGCCACAGACTGATCACCTCCATGCCACACCAAATTGAGGCAGTAAATAAAGCAAAAGGAGCCCCTACCAAGTATTGAGTTCATGTACAGTAAATGAACATACTTTCCAGAAGGCCAACAATTCACTAAATCTTTGTTATTTTAATCTTTTTATTTTTTTTATGAAGTATTCTAATTGGTGGGTTTTTGTTAAATGTGAGCCAAAATCATAACAATTAAGAGAACCAAAGACATAAACTACTTCAGTCTGTGTGCATTGAATTTATTTAATACACGAGTTTCACAATTTGAGTTAAATTACTGAAAAAAAATAACTTTTCCTCGACATTTTAATTTATTGAGAAGCACCTGTATTAATTTTCAGCTTGTATAATACAAACAATTATAATTTAATTTCATGATTCTTACAATATCTTTATAATGATACGTATAATAATTTTTTAAAAACATCTGTATACAAGTCTATGCATATACTGTCGTTTATTTAAATTCTGTTGTTATTTTTATATATTCTTATTCCGTTTTTCTTTACTTGATTATTTCTATTTTATCCTGCAATGTATCTACAAAAATGTAGTTTCTAAATCAGTCCCTATATCTTTATTATTTTTGCTTATTTAATATTCTTTTATTTCCTTAACTACATTTTATATTTCTTCTTTCTTCAAAATCCTTTTTTATGTATGTATGTATGTACAGTGGGTATCGAAAATAATCACTCCCTTTAATACATTCACATTTTTTTTGCTATGCAGCCTGAAATGAAGATGGACAGTTTTTGTTATTTTTATTCACTGCAACTTATAACATCTAAGTGTAAGATATAAAACCAACATTCAGAAAAAAACAATCACACAGTTGGAAAAAGGATCCTCCTGTTGGGTATTTTTTTCCTCTCTTTAATTATATTTACTTTAATATTTGTCCACTCTTCTTTGCAGAATTGCTCGAGTTCAGTTAAATTTCATGGTGACCATGGGATTTCAGTTCTCAAAGCACTTTGTGATCAGTTTTGCTGTGAGTTTGTATCATTGTCATGTTAGAAGGTAAACCTTCTTCCCGTAGACAACATTCTGGCAGAAGACAGTAGATTTTCCTCAAGAATTTGACAGTATTTTTTCCCATCCATTTCGCTTCCTTCCTGACAAGTGCTCCAGTCCCGAGAAACACCCCCATAACAGGATATTAGCACCTCACTTGACACATACTTAACTGTGAACATTTTCACAGATCAGAATAGCAATGTAAGTGACCCAGGGAAGGGTCGCCTGACCAAAACTCAACTGTGAAAGTTTTCACAGATCAGAAAAGTGATGTAAGTGACCCTGGGATGGGTCAGCTGACCAAAACTCAACTGTGAAAGTTTTCACAGATCAGAAAAGTGATGTAAGTGACACAGGGAAGGGTCAGCTGACCAAAACTCAACTGTGAAAGTTTTCACAGATCAGAAAAGTGATGTAAGTGACCCTGGGATGGGTCAGCTGACCCGTACTGAACTGTGAAAGTTTTCACAGATCCGAAAAGTGATGTAAGTGACCCTGGGATGGGTCAGCTGACCCGTACTGAACTGTGAAAGTTTTCACAGATCCGAAAAGTGATGTAAGTGACCCTGGGATGGGTCAGCTGACCCGTACTGAACTGTGAAAGTTTTCACAGATCCGAAAAGTGATGTTAGTGACCCAGGGAAGGGTCAGCTGACCCGTACTGAACTGTGAAAGTTTTCACAGATCCGAAAAGTGATGTAAGTGACCCTGGGATGGGTCAGCTGACCCGTACTGAACTGTGAAAGTTTTCACAGATCAGAAAAGTGATGTTAGTGACCCTGGGATGGGTCAGCTGACCCGTACTGAACTGTGAAAGTTTTCACAGATCCGAAAAGTGATGTAAGTGACACAGGGAAGGGTCAGCTGACCAAAACTCAACTGTGAAAGTTTTCACAGATCAGAATAGTGATGTTACTGACTCAGGGAAATCGTTATCTGACCATAGCCACACTGTTAATGTTTTTTACGAATCAAAATAGTTATGTAAATTAATCAGGGGATGGTCAACTGATAAATTTTTTTTAGATCAGAATAGTTAAGGGATCAAGAAAAGGTAAACTGACGAAAGCTAAACTGAGAAACTTTGCCAAATCAGAATATTGAAGCCAAGTAGGCTACTCAAGCAAAGGCACAACAACCAAAACCTTATTATCAAACAAAGTGTACACGTATATATATATATATTAAATATATGTGTAAGTTCATTTACCTATAAATTGGAAACCGTTATTCATTGGAACAGCAACCATATGACAATATTAGACAAAAAAAACAGGGGGCAGAGCAAAGAGAAACACTGCCACGCGATAAAATGCTATTGTGAAAGTTTTCACAAATCGAGCTCAATCTAAAACAATGTTCTTTTATTCCAGCAGTCTGCGTGTTTATTGGTAATAGATGTTAAGAACGCCTTTCTTTCACATTCCTTACACTGGCGTACTTACCAAGGGGTTTACGGACAAAGAGCTTTGCTGTGAAAAAATTGACAGATCAAGCTGGTGAAGATGACACCAGTTTCACTCCTCTAAGTGTCCAACTTTCGGAGCTATAGGCATTATAAAATTAAGAGTTGGAAAAAAAAAATAAAACTGATTTCGGCCCAAATGACAGCCTCACCAGAATTCACAAATCATGGAGAATGATATTCAGTATTATTTGCATGTCTATGACAGCGCACTGTGTATTTATAGCCAAATTAAATCTGAATATCGAACCGCAAACCATCTTTACTGCGGTCAGGAAAGTTGACGGGCCACTGCTGCGTGTCGTCATGAAAGCTTATCATTTTCATGTGTTTTTAAATTACCACTTGTCGATTTAAACATTAAAGCATCCAAACACAAGACAAGGAAAAGCTTAACAGAGTAGCTGGTTACTGGCGCGCTTGTGCTCGGTGCGTACGAGAGAGATCGAGAGCCGTGTATCACGGATAGTGACACTGAACCGAGCTCTCTTCTGCGAAGTTCTCCTCGAAGTCCCTCCTGCACCTGAACGAACAAATACAAATCACAGTTTGAACATACAAAAAGATGTGAAAGAGCCCATCAGCACCACGGTTAGGGCTGTAGTGATACACTAATCTCACGATACGATACACGATATTCAGCTCACGATATGATATATGTCACGATATTCAGCCAACGATATGATCTGATATAATTCAATACGATTCTATATAATTTGATACGCTTGCATCATTTTCTGATAGATTTAAAGGGGACAGAGATTTTGGTAACATCTGGTGACTTTCATTTACTTGGATTGAATTTATTTAAATGAAAACTCAAAAAACATCAGACAGCTTGCAAAATAAATGCTGGACAAAATTAATCAAAGATGTGTTGAGAAAATTAGTTCCATTTATTGAAACTGTAAACTGTAGCTTACAAGCCTTTGAAAAGTAAATAAAGTGCAACATTTCAATTTGCTATTAACAATGGAGAGTTAAAGTGCAAGTGGCCTGTTCTGAACAGTTTCTCTGAAAGCTTTTTAGCTTGACACTGAACATGAGATAGCCAGTCTAGCCGCCAGGTAAGTAAACATAGTAGTACCATGCAGTGTTGCCAAATAAGCGGTTATTATAAGCGACTTTGGGCTTGTTTTTCTGTAAAGTCGCTTACAAATATTGGTAGTCGCGGGTCGCGTTTTTTTGGGCTTGTTTCTAAAGTGTAGTTGCTTATTTGGGCTTGTTCCCAGCTCCATAATAAGTTATCAAGCAGATATTTTCTATATGTTATTTAAGCGTAGTTCTAGCCTGTTCTCTCTGTCCCTCCCTTTCCCCCATACACACAGGAGACAGACAGTTTTTTCCCACCCACATCCTGCTTCTAATTGGCTCTGACCGAGAGGGCAACGAGACCTAGCCAATCAGAGGCAGGGCAATCTGTTTTTTTTTCTGGTTAGGAAAACGTCGTCATTGAGTGACGTAAACTTTAAATAAATGCGCTCGAGTTGCGACTGATGGTGACTGACGACTTTTTAATTATCAGATGTTTACTGTGTATATAATGTACTCGGTACATCAGTCTATATTTGATATCCCATCAGTTTTCTAATGTTAAATATTGTTAAAAGGTGGTTTAACTCCCTCTTGTGGTCATTGTCCTGAAGCTCAGGGGGGAGAAAAATAAATAAACTGTACCTTGTGTGCAGTTTTGTAAGACTGCGCACAGTTTACCAATCTGTCCACATGGATGTAAATTGACAGTCTGTACCCACAGTTTAAAATCCGTCCCCACGAATTGTAAAACCATGCACACAGTTTATTTATTTTTCTCTTCCCAGAACCTAGAGGGGGGGGGGGGGGGGGGGTCCGTAGAAAAAGTCGCTTGTTTTGGGCTTGTTTTCACAGGCCTGGTTGCTTATTTGTCTCGCGAGATCTGGCAACACTGGTACCATGGCTTCTCCGGGAATGCAAACCTTGGTGTTTTCGGGTTGTAATAGGATAGCGGGGCTCCATCGCGTTCACCATGCGCCTAAAGCCGGGGTTTTCCACTGAATACGTGCTCAAATCCTGACAAATAAAGTAGGCAATGGACTCTGTAATTTTCTGCGACCTTGGTGAAGCAGATGGAAACTTGTGGGAAAAACCGCCATCGATGTCCAGCGTAGTTTGTTTTGGGTCACACGGCCACTGCTGCTTTGGGTCCTCCGTAAGCATAAACTTGTCCAGGTGGTGTTGCCGGAATATTTAACGTTAGTGCCACATAGCTTACAAACTATGACGCTTTTATCCAAGTCGTTGCTTTCCTTTCTTTTTTTTTTTAAACCAAATTGCCCCCACACATCTACTTTTAAGCAGGCGGGTGCCGGATTTATATTCGCCGCCATTCTCTGAATATCCTCGCTCTGACTTGGTAAACAGGAAGAGGTAGACGTCTGCGTCTGTGTAAAGTTAGTACGGGGAACTTGCTCTACAGCAACACCAGCGGTTGGCTGACCAAATCGCTCTTCCTGCAACGCGAACGGGGGTAAACATGGGGGATTTATAATGGGGACGTATGTATCGATACTCGCGGCTAAAAGGAAGATACTTTCTTTGGAAAAAAAAATATCGATTTATATCGCAGAGTCGATAAAATTGCCCAGCCCTAACCGCGGTGTTCTGGTGTTCAGGGCTCACGCAGAGAAAGGCGTCTCAAAACGCTTGAACACAGAGTTTGCTTCTTTTTGCTCTTGTGCCGAAAAATACATACAAAATATGTGAAAATATCCACCTTGGAAATTATGCTCGAAAAAATTTTTTTTTCAGTTATTTGTCAGTTATTTCTTAAGTGAAAGTAAACAGTTGAGGAAAAAAATATATTGGATGCGGCCATCATCTCTTAAAGTGACTGCGCCTAATTTAGCTACTGGCTGCAGTAATATTAATCCAAGAAAATGAAAGAAAAATCACTCACTGCTCTTGACTGAATTACTTTGTAGTTTTAACAAGAATTTATGCACAGTAAAACCAAAAATTATTAAAATTATAAATATATAATATAAATTATTCAGACTCCAGATATAATTTTTGATATTAGTGTCCTGTACTAGTAGGTACATGACACTAACACCTTTATGTAAGTGAGTATAGCAAATTTAAGCGAACTGTGACATATTATACCCAAAGAATCTTTATACAGTGAACTACTAGTGAAATAGATAGATATGCATTTTTTTATCTCTCTATATAAAATTGGGACCAAAAATTATTCAGCAACTTATAAAGCACCATGCATTGTTTATGTGTGTTTTTTTTCTGAATTGCTAATGCAACCTTTTCACACCACAGTCTGAACAAAATGAAGCATTGCTTGGTAATTGGTCAACAAAGTATTGATAGTTGTATAAATATTGTCATAATAACAGTTGTCTGTAGTTTTGGTTGATTGTAATCCATTAAATACATTTCTATCAAAGTTTTGACATTATCAAGAGGAATTTGTTCTGACACAGTTTAACTATAAGTTCTTGTCATATTTTATAACCATTTTAGAAGCGATAGCAAAAAAACTGTAATAATATGAGAAATGTTGAAGGTGTCTGAATAAATTTTGGTTTGATTGTATATTTCATTTTTACATTGAAGACTATCCAGTGCTATTTTACATTTAATTATTCAGTTTCTGTACCTGGACACCTACAAACTTGAAAAAAAAAAACTGAAACATTGTGTAAATAGCACAAATAAATAAACATAAACGAACATACAAATTGGATATATTGGATATAAACTGTCTCCTGAACAATGTTAGGTAGGTTATTCCAGAGTTTAGGCGCCAAATAGGAAAAGGATCTGCTGCCCACAGTTGATTCTGATATTCTAGGTATTATCAAATTATCAAAGTAATAAGCAATATTTTAAAATCTATACAATGTTTAATAGGGAGCCAGTGCAGTGTTGACAGGTAAGTAAGAACTGTTGCTGCTGTATTTAGGACTAGCTGTAGTTTGTTTACTAAGCGTGCAGAACAACCACCCACATTTTTGCATTATTGACACTGTTTTCCTAATGAATGTTGTTCAGTTGCTTTGACGCAATGTATTTTGTTTAAAGCGCTATATAAATAAAGGTGACATTGACATTGACATTGACCCAATAAAGCATTACAATAATCTAACCTTGAGGTCATAAATGCATAGATTAGCATTTCTACATTTGACACTGAGAGCATAGGCCGTAATTATATATATTTTTGAGATGGAAAAATGCAGTTTTACAAATGCTAGAAATGTGGCTTTCTCAGGAAAGATTGCTATCAAATAGCACACCTAGGTTCCTAACTATCCAGTTTTTACAAGGTAGCAGTATAATGAAGAAAATTACGTAGATGTTTTGTCATACACTATTGTAGTATAGATATAAGGCTGTTGTACTTGTTTGTGGTGTAGCTGAGCTACCTGTACTGTTTTATCCCTCAGATTAATTGCTTTTGCTTTTATTATTGACATTTGAAAGCCACATTGGATATAAACATCTGCTTAATGAATAAATATATGTACCTAACACCACATTGCTACCATCAACTATTTTCAAGAAAAATCTTTTTGTCATATTAGCAATTCGCACAAAAGAAGACTATTACCCAAATGACAGATATCTCTATATAAACCAAAGCCTAATTTTTATGAGCCAAGTTTTGATTCATGTCTTCCCTGACACAGTCTCTTTCCATTCCTTACAGGTTCTTCTCATCAGCACCACTGGGATTACCATGGTAAATATATACATATACTATAAATCAAGTCAAGTCACCTTTATTTATATAGAGCTTTAAACAAAATACATTGCGTCAAAGCAACTGAACAACATTCATTAGGAAAACAGTGTGTCAATAATGCAAAATGATAGTTAAAGGCAGTTCATCACTGAATTCAGTGATGTCATCTCTGTTCAGTTAATAGTGTCTGTGCATTTATTTGCAATCAAGTCAACGATATCGCTGTAGATGAAGTGACCCCAACTAAGCAAGCCAGAGGCGACAGTGGCAAGGAATCAAAACTCCATTGGTGACAGATTGGAGACAAAAACCTTGGGAGAAACCAGGCTCAGTTGGGGGGGCCAGTTCTCCTCTGACCAGACAAAACCAACAGTTCAATTCCAGGCTGCAGCAAAGTCAGATTGTGCAGAAGAATCATCTGTTTCCTGTGGTCTTGTCCTGGTGGTCGTCTGAGACAAGGTCTTTACAGGGGATCTGTATCTGGGGCTCTAGTTGTCCTGGTCTCCGCTGTCTTTCAGGGATGTAGAGGTCCTCTCTAGGTGCTGATCCACCATCTGATCTGGATACGTACTGGATCCGGGTGACTGCAGTGACCCTCTGATCTGGATACAGACTGGATCTGGTGGCTACGGTGACCTCAGAATAAGAGAGAAACAGACTAATATTAGCTTAGATGCCATTCTTCTAATGATGTAGCAAGTACATCGGGTGTTATGGGAAGTGTATCCGGTTCCGGTTTACCTAATCAGTGCAGCCTAAAAATCCCTAACGGATTTGGATATTAGAAGCACATTAGTGTGTTATGTGTAAACCAGGTTAAAGAGATGGGTCTTTAATCTAGATTTAAACTGCAAGAGTGTGTGATATGATATGGTCTAAATCCTGACTGGAAATCCTCACAGATACCATTTTTCTCTAAGAAGGAATATAATTGTGAGGATACTACCTTTTCTAGTATCTTGGACAGAAAATAGTGTGCCAATCCATTCTTATAATAATGACATAATATAAACACTTTGTAATGATATAAACTTCGTATTCATCCGGAAGGAGGCGGGAACCAGCGGACAATCAAAAAACATTTTAATAATTCAAAATATACACAAAACAGCACCAGCCCCTCACGGACGACTGGTGCGCTCCAATAAAAACCAAAACACAACTAAAAGTCCAGGCCTGGTACTCTCTCGTCCTTCACTGTCGTCGCTCCAGTTTTATATCCTTCCATCTCCTACGTGGGACTCGAGACCGGCGGTGGGTCGCAGGTGCCACTGATTTGCCCAATCATTGCCGGCCTTCCTCCTTGTTCCCACGACCCCGCCCTACTCGCCACATACCCCCATCGCCCCTTGCAGGCCGGGGGGTACCCACGAGACTGCGCTCTACTCCCCCCCCCCCCCCCCGCTCACGGGAACCCGGGGGTAGGACAGACGAGGCAAGAGAAAAGGAGATGGAAGGAGGAGCGACAGAGACGAGAGAGGGGAGAGAGAAAAAAAAAAATTCCGGTTCCCAGACGCACTGCTGCTCGGCCCTCCACCAGCTGGGTGATCTCCTCCGCAGTGCCTGGCAGTGGCACTGGACGGCCCTCGGCGGACGGCACGACACTCCTCCGCCGCCCGGTGGAAGGCGACGGCTCCTCCGATTTCGGGCAGCCGGCAGGAGTCCCCCGTTCCCTGCTCCTCCCCGTTCCGGCGGATGGCAGCAGGCTCCGGCCTCCTGGCGGACGGCGCCGACTCCTCCGCTCCCTCACGGACGGCAGCCGCCCCTCCATATCGTGGGCGGCCGGAAGCGAGCTCGCCCGTCCCCGGCAACTCACTCCAGTCCACCGCCTCGAGCGTCCATGGCGGCATCCTCCTCGCCTGCTCGATGGTACCGCGGATTCACCACAGCGGCGAGGGATCTTCAGCAGTGCGTCCCTCCTTCTCCCGGGCTTCGGCACCACTGTAATGAATTAAAACTTCGTATTCATCCGGAAGAAGGAGGCGGGAACCATCGGACAATCAAAGGACATTTTAATAATTCAAAATAAACACAAAACAGCACCAGCCCCTCACGGACGACTGGTGCGCTCAAATAAAAATCAAAACACACCTAAAAGCCCAGGCCTGGTCCTCTCTCGTCCTTCACTGTCGTCGCTCCAGTTTTATATCCTTCCATCTCCTACGTGGGACTCGAGACCGGCAGTGGGTCGCAGGTGTCACTGATTTCCCAATCATTGCCGGCCTCCCTCCTTGTTCCCACGTCCCTCGGCCCCGCCCCACTCGCCACACACTTATGGAAGCGAATCTTGCACACAGCTAAAGTTTAGCTGCTACACTGTGAACACTTAAAAAAATATATGGTATGATATGGTATGATAGCCAAGTGCTAAAAAGTGTGGAAGAAAAAGATGCACAACCAACCGAGAGAACCACAGCCTTATGAGGATTGTCAAGCAAAATCAATTACAGAATTTGAGTGAACTTCACAAGGAATGGACTGAGGCTGGGGTCAACGCATCAAGAGCCACCACACAGAGACGTGTCAAGGAATTTGCTGAACCACAGACAACTTCAGAGGCATCTTAACTGGGCTACAGAGAAGAAGAACTGGACTGTTGCCCAGTGGTCCAAAGTCCTCTTTTCAGATGAGAGCAAGTTTTGTATTTCATTTGGAAACCAAGGTCCTAGAGTCTGGAGGTTGATGATTTGGGGTGCAATGTCATCTGCTGGTGTCGGTCCATTGTTTTTTTTGAAAACCAAAGTCACTGCACCTGTTTACCAAGAAATATTGGAGCACTTCACGTTTCCTTCTGCTGACCAGCTTTATGAAGATGATGATTTCATTTTCCAGCAGGATTTGGCACCTGCCCACACTGCCAAAAGCACCAAAAGTTGGTTAAATGACCATGGTGTTTGTGTGCTTGACTGGCCAGCAAACTCACCAGACCTGAACACCCATAGAGAATCTATGGGGTATTGTCAAGAGGAAAATGAGAAACAAGAGACCAAAAAATGCAGATGAGCTGAAGGCTTCAGTTTCACAATTTGAGTTTCACAATTTGAGTTGAATTACTAAGATAAATGAACTTTTCAATGACATTCTAATTTATTGAGATGCACCTGTACATCAAATATTAGCACAAAAACTTGATATTTTGAGCACTCAATTGAAAATATACACATAACTTATCAATCGTGCTACTTACAGGTTGTGGTTCGGAGAGCTTGTTAGTCCAAATTAAGAAGATTAGAAGCCAGCGAAGATAAGGCAAGATTAGAGAAGCAGTCATTGATAAAATGACATGCACAAAACAAAAGGTTTGAATTGTATTTCTGTGGTATCCTTGAACACAGCGTTATCTCAGCATGATGTAAACACACTAATAGCAGAAGTGTTTGTGGGCAGATCAGACTCTGTTCGTATTTCGTGGGCAGGTGGGGATTATGCAAATGTGTCAGTGAAATATACCGTTAACAGGCAAAAGATTCAAAAATATGACAACTTGTTAAAGTGACTCTGAGTCGACTCTCTCTTTTGAGAGACAATATCTTTATTTATCATTCACTTTTTTGATTAATAACTTTGCAGATTGTTTTCATTTAAGGATAGCTACGCTATAAACTGCAAAAAATATATTTTTCAAAAACCCATATGACCTGCTCCTTAACCAAAAAATGTTAGGCACTGCAGCTTTAAACTGACAGTTTGTCACAGCTTGAACCTTGTTTTCTATGTTGTCTGTTTTCTCCTGCCTAGTTTTAGTAATTTGAGCTAGTTTCTTTCTCCTTTTGATTAGTCAGTTCACCTGTATTTTACTTAGTCCCTCATTTGCGTTTGTATAAAGTTTCTCCATTCTGTTCCTTCAGTTGCCGGTTAATGTTATGTATGCTGGTTGTGTTTCGCTGTGTGTTTTTGGATCTCACCCTTCTTCCTGGATTAATATGAAATGCTACTTGAATCATCTCCATCTCCGTATGCATATTTCCCACAAGAGCCTAACAATTATTCGTCATAGGGAGCCAGTGCAGAGTTGACAGAACTGGGCTCATACTTCCTGGTTCTAAGAACTCAAGCTGCTGCATTTTGGATCAACTAGAGTTTGTTTATTAACCTTGCTTATTCATGTTTGTGGAATGTACTGTATTTCATTAGATAAGAAAGTAGATTAGAGTAAAATTTTTTTGTATATTTTATAATAATTATAACAATGTAATCAGACTCACAAATTACAGTCCAATTTAATATCAAATCAGTTCTAAACAGAATCATGCTAGCAGTAAGTGACATTTACATGCACTTCCTAAAATAATTAAACTGTAGAACTGAATAATGAAAGAGTTTTATTACATACCGATCCCAGAAGGAGAGAAACAAGGTACAACACAACAATGCAAAACTGTAAAATCTGTTTTTGAAAGATTCAGTTGAGATGCACACCACCTAAAAATATCTTAAAAATTAACAAATACAAGAGAAAACAATATACATAAACTTTTTTTTTTACTCTTTATTGCATCTTTATGATGTCAGTATCAGTTCTTGTGAAACACTGTATAAGCCTTGTGTCCTTTGACAATCTGTGTTTCCATCATGAAAGTCTCAAAGTCTCAAAGACTTTCAATTACTTATGTGAGCATTTAAGGTTGTGGAACTTACTGCTCATAAACATTACAGGTGCTCATTTGCTCAATGACACAAGAGACTAGATGACCATTCAAAAGTAAAAAAGTAAAAAATATTCTTAGCAATTCATGCAATGCAACATTGTCCTGAAGCTTTATCAGTAATACTTTATAACATAAATAATCATGCACTAATACCTAAATTGATATTAGTTTAATATAAAGTAATGATGAATTAAGGCAGGTGTTAATTAAGAACTAAACTTAACAGCGGCAAGTCATATAAATTCATGTGCGAATAAAAACCACTTTGACTACATATTTAGTTAATGTTTTAAAATGAACAATTTGGGGTAGTTTTTACATGATTATTCCTGTACTGTTATTGTAAAGTGTTTCTTTATCCATAACTAGTGTTTTTTTTTGTTTAGTTTAATGCAATTTAATAGTATTGTTGTTTGTTATCAGGCTCTGTAAAATGGCCCTGGATTTTAGAAAAGCACTATACAAATAAAACGTTACGTAAAAATGTCATGTTAATGATTTTTCTTTGTCTCGTTCAGATCAGGACGCATGGTTATCTGTGTTTGAACACTGTAGTGGAAAAGCTCAGTCTCCAATCAACATAGACACTTATAAGGTTTTCTATGAGCCCAAACTCCCTCCCATTAAACTGGAGGGTTATGATCTCACCGGCTCTCCCGCTCTTACCCTCATCAACAATGGACACACGTGTAAGTCAAGCTCTCTCACACCAAACAGTAGATGTTACACAGAATCACATGCCTCATGTGAAACTATCCACTACAGAGCATCACATTTCTGAAATGAAAAAACGGGGACATTTTTAGCTCGACTGTCAGTATGTCCAATGTTATTATTTGTGAAATAAAAAACAAGGACAAATTCATGCATACAGAAATCCAGTTTTATATGTTGACTGGTAAAAGGACCAAAAATTAAGTAAAAAAAAAAGTTATTTACCGATTGTTTTTGTGGCTGACTTAAATCACATCACTTACCTTACTTTAATTTAAGGAATAGGTCATTCAGAAATGAAAAGCTGTCTGAAATGCATGTTGTGTCCGTTCTTCCATCAGTGCAGCTGAGTCTGCCGAGCAGCGTGCGCATCATGAAGGGATTCGATCACGTTTACGTCGCAGCCCAGCTTCACTTCCACTGGGGAACTAAAGAGGTCCCTGGCTCAGAGCACACCATAGATCATGTTCATTTCCCTGCTGAGGTGAGCTGAGATGAAGAATGACACGGTTTTTGGTCTTTAATGAAAACATACGATTACGTTTTACCATTTAGAGATCATGTTATTAGCCCAGTCTTTCTGGGACATAAGTGAATTGCATAACGCGTGACATATTGCATAATCAAAAGCTACAACAATTTCCTCATTCCTCAGATCCATGTGGTTCATTATAACTCCAAATATGTAGATATCATTGAGGCTGCTAGTAAAGCTGATGGATTGGCAGTGTTAGGAGGATTCATAGGTGTAAGTAGTTTAACTAAAACCTTCTGGCTGCAGTAAAGAATGCAGTTTGATCAGTCCTAATATAGTCTTTGCCATACATTGGAACAGATCGGCCTCCATGACAATGACAACTATGAGAAGATCCTGTCTGCGTTAACAGACATCAGCATAGAGGGTAAGAAACTAATAACCGCCAACGAAGAAAACAAAGCATAAAGCATTGATGATTTTCATCCAACATGATTTAACTGTCTTGTTTTCAGAGTCAGACACTGAGATTCCTGGTTTTAATGTGCGCCATCTGCTGCCGGACTGCTTGGACAGGTTTTATAGGTACAACGGGTCCCTGACGACCCCACCGTGTTTCCAGACGGTCAGCTGGACTGTGTTCAACGATTCAATCAGAGTCTCAAGAAGACAGGTCAGACTATTCTCACAAGAGAGCATCATGTCATTTACAGCCCTCCCTAATCAGTCTTGTTTGTCTTTTATTAGCTCACCGCCTTGGAGGATACATTGAAAACTGAACACAACAAGCTTTTGTCCAAAAATTTCAGAGCGCCACAGCTTCTGCATGGAAGAAAAGTGTTGGCATCTTTCCAAACAGAATCCACTACAGGAAGTATGTACAATCTATATTAGGCCTTTTAGCTCTTTTATAGAATTTGTTGCAATCTACAGTGGCCCCCAGCGTTTGGAATCGTATTTATAAAAATGTCTGCATATCATCATTTTACTAGAAACCTTACAAACCTTAAAAGTTACATTATCAAATTGAGCATATGATGCACTGGATTGGTGGATTGGGTTTTTGAGGTGTAGGGAAGGGTAGGGTAGAGTTGGTTTAATATTTTGTATTTAAAACAATAGAAATTAATTAATTTAAGTTAATATTCAGATATAATTGTAACTGATTTAGCAAACTATTAACTGAATAGAGGCTGATAAAGACACAAACAACACTGAATTGAATTAAATCAATGCTTGAGGTGAATAATAGCACCATTTAGTTTTGCAGAGCTGTCTTATACAGACATATAATTTGTTTCAATTTTTGTCAAGTCATCTTTATTTATATAGCACTTTAAACAAAAAAGATTGTCAAAGCAACTGAACAACATGAATTAGGAAAACAGTGTGTCAATAATGCAAAATGACAGTTAAAGGCACTGAGTTCAGTGATGTCATCTCTGTTCAGTTTAAATAGTATCTGTGCAATCATTTGCAATCAAGCAAATGATATCGCTGTAGATGAAGTGTCCCCAACTAAGCAAGCCAGAGGTGACAGTGGCAAGGAACCGAAACTCCATCGGTGATATAATGGAGAAAAACCTTGGGAGAAACCAGGCTCAGTTGGGGGGCCAGTTCTCCTCTGACCAGACAAAACCAGTAGTTCAATTCCAGGCTGCAGCAAAGTCAGATTGTGCAGAAGAATCATCTGTTTCCTGTGGTCTTGTCCTGGTGCTCCTCTGAGACAAGGTCTTTACAGGGGATCTGTATCTGGGGCTCTAGTTGTCCTGGTCTCCGCTGTCTTTCAGGGATGTAGAGGTCCTCTCTAGGTGCGGATCCACCATCTGGTCTGGATACGTACTGGATCCGGGTGATTGCAGTGACCCCCTGATCTGGATACAGACTGGATCTGTTTTTTTTCCAAATTATGCAGTAAGAAATTACTCGTCATCCAGTTTCTTATATCGACTAAGCATTCCGTTTTTCAAATTGGTATGTTTGATCGGGCCGCAAAGTAAATATAGAGCGGAGTATCATCAGCATAACAGTGAAAGCTAACACCATGTTTCCTGATGATATCTCCCAAAGGTAACATGTAAAGAGTGAAGAATAACGGCCCTAGTACTGAGCCTTGAGGTATGATATGATAACTCTTCATTCACTGATACGAATTGATAGCAGTCATATAAGTACGATTTAAACCATGCTAATGTACTTCCACTGATGCCAACAAAGTATTCAAGTCTATGCCAAAGAATGTTGTGGTCAATTGTGTCAAACGTAGCACTAAGATCCAATAAAACTAATAGAGAGATACAACAACGATCAGATGATAAGAGCTGATCATTTGTAACTCTAAGGAGAGCAGTCTCAGTACTATGATACGGTCTAAATCCAGACTGGAAATCCTCACATATACAATTTTTCTCTAAGAAGGAATATAATTGTGTGGATACCACCTTTTCTAGTATCTTGGACAGAAAAGGGAGAGTCGAGTTTGGTCTATAATTAACTAGTTCTTTGGGGTCAAGTTGTGGTTTTTTGATAAGAGGCTTAATAACAGCCAGTTTGAAGGTTTTGGGGACATATCCTAATGACAATGAGGAATTAATAATAGTCAGAAGAGGATCTATGACTTCTGGAAGCACCTCTTTTAGGAGCTTAGATGGTATAGGGTCTAACATACATGTTGTTGGTTTAGATGATTTAACAAGTTTATACAATTCTTCCTCTCCTATGGTAGAGAATGAGTGGAACTGTTCCTCAGGGGGTCTATAGTGCACTGTCTGATGTGATACTGTAGCTGACGGCTGAATGGTTACAATTTTATCTCTAATAGTATCGATTTTAGAAGTAAAGTAGTTCATAAAGTCATTACTGCTGTGGTGTTGGGAAATGTCAACACTTGTTGATGCTTTATTTTTCGTTAATTTAGCCACTGTATTGAATAAAAACCTGTGGTGATGTTTGTTTTCCTCTAAAAGAGACAAAAGTAATCAGATCTAGCAGTTTTATTTTTACTTTTCTGTAGGATAAGTTACTTTCCCGCCAAGCAATACGAAATACCTCTAGTTGTGTTTTCCTCCAGCTGCGCTCAATTTTCCGGGCTGCTCTCTTTAGGGTGCGAGTATGCTTATTATACCATGGTGTCATACTGGTTTCCTTGACCTTTCTTAAGCGTAAAGGAGCAACTGTTTTTAAAATGCTTGAAAAGAGAGAGTCCATAGTTTTTGTTACATCATCAAGTTGTTCTGACGTTTTGGATATAAGGAATTTAGATACATCAGGAAGATTATTTACAAAGCAGTCTTTTGTCGTAGAAGTGATGGTTCTTCCATACTTGTAACAAGAAATAGCATTGAAAGTTTTAGCTATATGAAAATTGCACAAAACTAAATAATGATCTGAGATATCATCACTTGGCTGCATAATTTCAACACCATCAACATCAATTCCATGTGACAGTATTAAATCTAATCCAACAGCGACCTTTTTTGTTTATTTCAATCTGTACTGTACAATCCATATATTAGTGTAAGCATGTTTTGTGTTGTGTTTTACAGAAGCCAGAGAAGCTCCTACACCTGAAACACAAGACTACAAAATAATGGAGTCTAGTGGTAAATATCTTTTTACTGTACTGTATATCTACAGCAGGATATAACTTGAAACACAGTATTTATCAGAGGATTTTGTCTATTTTATGACACTACCAGTGTTTGATTTTATCATTTACCATGGGGAGAAAAAGTAAATGTTACAACAAATATAATATTACTGAATTAAATTCATTAATAAATGCATTCATTTTGGATAAAGTAAATCTGTACATTTAGCATGTGACATTTGAATAATCCTTACATTAAGCCTGTTACATTTAGCTCTGTCTGTCATACTAACATGAAAATCACTTCATGTGAGTTTTAAAGTTTTTTTTTTCCCACAGGACACATTCTGGCGATTATCTTTGGGGTTCTGTTTGCTGTCACGTTGCTGCTCTTTTCCATGTACACATATCTACAGCAGTCAAAGTACGTTCATATTCATCTTTGATTCATCACCACTTTGATTGAATCAAACTTTTAATACTCCCTGCTTTTTAGAAAGCAGTCACACAGTACAAAAGACTAAACATGTTTCTCTGTCTCTTTTTCTCTCCAGGTTAAAAAAAGACTCCAAGCAAAATGTTGTTTATAAACCAGCTGCCGTTGAAGAAGACATAGATCAGACCAGTTACTGTAACATAAAGCACAAATTTATTCAGAAACTTGTTTTTGTATTGTTTGCTTGTTAAGAAAAGAGTACTCAGAGTGAGAATGGGGAAGAATTAGTAATTATTTGCTGCAATATGTAATGTGGTGTCCAGTGTTGGGAAGGATACTTTGGAAATATACTAGTTTACAGATTACAGGTTACCATATTTAAAATGTAAAATTTAAACCTTACAGCAGTGCTCTAATCCTCAACCCCAGTTCCAGAGAAATTGGGACATTTTATAAAATGCAGAATCTGTGATTTGTAAATCCTCTTTAACTTTTATTTCATTTGCAAAAGATTTCACAGATTTTCACTGACCAACTTAAATGTATTTTGTAAATATGAACTGATTAATTTGATGTTGACGGCTGCCACACACTCCAAGAAAATTGGGACAGAGGCAAAATAAAAGTGAAAAGGTTATTGAATATCCAAAATCTATTTTGAAACAGTTCACAGTAAGCAGGTGATTACTGGAATAGGTGACGGGATCGTGTCTGGCTAAAAACTACAGGTGCTGGTCATATGATTAGAATATTATCATAAAGTTACTAATTCCATTCAAAAAGTGAAACTTGTATATTATATTCATTCATTACACACCGACTGATATATTTCAAATGTTTATTTCTTTTAATTTTGATGATTATAACTGAAAACTAAGGAAAATCCCAAATTTAGTATCTCAAAAAATTTGAATATTGTGAAAAGGTTCAATATTGAAGACACCTGGTGCCACACTCTAATCAGTTAATTAACTCAAAACAACCTGGAGAGGATTGTGAAACAAAACCCATTCAAAAATGTGGGGAGATTCACAAAGAGTGGACTGCAGCTGGAGTCAGTGCTTTAAGAACCACTACACAAAGACGTATGCAAGACATGGTTTTCAGCTGTCGCATTCCTTGTGTCAAGCCACTCTTGAACAACAGACAAAAAGGACTGGACTGCTGCTGAGTGGTCCAAAGTTATGTTCTCTAAATTTTGCATTTCCTTTGGATATCAGGGTCCCAGAGTCTGGAGGAAGAGAGGAGAGGCACACAATCCACGTTGCTTGATGTCCAGTGTAAAGGTTCCACAGTCAGTGATGGTTTGGGGTGCCATGTCATCTGCTGGTGTTGGTCCACTGTGTTTTCTGAGGTCCAATGTCATCGCAGCTGTATACCAGGAAGTTTTAGAGAACTTCATGCTTCCTGCTGCTGAGCAAGTTTCTGGAGATACAGATTTAATTTTCCAACAGGACTTGGCACCTGCACACAGTGCCAAAGCTACCAGTACCTGGTTTAAGGACCATGGTATCCCTGCTCTTAATTGACCAGCAAACTCGCCTGACCTTAACCCCATAGCAAATCTATGGGGTATTGTGAAGAGGGAGATGCGATATGCCAGACCCAAGAATGCAGAAGAGCTGAAGGCCACTATCAGAGCAACCTGGGCTCTCATAACACCTGAGCAGTGCCACAGACTGATCGACTCCATGCCACGCCGCATTGCTGCAGTAATTCAGGCAAAAGGAGCCCCTACTAAGTATTGAGTGCTGTACATGCTCATACTTTTCAGTTGGCCAAATTTCAAAAAATCCTTTCTTTGTATTGGTCTTAAGTAATATTCACATTTTCTGAGATACTGAATTTGGGATTTTCCTTAGTTGTCAGATATATTAATCAAAATTAAAAGAAATAAACATTTGAAATATATCAATCGGTGTGTAATGAATGAATATAATATACAAGTTTCACTTTTTGAATGGAATTAGTGAAATAAATCAACTTTTTGATGATATTCTAATTATATGACCAGCACCTGTATATACTAAATTTCATGAGATAAGCTTCAAACAAATCAAAAATCACATTTCTCAATGCAAAATCTCAAAGAATTTTGGTATTTCACCAACTATCATACATTATATTGTTAAAAGGTTCAGGGAATCCAGAGAAGTATCAGTCTGGGCTCAGGAATACTTCAGAAACGATTTAACACAGTCTGCTGCTGCATCAATAAATGCAACCTGAAACTTTGTTACTCAAGAAGAAAGATATACATCAAGTCTGCACATCGATGCCGCAGGGTTCTCTGGCCAGAGCTCATCTCAGATCGACAGAAACACAGTGGAAATGTGTGCTGTGCTCAGATGAGTCCACATTTCAGCTGATTTCTGGGAAAACTGGACACTGAGCTCTCAGTCTCAAAGACCAAAGAGACCAATCAGACTTTCACCTGTACTTACATATACTGCTATCAAGATGACGTCTTTCATGGGAAGTTCAGGGTTATTAGATCAAGACTCGGTCAGCATGTGCTCCAACAGCGTGGTTTCACAGACACAGAGTGAATGCGCTAGTTCAGTCCAGATCTGTCTTCAGGTAAACATGTATGTCCAGTCATGAAAACAATGATCACAGACTGCTGAACAGCTGAAGTCTTGTATTTTGCTTGCAAATCTTTAACAATCAGTATCCTCAATTCCCAAACAATTAAACACCGTAATTAAAAGGAAAGTTGAAATGACATTGTTAAACGTAATGCATAATTTTTTTGTGTTGTGTTGCAGCCATAAAATTAGTTTATATTTACAAAATTATATTAAGTTGGCCAGTAAAAACATTAGATTGTTTTTCTTTCTTTTTTCTTTAGTCAGTTAAAGAGTTAAAGAGAATTAACAATTCTTGATTTTTATGGCATTTCAAAAACATCCCGAATTCTCTGGAATTGGGGTGGTAATTACTATCAAAATCCTTAATCTCTTGAATTATGATTAGAATAATTTAATTTTAAAGCACAGCCACCACAAAAGCAGACTTACTTTGAGATCATTCTGAGGTTAAATACAGATTTAAAATAAAAGCAAGAAATAGTTTAATAGCTAGATTCTGTTTTCGAAATCAATTCTTTTTAAGCTATGACAGAAAATACTGGCATCTAACAAAGCCTTGGAAAAAACAGTTCATCTTAAAAAAATAAAGCATATACATAAACCCAAATAGGAAATAAAAGCATGTGTCCTATTCTCTGTACAAAACACCTGAGACATTGGTGTCTCATATTTGAGAGAAATCAAATATGTGTGTGTGTGTGTGTGCTCTTGTGTTTGTGTCATATCAGGACACAACTCTGTATAATGACATGGGTATGACACAGGTATTACAAGGAGAGGGTGACTTTTGAGGACATAACCCATGTCCCCATTTTTCAGAACGCTTATAAATCATACAGAATGAGTTTTTTTGAGAAAGTAAAAATGCACAAAGTTTCCTGTGAGGGTTAGGGTTAGGTGTAGGGTTGGTGTAGGGCCATAGAATATAAACAGTATAAAAACCATTACGCCTATGGGACGTCCCCACTTTTCACAAAAACAAACATTATTATATAACTGATTACAATTACATTTATTTTGCAATTCAATTATGTAATTCTGTTACATGTAGCTAGTTACTCCCCAACACATTCAAAAAGTGAAACTTGTATATTATATTCATTCATTACACACCGACTGATATATTTCAAATGTTTATTTCTTTTAATTTTGATGATTATAACTGAAAACTAAGGAAAATCCCAAATTTAGTATCTCAAAAAATTTGAATATTGTGAAAAGGTTCAATATTGAAGACACCTGGTGCCACACTCTAATCAGTTAATTAACTCAAAACAACCTGGAGAGGATTGTGAAACAAAACCCATTCAAAAATGTGGGGAGATTCACAAAGAGTGGACTGCAGCTGGAGTCAGTGCTTTAAGAACCACTACACAAAGACGTATGCAAGACATGGTTTTCAGCTGTCGCATTCCTTGTGTCAAGCCACTCTTGAACAACAGACAAAAAGGACTGGACTGCTGCTGAGTGGTCCAAAGTTATGTTCTCTAAATTTTGCATTTCCTTTGGATATCAGGGTCCCAGAGTCTGGAGGAAGAGAGGAGAGGCACACAATCCACGTTGCTTGATGTCCAGTGTAAAGGTTCCACAGTCAGTGATGGTTTGGGGTGCCATGTCATCTGCTGGTGTTGGTCCACTGTGTTTTCTGAGGTCCAATGTCATCGCAGCTGTATACCAGGAAGTTTTAGAGAACTTCATGCTTCCTGCTGCTGAGCAAGTTTCTGGAGATACAGATTTAATTTTCCAACAGGACTTGGCACCTGCACACAGTGCCAAAGCTACCAGTACCTGGTTTAAGGACCATGGTATCCCTGCTCTTAATTGACCAGCAAACTCGCCTGACCTTAACCCCATAGCAAATCTATGGGGTGGGGTATTGTGAAGAGGGAGATGCGATATGCCAGACCCAAGAATGCAGAAGAGCTGAAGGCCACTATCAGAGCAACCTGGGCTCTCATAACACCCGAGCAGTGCCACAGACTGATCGACTCCATGCCACGCCGCATTGCTGCAGTAATTCAGCCAAAAGGAGCCCCTACTAAGTATTGAGTGCTGTACATGCTCATACTTTTCATTTGGCCAAATTTCAAAAAATCCTTTCTTTGTATTGGTCTTAAGTAATATTCACATTTTCTGAGATACTGAATTTGGGATTTTCCTTAGTTGTCAGATATATTAATCAAAATTAAAAGAAATAAACATTTGAAATATATCAATCGGTGTGTAATGAATGAATATAATATACAAGTTTCACTTTTTGAATGGAATTAGTGAAATAAATCAACTTTTTGATGATATTCTAATTATATGACCAGCACCTGTATATACTAAATTTCATGAGATAAGCTTCAAACAAATCAAAAATCACATTTCTCAATGCAAAATCTCAAAGAATTTTGGTATTTCACCAACTATCATACATTATATTGTTAAAAGGTTCAGGGAATCCAGAGAAGTATCAGTCTGGGCTCAGGAATACTTCAGAAAGAAGTATGTTGGACTGTTCACTGTTGGACAGTGTTTTCTCTACTTCCTGTTGGCCTTCTGTAGCAAATTGTAGCTCCGTGTAGCTGTTTTTATTTTATTTTTTTCTCTAGAATCTTTATCTTACTATCACTCTCTGTTTTTTAAAGTGGTAAAATATAACTTAATTCACACCATATTTCTGATATTATCGATCAATCTTATCAGATTAACTTTGATCGTTCACTTTTATTTTATTTACGTGAGTGCAGTACACCTGCAAAGCGTTAGCACTCGTTAGCTTGTCATTAGCGTTTTCATTCGAACCTATCGCTGTCTTCTTTTCTCCTCTCCCTCGCTCCAGTTTTTCACAAGTTCATCAAACAACCGCAGTAAGAATTTTCATCAAGCACGGTGAGTAATGGCTTCTCCTATCATTGTTTCTTGCACCTCTTGCCACATGTACAGTTTATCTATCTCTGTCGCTGATGAGGGATTCACATGTGATAAATGCAGGGAAATAGTTAGGCTGACAGAGAAGATTTCAGAATTAGAGACACGCATCCAAACTTTAATTGAGGACAGTAAGAATGTTAGGGCTCTAGATACGGCTTTGGATGCGTCTAGCTCAGGGATTCCTGTACATTGTTCGGTTCCGGAAACAGAGCCCCAGCAGCAGGGCAACTGGGTGACGGTGAGGCAGCGTAGTCGTGGGTCAAAACACCGCTCTTCTGTTCCGATCAAAACATTAAACAGGTTCTCCCCACTCAGTGATGCACCCACTGAGAAACCTGATGAAAGTGCTCTAGTTATTGGTGATTCTATTGTACGGAACGTGAATATAGAGACACCAGCCACCATAGTCAAATGTTTACCGGGAGCCAGAGCGCCTGACATCTTGGCAAATTTAAAAGTGCTGGCTAATGCTAAACGTAAATACAGTAAGATTGTTATTCATGCCGGCGCTAATGATGTTCGACTTCGCCAGTCGGAGATCACTAAAAATAACATTAAAGAGGTGTGTGAACTTGCAAGCACGATGTCAGACACTGTAATATGCTCTGGTCCCCTCCCTGCTTACCGTGGTGATGAGATGCATAGCAGATTGTCATCACTCAATGGCTGGATGTCTAAGTGGTGCCCACAGAATAACATAGGTTTCATAGACAATTGGACGAGCTTTTGGGGCAGACCTGACCTGTTGAAAAGAGATGGTCTTCATCCCTCCTGGGGTGGCGCCACTCTTCTCTCTAGAAATATGGCAAATAGTCTTAGTGTTTATACTTGACTAACTGGGGCCCAGGTCAGGAAGCAGACAGACTGGCTAAACCGACCGTCTGCTAGCTGCCTCCCGTCACAGAGGTCAGTTAATTCTCAGCACATAGAGACTTTTTCACCTAGATATCACACTATAGAGACTGTGTCTGTTCCCCGAACTAGAAAATACAAAAAACGTCCAAACCAAGTTAAGATTAACAATTTAATTGAGGTTCAACAAATAAAAAACAGAAGCAATATGGATAAACAAATGATAAAGCTTGGCTTATTGAATATCAGATCCCTTTCTACGAAAACACTTTTTGTAAATAATATGATCACTGATCATAATATAGATGTACTCTGTGTGACAGAAACCTGGCTAAAACCTGATGATTACATTATTTTAAATGAGTCCACCCCCCAAGATTACTGTTATAAACATGAGCCACGTCTAAAAGGCAAAGGTGGAGGTCTTGCTTCAATTTATAACAACGTTTTCAGGATTTCTCAGAGGGCAGGCTTCAAGTATAACTCATTTGAAGTAATGGTACTTCATATAACATTATCCAAAGAAACAAATGTTAATGATAAATCCCCTGTTATGTTTGTACTGGCTACTGTATACAGGCCACCAGGGCACCATACAGACTTTATTAAAGAGTTTGGTGATTTTACATTCGAGTTAGTTCTGGCTGCAGATAAAGTTTTAATAGTTGGTGATTTTAATATCCATGTTGATAATGAAAACGATGCATTGGGATCAGCATTTATAGACATTCTGAACTCTATTGGTGTGAGACAACACGTTTCAGGACCTACTCATTGTCGAAATCATAGTCTAGATTTAATACTGTCACATGGAATTGATGTTGATGGTGTTGAAATTATTCAGCCAAGTGATGATATCTCAGATCATTATTTAGTTCTTTGCAAAATTCATATAGCCAAAATTGTAAATTCTACTTCTTGTTACAAGTATGGAAGAACCATCACTTCTACCACAAAAGACTGCTTTTTAAGTTATCTTCCTGATGTATCCAAATTCCTTAGCATATCCAAAACCTCAGAACAACTTGATGATGTAACAGAAACTATGGACTCTCTCTTTTCTAGCACTTTAAATAAAGTTGCTCCTTTACGCTTAAGGAAGGTTTAGGAAAACAGTTTGACACCATGGTATAATGAGCATACTCGCACCCTAAAGAGAGCAGCCCGAAAAATAGAGCGCAGCTGGAGGAAAACAAAACTAGAGGTATTTCGTATTGCTTGGCGGGAAAGTAACATATCCTACAGAAAAGCATTAAAAACTGCTAGATCCGATTACTTTTCTTCTCTTTTAGAAGAAAACAAACATAACCCCAGGTATTTATTCAATACAGTGGCTAAATTAACGAAAAATAAAGCCTCAACAAGTGTTGACATTTCCCAACACCACAGCAGTAATGACTTTATGAACTACTTTACTTCTAAAATCAATACTATTAGAGATAAAATTGCAACCATTCAGCCGTCAGCTACAGTATCACATCAGACAGTGCACTATAGATCCCCTGAGGAACAGTTCCACTCATTCTCTACTATAGGAGAGGAAGAATTGTATAAACTTGTTAAATCATCTAAACCAACAACATGTATGTTAGACCCTATACCATCTAAGCTCCTGAAAGAGGTGCTTCCAGAGGTCATAGATCCTCTTCTGACTATTATTAATTCCTCATTGTCATTAGGACATGTCCCCAAAACCTTCAAACTGGCTGTTATTAAGCCTCTCATCAAAAAACCACAACTTGACCCCAAAGAACTAGTTAATTATAGACCAATCTCAAATCTCCCTTTTCTGTCCAAGATACTAGAAAAGGTGGTATCCACACAATTATATTCCTTCTTAGAGAAAAATGGTATATGTGAGGATTTCCAGTCAGGATTTAGACCGTATCATAGTACTGAGACTGCTCTTCTTAGAGTTACAAATGATCTGCTCTTATCATCTGATCGTGGGTGTATCTCTCTATTAGTTTTATTGGATCTTAGTGCTGCGTTTGACACAATTGACCACAACATTCTTTTGCATAGACTTGAATACTTTGTTGGCATCAGTGGAAGTGCATTAGCATGGTTTAAATCGTACTTATATGACCGCCATCAGTTCGTAGCAGTGAATGAAGATGTATCCTATCGATCACAAGTGCAGTATGGAGTACCTCAAGGCTCAGTACTAGGGCCGCTACTCTTCACGCTTTATATGTTACCCTTGGGAGATATCATCAGGAAACATGGTGTTAGCTTTCACTGTTATGCTGATGATACTCAGCTCTATATTTCTTCGCAGCCCGGTGAAACACACCAATTTGAAAAACTAATGGATTGCATAGTCGATATAAAAAACTGGATGACGAGTAATTTCTTACTGCTAAATTCTGAAAAAACAGAGGTGTTAATTATAGGACCTAAAAACTCTGCTTGTAATAACCTGGAACACTGTCTAAGACTTGATGGTTGCTCTGTCAATTCTTCATCATCAGTTAGGAACCTAGGTGTGCTACTTGATCGCAATCTTTCCTTAGAAAGCCACGTTTCTAGCATTTGTAAAACTGCATTTTTCCATCTCAAAAATATATCTAAATTACGGCCTATGCTCTCAATGTCAAATGCAGAAATGTTAATCCATGCATTTATGACCTCAAGGTTAGATTATTGTAATGCTTTATTGGGTGGTTGTTCTGCACGCTTAGTAAACAAACTACAGCTAGTCCAAAATGCAGCAGCAAGAGTTCTTACTAGAACCAGGAAGTATGACCATATTAGCCCGGTCCTGTCAACACTGCACTGGCTCCCTATCAAGCATCGCATAGATTTTAAAATATTGCTTATTACTTATAAAGCCCTGAATGGTTTAGCACCTCAGTATTTGAATGAGCTCCTTTTACATTATAATCCTCTACGTCAGCTACGTTCTCAAAACTCAGGCAATTTGATAATACCTAGAATATCAAAATCAACTGCAGGTGGCAGATCCTTTTCCTATTTGGCGCCCAAACTCTGGAATAACCTACCTAACATTGTTCGGGAGGCAGACACACTCTTGCAGTTTAAATCTAGATTAAAGACCCATCTCTTTAACCTGGCATACACATAACATACTAATATGCTTTTATTATCCAAATCCGTTAAAGGATTTTTAGGCTGCATTAATTAGGTAAACCGGAACCGGAAACACTTCCCATAACAATCTATGTACTTGCTACATCATTAGAAGAATGGCATCTATGCTAATATTTGTCTGTTTCTCTCTTGTTCTGAGGTCACCGTGGCCACCAGATCCAGTCTGTGTCCAGATCAGAGGGTCACTGCAGTCACCCGGATCCAGTACGTATCCAGACCAGATGGTGGATCAGCACCTAGAAAGGACCTCTACATCCCTGAAAGACAGCGGAGACCAGGACAACTAGAGCCCCAGATACAGATCCCCTGTAAAGACCTTGTCTCAGAGGAGCACCAGGACAAGACCACAGGAAACAGATGATTCTTCTGCACAATCTGACTTTGCTGCAGCCTGGAATTGAACTACTGGTTTCGTCTGGTCAGAGGAGAACTGGCCCCCCAACTGAGCCTGGTTTCTCCCAAGGTTTTTTTCTCCATTCTGTCACCGATGGAGTTTCGGTTCCTTGCCGCTGTCGCCTCTGGCTTGCTTAGTTGGGGACACTTCATCTACAGCGATATCGTTGACTTGATTGCAAATAAATGCACAGACACTATTTAACTGAACAGAGATGACATAACTGAATTCAATGATGAACTGCCTTTAACTCTCATTTTTGCATTATTGACACTGTTTTCCTAATGAATGTTGTTCAGTTGCTTTGACGCAATGTATTTTGTTTAAAGCGCTATATAAATAAAGGTGACATTGACATTGACAAACGATTTAACACAGTCTGCTGCTGCATCAATAAATGCAACCTGAAACTTTGTTACTCAAGAAGAAAGATATACATCAAGTCTGCACATCGATGCCGCAGGGTTCTCTGGCCAGAGCTCATCTCAGATCGACAGAAACACAGTGGAAATGTGTGCTGTGCTCAGATGAGTCCACATTTCAGCTGATTTCTGGGAAAACTGGACACTGAGCTCTCAGTCTCAAAGACCAAAGAGACCAATCAGACTTTCACCTGTACTTACATATACTGCTATCAAGATGACGTCTTTCATGGGAAGTTCAGGGTTATTAGATCAAGACTCGGTCAGCATGTGCTCCAACAGCGTGGTTTCACAGACACAGAGTGAATGCGCTAGTTCAGTCCAGATCTGTCTTCAGGTAAACATGTATGTCCAGTCATGAAAACAATGATCACAGACTGCTGAACAGCTGAAGTCTTGTATTTTGCTTGCAAATCTTTAACAATCAGTATCCTCAATTCCCAAACAATTAAACACCGTAATTAAAAGGAAAGTTGAAATGACATTGTTAAACGTAATGCATAATTTTTTTGTGTTGTGTTGCAGCCATAAAATTAGTTTATATTTACAAAATTATATTAAGTTGGCCAGTAAAAACATTAGATTGTTTTTCTTTCTTTTTTCTTTAGTCAGTTAAAGAGTTAAAGAGAATTAACAATTCTTGATTTTTATGGCATTTCAAAAACATCCCGAATTCTCTGGAATTGGGGTGGTAATTACTATCAAAATCCTTAATCTCTTGAATTATGATTAGAATAATTTAATTTTAAAGCACAGCCACCACAAAAGCAGACTTACTTTGAGATCATTCTGAGGTTAAATACAGATTTAAAATAAAAGCAAGAAATAGTTTAATAGCTAGATTCTGTTTTCGAAATCAATTCTTTTTAAGCTATGACAGAAAATACTGGCATCTAACAAAGCCTTGGAAAAAACAGTTCATCTTAAAAAAATAAAGCATATACATAAACCCAAATAGGAAATAAAAGCATGTGTCCTATTCTCTGTACAAAACACCTGAGACATTGGTGTCTCATATTTGAGAGAAATCAAATATGTGTGTGTGTGTGTGTGCTCTTGTGTTTGTGTCATATCAGGACACAACTCTGTATAATGACATGGGTATGACACAGGTATTACAAGGAGAGGGTGACTTTTGAGGACATAACCCATGTCCCCATTTTTCAGAACGCTTATAAATCATACAGAATGAGTTTTTTTGAGAAAGTAAAAATGCACAAAGTTTCCTGTGAGGGTTAGGGTTAGGTGTAGGGTTGGTGTAGGGCCATAGAATATAAACAGTATAAAAACCATTACGCCTATGGGACGTCCCCACTTTTCACAAAAACAAACATTATTATATAACTGATTACAATTACATTTATTTTGCAATTCAATTATGTAATTCTGTTACATGTAGCTAGTTACTCCCCAACACATTCAAAAAGTGAAACTTGTATATTATATTCATTCATTACACACCGACTGATATATTTCAAATGTTTATTTCTTTTAATTTTGATGATTATAACTGAAAACTAAGGAAAATCCCAAATTTAGTATCTCAAAAAATTTGAATATTGTGAAAAGGTTCAATATTGAAGACACCTGGTGCCACACTCTAATCAGTTAATTAACTCAAAACAACCTGGAGAGGATTGTGAAACAAAACCCATTCAAAAATGTGGGGAGATTCACAAAGAGTGGACTGCAGCTGGAGTCAGTGCTTTAAGAACCACTACACAAAGACGTATGCAAGACATGGTTTTCAGCTGTCGCATTCCTTGTGTCAAGCCACTCTTGAACAACAGACAAAAAGGACTGGACTGCTGCTGAGTGGTCCAAAGTTATGTTCTCTAAATTTTGCATTTCCTTTGGATATCAGGGTCCCAGAGTCTGGAGGAAGAGAGGAGAGGCACACAATCCACGTTGCTTGATGTCCAGTGTAAAGGTTCCACAGTCAGTGATGGTTTGGGGTGCCATGTCATCTGCTGGTGTTGGTCCACTGTGTTTTCTGAGGTCCAATGTCATCGCAGCTGTATACCAGGAAGTTTTAGAGAACTTCATGCTTCCTGCTGCTGAGCAAGTTTCTGGAGATACAGATTTAATTTTCCAACAGGACTTGGCACCTGCACACAGTGCCAAAGCTACCAGTACCTGGTTTAAGGACCATGGTATCCCTGCTCTTAATTGACCAGCAAACTCGCCTGACCTTAACCCCATAGCAAATCTATGGGGTATTGTGAAGAGGGAGATGCGATATGCCAGACCCAAGAATGCAGAAGAGCTGAAGGCCACTATCAGAGCAACCTGGGCTCTCATAACACCCGAGCAGTGCCACAGACTGATCGACTCCATGCCACGCCGCATTGCTGCAGTAATTCAGGCAAAAGGAGCCCCTACTAAGTATTGAGTGCTGTACATGCTCATACTTTTCAGTTGGCCAAATTTCAAAAAATCCTTTCTTTGTATTGGTCTTAAGTAATATTCACATTTTCTGAGATACTGAATTTGGGATTTTCCTTAGTTGTCAGATATATTAATCAAAATTAAAAGAAATAAACATTTGAAATATATCAATCGGTGTGTAATGAATGAATATAATATACAAGTTTCACTTTTTGAATGGAATTAGTGAAATAAATCAACTTTTTGATGATATTCTAATTATATGACCAGCACCTGTATATACTAAATTTCATGAGATAAGCTTCAAACAAATCAAAAATCACATTTCTCAATGCAAAATCTCAAAGAATTTTGGTATTTCACCAACTATCATACATTATATTGTTAAAAGGTTCAGGGAATCCAGAGAAGTATCAGTCTGGGCTCAGGAATACTTCAGAAACGATTTAACACAGTCTGCTGCTGCATCAATAAATGCAACCTGAAACTTTGTTACTCAAGAAGAAAGATATACATCAAGTCTGCACATCGATGCCGCAGGGTTCTCTGGCCAGAGCTCATCTCAGATCGACAGAAACACAGTGGAAATGTGTGCTGTGCTCAGATGAGTCCACATTTCAGCTGATTTCTGGGAAAACTGGACACTGAGCTCTCAGTCTCAAAGACCAAAGAGACCAATCAGACTTTCACCTGTACTTACATATACTGCTATCAAGATGACGTCTTTCATGGGAAGTTCAGGGTTATTAGATCAAGACTCGGTCAGCATGTGCTCCAACAGCGTGGTTTCACAGACACAGAGTGAATGCGCTAGTTCAGTCCAGATCTGTCTTCAGGTAAACATGTATGTCCAGTCATGAAAACAATGATCACAGACTGCTGAACAGCTGAAGTCTTGTATTTTGCTTGCAAATCTTTAACAATCAGTATCCTCAATTCCCAAACAATTAAACACCGTAATTAAAAGGAAAGTTGAAATGACATTGTTAAACGTAATGCATAATTTTTTTGTGTTGTGTTGCAGCCATAAAATTAGTTTATATTTACAAAATTATATTAAGTTGGCCAGTAAAAACATTAGATTGTTTTTCTTTCTTTTTTCTTTAGTCAGTTAAAGAGTTAAAGAGAATTAACAATTCTTGATTTTTATGGCATTTCAAAAACATCCCGAATTCTCTGGAATTGGGGTGGTAATTACTATCAAAATCCTTAATCTCTTGAATTATGATTAGAATAATTTAATTTTAAAGCACAGCCACCACAAAAGCAGACTTACTTTGAGATCATTCTGAGGTTAAATACAGATTTAAAATAAAAGCAAGAAATAGTTTAATAGCTAGATTCTGTTTTCGAAATCAATTCTTTTTAAGCTATGACAGAAAATACTGGCATCTAACAAAGCCTTGGAAAAAACAGTTCATCTTAAAAAAATAAAGCATATACATAAACCCAAATAGGAAATAAAAGCATGTGTCCTATTCTCTGTACAAAACACCTGAGACATTGGTGTCTCATATTTGAGAGAAATCAAATATGTGTGTGTGTGTGTGTGCTCTTGTGTTTGTGTCATATCAGGACACAACTCTGTATAATGTCATGGGTATGACACCGGTATTACAAGGAGAGGGTGACTTTTGAGGACATAACCCATGTCCCCATTTTTCAGAACGCTTATAAATCATACAGAATGAGTTTTTTTGAGAAAGTAAAAATGCACAAAGTTTCCTGTGAGGGTTAGGGTTAGGTGTAGGGTTGGTGTAGGGCCATAGAATATAAACAGTATAAAAACCATTACGCCTATGGGACGTCCCCACTTTTCACAAAAACAAACATTATTATATAACTGATTACAATTACATTTATTTTGCAATTCAATTATGTAATTCTGTTACATGTAGCTAGTTACTCCCCAACACATTACACTCCAAAAAAAAAAAAAACCCCAAAGCGAAAATGACTAACACCAAGCTGTTAATTATTAGTCAAGAAAAAAAGCAAAATGTAAGCAAAAGCACTATTTAAAAAGTCATTTCCCTCTCAGCAAACCATCAAAAACAGGATGACGTTTTTGTCAGAATATGGGACATTTGATTCAGGATGGTTGTGTGGAGTGATGAATCACAATAAAAGAGTCAATATCGGTGTTTTAGAAATATAATGCTGAAAGCATCTTCTCCACAGTGAAGACGTGAGGAGCCCATTAAAGAAGACCATTAAAAGACCACTAAATATTTTGCCATTTTTGGCTTGGCCCACTTTTCTGCCGTAAAGTGTGTGTCCGCAGATTTTAGTACATAAATATCAACAAATCATTCTTTTTACCTTTTTCTTTTTTTATTTTGGAGATTAATCATCAATCATCATGTCATCCCTTACTCACCCTTGTTGTTCCAAACATGTAGTTTCATTCTTCTGCTCGAGACAAAAGAAGAGATTTTATGGTATTTAGGGTCCAGAAACTACATGGTAACCCATATTCTTAAAAATATCTGCTTTTCTGGGGTGCGTTTCCCATGCAATTTCCCATTGCCAACCAAGTTGTTAAAAGGTTAGCAACTATGGTTTTGGGAAACGCACCCCTGTTCAGCAGAACAGAAATTCAGAAATTAATATAGGTTTAGAACAACAAATAATAACAGAATTTAAATTTTTGGGTGAACTGTCCCTTGAAGCCAAATGAATGCTGTTCAATCACAATTTCCAAAGCATTCACTAATGTTAATATATCCTAACCACATAATAAAAATAAATAAATAAATAAATAAATAAATCAGTCTAGATAAACAATCCACATAAACGTGTACCATATCGACTGGAGGCAATGTTTGAGTATAATAATAATAAAAGACTCCATGAAATGGTTAACAGGGTATTTTTAATCTTTTTGTCAAATCAATTTTGCATATGAACAGCAATCTGATTCCCTGTTTGGCACGTCATATTCTTAGAAACTTTATAAAGCGGCATTAAAATGTTACATAATTACAAGAAGTCCTTTTGTAATTGAAATTCATCAAAGCACCGGGTAATTGTCAAATATACAGAACATGATGAGAGCTCCATCTGCACAGGTTTTTAACACTGGATGACAAATGTAGACCAGAAACTACTTGCATACAGACACAGAGGATGAGTACAGAAAGACAGAAGTGCATCCCCAGAGACAAACACTTAACCGCTGAGACTTCACTGTGATGTACCTTAATGAGTGTGTGCTGAAAAGCGTCTTAAGGCTGAAACCAGGACATGTGTCAGTAAACGCAGTGATGTTAGTGTGCTGGTCAGGAATTAAAGCTGTGTTAGTGTTCCTCACTGAGAAGACAAGCGTGAGATCTATATACAGCAGCACAGAGCAAGTCTCAGATAACTAGCGCTGTCCCGGTGTGATGACGACACATATTAACATTAACAGAAGACTCTGGGAGGTCCAGATATTGCTTCCTGTCAGTGTCTGTAAAGGTTGCATTCAATTGTCAGAAATATATTGAAAATATAGTTTCAGTTGTTTTGTAATTCCTGTTTCATACTTATGATCAACTGAGCTACAAAAAAAATGAAAAGGTTGATGAAAAATTACTTTCAAAACTTAGATTGAGCATCAATCTGTCCTACACAGAAATGGTTAAGACCTTTGTTCTGTTTGATAATGTGAAATGTTTTCCATGTACATTCATTCGTCACAACACAAATAATGTGTTTCAAAGTGTACAGAGCAAATATGAAAACTCTACAGGGACATAATTGCAGTAAATGGAAATGTTCCGAACTAATAATAATGATGATAATAATAATAATGAGGATAACATGAGTAGAAGAGGGTGAAAGTGGTTTTGATCGCTCGACCCTACCATGAGGCTTCACTAAGAACATCAGCAAAGAAAACCCAAAACCACAAACATTCACAAGAAGAGCCAACAAATGATGCTTTTAAAACAAAATAATATAAGAGATCGGTCTTATTGATTTGCATTCAGATCAAGCTATTTACAGTGTTTCTGTGAGAGTCTGATGGCTGATGCTGGAGGGGACGTTTCTGGATCCCCTCAGGGTTTGAGCTGGTTAGTGTGCAGACTCAGCCGCTCTGTGTCCTACATCTCACTAGGTGTGACAAACACCATCTTATGAAGATTCCCCTTCAGCTTTCCTGCCTGCAGAAACAACCAAGAGCAGACAAAAGCTGGGACATATATAGTATTGAGTGAAAATATTGATTTATAGAGTATTGTGACAATTGATGTGTGTGAATGTTAGACACTTTTCAAAAAGTTTGTCGGTGACACTTTAAAATAGGGAACACTTCTTCACAAATAACTCCCGACTTTTCTCTCAAATTCCTAATTTGCTGTTTATTAATAGTTAGTAAGGTAGTTGCAGACTTTAGGTATTGAGTAGGATTAGGGATATAGAATATGCTACAATTATTAATAATAAATAGTTAAAACAGAGAGGCTCAAAATAATTTTCCAGAACATTCTCCTTCACCATTCCTGGCTGGTGGAATGATCTTCCCATCCCAGTCTGGAATGCTGAATCCCTGACAATTTTCAAGCGATAGCTTATTATTTTTCTAGCTTTTACTTATTTGAACAATGTCTAAAACTTGGTATTACAAGCACTTCCTGTGTCTGTTTTCCTCTTTAAGAAGAATCGCTTTATGTATCACAAATTGTAAGACGCTTTGGATAAAAGGGTCTGCAAAATGACTAAATGTACCGTATTTTCGGGACTATAAGTCGCACTTTCTTTCATAGTTTGGCTGGTCCTGCGACTTATAGTCAGGTGCGACTTATCAAAATTAATTTGACATGAACCGAGAGAAATGAACCAATAGAAAACATTACCGTCTCCAGCCACCAGAGGGCGCTCTATGCTGCTCAGCACTCCTGTAGCCTACACTGAAAACACAGAGCGCCCTCTCGCGGCTGGAGACGGTAATGTTTTCTCTTGGTTCTAAATAAATGCGACTTATAGTCCAGTGCGATTAATATATGTTTTTTCCCTCATCATGACGTATTTTTGGACTGATGTGACTTATACTCAGGTGCGACTTATAGTCTGAAAAATACGGTAAATGTAATACGCATGCTAAAAAGCGTAAAGTCTCAAATCCAAAGAGATATTCTAACAATGTTTTTTTTTTTCAAAAAATGTACAATAGTATACATTGGTATGCAGTGTAGTAAACATTTGTGATAATTGACAAGCGTGCTTATATGTAGTACTTATGCGATCCACAATTGTGGAAACATAGGCACTGTTTTCATGTGGGCCTCCTGAAGAGAGCGATGATTAACATCTGGAAGCATATAGCTTTCGGGGTCATTTAGAGCAGTGCTCGAACCCAGGGCTCAGACTGGCTTACTTCATAGACACTGTTAGGCATTACTGAAATCTCGCAGCTAAAGGAAGATCATGTCAAGTGTGTGAAGGTCATGTCTTACGTGTGCAGAGAGCATTGAGGCTGTGCAGTGATCCTCCAGATGAGAAGAATGCCCAGACGCCCATCGTCAGTGTAATGACGTACACAGGAGGCAGACTGCCTTCATACAGCGGATTCAGCAGCGACTGACACAAGGGAAGACAGGAAATGTCAGAATTTTGCTTTTTAAGACCAGTAGTAGACTCTGTAAGTGATGTATCCCATTATAAAACTGGAGACCAAACTGGATCTAGACTGGACACATTTAATATTTGAGACGTGTGCCAATAAAAGATGCAAACAAGGCCAAAGTCTGAGCTATAAAAAAGCAATCACTGAGCAATAACATTTCCTGGGGAAAGTTTCTGTACACAAATAACCCGAGCTGTGCATATGAAAGTGAAACGCAGACACACTCCTGTAACATCACGATGATTTCTGTGCTGCTCTGGTAATATGAAGCTCTCCTGCTGCATCCAGATGAAACATTAGACATCTGAGTAAGCCTTTCTAAAACAGCGCTAACATGTAATAACAGAGTGTGTATCAGATGAAGCTATGAAGATCTCAAATGATTTTCTTTACCAAGGTTATGCACACTAGAGTTCAAAAGTTTGGGATCTGTAAGATTCTGAAAGAAGCCTTTTCTGCTCACCAAGGCTGCGTTTGTTTAATCAAAATTACAGTAAAAACAGTAACACTGTGAAAATTAGTACAATTTAGACTGATTTTCTATTTTAATATAATTTAAAATCTAATGACACAAAGCTGATTCCTCCAGTCTTCAGTGTCACATGATCTTCAGAAATCATTCTAATATGCTGATTAGCTGCACAAGAAACATTTCTGATTATTAGAAATGTTGAAAACCATTGTTGCTACATATCTTTGTGGAAACCTTTTATTCAGGATTATTTGATGAATTGAAAATTCAAAAGGACAGCATTTATTTAAAATTGAATTCTTTACTGCCACTTTGATCAATTTAATGCATCCTCGCTGAATGATAATATTAAGTATTATAAAAGAATTATCTCTCGCCTTTACTGTGCTAGTAAAGTTAGAAATTTAGTTGTAGTTAGAGAGACGATGAATAGAGTTTATAGGTCTATAAGAAGAAATGGTAGCACTTTATTTTACAGTCCTGTTCCTCATGTACATACTATGTACTTATTATAGTAATTTCAATAACTACGTAATAACTAGGTACTAACCCTGAACCTACCCCTAAACATAACCCTACCCCATGTAGATACCTTGTATTACCAGAACTTTCTTAGATAAATACACTGTAAGTACACTATAAGTACATGTTAGTACACGTACTGTAAAATAAAGTGCAACCGAAGAAATGATTTAATGATAATACAGGCACTTGCACAGCAGTTCAGAGATAGTTCTGACAGAATCAAACAAACATCATTGAGGTTCAGCATGAGGAAAAATAAATTCTTTGCTTCAACAGTTACAAATATATTCACGATGAAAAAATATCAGGAGGCAACAAAAAAGCATGCCTAAAAGTTGTTCAATGTTTTTCTAAAGGTGAATGGAAAAAATATTTTTAAAGCAAATGCAAAAAAAAAAAAGAAGCAACAAAAACAAGATAAATTAGTCAAGTAAAATCGCATGTACTTTCTTTGCAGCAAGTATAACCCCCCATGCATAAGAGAAAACACATATAAAGTGAAGTGTCCTGTGAGTGGAGTCACAAAGTGAAACCTGAATCTGAAATGAATTGAACCTGTAAGGTCAAAGTCACTTCTCATCAGAGACATGTTGACATGTGAAGGATGGATGTGTCCATGTAAAGCTCACCAGGCCGGCGAATAACAAGTGTAGAGAGACGACTGCAGCGATGACCCACCATTGGCTCTTCTCACAGCCCTCGAAGAACACCACACCCCAAAACGTGTGCAGCAGCGTCAGCGCCAGCGTCATCAGAGCTGCAATCAAACACACAAGCCTCAGCATCACTGCATCACTTACTGTCCAGTAACAGTGTTCCAGTAAGACCTCACCTAGAGTCTTCATTAGGATTCAAGATTTGGTTTCAACCAACAAAATATTTTAGAGCTTGGCATATCTAGAAAAATGTCCTTTTACTATAAAAATGTCCATGGAGTTATAAGATTTTACTAGAAATCACACTTTAAATAGTTTAAAATATGAAAGCCATTTTAAGTCATTTTGAGGCCACCATTCAGAGCAGGGCATCCAGAACTCTATACATCTCTTTCTTGTATCCTTTTTTTACAAAATAAAAAAAAAGCATCCAGGTTTGAACAACATGAAAGAGAGTAAATGACAGAATTTTTGATTATCATTTGCATCCCTTTAATAAATAGTTAATTTTTTAACTTTTTGGACTAATGAATTTTCATGAATTTTTCATGACTTCCCCAGTTGCACTAGGACTTTTACATTATAATTATATATATTATTTATTTATTTTTCCTCCAAAAGTACTGCACTCTCAAATAGCAAGTCCTACATTAGATTTCAGAAATTTCATAATTAGAACAATTCCAATGACTTTTCAGTTCTGGAAACCACAGCTTAAAATTTTCCTGATATTTCCAGGTTTCTCGTAACTGTGAGAACCCTGTTGTTATGAACAGTAAAAAAAACAGTGTAGTAATACAGGTGCATCTCAAATTAGAATGTTGTGGAAAAGTTAATTTTAGTAATTCAACACAAATTGTGAAACTAGTGTATTAAATAAGTTCCGTGCAGAAAGACTGAAGTAGTTTAATTCTTTGGTTTTTTTAATTGTGTTGATTTTGGCTCACATTTAACAAAAACCTATCAATTCACTATCTCAACAAATTAGAATACTTCATAAGACCAATAATAATAAAAAAGCATTTAGTGAACTGTTGGCCTTCTGGAAGTTATTTTCATTTACTCTAGATGTACTCAATACTTGTTAGGGGCTCCTTTTGCTTTAAACACTGCCTCAGTTCAGTGTGGCATAGAGGTGATCAGTTTGTGGCACTGCTGAGGTGGTCTGGAAGCCCAGGTTTCTTTGACAGTGGCCTTCAGCTCATCTGTTTTTGGTCTCTTGTTTCTCATTTTCTTCTTGGCAATAGCCTATAGATTCTCTCTGGGCTTCAGGTCTGGTGAGTTTGCTGGCCAGTCAAGCACACCAACACATGGTCATTTAACCATCTTTTGGTGCTTTTGGCAGTGTAGGCAGGTACCAGTCCTGCTGGAAAATGAAATCAGCATCTTCAAAAAGCTGGTCAGCAGAAAAAAGCATGAAGTGCTCCGAAATTTCTTTGTAAACAGGTGCAATGACTTTGGTTTTTAAAAAACACAATGGACCAACACCAGCAGATGACATTGCACCCCAAATCATCACCGACTGTAGAAACTTAACACTGGACTTCAAGCAACTTGGGCTATGAGCTTCTCCACCCTTCCTCCAGACTCTAGGACCTTGGTTTCCAAATGAAATACAAAACTTGCTCTCATCTGAAAAGAAGACTCAGGACCACTGGGCAACAGTCCAGTTCTTCTTCTCCTCAGTCCAGTTAAGACGGCTCTGACATTGTCTGTGGTTCAGTAAATCTCTTGACACGTCTGTGTGTGGTGGCTCTTGATGCCTTGACCCCAGCCTCAGTCCATTCCTTGTGAAGTTCACTCAAATTCTTGAATTGATTATGCTTGACAATCCTCATAAGGCTGTGGTTCTCTCGGTTGGTCGTGCATCTTTTTCTTCCACACTTTTTCCTTCCACTCAACTTTCTGTTAACATGCTTGGATACAGCACTCTGTGAACAGCCAGCTTCTTTGGCAATGAGTGTTTGTGGCTTACTCTCCTTGTGAAGGGTGTCAATGATTGTCTTCTGGACAACTGTCAGTTCAGCAGTCTTCCCCATGATTGTGTAGCTTAGTGAACCAAACTGAGAGACCATTTTGAAGGCACAGGAAACCTTTGCAGGTGTTTTGAGTTGATTTGCTGATTGGCATGTCACCATATTCTAATTTGTTGAGATTGTGAATTGATGGGTTTTTGTTAAATGTGAGCCAAAATCATCACAATTAAAAGAACCAAAGACTTAAACTACATCAGTCTGTGAGCATTGAATTTATTTAATACACGAGTTTTACAATTTGAGTTGAATTACTGAAATAAATGAACTTTTCTACGACATTCTAATTTATTGAGATGCACTTGTATATAAGAATATAAAAATTAAAGAAAAACAACAGATGTATGTATGTATATATATATACATACATATATACACATACATATATATATATATATATATATAAGCTGTTAAATAAGTTAAACTAAATAAAAATGACAAACGCTGCCTTGTCAACAAGCTGAAATGACAGTTTGAATTAGTTGATCTTTTTTTTGTTGTTGATATTTTATTAACGTATTTCATAGACCTAAAATGTTTTATGTTTTTGTTAACTATAATAACTGTGGGTGACAGAAGGATGTTTCAGCACATGATGGTGAAATTTTACATTTGGCAGGACTGGTTTCGTGTCATTTGTCATGTGCTTTGTCATATGCTGACATAAAAACAGCACATTTAAAGGTTTAAGATGTTGGAAATTGTCCTGATGGCCCATGAGGCTTTGCAGGAGCTCACCTGCTGTAATGAAGTAATACTGTGAGTCTCCAAAGATGCCGACCGTCCCGGGCCCCACAGAGTCAGACAGGATGTTGATCATTGAGAACGCTCCACTCATGATCCCAAAGCCCAGCCCAGCCACTGCACAAAACACACACAGACATCTGATTGAACCTGCGATCTCGAGTGCAACGTGAAACCCAGTAACATGAAGCTGCTTTCAGCGGAGCACAGACTGGGACAGGAACAGAGTTTACCGTAAGCCATCTGTCGCACCGAAATAGCTGAACCGTCATCATCACTGATGGCTGCCAGACCCTCGGTGGCCTTCCTGATGATCAACAAGAGTTCAGAATGAGTCACAGCTCCCTTACAACAACTGACAGCAATTCATGACTGAACACAGGGGCCTTTACATTCAGTGTATATTCATTTGCATTTGTAGATTTCAGCTACAATACACATCTTTTAAAGGTGGTTTTCTCAAAATGAGATTTTTTCTCTTGCAGTCAGAAATCCCTTCAATATTCTAATGGTCTGTTCACATATCATCCATCTGTTTTATATCACATTTCATGCCTAAAAACAGTGGAAATGTATATTTTTTTGACTGTTGATAGAATTTGAAACTCTAATGTGTCAAATAAATATAACAACAATTTTGTTTGTTCTGGAAAAGTATACAATTGAATGCCCATTTAATTAGGCACTGCCTCAGTTGGGTTTAAACATTTAAGATAACTTTCTAATGGAAAACAGCTTGTACATATACATTTGGCCCCGAGGACTTCTTATCATGTAAAGTACATGCTGCCATAAAGAGCCTCACCTGAGCAGTCTGTAGTAGGCAAAGCGAAACACTTCCTGGAGCAAGACCGAAAAGAAAACCCCAAAAATCAGCAGCCCCCTCTGAAGGGTGAGATCCTGGGAGTTACTGGCCTTGATGGCGATAAACCACACCAGAGAGGACAGGAGCAGAGACAGCAGCCAGAAGAACGCCCTGAAACACACACAAGCACCATCTGCTGACATCTAAAGGACTTCATGAATGAGCACTCAGAGACATGTCATGTTTTTAAATGTCTGAATGTTCCTCAACTCTGTAAACTCTTGAAAAATGACATGTTCTCCACTGTCCATCTTACTATAGGACTCTCTCTTACACAACAGTGGAGTCACAAGGGTAATAACTGGCGGTGTGTTGACCCTGAATAATTCATGTTTGAATGAAAACACGGTTTTGTTAATCGTATCGTGTGTGTGTTTGATTAATGTGTCTGATCACGTGACTCACCCTGCGATCAGAATGATGACTCTTAACGGGTCTCTGGCGATGGTGAACACAAACAGGGCGAAAGCTGGACCGAAAGCTATAAAAGCACAGCCGAAAAACACTGCCAGAGTCATCCTGATGAGACTGTCCCGTCAGATAATGAGCCACAGAAACACTTCAAACCTACAACACTGCTGTGAAAGCGAACACGAACAACGCTAGGAGATAATACACACACATTTACTTAATTCTCCACAAGACAGAGATAGTTTAAACCTGCAGAAGAATCCCAGTATTCTCATATACAGACAAATAAAGGACCGATCCATCAAAGCTAATCAATCCGATTATATTTGCGCGGTTTGTGTCGTTCTTCTGTGAGCGCTTTGTTTGGTAACATTTTCAAACTTAATCTTCAGTTTCTCTTTCCCGAATAAAACACACGCGATACTTCCGAGGGCTTTTGTTTTAAATGATTAACTTTGCGCTTCCGGGTTTACGTGCGTGACCGCGCGCTCCCGGCTTTTTTTTTTTGTTGACAAATTAAGTTGCAACTGTCATTGTTGACAATCACGTAAAAAAATTGCCTGTTGTAATTATTGATTTGCCAAAAAAAATCCTGCTCTAATGTGCGGTCCCTCACTGATGATGTCTGCCGCACACATAAAAATATGAGAAAGACATTAGAGCATAAAATTGTCAGTGTAATTCACTTAAATGCAGACATAATATCTTGTTTAGTATAACACAAATGAATGTGTCAACCACACCAGACACAAGGGCAGTTGTAACAAAATGGCTCCTTTTGCCATTAATTGTGAAAAATAATAATATGTAGGTTTATTTATTTAGGCCTATTTGCTTGCTTGCTTTCTAGACAAATAAAGTCATCTCATGAGAAAAAAAATCCCAATGTTTATTCTGGTGAGTATTTGTAAAGAACAGCAACCATTTAACTCAATCTACTCTAAATCTGCAGCTGTGAGTGGTGCAATGATAACTCTATAATAGCTACAAAGATTTCTCTCTATGTTTTGGTCGATTAAGTCAAGTGTAAATTCATGTTGAATCACTAAAATAGTCTGGTAAAATTAGTTTATTTTTATTTATTTATGATTATTGCTTCAAAAATGTAAAAGGCACATTTCTTTTATCTTTCAATTGTTGTTACTAACTGTGGTCATTTAAATCCTAGAAATGGAAACAGGCAGGTTTAGCTGAATTGAGCTAAATGGTATTTTGTGATGTCACTGAAACAGAACTGAGTCATTGACGAGCCACAGAGATTAAGAGTACAAGCTCTGATTATTTAATGTCAAGTCAAGTCACCTTTATTTATATAGCGCTTTAAACAAAATACATTGCGTCAAAGCAACTGAACAACATTCATTAGGAAAACAGAATGTTTTGTAACAGACAGAAATGCTTGATACGGGGAAGATTCAGACATAAATAACTGAGCCAGTAAAACAGATTACTGCTGTACTTTTTTTAAACATAAGGGCCTGGTTTCACAGACAGGGCTTAGATTAATCCAAGATTAGGCTATAGTTCAATTAGGACAGTTAAGTATCTTTTATAAACGTGCCTTAGAAAATAACATTACAGGTGTGCATCAGACAAATCAGAGGCGCTAACATATTTTAAGATCAGTCAGAGCAAGTTTCTTTCATTTAAAACAGCACAGACATCCATTTTTGATGATCCATTCTCAATGAATCACGTCAAATTAATGCATTTATTTGGATTATGACCAGAACTGATGTACTGTCAGAGATAAGAAATAGTAAGCATTTACATTTAGTAATTTAGCAGACGTTTTTATCCAAAGCGATTTACAAATGAGGACAATGGAAGCAATCAAAAATAACAAAAGATCAATGCTTTACAAGTGCTATAATGAGTCTCAGTTAGCTTAACGTAGTACACATAGCAAGCTTTTTTTTATTATATATTAAAAGAAAACAAACAGAATAGAAAAGTAATAGATTAAGCTAGTGTTAGAGGCCTTTTTTGCTTTTGTAAATAAAAGAAAAAGAAAACAGAATACAAAAACTTTTTTTAAGAAAACTAGCAGCAAATTAATAGAGTGCAAGTCTAAAAAATTATATTCTTTTTTAAAGAACAGGATTAAAATAGAGAGGGCTAGAGTTAGAGGGTCATATAAAGATGGAAGAGATGTGTTTTTAGTCGATTCTTGAAGAATGATTTGGGCAGCTCATTCCACCAGGAGGGAACATTTAATTTTAAAGTCTGTGAAAGTGATTTTGTGCTTCTTAGGAATGGCACAATAAAACAAAGTTCACTTGCAGAACGCAAGCTTCTAGAGGGCACATAAGTCTGAAATAATGAATTTAGGTAAAGGGGTGCAGAGTCAGTGGTGGTTTTGCAAACATTAATGCCTTGAATTTTATGCGAGCAGCTATTAGTAGCCAGTGCAAATTGATAAACAGAGGAGTGACGTGTATTCTTTTCGGCTCATTAAAAATGTATCTTGCTGCCGCATTCTGAATTAATTGTAAAGGTTTGATAGAACTGGCTGGAAGACCTGCCAAGAGAGCATTGCAATAGTCCAGCCTGGACAGAACAAGAGCTTGAACAAGGAGTTGTGCAGCACGTTCCCAAAGAAAGGGTCTAATCTTCTTAATGTTGAATAAAGCAAATCTGCAGGATTGGACAGTTTTAGCAATGTGGTCTGAGAAAGTCAGCTGATCATCAATCATAACTCCAAGACTTCTAGCTGTTTTTGAAGGAGTTATGGTTGATGTGCCTAACTTGATGGTGAAATTGTGATTAAATGATGGGTTTGCTGGAACCACAAGTAGTTCTGTCTTGGCAAGGTTGAGTTGAAGGTGATGGTCCTTCATCCAGTAAGAAATGTCTGTTAGACAAGCTGAGATGCGAGCAGCTATCATCAGGATGGAATGAGAGGTAGAGCTGAGTGTCACCAGCATAACAGTGGTATGTTGCGAATCAGCTCAAAGGGGAATATGATTAATCAATCATAACTAGTTATGATTAATTATAAATATTTAGATCCACTGTATTTACTTGACCTCTCAGTGTCAACTGTCTGTCAATTTCCAAGAACATTAATTTCCTGGTTAAGGAAAATAACTTTCTTACTCTACAATTCCACTCAGAGCATGTAGCATAAATCTGCATGATTAGGGACTTCAGTTATGAGCAAACAATTAACAACCTCAAGTGTGTGATACAAATAAGACTTTATTAACTACATAAAAACTTAAACTAGTTCAACATACACACACATACACATGCATACAGTTGGCATAGGAAGAGGGGTTAAAGCTTAAGCAGTAAAGAGAAGAGAAATAAAAACATGAAGCTATCGTACAATTTGATATTCAGCAGATCTACAGCCTGAAGGAAACATCAGTTGCTTAGTTCAAACACACCTTTGTAAAAGGTACATATGATATTTAAATGCATCAATTAATAAGACTAAGTTTGATACTTGCATGTCTCGCTTGTTTGAAAAAGAGTCCTCATGCACTTTGGGGCTCTAGTTGGTCTCTGCTGAAGTGAATTGATGAGAAAGACCAGTTTGAATCAGAGAATACTGATGAATTAAAAGTCAAGGCCGAAAGGCCCGGCGCAAGCTAAGCATGGTTTTTAAGGCTCTTAGCTCAACATCTTCTCCTGGAATTCCTGAATCAAAAAAAAAAACGCCCTGATCTGGTGATCAGTGATCTATATAGGGTGACGTTGTCACACCCTCAGGATTTGAGTGAGCCAACGAGGAATGGTACCTTTTGGAGGGAAGTTTTACAACTATTTGTTTCTAGTATATCATAGTACTGAGACTGCTCTCCTTAGAGTTACAAATGACCTGCTCTTATCATCTGATCGTGGGTGTATCTCTCTATTAGTTTTATTGGATCTTACTGCTGCGTTTGACACTATTGACCATAACATTCTTTTGCATAGACTAGAACACTTTGTTGGCATTAATGGAAGTGCATTAGCATGGTTTAAATCATACTTATATGACCACCATCAATTCGTAGCAGTGAATGAAGAGGTATCATATCGATCACAAGTAGGGATGGGTATCGTCAAGGTTTTAACGGTATTACTACTCTTACCGATACTGCTTAACGGTCCGGTACTTTAACGGTATTCTTATCGGTACTTCGTGTTGTGTTACTTTGTGTTGTGTTAGGCAGTCGAAAACTTCACATTTCTCTGTCTGCACATAATGCACTTTTGAAAGATGCTTTGACAGATTGCTTGTGTTTCTGCCCTTACATGCAAAAATGTTGTTGCACTTATGACAACCAGCGTTGTCTGCATCAACTCTAGTGAAGTATAACCACACTTTGGAACGTTTTACTGTCTCTGCCATCGTCACTCTTTGTATTAAGAAAGAGTTTTCAAACTGTAAGGGGCGGTTCACATATCGCTTCTAAAAACGTAAACTGCCGTTACAATGAATGACGCTGTTATGCTGCACAACAAAGCTCTTACTGTATTCGGGTGGTGTATTCATGTATTTGCTGTTAGTTGGGGTGAAAGCATTTTGTGAGAAAAAACGTGTTGCAATAACAACACGATAAACAGACTCTGTTTACTCAATGCTCATCAGCCTTTCATGTGATGTGAAAAGATAGAAAAAATAATTATATAATCAACACTTCCACGATTCGTTAATCTCGACAGCTGTAATAGTAAAAAAAATATATATATATATTTGAGAGGGGTTCCACATGTAATACGTGTTATGTCTGTAAAGAGGACTCGTACTTAAACTTATTTTACTTTTTATTGTTCTCATCAACCTTACTGAACTCCATCAACTCAGCACTCACATCACTGTACTGTGCGAAAACATTCTAGCATCAACGTCACTGTCTGTTCCTAACTCTTAAAGTGACCAGAGCTCTTTATATCTTATCAATGTAACAAACACATAACTTTAATTAAACACCAGATTATAAGTCTAACTAAGCATGCAACATTTCCCCTCCCCTCCCAGTGAACTAAGTGTGAAAGAACGTTAAGTAGTCCTCAAAGCGAGCAGGCCGAGTGTGCGATCTGCTAGGCCTGCCTTGCGATGGTTCAGATGGTGGTAGGGATGTTGCTTGCAAGGTCACTGGATGCTGTGGTTAAGGCAGAAGGTATGAAGAACCAAGCAGAGAGCAAGGGAGCACAGTGTCTCGGGTGTGATCTGCACCAGAAGGGCACGGTACTTTCCTAAGCCGACTGGCATGCCAACGGGAACCATCAGATAGCTGGAATGTAACTGGACCTAACTGCTTTTGCACCTGCTGGGGCTGTGACCAGAAAGTGTGGAGCTTGTTTTTCCGGTATGGCCGCTGGACCCGCACCCAGTCCATTGGGACGATTCTTGGAATGCGGGCCTTTTTCTTTGCGTCGAATCTGCCCCGTGCTTTGAGCTGTTGTTCGCATACCCTGGCTTTCACCACAGGATTTCCACCATGAGAAGTAGGAGGGCAAAGTCTATGCAGGGGTAACTCCAGCTCCCGTCCCAGCATCAGTTTTGCTGGCGACACCCCAGTGGTGGCATGCTGAGCTGCTCTGTAGTTTAGAAGAGTCTGAGACAAGGCCTCATTGAAAGAGCAGCCTTGTGCTAAGTGTGCTCTCAGACCATTTTTTAGTGACTGATTTAATCTTTCTACGCCCCCATTCGACTGTGGGTGATAGTAAGCTGTTCGAATGTGTTTGATGCCTTTGCTTTGGATGTAGCTGGTAAACTCCGCGGACACTAGTTTGGGGCCATTGTCTGTCGTCAAGGTCCTTGGCAAACCCCAGCAGGCAAAAAGCGATCCAGAAAGTCAATGATGGAACTGGATGTGACCGAGCCCACAGATGTAACCTCCGGCCACTACGAATGTAGATCATAAACTACTACAACGAAACGTGGTCCCAGGGTCGAGTTGGCCAAGGCAAAGACCCAGTGGCGGCGGAACTGGTGACCCTGTTTTCCCGCTTACAAGACATGGAGCACAATCCCGAACAAGCTGTTCAATGTCTTTGTCCAACCCTGGCCACCATACTAGATCCCTACAGCGCTGCTTTAGTTTGACTATGCCGAGATGGCCCTCATGAGCCATGGTCAGCACTCATCCTCTGAGTCTAGCAGGAATAATGGCGCAGTGTCCATGAGCCAAAAATGTGTCATTCCAGCATGACAATTCGTGTTTCACTCTGGCATATGGCTGGATATCTGTTGCCACTTGAGTTGGCCAGCCATTCAGGACATACTCACGGACCGCAGATAGTGTGGAATCAGCAGCAGACTCCGCTGTGAGTTCCTCCAAGGACACAAAGGCTGTCAGGGGTGCATGCACTAAATGAATAAGATCCCCGTCCTCAGCCACCTGACAGAAGGCAATGGTCGATGAAACAGAACGAAACAGCAAATCGGCCACCACATTATCTCTACCTGTGGTGTATTGTATTGTAAAGTCATACTGCTGGAGGCGGTCAGTCCAACGGTACATGCACAGTGGTTTGTGGCCGGACCCCGAAGGAGACATAAGTGCACTGAGGGCTTGGTGATCAGTCCGAAGGGTAAATTTTCGGCCATAAAGGTAGGCATGCCAGCGCTCGCAGGCCCATACACAAGCCAGAGCCTCCCTCTCTCCAGTGGAGTACTTTTGTTCTGTCAGGCTGAATGCACGAGAATCAAAAGCCACTGGCCGTTCGATGCCATTCTGGAGTTGTGAAAGAACAGCGCCAGCAGCAGTAGCTGAAGCATCACAAGTGACCAGTGTGGGCTTGTCAACAGCTCCTTAAGTGTGCGCACAGCATCAGAACAGGCTGAAGACCAGGTCCATGGAGCATCCTTTTTGAGCAGTTGGCGGAGAGGGTATGTAATTGTGGAGTACTGAGGTAGAAAACGCATATAGTATGTTGTCATCCCTAGAAACGATGCAACCTGTGCTACGGATGAAGGCTCCGGCACCTGATGCATAGCCTCAATATTGGAGTGCAATGGCGACAGGCCCTCGGCTGAAACATGAAAACCAACAAAGTCAACCTCTGGTACTGCAAATAAGCATTTCTCCATGTTAAGTGTCAAATTGTGTTTACTGAGTGCGGCAAAAACAGCCCTTAAGCACTGTTCATGAATCACTGCATTTGGGGCATGGACAATGAAGTCATCAAGGTAGATGGCAGTGCCAGGGACACCAGCCAGTATAGTGGACATGATTTTTTGAAAACAACTTGGGGCCGAGCTGAGTCCAAAAGGCATCCTTGAGTAACTAAATACACCAGAGTGTGTAACGAATGCAGCAAGTCAGGCAGGACCTTGTTGCCATACTGGACAGGCCCATGTACAAGGTCGATAACATCAATTGCAGAACTTCCATATCCAAACAGATTCAGAGAAGGTGGCTGAAGAGGCAAGTGTGTCAGGAAATGTTCATAAGTAGCCATATTGAGTAGTGAGACTTTAGCCCCTGTGTCCAGTAGCAGTGAAATACAGGAATCTGCTATAGTAACAACGCATGTAGAAAACCCTGCTGAATTGGTATTTATTGAATGAATAATGGCAGGTGTTGTATTGTTAACACATGGGTTTCGTTAAGTAGGAGCTTGAACTGGGGCAGACCGACAACATTTTGCAAAGTGGTTCAGTTTTTGACAGCGTCTGCATGTTTATCCCCATGCAGGGCAGTCAGGGGCCCGTGATGGGTGTCTAGTGGACCCACAATTTCCACATCGCCGATTAACTTGAGGACGTGCATATTGTATGTCTGCACTTGAAGATACATCTGCCTCTGCCCTGTAAACTTGTGTGCATTCTTGTATCATGTCCCCACTGCTTACACTTGATTCGTGTGATGTATTTAATTTAGCAGCACACTGTGCAGCAGACTCAATTTGAGAGGCCAGAATTACAGCTTTCTAGATCATAAACTACTACAACGAAATGCAAATGATGAGGCACGTCATGGAGTTCCCCACAGATGTCCAGCTGAATGTGGTCCCAGGGTCGAGTTGGCCAAGGCAAAGACCCAGTGGCGGCGGAACTGGTGACCCTGTTTTCCCGCTTACAAGACATGGAGCACAATCCCGAACAAGCTGTTCAATGTCTTTGTCCGACCCTGGCCACCATACTAGATCCCTACAGCGCTGCTTTAGTTTGACTATGCCGAGATGGCCCTCATGAGCCATGGTCAGCACTCATCCTCTGAGTCTAGCAGGAATAATGGCGCAGTGTCCATGAGCCAAAAATGTGTCATTCCAGCATGACAATTCGTGTTTCACTCTGGCATATGGCTGGATATCTGTTGCCACTTGAGTTGGCCAGCCATTCAGGACATACTCACGGACCGCAGATAGTGTGGAATCAGCAGCAGACTCCGCTGTGAGTTCCTCCAAGGACACAAAGGCTGTCAGGGGTGCATGCACTAAATGAATAAGATCCCCGTCCTGGACACAGGGGTGCAACCTGTGCTACGGATGAAGGCTCCGGCACCTGATGCATAGCCTCAATATTGGAGTGCAATGGCGACAGGCCCTCGGCTGAAACATGAAAACCAACAAAGTCAACCTCTGGTACTGCAAATAAGCATTTCTCCATGTTAAGTGTCAAATTGTGTTTACTGAGTGCGGCAAAAACAGCCCTTAAGCACTGTTCATGAATCACTGCATTTGGGGCATGGACAATGAAGTCATCAAGGTAGATGGCAGTGCCAGGGACACCAGCCAGTATAGTGGACATGATTTTTTGAAAACAACTTGGGGCCGAGCTGAGTCCAAAAGGCATCCTTGAGTAACTAAATACACCAGAGTGTGTAACGAATGCAGCAAGTCAGGCAGGACCTTGTTGCCATACTGGACAGGCCCATGTACAAGGTCGATAACATCAATTGCAGAACTTCCATATCCAAACAGATTCAGAGAAGGTGGCTGAAGAGGCAAGTGTGTCAGGAATTGTTCATAAGTAGCCATATTGAGTAGTGAGACTTTAGCCCCTGTGTCCAGTAGCAGTGAAATACAGGAATCTGCTATAGTAACAACGCATGTAGAAAACCCTGCTGAATTGGTATTTATTGAATGAATAATGGCAGGTGTTGTATTGTTAACACATGGGTTTCGTTAAGTAGGAGCTTGAACTGGGGCAGACCGACAACATTTTGCAAAGTGGTTCAGTTTTTGACAGCGTCTGCATGTTTATCCCCATGCAGGGCAGTCAGGGGCCCGTGATGGGTGTCTAGTGGACCCACAATTTCCACATCGCCGATTAACTTGAGGACGTGCATATTGTATGTCTGCACTTGAAGATACATCTGCCTCTGCCCTGTAAACTTGTGTGCATTCTTGTATCATGTCCCCACTGCTTACACTTGATTCGTGTGATGTATTTAATTTAGCAGCACACTGTGCAGCAGACTCAATTTGAGAGGCCAGAATTACAGCTTTCTAGATCATAAACTACTACAACGAAATGCAAATGATGAGGCCCGTCATGGAGTTCCCCACAGATGTCCAGCTGAATGTGGTCCCAGGGTCGAGTTGGCCAAGGCAAAGACCCAGTGGCGGCGGAACTGGTGACCCTGTTTTCCCGCTTACAAGACATGGAGCACAATCCCGAACAAGCTGTTCAATGTCTTTGTCCAACCCTGGCCACCATACTAGATCCCTACAGCGCTGCTTTAGTTTGACTATGCCGAGATGGCCCTCATGAGCCATGGTCAGCACTCATCCTCTGAGTCTAGCAGGAATAATGGCGCAGTGTCCATGAGCCAAAAATGTGTCATTCCAGCATGACAATTCGTGTTTCACTCTGGCATATGGCTGGATATCTGTTGCCACTTGAGTTGGCCAGCCATTCAGGACATACTCACGGACCGCAGATAGTGTGGAATCAGCAGCAGACTCCGCTGTGAGTTCCTCCAAGGACACAAAGGCTGTCAGGGGTGCATGCACTAAATGAATAAGATCCCCGTCCTCAGCCACCTGACAGAAGGCAATGGTCGATGAAACAGAACGAGACAGCAAATCGGCCACCACATTATCTCTACCTGTGGTGTATTGTATTGTAAAGTCATACTGCTGGAGGCGGTCAGTCCAACGGTACATGCACAGTGGTTTGTGGCCGGACCCCGAAGGAGACATAAGTGCACTGAGGGCTTGGTGATCAGTCCGAAGGGTAAATTTTCGGCCATAAAGGTAGGCATGCCAGCGCTCGCAGGCCCATACACAAGCCAGAGCCTCCCTCTCTCCAGTGGAGTACTTTTGTTCGGTCAGGCTGAATGCACGAGAAGCAAAAGCCACTGGCCGTTCGATGCCATTCTGGAGTTGTGAAAGAACAGCGCCAGCAGCAGTAGCTGAAGCATCACAAGTGACCAGTGTGGGCCAGTCAAGACTGAAGTGTGCCAAGACAGGTGGGCTTGTCAACAGCTCCTTAAGCGTGCACACAGCATCAGAACAGGCTGAAGACCAGGTCCATGGAGCATCCTTTTTGAGCAGTTGGCGGAGAGGGTATGTAATTGTGGAGTACTGAGGTAGAAAACGCATATAGTATGTTGTCATCCCTAGAAACGATGCAACCTGTGCTACGGATGAAGGCTCCGGCACCTGATGCATAGCCTCAATATTGGAGTGCAATGGCGACAGGCCCTCGGCTGAAACATGAAAACCAACAAAGTCAACCTCTGGTACTGCAAATAAGCATTTCTCCATGTTAAGTGTCAAATTGTGTTTACTGAGTGCGGCAAAAACAGCCCTTAAGCACTGTTCATGAATCACTGCATTTGGGGCATGGACAATGAAGTCATCAAGGTAGATGGCAGTGCCAGGGACACCAGCCAGTATAGTGGACATGATTTTTTGAAAACAACTTGGGGCCGAGCTGAGCCCAAAAGGCATCCTTGAGTAACTAAATACACCAGAGTGTGTAACGAATGCAGCAAGTCGGGCAGGACCTTGTTGCCATACTGGACAGGCCCATGTACAAGGCCGATAACATCAATTGCAGAACTTCCATATCCAAACAGATTCAGAGAAGGCGGCTGAAGAGGCAAGTGTGTCAGGAAATGTTCATAAGTAGCCATATTGAGTAGTGAGACTTTAGCCCCTGTGTCCAGTAGCAGTGAAATACAGGAATCTGCTATAGTAACAACGCATGTAGAAAACCCTGCTGAATTGGTATTTATTGAATGAATAATGGCAGGTGTTGTATTGTTAACACATGGGTTTCGTTAAGTAGGAGCTTGAACTGGGGCAGACCGACAACATTTTGCAAAGTGGTTCAGTTTTTGACAGCGTCTGCATGTTTATCCCCATGCAGGGCAGTCAGGGGCCCGTGATGGGTGTCTAGTGGACCCACAATTTCCACATCGCCGATTAACTTGAGGACGTGCATATTGTATGTCTGCACTTGAAGATACATCTGCCTCTGCCCTGTAAACTTGTGTGCATTCTTGTATCATGTCCCCACTGCTTACACTTGATTCGTGTGATGTATTTAATTTAGCAGCACACTGTGCAGCAGACTCAATTTGAGAGGCCAGAATTACAGCTTTCTCTAAAGTGAGATTATCATCTTCCAATAACAGCCGCTCCCGAACGAGTGTATTGGTTGTTTTTTCAATCAACTGATCTCGTATCATCTCATCTGATAAAGCACCAAAACAGCACGGTTTTGCCAGTCCTCTCAAGTCAGCGACATATTGAGCAATCGACTCACCAGCGCGCTGTCTGCGCTGCCGGAACTGCAGCCGTTCTAACAGGACACTCTGTTTTTTTTCAAAGTGTCGATCTAACAGTGTAATCGCAGTGGAGTAATCGTCCGCATCTCCGAGTGTGCAGAATACACACTGTACTTCGGCACCAAGACAGTGGAGGAGTATGGCCATTTTCCGCTTTGTCGGGACGTCATCGAGGCCCATTGCTAACAGGTATGTTTCAAACAACATTTTCCACTACTTCCATGGGACCGTAGGTTCGCCAGGATGGGGCAAAAAGGGGCTAGGAGAAGATAGTGACAGCGCTGGGAATTCTTCAGCCATGCTCGTTGCCAATTGTTATGTCTGTAAAAAGACTCGTACTTAAACTTATTTTACTTTTTATTGTTCTCATCAACCTTACTGAACTCCATCAACTCAGCACTCACATCACTGAACTGTGCGAAAACATTTTAGTGTCAACGTCACTGTCTGTTCCTAACTCTGTCTGTTCCTAAAGTGACCAGTGCTCTTTATGTCTTATCAATGTAACAAACACATTACTTTAATTAAACACCAGATTATAAGTCTAACTAAGCATGCAACAATACGCATTTCGAATGCAAAGATGTCAGCCAATCACAACAGTTGTCGTTTACTCGGAGTCTCACAGCAGACACGCCCCTTCAAACAGTGCATTCAAGCCAGAGGGCTAATATCAGGATATAAAAATGCTTTTTATTTCTAAATTTTTAATGTAAAAATCATACTAACAATATAAGTACACCTAAGGAAACATTAAAAAGAATTTAAAGAAAAGGAAATAATCCATGTCATGGGACCTTTAAGAGAATGAAGATGTAAAGTCCCAAGTTTACAGCAATACGTGAAATTGCATAGACATGAACAGCCATCAATCACTTAATTAACCCTCGCATTGAGTTCCTCAGTGAGGTTAAAATTATATTAGATACTCCAGTACAAATGTCTGGAGGTACTACTTGCGTCTCCTGTGTAAAGTTGTCGTTGAAGTGACGTCTTGGGAAGCCTGTGGTTGGGCGTTGGCTGACGATGCAGAGTTGTGTGGGCTGGTTGAAGTTGAACGGGCACTCGAGGTCAGACTCGGAGACACAGCGTTACAAAACTTAACTCAGAACACGAAACTCTCAAAGGGAAAAGAAAAGAAACTAAAGTTTGACGAGACTAGGTGGTGTTTCTTCTCATCGTGGCTAAGTAGCAGCAGGCGTGCAAGCCGAAGCACGCTGGAGCAGCGCTCAAAGAACGCTAAAAGTGATGACTAAGTGATTGACAGTGTTTTCTCTACTTCCTGTTGGCCTTCTGTAGCAAATCGTAGCTCCGTGTAGCTGTTTTTATTTTATTTTTTTCTCTAGAATCTTTATCTTACTATCACTCTCTGTTTTTTAAAGTGGTAAAATATAACTTAATTCACACCATATTTCTGATATTATCGATCAATCTTATCAGATTAACTTCGATCGTTCACTTTTATTTTATTTCCGTGAGTGCAGTACACCTGCAAAGTGTTAGCACTCGTTAGCTTGTCATTAGCGTCTTCATTCGAACCTATCGCTGTATTCTTTTCTCCTCTCGCTCCAGTTTTTCACAAGTTCATCAAACAACCGCAGTAAGAAGTTTCATCAAGCGCGGTGAGTAATGGCTTCTCCTATCATTGTTTCTTGCACCTCTTGCCACATGTACAGTTTATCTATCTCTGTCACTGATGAGGGATTCACATGTGATAAATGCAGGGAAATAGTTAGGCTGACAGAGAAGATTTCAGAATTAGAGACACGCATCCAAACTTTAATTGAGGACAGTAAGAATGTTAGGGCTCTAGATACGGCTTTGGATGCGTCTAGCTCAGGGATTCCTGTACTTTGTTCGGTTCCGGAAACAGAGCCCCTGCAGCAGGGCAACTGGGTGACGGTGAGGCAGCGTAGTCGTGGGTCAAAACACCGCTCTTCTGTTCCGATCAAAACATTAAACAGGTTCTCCCCACTCAGTGATGCACCCACTGAGAAACCTGATGAAAGTGCTCTAGTTATTGGTGATTCTATTGTACGGAACGTGAATATAGAGACACCAGCCACCATAGTCAAATGTTTACCGGGAGCCAGAGCGCCTGACATCTTGGCAAATTTAAAAGTGCTGGCTAATGCTAAACGTAAATACAGTAAGATTGTTATTCATGCCGGCGCTATTGATGTTCGACCTCGCCAGTCGGAGATCACTAAAAATAACATTAAAGAGGTGTGTGAACTTGCAAGCACGATGTCAGACACTGTAATATGCTCTGGTCCCCTCCCTGCTTACCGTGGTGATGAGATGCATAGCAGATTGTCATCACTCAATGGCTGGATGTCTAAGTGGTGCCCACAGAATAACATAGGTTTCATAGACAATTGGACAAGCTTTTGGGGCAGACCTGACCTGCTTAAAAGAGATGGTCTTCATCCCTCCTGGGGTGGCGCCACTCTTCTCTCTAGAAATATGGCAAATAGTCTTAGTGTTTATACTTGACTAACTGGGGCCCAGGTCAGGAAGCAGACAGACTGGATAAACCGACCGTCTGCTAGCTGCCTCCCGTCACAGAGGTCAGTTAATTCTCAGCACATAGAGACTCTTTCACCTAGATATCACACTATAGAGACTGTGTCTGTTTCCCGAACTAGAAAAAAACAAAAAACATCCAAACCAAGTTAAGATTAACAATTTAATTGAGGTTCAACAAATAAAAAACAGAAGCAATATGGATAAACAAATGATGAAGCTTGGCTTATTGAATATCAGATCCCTTTCTACGAAAACACTTTTTGTAAATAATATGATCACTGATCATAATATAGATGTACTCTGTTTGACAGAAACCTGGCTAAAACCTGATGATTACATTATTTTAAATGAGTCCACCCCCCAAGATTACTGTTATAAACATGAGCCGCGTCTAAAAGGCAAAGGTGGAGGTGTTGCTTCAATTTATAACAACGTTTTCAGGATCTCTCAGAGAGCAGGCTTCAAGTATAACTCATTTGAAGTAATGGTACTTCATATAACATTATCCAGAGAAACGAATGTTAATGATAAATCCTCTGTTATGTTTGTACTGGCTACTGTATACAGGCCACCAGGGCACCATACAGACTTTATTAAAGAGTTTGGTGATTTTACATCTGAGTTAGTTCTGGCTGCAGATAAAGTCTTAATAGTTGGTGATTTTAATATCCATGTTGATAATGAAAACGATGCATTGGGATCAGCATTTATAGACATTCTGAACTCTATTGGTGTTAGACAACACGTTTCAGGACCTACTCATTGTCGAAATCATACTCTAGATTTAATACTGTCACATGGAATTGATGTTGATGGTGTTGAAATTATTCAGCCAAGTGATGATATCTCAGATCATTATTTAGTTCTGTGCAAACTTCATATAGCCTACTTCTTGTTACAAGTATGGAAGAACCATCACTTCTAACACAAAAGACTGCTTTTTAAGTTATCTTCCTGATGTATCCAAATTCCCTAGCATATCCAAAACCTCAGACCAACTTGATGATGTAACAGAAACTATGGACTCTCTCTTTTCTAGCACTTTAAATACAGTTGCTCCTTTACGCTTAAGGAAGGTTAAGGAAAACAGTTTGACACCATGGTATAATGAGCATACTCGCACCCTAAAGAGAGCAGCCCCGAAAAATGGAGCGCAGCTGGAGGAAAACAAAACTAGAGGTATTTCGTTTTGCTTGGCGGGAAAGTAACATATCCTACAGAAAAGCATTAGAAGAAAACAAATGGGGTTATGTTTGTTTTTCTTCTCTTTTAGAAGAAAACAAACATAACCCCAGGTATTTAATCAATACAGTGGCTAAATTAACGAAAAATAAAGCCTCAACAAGTGTTGACATTTCCCAACATCACAGCAGTAATGACTTTATGAACTACTTTACTTCTAAAATCGATACTATTAGAGATAAAATTGCAACCATTCAGCTGTCAGATACAGTATCATATCACACAGTGCACTATAGACCCCCTGAGGAACAGTTCCACTCATTCTCTACTATAGGAGAGGAAGAATTGTATAAACTTGTTAAATCATCTAAACCAACAACATGTATGTTAGACCCTATACCATCTAAGCTCCTAATAGAGGTGCTTCCAGAAGTCATAGATCCTCTTCTGACTATTATTAATTCCTCATTGTCATTAGGATATGTCCCCAAAACCTTCAAACTGGCTGTTATTAAGCCTCTCATCAAAAAACCACAACTTGACCCCAAAGAACTAGTTAATTATAGACCAATCTCGAATCTCCCTTTTCTGTCCAAGATACTAGAAAAGGTGGTATCCTCACAATTATATTCCTTCTTAGAGAAAAATGGTATATGTGAGGATTTCCAGTCAGGATTTAGACCGTATCATAGTACTGAGACTGCTCTCCTTAGAGTTACAAATGATCTGCTCTTATCATCTGATCGTGGGTGTATCTCTCTATTAGTTTTATTGGATCTTAGTGCTGCGTTTGACACAATTGACCACAAAATTCTTTTGCATAGACTTGAACACTTTGTTGGCATCAGTGGAAGTGCATTAGCATGGTTTAAATCGTACTTATATGACCGCCATCAGTTCGTAGCAGTGAATGAAGATGTATCCTATCGATCACAAGTGCAGTATCGAGTACCTCAAGGCTCAGTACTAGGGCCGCTACTCTTCACGCTCTATATGTTACCCTTGGGAGATATCATCAGGAAACATGGTGTTAGCTTTCACGGTTATGCTGATGATACTCAACTCTATATTTCTTCGCAGCCCGGTGAAACACACCAATTTGAAAAACTAATGGATTGCTTAGTCGATATAAAAAACTGGATGACAAGTAATTTCTTACTGCTAAATTCTGAAAAAAACAGAGGTGTTAATTATAGGACCTAAAAACTCCGCTTGTAATAACCTAGAACACTGTCTAAGACTTGATGGTTGCTCTGTCAATTCTTCGTCATCAGTTAGGAACCTAGGTGTGCTATTTGATCGCAATCTTTCCTTAGAAAGCCACGTTTGTAGCATTTGTAAAACTGCATTTTTCCATCTCAAAAATATATCTAAATTACGGCCTATGCTCTCAATGTCAAATGCAGAAATGTTAATCCATGCTTTTATGACCTCAAGGTTAGATTATTGTAATGCTTTATTGGGTGGTTGTTCTGCATGCTTAGTAAACAAACTACAGCTAGTCCAAAATGCAGCAGCAAGAGTTCTTACTAGAACCAGGAAGTATGACCATATTAGCCCGGTCCTGTCAACACTGCACTGGCTCCCTATCAAGCATCGTATAGATTTTAAAATATTGCTTATTACCTATAAAGCCCTGAATGGTTTAGCACCTCAGTATTTGAATGAGCTCCTTTTACATTATAATCCTCTACGTCCGCTACGTTCTCAAAACTCAGGCAATTTGATAATACCTAGAATATCAAAATCAACTGCGGGCGGCAGATCCTTTTCCTATTTGGCGCCTAAACTCTGGAATAACCTACCTAACATTGTTCGGGAGGCAGACACACTCTTGCAGTTTAAATCTAGATTAAAGACCCATCTCTTTAACCTGGCATACACATAACATACTAATATGCTTTTATTATCCAAATCCGTTAAAGGATTTTTAGGCTGCATTAATTAGGTAAACCGGAACCGGAAATACTTCCCATAACACCCTATGTACTTGCTACATCATTAGAAGAATGGCATCTACGCTAATATTTGTCTGTTTCTCTTTTGTTTCCGAGGTCACCGTGGCCACCAGATCCAGTCTTTGTCCAGATCAGAGGGTCACTGCAGTCACCCGGATCCAGTACGTATCCAGACCAGATGCTGGATCAGCACCTAGAAAGGACCTCTACATCCCTGAAAGACAGCGGAGACCAGGACAACTAGAGGCCCAGATACAGATCCCCTGTAAAGACCTTGTCTCAAAGGAGCACCAGGACAAGACCACAGGAAACAGATGATTCTTCTGCACAATCTGACTTTGTTGCAGCCTGGAATTGAACTACTGGTTTCGTCTGGTCAGAGGAGAACTGGCCCCCCAACTGAGCCTGGTTTCTCCCAAGGTATTTTTCTCCATTCTATCACCGATGGAGTTTCGGTTCCTTGCCGCTGTCGCCTCTGGCTTGCTTAGTTGGGGACACTTCATCTACAGCGATATCGTTGACTTGATTGCAAATAAATGCACAGACACTAATTAATTGGACAGAGATGACATAACTGAATTCAATAATGAACTGCTTTTAACTATCATTTTTTCATTATTGACACTGTTTTCCTAATGAATGTTGTTCAGTTGCTTTGACGCAATTTATTTTGTTTAAAGCGCTATATAAATAAAGGTGACTTTGACTTTCACTAAAAGCATGGCTAGTAGCAAAGCTAAAAGCTAAAACCAAACTAAAAGCGGTCTAATTTTGGACATGATTCCTATAACAAGAATATGATACATTTGACAAATAACTGATGGTCAGGACTGTTTCAAGCTAACAGATTCAAACACGTACATACTAATCATGAATATGTATCCTTAAGCTATCCAATAGTTATTAAAAGACAAACACAATAAGTGATTACAACATGATAGTCAAATGTGTGGGGTTACATATAAATGAATATGGAGTTAAGCGATGGACTGATATTCATTTATAAAACATTTTGAGTTCATTTTGGTCCATTTATATCTAGAAAAGACAGTTTCTGTGCCATTCTCTGACATAAAGAATTCTGTGGAGACCAGGGGTTAAAAGGCCCCCCCTTAGGAATTTCAGTCTGGTTCTGCTAGGTGGGGGAAGTCAATCAAAAGATCTTGTGTAGTTCTCTCATGGGTTTACATGTGACGTCCGGCGTTGCATCTCAATTCCTTGCCCCAAATTTGACAATCTCTTCTCCGAATTGAAATTGCAAATAATTGTTCTATGTTGTTAATGTTGAAAGCTGTTCTGTGAAAGAGTTGGTTGGTTGGTTAACTTGTTTCTGACTTGTGGCACTAGGACGGATTTATGACCTCCTGTTGCTTTCCTGAGGAATTTGGCTCATGTTTCAACCACAGTCCTAATCGACACTTTAATTTCTCTGGTTCGGGTCAGATACGCTACATATCCCCCTTTCGATCGGCGAGGTGTTTAGCTGAAGACATCGTCGATCGCTGGAGAAACAAAGGCAGAAGAAGCAGAAAAACAAGAAAACAACAAGACAACACCTCCATGACAGTTACTGTACTGGTGCAGGCATCAGGTTATTTAGGTACACGTGGTTAAGTTCAATTAGTCAATGTAGTTTAGCACATTGAGGATAGTTTCGATCGTTTTGGAAATCGTTGTTTTATTTTGATTTATCAATCAAATTTGTGGTTAACTTTGTTTGGTTCTTCTAGTTTGTCTAAATTGACATGTTTACAGTTAGTTTTCTAGTAATTTCATTTTCAATGAAATGAATTGACCTATCATGCATGGAGCTCTCTGGCTTCCATTCAGTTTAGAGAGGCTGGCGGATATTAGGTGTTGCGAGTCAATCCTAATATCAGACCTTCGACCTTTGCAGGGTGTCTAGGTGTTTCACCTACTCAGGAAAGAGGGGAAGGAGAAGGATAGGTAAAAGAAGAACAAAACAAAACAAAGCTGGTTGTGTGAAGCTGGGTTGTAAAACGTTGTCTCCTATGTTGCACTCTTCTTGTGATGCCTTCTGGCTGTAGCAGACTTTCTGACCTTCTGTGCTCTGGTGGTTGCTGTTGCACAGACAGGAATGTGGTTCTTGGAGTTGGAGTTCATTTGACAGTTTGTTAGTGAGCGTTGGGTGATTGAGGCACTGTTCTTTAGTACCTCAGATTTTTCATCAACGGTTGGCCATGAAAGACTTGTTCATTCCGGGTGGTTGTTGAACAGGTGCGTGTCATCTCTGATGTGGTGCACCAGGTGATGATCGGTCTTCCGTTCTGTTGCTGGTCACAGCGAGCACAACTCAACTTTGCGGTCATATGCATGTAACTGGTCTTGAAGGAACTCTTTCAGTCGTTGACTTGACTTCTTCCATGTCTTCTGACTGTAAGCTGTCATGTTCTTGTGAGTACTCGGCACTGTGCATGTGAGTGGTGCTGAGGTGGGTTTTGTTGTCGCTTACCCACACGAGTTGCTCTTGGATGAGTCAGGTGATTACCTTTGGATGTCTGCATAGGTTTCTAGATGTTCTTATCCTTTTGGTTTCTTAATAAGCGTGGCTGGTCCCATGGATTTTTCCAGCGGTTGTGCTGAAAACGGTTGTGGACATGCGTGTCACGTTCTCTGTGCTCTTGATGGAAGACTCTGGTGTTGTGATGCCACTGGGTGACATCCAGTGCACGGCTTGAGTCTTTGTTGACGGAGTTCAAGAGTGTGGGGGTTCTGTTACCGTTCTTTGAGGCCATCTTCTGCTTTTTGTAGGCCTTCTGTGTTAGGTCACGCAACTTTTGGATGGTCATGGAGTGCGAACAGGCCATGACACCTAGATGGTGACTGACTCCAGGGTGCAGATTCTTTAGGAAGAGGCTTTTGAAGTTCACATCCTCTTCAAGGTCAGGTTGGTTGTGTGCACCAAAGTAGGCTTGTCGGAGTCGGTTGTGGTAAGCATGTGGAGTCTCTTGTCGACCTTGTTTGGTTTCCAAGGCAGTTAACAGTCCATGTTCAGACACTGGGTCTGGAAACTCTTTAATAAGGACCTCACAAAGTCACTGGTAGTTTGACTTTGTTTGACTGGGCTGTCGATCTAGAAAGTTTCGTATCTCTGGACTGGACGTGGCTCTAACGAGGTATAACCAGTCTCTGTCTGTCACATCTTCAGATGAAATTCGATATCTCGCAGGTAAGCCTGGATGTCATGGCCCTCTTTGGATTTCGGGTTGAACCTGCTGATGTTTTCAGACAGATTGATGAGGTCATTGATGGTCATCCCGTGTGACCAAGACCAGCTCTGAGGTCTTGGATGGGAGGTTTTCTTTCGTTGGCAGGAAAGGGTTGTGTGGCGAAGGCAGGTGAGGTTTTGGGTTGTGGTCTTTCGCTCCTTTCGTCATATGCCAGTTCTTGGATGTGGGACTCTGCTATGCTTAGCAGTGATGAGGCTAAGGGATGTTTTTCTTTCCTTGGCTCTTGTTTCTGCTTGTAAGCATTTAAGAGTTCTTTTCTGACCATGTAGAGCTCATCGTTGGTATCATCTAGTTGTTGGGTCAGATTGTCCATTTCAGATCTGTACCTTTCAAGGTGGTCTTCCAAAGCACTGATTTCAGAATTCTTGTTTCTGATGTCTATCTTGGCTTTCTCTAGTAGCTGTTCGACATACTGGAGTCTGTTTACCAGGTCTTTCTGAGCAGCCGTTGCATGTTGCTGGTCGAGCTGAGCTACTGCCAGGGCTGCTTGGAGCTTCATAACTTGTTCCGTTGTTTTCTGCTCCCTCTCGCTGGGTGCTTCGAGTTGATCTTGAACTTTCACTTCCAGCTTGTCTATGCAATGTTGAGTATGTGTCAGCTCCTCTTGAAGGTGGGTGATGTGCTTGTCGTTCAGTTTCAGCTGGGTTGTGAAGGCATAGCTTAGGGAGTTGGTGATCTTAACTAGCTCTTCGTGGTGGTTGTTCTGTCTTGAATCTTCTGTCAGGAATCTTCTCAGGATTAGGATTATTATTAAAAATAATAACAGTTCAAATGTCTTGGGGGTGAGGCTGTCTGTCATGCCTCTCAGCCAAGTCTTCACATCTTCCCCATGGGCAATGGGGTCTGCAGTCTGCAGCATGTTGGCACGCTAGGGAGAGAAGAGACTGACACAGATCTGTGTGGAGTATAAGCCTATGTGTTGCAGGACAGCTAAGTGTTGTATCAGTGATTGTGAACCACTAGTGAAGTGTGGTGATGACCGTGTTGGTCTCAGGGTGTCTAAGTAGATTAGAGATGCTAGTCTAAAAGAGAGAAAGAGGTGAAAAACAAATTCAATGACAAGCAAAAAGTTTTGTATTTCAAATGAGGAAAATTGATTTTTCCCAATTAAATTTCATAAAAAAGGTAAACAATATTATTAAATATCTTGTTTTGGACAAAAGAATACAATAATAATTCTGATATCTCTTTACTTCGTCTGACAGGATTGACATCGTACACTTTACAGTTGGACTGCTCACCAGGGAGGCTGCGAAGGCGACAGTTGTTCAACACGTATCTCTATTAAATTGATCTCAACATTGGATGAGATGCTAAAACTTGTATTGCGTTTCCAAATGTAGGGAGGTTAGGAAGAACAAAGGAGAGGTTGATTACAATCAATTTCATTAGGATGATTTGTAGTCTTTGACAAGATTGTGTATTTCATTCACTTAGAATTGATTGATGGTTCTTACATGTCCCTACAAATGTTAAAAGTGAAGAGGAAAGGAAAGGATAGAGAGGACAGAGACATTTTTCGATGACTTTATCTCAAGTGCAAGTGACGTAGAGAATGCTTTCCTCATAACTACTAAAGCCAAACAGATTATGTCCACAGCTGGCATGGACCTTTGCAAATGGATAACGAAATGTCCAGAGTTGAAGGAAAATGGAAAACGACAATGAATGAACTTGCACCAGAGACAGAGACCCAAGGAGCTCTATTGAAGGTGCTAGGCTTGGTGTGGAGGACTGAAAAGGATAATTTCGTCTTTGATCTGACTGCATTGCTTGACGCTGTAGAAAAAAAGAGAGAACACCAAAAGGAGCGTTCTGAAACTCTCTGCTTGAATATTCGACACAATAGGCTTTCTTACTCCTTTCACTGTGTGGGTTAAATGCCTTTTTCAAGAGATGTGGATACAAGGCTTTGGCTGGGATGAGGAGCTGCCTACAGATCTTGCACAAGAATGGCAAAGCTGGTGTTCAGAACTTCCACAGATCCACCAAATATTCATTTCCTGCTGGTATGGAATAAAATCTGAGCCCAAGCATGATGCACTACAAATTCACGTGTTCTGATTTATTCAGAATTATAGTGTGCTTTGTAAGACTTATGTTGCTCTGTTCACATGTGCAGTCACCAGAGCAGTGCATTTGAAGCTCGTGTCAAGTCAGTCAACAGAAAGCTTCCTGTTACCACTTAAGCGATTTGTTTCTAGAAGAGGATTTGTGCAAGGTCATTTATACAGACAATGCCAAAACTTTCAAGAGGAGCAAACCAAGACCTCGGTGAGCTGTGGTGAGCCATCAAAGATCCACAACTGCTGGAATACTTCTCAGGGAAGGGCATCAGCTGGGGCTTCATCGTAGAGAGAGTGGCCTGTTGGGGTGGATTTTGGGAAAGGCTAGTGAAGTCTGTAAAGATGTGCATGAGAAAGGTGCTAGGAAGAGCATCGCTCACCTTTGAAGAAATGACTACACTTCTCACAGAAGTAGAAGCCACACTGAATTCCAGACCCCTTACCTTTTTCCACAATGAAGCTGATGAGCCGCAGCCACTGACACCGGCTCACTTCCTGTTCGGTGAACGACTAACTTCACTGCCACCAAAACCATTCCATGCAAACCATGATCATACCACTGTGAGTAAGGAAGAGATGACAAGGAGGTGGAGATACAGAAACAGACTCATGACCAATCTGTTGAATCGTTGGAGGAAAGACTATCTGCTAGACTTGAAATCTGCACATTATTGCAGCACAGAAATCCACTGGGCTGAAAACAGGAGACATTGTTCTCATAGGAGATGCCAACATGCCAAGACAAACCTGGAAATTAGGAAAAACTGAAGAGCTGTTTCCAGGCAGAGATGGCAAAGTTAGATCCTGTGCTGTTCAAACATCCACAGGAACTGTACTAAGGAGACCCGTTCAGTTGCTTTATGCATTAGAGATTTAAGTTGATGAAAAGTTGTTCATCGGGGGTTGAGAATCATAAATTCTTAGTACAAGGTTTAATTCATTGCTCAATAATAAGAACATTAACCACATACATAGTAATTAATTGGGCTTTTCCCCTTTAAGAATTCATTGCCCATAATGCTATTCAGATTGAGAGCTCTCTAAGAAGTAAACTTAGTATGTGTATGCTGCTAAATTAAAACTGTCTGAAATTACAGTAAACAAGTTCTTTGTTTTAATTCGAGTCATCAGAGTTCATTATTGCTTGTTAAGTGAAGAAGACACGACATTATCCTCCACGTCCGCTGTGTTCTCAAAACTCAGGCAATTTGTTAATACCTAGAATATCAAAATCAACTGCAGGCAGCAGATCCTTTTCCTATTTGGCTCCTAAACTCTGGAATAACCTACCTAACATTGTTCAGGAGGCAGACACATTCTTGCAGTTTAAATCTAGATTAAAGACCCATCTCTTTAACCTGGCTTACACATAACATACTAATATGCTTCTAATATCCAAATCCGTTAAAGGATTTTTAGGCTGCATTAATTAGGAAAAACGGAACCGGGAACACTTCCCATAACACCCTATGTACTTGCTACATCATTAGAAGAATGGCATCTACGCTAATATTAGTCTGTTTCTCTCTTATTCCGAGGTCACCGTAGCCAGCAGATCCAGTCTGTGTCCAGATCAGAGGGTCACTGCAGTCACCCGGATCCAGTACGTATCCAGATCAGATGGTGGATCAGCACCTAGAAAGGACCTCTACAGCCCTGAAAGACAGCGGAGACCAGGACAACTAGAGCCCCAGATACAGATCCCCTGTAAAGACCTTTTCTCAGACGACCACCAGGACAAGACCACAGGAAACAGATGATTCGTCTGATTCTTTAACTGTCATTTAGCATTATTGACACACTGTTTTCCTAATGAATGTTGTTCAGTTGCTTTGACGCAATCCTTTTTTTTTTTTAAGCACTATATAAATAAAGGTGACTTGACGGGTTAAGGGCAAGTTTCTTAAGTAGTGGTGTTATACGAGCCTGTCTGAATGCTGAAGCAAAAACACCAGTGTGAAGGGATGTGTTAATTATGTGAGTGAGTGCAGGAACAAGTGCAGGAGAAATGGCTTAAAGGAGATGTAATCTGTTTTGATCCAGGTCTCTGTCAGGGCCATGAGATTTAACTTTGCTTAACTAATAGAAGATTATTACTTACAGTGTATGATTACTAATCATTTAGAATCAGAATCAGAATGAGATTTATTGCCAGGTATGTTCACACATACAAGGAATTAGTTTTCGTGACAGAAGCTCCGTAGTGCAACATAATGACAGTGACAGAACAAAAAACACAATAGGAATAAAAAATACAAAAAAATACGAATAGGTGGGTAAGGAATGACAATATACAAATTGACAATGTATGGCAGGTATATTACAATGAACATTTATGTATGTACATGTATATTATGTGCAAAAAAATTAAGTGTACGCTAAGTATGTATGTTAGATAAATAAGTGTAGTGTATATAAATATAAATAGTGTGGTGTGTTCCACAGTTTTTATCAATTGTTCATAAGATGGATTGCCTGAGGGAAGAAACTGTTCCTGTGTCTGGTCGTTCTGGTGTTCAGAGCTCTGTAGCGTCGACCAGATGGCAACAGTTCAAAGAGGGAGTGTGCTGGATGTGAGGGGTCCAGAGTGATTTTGCCAGCCCTTTTGCTCACTCTGGATAAGTACAGTTCTTGAATAGAAGGGAGAGTTGAACCGATGATTCGCTCAGCAGTCCGGACTACCCTCTGTAGTCTTCTGAGGTCAGATTTAGAAGCTGAGCTGAACCAGACAGTTACTGAAGTGCAGAGGATGGATTCGATGATGCTGGAGTAGAACTGTTTCAGCAGATCCTGTGGCAGGATAAACTTCCTCAGCTGGCGAAGGAAGTACAACCTCTGCTGGGCCTTTTTCACAATGTAGTCAATGTGAATGTCCCACTTCAGGTCCTGAGAGATAGTGGTGCCCAGGAACCTGAATGACTCCACTGCAGTCACAGTGCTGTTCATGATGGTGAGTGGGGGGAGAGCAGGGGGGTTTTAACTGAAGTCCACAGTCATCTCCACTGTTTTGAGCGTGTTTACTGTGCATCTTGTAAATTGATACAGTTAATTGGCTTTTAATAACCCTGCGCTTTCTCTTGGATGTTCACTCTCTCCTGTGGATGTCTTAAAAAAACCACATGAAGTGGTGTTATATTTAGTGTGGACTTCATGTACTGAGTGATAGGATTTTTTAGAACGGAGACATTCTTACACACTTAAAACATAAATAATCTGATATAGTAAACTAGATCTTGTTCTTCATGTGGCTGTATCCCAATAATTGTCAAAGGGACTAATGCTTAGAGAGTTGGACTTGTAACCCAACTGTTGCAGGTTCTAGTGTCAGGTCCGGCAGGAATTGTCAGTTGGGGAGTGAATGACCAGCGCTTTTTCCACCTTCAATAACACGACTGAGGTGAGACCCTTGAGCAAGGCACTTATTAAATATAGATCTTTTTTTTTCCTAAATCGAGCATAAACATGAAGGACAAATACAAATTTACTCCATTAACGGCCTTTTAATCTGTCAGCTCTCTTCCATTCCTAATTGTTATTGTCAGATTTCTTAAAAGGATGTTTTTTTTTTCAATAAAAACAGTTGGCAGGTAAACAAATCATCAAAAGGCAAAATTAAATTTTTTATATTTTAATAATTTTAATCAAACAGCTCAAACATTAACATTATACATTTACAGGTGATGCATAAAATTTGCAGGAATTATTTTCAATGATCCAAATGTTATCGCTTTTACATACCACATAATTGTTTTGTTTTTTTTTGGGGGGGGGGGATTTATTACGTAGTGATCTGCATTAGAAGGTGTTGGACAAAGAGGTCACTTTTAAACAACATTAAAAATATTTCCCCTAATTAATCAAATCCATTGCATTGTTTCAAATATATAACAAAGAAATAATAACAGCTTCAGCGATCTCATTCAACCCCATAATTTGTTTCATCATCATCATTATTATCATTGCCTTGAGTACAGACTGTTATTATTCACAGATTTGGTCAGATCTGTCAAATAGACAGAAGAAAAATTTGCAAACATCTGTAGTAGTTATTCTAGTCAAAAACAAAAGCTATGTCTTACAGGCCCAAATTTATTTAATTAGCACAGATGCTTTGTTTTTGCCATTTCACAAATTTTTTTTAAAGCAAGGGTTTATCAGCACAAATTAATTTTTGGACCCTTTGGGAGTAGGACATGAGATCTGCATTTAAATAGCATATGTTGCATTTGGAACAGCAGATTTCATTGAAAGGCCACACGTTTGTAGCACTGCATACAAGAACATTCATGTTACAATTTTTGCAGGTTACAATCACAGGATGTGCATTTTGGTACAAATCAATGAAAATGCTTAAAAATAGTAACCTCAAAAGTGATTCCATTGTACAAAACCTTTCCTTTAAATTGTTGGTAGGGTTAAATTTAAAGTTGAAAATTACAGCATTTTTTCAGTTGAGGTCAAAAACTACATTTGTAGTAAACAATGCTTCAAAAAATCTAATAAAGAGGTCACAATGATTTTATTACAAATACTACAAATCCAATTAAATGATTTGTTTAACATACTGCTGCATTGCTATTATTGCAAGACATTGTTTGCATCGGACTGTTGGAAAGAAACTGGCAAGTGTGTGACTATAAAGACATGACTTATCAAAGCAAAGAGCTGCGTCAGGCCCCGCTGGAGAGCTTAGTGTGCTGTGAGACTCCGTCTTTATAAATTGTTGAGCTCCAGAAGGGTCTGGTCAAGCACTTGGTGCATGTTCAGATTCTCCTCCTTGGCCTGGGCCAGTTTCTCTGGTGTTGTGAGAACAAAAAGAGATTTGGTGAGACAGCCTTAATTTACAACCTCACAATCAAGTGTGAATCATGATGATCAAAATAACAGGAATGGCAAAATAACTCTTTATCATTCTCAAAGAAACCAGATTCTTTCAAATAGAGTATATAGAAAATGAATAAGCACAAGAACAATAGATTGATTTTCCGGGACCAATGATGCGGTCTCTTCAGGTTTGTATCTGATGTGTCTTTTGGACACCATTTATTGGTACAGTTCTGAGAGTCTCCAAGCAGGAAAAATGCAACCATTGTTTTGGGACTGACACGTGTCAGGTTTGATTACATGCCATGTTGGGGAAAGTTGCTTTAAAAAGTAATGCTTTGTAATATTGCATTACTCCATGAAAAGTAACTAATTGCGTTATTTCTTATGGAGAGCAATGCATTGTGTTACCTTTGCGTTATTTTTGTTTACCTGGCCTGGTCTTGCATGTTTGTTTTTTGTTTGTTTTTGGTGTGTGTGTGTGGGGGGGGGGGCAACTGAAAAGGCCCTTTCACACCAAAAGTTAAATGAATAAGCCTCAGGCTGAAGGAAGCGCCTCCTCCTCTGCTGATTTCTCTCAACACGAGGACAGGAGAGCTGTCAGCTGATACATTTGGAAAAAGTAAATTAAGTTACTGACTTGGAAAACTCAGATATTTTGTTGCAAATTTTAAAGTTATGTGTTACTTTACCAGTTAGTATTCTAAATTCTAAATCAGGCTGAATTTTATGCTTTCTAAACATGGATTGGTGAGCTCAGACTGGTTTGTCTGCAACTAATCCTGTAATATTAATACAACTGTCCCTGGAGTTAATATAAACCCCTGAGCACACATCAAGCTATAAACCTCATGGATAACTGTATCTTTGCAGTGCATTGTTTCATTGTTCCCTCTATCTATCAAGTTTTTGTTCTTCTGTCAAACCAGCTATCAACAAAAAGTCATATTTTAGAACCATCTGCAGTTTGCAGCATTCAATATTTAATAAAGCCAGGGCATTTTAAAAGGAGCTGTCAATATCACATGCAACTCTAACCACATTGTCAAAGTTACAAATTTGTGTGAGAAAAAAAAAAAACAGGAATATTGCAAAGGAACAACAACATGGACACCGTCGTAATGCAAAATAGAAACAGTAGATGTTTCTACAAAAAAAAAAAAAATGCACCTCAAGCTAGTTTTTGTATTCTTTCATATGCGGGTTAGCTAAACTTTCTTTCTGGAACACCCCAAGTATGTACATAAACACTGACATCAGTTTTTATTATTTCATTCTTCTGTAAATTCTAATCACAGGTGCCAATATTTGACAGAAACTCCTCAAAGAGCCCCCCTCAAAGGGATACTCCACCCCAAAATGAACATTTTGTCATCAATCACTTACCCCAATGCCGTTCCAAACCCGTAAAAGCTTAGTTCATCTTCAGAACACAATAAGGACTTTCTTCAACAATGTCTTTGTCAACAGTCTCCTCTGTCTCTCATCACCGTATGCTGCACATGCTCTTCTGTGTCAGCCGCTCCAAGTCACTTCGCCTATTCTAAGTCCTTATTTTTGTTTTCTTCATTTACAAACAGTCTTCTCGTCACTTCATAATGTTACGGATGAACCACTGATGGGAGATGGACTATTCTGACAATATTTTTCATACTTTTCTGGACCTTGACAGTGTAATTTACTTGGCAGTCTATGGGACAGGCACAAGCCTCACGGTTTACATTCAAAATATCTCAGATTGAGTTCAGTAGACAAACGAAGCTTTTACGGGTTTGGACATGGGGGGTAAGTGATTAATGACAAAATTTTCACTTTGGGGAGGAGTATCCCTTTAAGTATTTAGTAATCACCACCAGACCAACACATGTAGAATAGAAAATAAACATGGAAGTAAGAGTTAAGGTATGTTTCTGACCTAAGCATTCACTGTAATTAACAGAAAAACCAGGAAGAAGAATGTGTGTTGAAATGTGTCATTTCAAGCTCTTCGATTGATTACCATCTGTTCGCTGCACTGCCTGATACAGAAGTGCACACAACGCAGTGGAGAGTGTCTGTTCTCATGAAAAAAACATTGTGAAAGATACATTTTCCTAATTAGACATCCCTTGAAATTTTCAAACGCTCTTTTATTGATAGTATTATACAAGTACAGTTTTTTTTAAATCTAATTGATTTGTTTTTGATAGTTGCTAATAAGTCTCTTAGAATAAGGAAGACACTTTTCCTTTCATATGGCGATATTTCTGCATGAACTGGCAATTGCAAGCAACTTATTTACCCAATAGGGGTGTCGAATAAATGACATGATGCTTCCTCTCTGAAACAAGTGTAGTAGCAATCTTCACAGGGTTTGTTCTCGTGTGCATATGTACACTACGCTGCACAACGATTGAATTCAGACTTATTCACTGCATATCTGGTTGTCACAATCTGAATGATTCACTTTCACACATAATGACAAATTTGTGATAACACCAAATAAATAAATACAGAAAATAAGAAAAACGCAAGGAAACAGAAGGACATTTCTTAAATTTATTACAACAGCAGGATAAAGTAAAGCAGCAGCGAGCACGTATGACACAGATGCTGCAGTGGAAGTGTCAACATTATGGAAGTTACTCGGACCTCAGGATGGACATTCGTGAGAACAACACACAATGTTGACCGCTCCATTACAGACCACAAAGACAGGACACAAAACTTGAGCTGCAGCCAGAGCTCCGTCAAATCAGACTGAACAAATAACGTCTGATGACCGATTCAGTCATATGGAGAAAAACAGACAGAAAACCGTTAGACAAATGGACAATGCAAAAGGAGGAGGAGAGGGAAAAGGATGAGGAGGAGACGGAGAGAGCGCTTAGAGGGTAGTCATGTCGTTCAGAGCCAGATCCAGCTCCTCGCTGAGGGCTTTACCCTTCAGTTTCTGAGCGTACACCTCATCTGTACATCGTCCCAGAGGAGAACACAGACACACACGAGACGGACAGAACGAAACAAGCAGCAGAAAAAGACAAAATAACACTGTGAGATGGAGGACTATAAAGACCAAATTCAACTATCACAGTTGTTTCACTGCAATGTCTGAACAAGCAATCAGTATGAAATCTTGGTTAGAAAACCTTGGCACGAGCATCATTTTCAAGCTCACTAAAGAGTCACCTTGATGAGTCACTCTCAAATGAAACTCCAACCACAAAATCCCATGAAACATGCTCTCACGTGTCGTTCTTATTCCCTCAACCTCTAAGGTGTCAGTCACCTCACCAAAAACAGATGACATGCATTTTCAGTCCTTCAAAAGACACTAGATCCATCTGTCAGAAGTGCACACAACCCCTATGACATTTCAAGCAACGTTAGTATAAGACAACTAGCTCTATCTGGTCAGGTGAAACAGTTTTTCCATTTTCCTGTTAATCATTTTGGTTTAGAAAACATGTGAGAGAAGTTATAATTAGAATAAATAAGGCAGCAAACCTGCTAATACACACAAGTGCATTCCTGTTATTTTGTCATTATTTACAGGCAGCAGTATAAATCTTGATGATGTACCTTCTAAATCATCAATGGTCTTCTCAAGCTTCGCCACAGACCTCTCAGCAAACTCAGCACGTGTTTCAGCCTAGAGAAAAGAAAATCAACAATTTGAATGAACTTTCTCAATATAAAAATACACTAGGACACAGCGATATCATTGACTTGATGGCAAATAAATGCACAGACACTATTTAAACTGAACAGAGATGACATCACTGAATTCAATGATGAACTGCCTTTAACTGTCATTTAGCATTATTTACACACTTTTTTCCTAATAAATGATGTTCAGTTGCTTTGACACAATCTTTTTTTTTTTAAAGCACTGGATTAAGTGACTGTGAACCTGTAATCAACTGAAACCAAACCTGTAAATGCATCCTATCTTTTGCCAGAGATAAAGATCTTTCTTTATCTCTGAGATAACGAAGTTCAACATTGCATGGATGGACTGACTACTTTGGTAAGCCAGTGTCAAAACATCTACACATTTATTCATTTAGCAGATGCTTTTAGCCAAAGCGACTTACAAATGAGGACAATGGAAGCAATCAAAAACAACAAAAGAGCAATGATATATACAGCAAGTGCTATAACAAGTCTCAGTTAGCTTAAACACAGTACACGTAGCAAGTTTTTTTTAATTATTATTATTATTATATAATAAATAAAAAGAAAGCAAATAGAATACAAAAAGATTAGAGAAGCTACCTTTTTATTAAAGAAAACAAGCAGTTAATGAACAGAGTGCAAGTCTAAAAGGGGAATTTTTTTAAAGAATAGAATTAGAATAGAGAGTGCTAGAGTTAGAGAGTCAAATAAAGATGTTAGAGATGTGTTTTTAGCCAATTCTTGAAGATGGCTAAAGACTCAGCTGCTCGGATTGAGTTGGGCAGGTCATTCCAGCAGGAGAGAACATTTAATTTAAAAGTACTGGTGTCCCCCAGGGCTCAATTCTTGGTCCTTTTTCTTTTTAGCATTTATATTTTTCTACTCTATCAACTAATAAGATCTCTTAAACTTACCTACCATTCTTATGCTGATGACACCCAGATTTATATCCTTCTCAAAATCAGGTCAAGATATGGACTTATTCTATCTTTTTGAAATTGTATTTCGGAGATTAAGACATGGATGTCTAACAATTTTCTGTGTTTGAATAGTTTGAATAGAACCACGGGTCTCCGCATCAACAGCATAATGCTGGTTCTTTAGCTCTGTCTGTAGATGGTGTTAAGCTCGATCTACAAAGTAAATTATGAAAAAATGATAGTTTTTTTCATGTTTAGACTATTGTTAACACCCTTTCTCATTATAGCGTCTAAATCGCGTATTAAACTTCAGTAGCATGAATTTTGTCTTGTCCTGTGACATTGTTGCATTAGCTCTCGGTAAGATTCCGTGTTGATTTTAAAATCCTTATGCTAACATACAAGATAATCCATAGTCTGCATGGGTTCCTCAGTACTAGGCCGAGATTTTATTACTTTATACACCTAGATAAGGCCTTCTCATTTTATGCCCCCAAATTGTGGAATTCTCTCCTGGTTGACATCAGGGAAGCAAATTTATTAGGTATTTTTAAATCTCATCTTAAAACGTTTTACCTTCAGGATTGCTTTTAATTGATTCATTTTGTTTTCAGTTTCTTGTTTATTTAGTGTTATTCAATGTTTCTTTTCTGTTTCTTGCTCTGTATTTTGTGTTTTCATTTTTATGTTGTAGCTTCTGTTGTAAAGTGCTTTGAGAAAGCCATTTTTAAAGCAACTATACAAAACAATGTATTATTATTTAATACAGTACAAATAATTAAGACATAATGATGTAATATATATTTACTAAATATAATGTATAACTTTACTTTATTTTTTGATCACCCCTCCTTGAACTGCCACCTTAACGTGGTGGAGGGGTTTGAGTACCCGAATGACCCTAGGAGCTATGTTGTCCGGGGCTATATGCCCCTGGTAGGGTCTCCCAAGGCAAACAGGTCCTAGGCGACGGGTCAGACTAAGAGCGGTTCAGAACCCCCTTATGAGAAGACTAAATCTAAGGACCGTGACGTCGCCCGGTATGGCGCAGCCGGGCCCCACCCTGGAGCCAGGCCCAGGGTTGGGGCTCGTATGCGAGCACCTGGTGGCCGGGCCTCTCCCCACGGGGTCCGGCCGGGCTCAGCCCGAAGGAGCGACGTGGGGCCGCCTTCCCGTGGGCTCACCACCTACAGGAGGGACCGTAAGTGGCCGGTGCTTAGACAAATGGGCGGCAGTCGAAGGCGGGGGCCTCGACAGCCCGATCCCTGGACACGGAAACTAGCTCTAGGGACGTGGAACGTCACCTCACTGGTGGGGAAGGAGCCCGAGATTGTGCGTGAGGTTGAGAGGTTCCGACTAGCGATAGTCGGGCTCACCTCTACGCACAGCTTGGGCTCTGGAACCACACTCCTCGAGAGAGGATGGACTCTTCACCACTCTGGAGTTGCCCATGGTGAGAGGCGGCGGGCTGGTGTGGGTTTGCTTATAGCCCCGCAGCTCAGCTGCCATGTGTTGGAGTTTACCCCGGTGAACGAGAGGGTCACTTCCCTGCGCCTTTGGGTCGGGGATAGGTCTCTCACTGTCGTTTGTGCCTACGGGCCGAACGGCAGTGCAGAGTACCCGGCCTTCTTGGAGTCTCTGGGAGGGGTGCTGGAAAGTGCTCCGACTGGGGACTCCGTCGTTTTACTGGGGGACTTCAACGCCCACGTGGGCAACGACAGTGACACCTGGAGGGGCGTGATTGGGAGGAACGGCCCCCCTGATCTGAACCCGAGCGGTGTTCAGTTATTGGACTTCTGTGCTAGTTACAGCTTGTCCATAACGAACACCATGTTCAAGCATAAGGGTGTCCATCAGTACACGTGGCACCAGGACACCCTAGGCCGTAGGTCGATGATCGACTTTGTGGTCGTTTCATCCGACCTCCGGCCGTATGTCTTGGACACTCGGGTGAAGAGAGGGGCGGAGCTGTCAACCGATCACCACCTGGTGGTGAGTTGGATCCGATGGCGGGGGAGGAAGCTGGACAGACTCGGCAGACCCAAACGTACTGTGAGGGTCTGCTGGGAACGTTTGGCCGAGTCTCCTGTCAGAGAGATCTTCAACTCCCACCTCCGGCAGAGCTTCGACCGGATCCCGAGGGAGGCTGGAGATATTGAGTCCGAGTGGACCATGTTCTCCACCTCCATTGTCGAAGCGGCCGCTCGGAGCTGTGGCCGTAAGGTTTCCGGTGCCTGTCGAGGTGGCAATCCCCGAACCCGGTGGTGGACACCGGAAGTAAGGGATGCCGTCAAGCTGAAGAAGGAGTCCTATTGGGCCTGGTTGGCTTGTGGGACTCCTGAGGCAGCTGACAGGTACCGGCAGGCCAAGCGGACTACAGCCCGGGTGGTTGTGGAGGCAAAAACTCGGGCCTGGGAGGAGTTCGGTGAGGCCATGGAGAAGGACTATCGGTCAGCCTCGAAGAGATTCTGGCAAACCGTCCGGCGCCTCAGGAGAGGGAAGCAGTGCCCTACCAACGCTGTTTACAGTAGAGGTGGGGAGCTGTTGACCTCAACTGGGGATGTCGTTGGACGGTGGAAGGAATACTTCGAGGATCTCCTCAATCCCGGTGTCACGTCTTCCATTGAGGAAGCAGAGGCTGAGGGCTCAGATGTGGACTCGTCCATCACCCAAGCTGAAGTCACCGAGGTAGTCAAGAAACTCCTCGGTGGCAAGGCACCGGGGGTGGATGAGATCCGCCCTGAGTACCTCAAGTCTCTGGATGTTGTGGGGCTGTCTTGGCTGACACGCCTCTGCAGCATCGCGTGGCAGTCGGGGACGGTGCCTCTGGGATGGCAGACCGGGGTGGTGGTCCCTCTTTTTAAGAAGGGGGACCGGAGGGTGTGTTCCAACTACAGGGGGATCACACTTCTCAGCCTCCCTGGGAAAGTCTATGCCAGGGTACTGGAGAGGAGAATCCGGCCGATAGTAGAACCTCGGATTCAGGAGGAACAGTGTGGTTTTCGTCCAGACCGTGGAACACTGGACCAGCTCTATACCCTCTACAGGGTGCTGGAGGGTTCATGGGAGTTTGCCCAACCAGTCCACATGTGCTTTGTGGATTTGGAGAAGGCATTCGACTGTGTCCCTCGCGGCGGCCTGTGGAGGGTGCTCCGGGAGTATGGGGTCCGGGGCCCTTTGCTAAGGGCTATCCGGTCCCTGTACGACCGGAGCAGGAGCTTGGTTTGTATTGCCAGCAGTAAGTCAGACTTGTTCCCGGTGCGTGTTGGACTCCGGCAGGGCTGCCCTTTGTCGCCGGTTCTGTTCATGATTTTTATGGACAGAATGTCTAGGCGCAGCCAGGGGCCGGAGGGGGTCAGGTTTGGTGACAACACGATTTCGTCTCTGCTCTTTGCGGATGATGTTGTCGTGTTGGCCTCATCAAGCCAGGACCTTCAGCATGCACTGGGACGGTTTGCAGCCGAGTGTGAAGCGGCTGGGATGAGAATAAGCACCTCCAAATCCGAGGCCATGGTCCTCAGTCGGAAAAGGGTGGCTTGCCCACTTCAGGTTGGTGGAGAGTTCCTGCCTCAAGTGGAGGAGTTTAAGTATCTTGGGGTCTTGTTCACGAGTGAGGGAAGGATGGAACGGGAGATTGACAGACGGATCGGTGCAGCTTCTGCAGTAATGCGGTCGATGTACCGGTCTGTCGTGGTGAAGAAATTTCGATTTACCGGTCAATCTACGTTCCTACTCTCACCTATGGTCATGAGCTTTGGGTCATGACCGAAAGGACAAGATCCCGGATACAGGCGGCCGAAATGAGCTTTCTCCGCAGGGTGGCTGGGCGATCCCTTAGAGATAGGGTGAGAAGCTCAGTCACCCGGGAGGAGCTCAGAGTAGAGCCGCTGCTCCTCCACATCGAGAGGGGTCAGCTGAGGTGGCTCGGGCATCTGTTCCGGATGCCTCCTGGACGCCTTCCCGGGAAGGTGTTCCGGGCGCGTCCCACTGGGAGGAGACCCCGGGGAAGACCTAGGACACGCTGGAGAGACTATGTCTCCCGGCTGGCCTGGGAACGCCTCGGTGTCCCCCCAGAAGAGCTGGAGGAAGTGTCTAGGGAGAGGGAAGTCTGGGGTTCTCTGCTTAGACTGCTGCCCCCGCGACCCGGCCCCGGATAAGCGGAAGAAGATGGATGGATGGATGGATGGAACTTTACACATTAATCTGCATAAAAGTGACAGTCCCCTTAATATACTATATATAATTAGCATAATAATAGTAAAATGTATAATAAATCGATACATAAAAAAAAGATATATAGTGTTAACGGCAGTGTTTCTATAGGGGTGGTGCTGTGTAGACTGACAAGTTTGTAATTACCATTGTGTATGGCACAATCACGTTTTACAGTTAACATCATCACTGCAGTTTCCATGGTCAAGGCTGTTTAGCTTAAGCATGGAGCCTATGTATAATGTGTGACGAAATCAAATTCAAATGGGCCAAACCGCTCGCCTTGTGTTTATAACTGGATAGAGATGAGCAAATCCAGTTGTGCTGAATATTATTAAACTCACCTCTTTGAGTTTGTCAGTGAGTACTCTGATTTCTTCTTCATATTTGTCTTCCTTCGTGGAGTACTGGGGAATAAAACAAAAATGAATCATTGATGCTGCAGCTATCAGTGTTTAAAGATAAACTGAAAAGCAAGGGCATTCTTTGCAATCTGTGCAATAATTATGCCTTTGAAGATAAACAAAGGTTTTATTTACATACCATTTAATATTTAAGAACTCTTTACAGGCTAAATGTTCATTAACAGAATACTAAAATACATATGAAAATGTAATTTAAAATGCATATGAAATCAGAAGAAGAACATTGCACAGCATTGGCAAGAGAGATGGCAGCGAAGTCAATGGAGACTGTGAGTATGAGAAAGCTATTTTACTTGACAAAGGGAACAATTCACAATACAAGGCTAACTCACCCTGTATAAAATGCTGCTTTAACAAGGGGAATCTCATTTTTAAGGTTGGCTTAAAATTTGGATAAATTACATATGTTATACAATCATTTGTTGTACAAAGACCAAAATTACAAACACAATTACAGATTAGCCCTGTAAGACTGAACAAGGGCAGTCTGACTTGAAAGTGAACTGCAGGGCATTTGGACTTTTCACTGCAATAAACGCTTTGAAGGCTCAGCCTACCTTATCAGACTGTGCCTCCAGGGACTTCAAATTGTTGGTGACATTTTTCAGTTCTTCCTCTAGGTCACCAGATTTGCTGTACCACACCAAGAGATGCAGGAAAAGAAAGGGCAAAGGAAAGGAGAGAGACAGCACTTTGAGAAGACAGGAAAGGCAGCTGTTTTTATAAAAAGACACCCCAACCTGAATGGAACAATGAGGTCAATCCTTTTAATTTTGTCTGAATATTAGAACCATTCAGTGTTCCAAGCACATCAGTCACTTTAAATGTCTTTACATGTCATTCACAAAACAGTTTCCCCCAAAAAAAGGAGTAATGCAACATTTTTTTATAAAAAATAATAACAAATAAAATGTTATTTTTCAAGGTGCTTTTTACAAAACAGCAGTAAATAAAGTGTGTATTCCCCAAGGTTCTAGTTGAGGCCCCTTTTTCATTTGCAAAAAGAAGCATTTATCTGCACAGGGACAGAGTCAAGAAGAGCCGCACAGGAGGTCATAGATCTCTTAAAGTTAGGACAGGTCAAGAGAAGTCGGCATTAACATGCTACATCAGTCTCTCAGCAGTACCTCTTCCTCTCCGGCCATCATGGATTTCATATTCTGGTCCATGAGTCTAAGTTCCTCTTCCAGCTGCCTGACTCGACTGAGTTAGTCCAGAACATGCATATTAAACTCAGTTTTTCATGCAAATGTTATGCACTTTTGTTACCATCGCATATGCACACATACATATTCCACACATTGTTTCTGACAGTCAAAACAATAAATATATTTTTTCTAACACTGTACTCTGGCAAGGAATTTGATTAAACAGTAGTTAACCAAATGCAGATAAAGCTTTTTCATGTATCCATAATGTTAGTCTATACTTTCAGCATTCAGGAATATGCTCCCAAATCACTGAAATTAAAATATCAGTATGAAATACCAATGACGACAGAATCCCTTGTTAACACTCAAGACTACTGATGTTATTGATGATTTATGGAATAATAATGCAATAAAGTTCAGTCTCAACTAAACTGTTTTACATGCATTAAATGTACTTACGCCTCAGCCACTTCAGCTCGCTCCTCAGAGCGCTCAAGCTCACCCTCAAGAATCACCAGTTTACGCGCCACCTGCAGTCCAACAAGCACACAAATAAACCCAATTTAACAATTACTGTCAAATAACAACTATCACAGACCTGTAAAGCCAAGTTAATCCCCAATAAACGGTAATGCAGGACATTTAGGTATAGTGACACATCTTCCACACTACAACAACAACAAAAATATATTAACCTTTTGACCATTTGACCAACAAAGCAGCATGCTTGTTTTTCAGTAAAAGTGCTTGCATATCCTTATATGTATATCTTATCCTTATATCATATATATCAATAAGACACATAATCAGAAATTGCTACCAACAGCCAATCAAAATTCAGCAGCTGATGAATTAATTTGTGCATGGTCACTGGACAGGAATATACATGCATCTATCACATTTACCAAAAAATTACCACACTAATGCCACGGATAAAAATTCTTAAAAGAATAAATATGAAATATAAGAAAATCTAAATAAATTATTTCCTCATTATTTCAACCAAGCTTATGGGCTTACTTTCTTCTTTCATCTGAATTCTAAGTGTTTCTGAATCTAGAAATAATACTGTTGTCCTTGTTCCATGCCACCATTGTGAACGTTTTTGGAACTTTTATGCATGGCCATAATTCCATATATTGAGAAAAGCTTCTAGTTATAAGAAGCCTGATTTAAATTAATTTCAATCATTTAATATTGTGAGGTCAGCTGACATGCACACCTCCTCATATTTGCGGTCAGCCTCCTCAGCGATGTGTTTGGCCTCCTTCAGCTGCATCTCCTGGATCTCCATCTTCTCCTCATCTTTTGTTGCTCTGTTCTCTATCACCTTCATTCCTCTGTAGGGAGAAACCACATGGCCAGCATTACACTCAGAAGTGTCATGAACAGACAAACTCAGTAAGTCTAGACACAACAGGTTTAAGGTAATTTCCCATGACACCCTGGAAGGATGGCTAATCCTTTAAAGAGCAGAAAATTTGCCTTTCAAGTGACAGAAAAACTGCATGAAACTACCTAAAACTCTGGCTTTGAACAGGTATCCACAAAATAAACTAAATGGATGTGAGTCAAATAAATAAAAACTGCTGACATATGTTGTTAAAGATAATGCCGTCACACCTCTCGCTCTCATCCGCGGCTTTCTCAGCCTCCTCCAGCTTCTGTAGCGCAGTGGCGAGTCTCTCCTGAGCGCGATCCAACTCCTCCTCCACCAGCTGGATACGTCTGTTCAGGGACGCCACCTCAGCCTCGGCCTGCCATCACAGGAGAATCAGTCAATGCACACCAAGGCTGCATGCCATGGAGGATACATTTGATTTGTGGTAATCTTGTTGAATAATGTGATGGTGGCATGCAATGTGAAAATATTGTGATTAATGTCCAATTAAGTGCAAAACTGCATCTAGAACACCAATATAAACCAAGTTTTGATTTCAACTACAAATTATCTTTCTTCATTTTGTTGTTTTCTCAGATGCACAACTTTTTACTGTTGCAACTAATAATTATTTGAACAATCAGTACATCTCTCAAATACATTTTTTTGGACAAAAGTTGCTTTCATATCCTAATCAGTGTTCACTCAGAACAATGTGCAAATTAAAGGCTATAAAATGAATGCCATGCAGAAATTGTAACATTGGTAATATAATATTTTTGATATTGTAATATTATAATATAAGATGCTTTCTTACACTGTCTGGTCAATGCACAATGCACACTCACTCTAGTATAGATCAGTTCATGCTTCTTCCCTGGCAATAGTTATGATTTTATGGCTGGACAAGTTCACATCAGACACACTCTCTCTGAATGCATTACTGGCTTTAAGTTAAACTTTAAAAATGCAAAGTTCACAAAGTAAAGAGGGTTGAGCTCACTATAAACTGTTTGTCCAATACTTAGAATAAGCTAACTACACGCTAGCAATGCTGTTACTATCTCAACCCTTTAAATGTGGGAATATTTATTCATGTCACCAAATACCATTTTCATTGCGAGGTTAAAATCCAGGATTAAATAGGCTATAACAACCGAAAACCTCATGTAAGATGTTTACGATCCATTTTAAAAGCCAATCTGAATTACTAGAATTACTGATTTACACTACCTTGACTAATGCATAGGGCTGAAAGTTACATAGTGCAAATGTTTAAAAATCCTGCACAAAAATTTACATAAGAACACAGAATCAAGTTCTTGTTCAATTATTGATTTTGATAACATTTTTATATTTTTAATCAAACAAATCTCCCAGAGTGCAATGTTAACCAGAGGCACCTCACTATGGGACTCGGATGTAAACTAAATACACTTCGTTCTTACAGTAGACAAGTCCACCAGAAGATGACCCTGGTCTGGGAGGGACTCAAGCGTCTACAATCAGGTGTAATCACCTGTTTTACCTGAGCACTTGCATCACATATTCACAGGTCCGTGTGCCATAAAGAGCTTGATTTTGACGTGAGAGATGCTGTGAGTCTCTCTGCAGATCACTCGCCCTCAATAAAAGCCTAATCTGCTTCTCATGTCAGTGCATTAGCTCAATCTCCCCCGACAGGTCAGCAGCTCACACTCACGTCTGTTCTGTTGAACAGTGTGTGGTTCTGCACTGATTCACCTACAGTGATACTGATATTTGGCTAATGTATTTCTGAAGTGAACTTAATGTTTGGATTTTATTTAAGAAACCAGAGCATCCCAAAGACAGAGCACTCACTACAAAACTGCCAGCCATGAGGAACACCAGTTTTACATTAAATTTGAGGAATTAATAAAGATGCTGTAGTCCTCGGAACCGTCTATATGGCCACTGGTACTACACTCGTGCTGCAGGGGACAGGATGTTTCTGAAGTTAAACCGTGGACAGTCAGTGTAAACAGACAGATAAAGGCTGAATGTGAGCCTCGAGCCCCGCAGGAGTGTTTCTCCGGAGGGTCACTCACTCTCTCTCTGGCCGTCCGCTCCTCGTCCACCTCTCTCTGCAGCATCTCTGCCCGCTCCTCCGCATCGTCCGCCAGCTGCTGCAGGCTCTGGATCTTCCTCTTCACCGCTTCTATGGAGCTCATCGAAGCCATTATTCCCACTCAGTTCCCGGGCAGGGAAGCAGCGATATCGCTATATCCCAGTGATCTTGACTTTATCAGACACCGGTCATGTCAGTTTCTTCCTCTAAGGTTTTTATAAAGAAGTCCTCGTTTCCCCTGGAAAAGTTTAGCGTGAATCGCCGACATACAGTACGCTCTATTCACACCCAGGGCGAAACAAACATCCGTCGGGCTGCAGTAACCGCTCGTCTTCGCCGGAACAATAGATGGCGCCGCGCACCTCTCAGGTGACCCAGAAGCAGGAGCAGCTCGGTCTAGTGCTCCTCCCAGACGGGAGGCTGCTTCTCAACACTCACGCCGAGCAGTTTCCCTCATAATGAAGGGGTCGTGATTTACCTGGCCTGAGGAGTCTCCAGATGAGCTCGGAGCGAGCGGAGATCTCCACGGGCAGTGTTGCCAGGTCCTCGGTTTTCCCGTGTTAAAGGAAACTGTCTCACTGTTGTCGCGGGTTGAAGCAATAACGTGATATTCAGCCCCTGGAATTCGAAATTTACCAAAAACGTGTATTTCACCCCTCGGGTCACGATGTGCACCAGTGGAACTCCCCGAAACGGAATTGGGCGGGTTTTATTTTTGAAAACCTGGCAACCCTGTCTACGGGTGAAATAAACCTTCATTATCAAAACACCGGACGCACTCATTCATGAAAATAACTTCATTCATAAAATATTTTTAAATAGTTTACTTATTAAAAACCAAAGTCTTAAATAGAGTTAAGCCTGGCATATGAAATAAGTCAGATTTTTTTTAATGCTTGAAAAAAAAATCAAAAAGTTTTCTGAAGTATATTATTTGATACATCCTTTTTTTTGTTACATACTCAGGGAAGTTCAGAGGCCCAAACTGAGCAAGAATACCCAGTTTGGTGCAGTTGCAATTAACTGGTTAGATGAACAAATAAATCTGTGATATTTGATACTCCCATTTTAACTTGATTTTTGGATTTAAAAAAAAAATAATGTATGGTTAATCAAGAAAGCCTGAGTTGGTACAGTCCATTAAATGTTATCTCAAAATATAACCTGTAATAATATAATGTTATTTTTATGTTTACTTGATAAAAATCTGTAAATTGTTCTCAGTAAAAATGCATGTGAAGCACTAACTGATGGTGGATGTTTGTAAAATCACACTAAAAGGCTTTTTACTTGATACACATGTCAGATCAGGTGACAGAAGGCATGTAGTAGGTTCATTCACGACATAAGCTTTTGAGTTAAGTTTTGTTTAAGAAAGACAGATGATGACATACCATGGCTTATAAATATATAGATTTAAACTGACTCACAGACTAATGCATTCTTGTTGACCTATCTGTCAAGATCCTATGTACCCAAATAATGCGAGATGAGTCTTATTGCTTACAAACTTTCTACTTCATTGTGTGCAATCAAATTAATTTCAAACGAATGACAAGCATAAAACAGTAGGTTTCAGTCAAACTCTTGGAAAGGGCTGTCTGAGTTCACTGTCCTTAGACAAATCCATTCAGTGAAACGCTGAGCAGAAGCTCTGGAAATCATGACATCACTTCACTGTAAACAAAAGACTGCATTCCTTGGATGGTTCTCCCTTTTTTGGCACGCATTAATGGTGTAAATACAGTTCAACATGCAGTGAGTGAAGCTCACAGTCAAAGAGCCTAGAACTGGAAGTAAGCAGCTGCAAAAGTTTCCTGATTAAACTGAGATTTTTTTCATATTCTCACCTGTAACTAGTTAGTAATTAGCCTATGTGCATTTATTTTAATGCTAGAGGAGGATGGGGTTTTCTACCCAAAAACGTGATCCTAGGGAGATTTTTCAATGGCAGTCACATGATTGGGGCTTTAAGTTGGATTGATCTTCTGTAAAGCTGCTTTGAGACAACATGGGTTGGGAAAAGTTCTATACAGATTCTACTTAAAAAGCAGTTTCATTTTCTTCACAGGTTCCACCACTCTCAGTTCTGAAGCTATATAATGCACAGTTTATCATTTTTTTCTACATTGCTGTACGTTTTTAAATAACCTAGAAATGATACTTTTATAATCATTTGTATTGTATTCATATTTTTTCATTATATAATATTATTGAATATGTTTCTTAATTAATATATTTGATAACTAATGTAACAAGAGTTGTCTGACCTCTGTGAGCAGTTTAAACTGTCTATAGAAAAATACTAATATTTCACACTACCTTTATTGAAAGGTATCAGATGACACTGTGGGGAAGAATACCAATGTCAAAAAATGTCCAGAAAAAAGATTGCCTAAAAAGACTTTGGAAGTACCATTTGTATCTTTGGGTAATGTATATTGTATTATAGATAAAGTATGCTTATATTTTGGTCATCAGTGAAGAGTATTGAGATTTATATGAATTGACAGTGTGAGTGTAGAAAGGTCAAAGGTTGTGTTAAGCCCTGGAAACATGAGGGGTATCAGTCCAACAGAATCAATCAGAAAGAGGTCTTTGGTGAAGTGTAAGATGCAGACATCAGTCAGCTGTGAGGTGCTGACAGTGTTTATGAAGTGTTTGGAGAATCTGAGACTGTGGGGGGGTTTGGCACCCGAGCAGCTGTTGACAGGACGGGCCCAATCAGAGCAGGCCGCTCTCTTGATTAACGGCCACACACACATATCACACTGACTGCAGCCAGATCCTTCTAGCTCCTCAACACTCAAACATGTCATGTCTAGATCTTATGTTTGAACACTGGCCTGTTTTTAGGACGATTAAGATTTCTGACATTGTCATTCCTCACTCCCTGTTCTCAATTCTAATGCGATTCATTGTAATATATACAGTATGTATTATTCTAAATATACTTTTTCTTTTTTACTACGGGGTGAAATATGACCCAAATGAGGTGTCAGTGATTTTAGATTGTTTTACAAATATTGTATTCAATTTTATGGGTGAATTATTGTAAACAGACAATTAAACAATATAGACCTCTATTCAACATTTTTGAAAGAATGCTGCTTTTATTTGATTAAAAAATACAGTAAATTAACAATATTGTGAAATATTGTTACAATTTAAAATTACTGGGTTTTTTTTTATTTTGGTTTAATATATTGTAAGATGTAATTCATTTCTGTGATCAAAGCTGAATTCTTAACACTTTGATTAGTAAAAAAGCAAAAAAAAAAAAAAAAAAAAAAAAAAAAAACCTTTTATTTGAAATAGATATATTTTATAAATTACCTTTACTGTTACTTATGATCAATTAATGCATCTTTGCTGAAGTATTAATTTCTGTCTTTTAAAAAAATGGAACTGTAGTGTATAACTGTGCGTATATAGCATATCAAACAAAGAGTGACTGAGACAAAGAGCGAGTGACTGTGTTGAATCTTTAATCATTTGTGTGTCACTCACGTCTGCGGCCTTCTTCTCGGCCTGCTCCAGTTTCTCCTGAGCATCCTTCAGTGATTCGGAGTATTTGTCCAGCTCGTCCTCCACACCCTTCAGCTTCTTCTGCAGGCCCAAGAGCTCCTCTTCCAGCTACACACACACAAACACACACATCAAGCACTGAAAATACAGTCAAATGATACGATAAAAGATATAGGAAAGTGCTTTGACTAGGTTTATTCAAAAGCATTTATTTGACCAGGTTCTTGATGCTTAATTTGAACACTAGTATAGAAAGACCGACTGAAGGACAAATTCAGGGTAGATTTTTTTTGTATCTCCAAATTTTGGAAGATCATTACTTATCAAGTATTGTGTCACCCATCTTGAGCTCATTCCTACACCAGTGAAAAATGATGATGTGTAAATCCAGGCTCAGAACGGAGTGTCTCATTTAGGTGGGCTGTTTGGGGAGGGCATGAGGAGACAATTATAAACGGCAAAGTTATGTTAAAGTGGAGGGTTGCAGCAGCTGCTGCTGGTCACCCCCACCCACCCTTTTAACAAGAGTCAAGTAAACCACCACCCATTAACCATAACATCACACATGGCTTAGTGTCATAAACCAGCCTCTATTTATTGTGAGCCAGCGGGACAGTCTGCCTCTACATATGGTAACGCAGAGCAGATAATGCTGGTTGCAAAAATAGAGCCCAGCTTTACAGGCAGGCTGCACTTTGGTCAGCTCATAAATTGAGAAGTGTAAAATAGCGGTGGATGACAGAACAAGTGAATGGTGTCAAAGCAAGGCACAGATGCCTTCCCTTTATTCCGTTTGACGGATCGGGACAGTTATGAGAAGCATCGCAGCTTTGGCGTCAAACGCAGCCCGATGGCTCCAGATGGTACAAAGCCTTGATCCTATTATGATGAACCATTCTATTAAGGTGGAGCAGGACAAAAAAAGATCAAGGACAGCATGTGTGGTGACCATGGGTGCAATAACAAAGGCCTTGGGACAAGAATAGATGGAGTTGGTCAGTCAGTTTCAGGAACAAATAATCTTGGTAAAAGGAACCAATCCAATCCTAATAAATGAGATATTCTGAGGCCACAGATTCAAAATTAAAAAGATATAATGTTCATGAACTATATCCTTTTACATGTGCTCCGACTCTCATGGGAAAGCAGCTGTGCTTCCATTATAAAGAACGACAGTGTCCTTGATGAAGAAGACTTTGTTGAATTGGGTTTTAGTGAAAAAAATAAATAAAATAAAAAATAAATAATAGACAGTGGCAATGAAAGATCTACAGGAACAATTCATTCATCTTGGTCAGTAAATAATCTAAAGTGACTGGCCTGTTCATGCTGTTATTTGTGTCAAATTCAATCAAATAGTGTAAAATGTTGTTCCTGTCAACCTGAGCCTCTTAACGAAATGGCTGTAATCAAGTATACCTACTTAAAAATATTAACATATTTACACCACTATATTTGGCATTGGTCTTTCAGTTAATCCTGACTGACGGGTCTTAAGGAACAAGACTAAAAATAGTTCAACTCATCAGAGATGCTGGACCATAAACTGGAATTAATCATCGTTTTTTTGGAGTTGATGACACTGACCAGATGATTACTGATGATTTATATATACTACATGTACATGGAAGGTCAAATGATACAATTTCTGTGCTCAATACTCAGTTAAAAGACACCGAAAAAGGTTATTTATATCACTGCTTAGACTAATTTTCCTCATACTTTTTCTAATCCACTTCTCCCAGTTTAACAGAGTGTTAAATTAAACACAGTTGGAAAACAAAAGAAATGTGGATGGATCTACAGAAAAAGAGTCTTGTCTGATAATCAGTTTTCAGTTCACCAAACTCATTCCATTTACCTGTTTGCATTTGTCCTCTGCACCTTTCTTGTCTATCTCTGCTTGTTCTGCGCGATCTATGGCATTCTCCTTGTCTAGTTTCAGCATCTGCATTTTCTTCTTGATGGCCTCCATGGTTGATTTCCTGGGTTTCTGCTAGCAGCCGAGGAGAAGAAGAGAGCTTGTTCAGAGAGTGGAGGCAGAGACAGACAAAGCTGAGCGCACAGCAGAGAGGCGGCTGGAATCCTCTCCAGAGGAACTCTGGTCTTTTTTGGAAACTTCTCTAAAGTCTCTGGGAGAGTGACGTCCCCCTGCTCTGATTCGTCCTGCTGAATGGGCTCTGCATTTGACCCTGTGATTTTGTCCATGTTTGGGAGGCTCTGAATCCTTATACTTAAAAAGATATGAGGTCAGAATTATTCAAGTACCCTGGAAAAAAAAACAACTACTGATGCAATCATACATTAATCACTGTCTATAGAGGATCCTTAACTTGAATTTCATCATATGTATGTGCAGCATCCCTATGATATATGCTGCATGACTTATGACTTAAAGGTAATTTTCTCAAAAACCACCATTACTGAGACAACGATTTCCTCTTTCCACTGATTTCTGTCATATAATCTGGCTGCTGTGTTCAATTGTGAGTTTTTTTGACATTGTGTTGGGTTTTGAATGCTAGTACTTTCTTTATGAACAAATGGTACAAAGTGCTGAATTTAGGTTTGAGTTTTACAAAGAACAAAAAATGGATTTCAGTGTCTAGGCAAATGAGAAATACTGTATGCTTTGGCATGTCCTGGGGACATTCTTGCAGTTATCAAACGGCTTATAAACAAGGAACAGCTTCGATTCGGTTAAATGTAGAACTATCTCAATGTTTTGATGAATGTCAAAAAAACTAGATGACATTGGCATTTGTGGGCAGGCATGTTTAGATTCTCAGATCAGTACAAGTTTATGTGTAATCGAGTAATTGTCAAACCTAACACAAGTTAAGTACTTTATATGATGTACCACAAGGCTCAGTCTTAGGTCCTCTTGTATTCAGTGTACTGCCCCCTTTAGGTTATATTATCATGAAACAAGGCTTTCATTTTTTTATGCTGATGACAGTTAGCTTTACATGCCGTATCCTTCAAATAAACTTTCACCATTTTTCAAATTTGTTCAGATTAATTTGAATGACTTTTAAGAATAGAAATCCAGTAATTTTCTGTCAAAATGAGGAATAATTAATTACCAAAATCTTTTGAAGCTGTAAGCATAATCCGTGTTAAGATGAATGCTATCATCATCTTCTACAGTTATGTGCGTCATGCTTGGCTGGATTTTATTTATTTTTTCGTTTTCAAATCTGCTTTCCCAATTTTATACAAAGCATTCTTCCTCTGAAATATATCCAAGTAATGAAACACGTCCCTGATAGCAGCTAGTTCATGTGTTCACCTGAAGACTAGAGTTTTGTAATGTACAGTGCAGGCTGTATATTCCACAGTCTCCATTAACAAGCTGCATGTGGTTCCAGTGCAGAAGTTCTTACCAAAATTCTGATCTCATCAGTTCAATTTTATAATAGCACCATGGAGGGAGGTAGAGCTGTTTTGTACATAGTTTCTAAACTTTGGAATAGTTTTCCTGGTAACGTTCAGAACTCAGATACACTCTCTTTGTAAGTCTAGATTAAATACAAATCCATTTAGCAAAGCAAATAATTATTCACTTTGATATTTGAATGCACAAAAAGAACTTCTATTTTAAGTAGGGATGTCCCGATCAGGTTTTTTTGTCCTCGAGTCCGAGTCATTTGATTTTGAGTATCTCCCGATCCGATACTTTTATAATACATAAAAAAAGAATAAAGAAGAGCGAAAAAACAGATCCAGGATGTTCAATAAATTACATTTTGAAATATATTCAAATATAAAACAGCTATTTTAAATAGGCTAGTAAAAATATTTCAAAATCTTACTGTTTTGCTGTACTTTGGATCAAATAAATGCAGGCTTGGTGAATAGAAGGGACTTAAAAAACAAAAAAACAAAAAAACCTTAAGCTTACTGTTCAAAGACTTCTGACTGGTAGTATAGGCAACTTTATTTTTTTCTAATTTCTAGCTTTTAATTGGCTTAGAAATCTATAAATGCTGGACAATAACAAATAATAATGATTTGTTTATATACTACAAACACTGTTTATCACATAATAATGCAGAATAGTTTCTATACTGTAATAAATACTATGTCAATCAGCACTGCATTGTTCATACTTTATTTATCACCTGCTGGAGATGACTTGAAGAACAATTTATTGTCGTGATCGTATATTAACATAAGTTTCTGTTTTCCTGTGAGCACCACAGCATAGCTGGACGCTTTTGTCCATATTAGGAATTTCCTGATATCAGCGCGAGAGCGCGCTCCGGCTTCGAGTATGAATGAAACACACACTGCATGAGAGTTTAGCGCTCTGTGATGTTCATCTCGCTGTATCCTGAGTCCGAATGAAATATCAGGTCATGCGCAAACTATCATGTCTCTTGGAGTTTGAATCTATATTTATTCACACCAGCTCTTGAAAACAAAGTGATGTCATGCCGCACGCGTCGCTGTTTCTGTGTGGAGTCAAAGGGTCTAACTCTGTGCCACCGCATAACAAAAGATGTGTTAAAAATTAATGAGAATATATATATATATCCGAGTCCTGATCGGGAGGTAACGTCCGATTCCGATCAAGTCTGAAACCACGCGATCGGGCCCGATTTCCGATCACGTGATCGGATCTGGACATCCCTAATTTTAAGTATGATATAATGTTCATTAATGACTTAGTAATTATGTTATGTGTTATTGGTCTATACGCTAAGCCCACAAACACCAGAACCTCTGTAAAACAACAACAACAACACACAAATACAATAGGAAATATTTGCAAAATGAATTTATGAGTTTTTAGTTAAACACATTTGCTAAGTGCGTTTGCTTATTTTAAGTGAGAAACTGTTAACAGATAAATACACAATTATAAAATATAAAGGCAGGCAAGATTTGAAACATACAGAATGTAACAGGAAAGGCAGTAATGGTGAAAACTTAAACTGTATATGTATTTGATCTATTAATAACAGTCTTTATAATTTCTTTAAAACAGTTCTTTATAATATCTCTATTATTTGATTAACACAATAATTTTAATTATCCAATTCTTCTGTTACAAATATTTTTTTTAATCTACTATTGTCTGTCCACATCTAAATGGGACTTACATCAGTAAATTACAACAGTAAATTGCAAGAAAATAACAAAAAAAACAAAACACATCATGAAACAAAAATGAAAATATGGCTTTTACGCTTTATAAAAGATATACTTTTGATAGAAATGCCAGTAGACCAAGTTGTCACAAATGCAAACACTGACAATGCAAAAACATTAACCGGAGATACCATTTGTAATATTTCAAAGCTTTATTATTCTTTTCTCTAGAAAATATGTTTTCTCTATGAATTGTCTCAACGCAAAGTTAATCATTGCACCACTGGTCCAAATTGCCACGAAGAAAAAAAAAAAAGAAGAAAAAGATGAAAAGAAACAAAAAAGAAAAGCCGTCGACTGTCAAAGGAACAGAGGACAAATTGAGAAAGTCCAAATCTAGTCTTGAAAAGCTTAAAAACACTGTTTGGCCCGTCATGATCAAAAACTTTCAAAACACGCACTGCTCATCTAATATATCTAGTACTGACAAAAATATTATAGATCTATTAGAAGAAATTAAAAATGACTTGTATATGCGGCATATTATCCAAATACAACAAAACAATAAAGCTGGCATGGCAATTCTCATAACAGTGACAGAAATAAACAAAACACTTTGAAAATAGACATCCTGATACATAGTTCACTTTTTACTCATTGCATATCATTAATTACTTCTCAAACGGTCATTGATTAGTCTCACTGATCCTGTCCATCCTCTCTGAGCTCTGACGGCATGAACTTGTACTGTTGCTGTCGGATCATGGCCAGCTTCTTCCTGGCCTCCTCCAGCTCCTTCTCCTTCCTGAGCATCTCCTCCTGAGCAGCGATGATCTGAGGACACACACACACATCCAGATGAAAATCCACAAGGTTTTTAGAAATCCCACAAAACAGAGCGGTAGCAATGTCAAAATTAATAAATGTGTTAACAATTAATTGATTGTTTATAGTCATTAATAAATGAACACTAATTTAAATAACATTGCATGTGTTATCAACTTTGACTAAGTAAAAACAAACTTGACATGCAGCAATATGTAACTGACACTGTAATGTACTGCATGCTTTAATTCACAACATGAAAAATGTCAGTGGCTCTAATAAAACACACAGTTAATATGTATCTAAATGTGATAGAATTGACTTGTAAGTGATATTCTCTTTACCTGAGCGATACCGCCCACCATCTTGCTCTTCACCATCACAGTCTGATCATCTTGAGCGTCAAATGCGGCCTTCTGTGCCGCCTTCACTAGGTTATCAGATGCCCTCTTGACAGCATTACCTGCAGTCTAAAGAAAAAAAACAAACAGACATGTCAGAGTACTTTACACAGCATTCAACAGAACCAATAAAACACATTCTGCTCACAAGTACAAATTCTCAGCTTTAAGGATAAGACATTGAATCTCTTCAAGATTCCCCTTATCAAACTTACTCTGAAATACAGATACCACAGTAATGCCAAAGGCACAGGGCTGACTGTTAGAGAGCACATACCTGTATACTGAGGAAACTACAGCTAGAATATTACTTTGGTTAAAAACATCCACCAAATGAATAAATATAAACGTGTACAGCTCTTGGTATCCCCAAACCAAAAATAGACTTTCTGGGAAACCTTTCTGACAATATGAGCTGCAACAAATAGTTTGTCTCATATGAACTATGTTTGCAAAAATGTCACAGCTAGTCACAGCTGCTGCTGCATCATTTTTACTCTGCATCACTTTTATTGTGCTTGTATTGGTGTCCTGGACTGTATTCTCACATGGCAATCCTGTGGAAATTTAGATTTGTGGCTAGAAGTACAAGTATAGTACTTCAGGAGAATCTTTAAATTATGGCTACAACTATACTACAAATACAACTACTTTAATTTGAGGCTACAACTACACTACAAATACAAATACAACTGACTGTGTCTGTTCCCCGAACTAGAAAATACAAAAAATGTCCAAACCAAGTTAAGATTAACAATTTAATTGAGGTTCAACAAATAAAAAACAGAAGCAATATGGATAAACAAATGATAAAGCTTGGCTTATTGAATATCAGATCCCTTTCTACGAAAACACTTTTTGTAAATAATATGATCACTGATCATAATATAGATGTACTCTGTTTGACAGAAACCTGGCTAAAACCTGATGATTACATTATTTTAAATGAGTCCACCCCCCAAGATTACTGTTATAAACATGAGCCGCGTCTAAAAGTCAAAGGGGGAGGTGTTGCTTCAATTTATAACAACGTTTTCAGGATTTCTCAGAGAGCAGGCTTCAAGTATAACTCATTTGAAGTAATGGTGCTTCATATAACATTATCCAGAGAAACAAATGTTAATGATAAATCCCCTGTTATGTTTGTACTGGCTACTGTATACAGGCCACCAGGGCACCATACAGACTTTATTAAAGACTTTGGTGATTTTACATCTGAGTTTGTTCTGGCTGCAGATAAAGTTTTAATAGTTGGTGATTTTAATATCCATGTTGATAATGAAAAAGATGCATTGGGATCAGCATTTATAGACATTCTGAACTCTATTGGTGTTAGACAACACGTTTCAGGACCTACTCATTATCGAAATCATACTCTAGATTTAATACTGTCACATGGAATTGATGTTGATGGTGTTGAAATTATTCAGCCAAGTGATGATATCTCAGATCATTATTTAGTTTTGTGCAAACTTCATATAGCCTACTTCTTGTTACAAGTATGGAAGAACCATCACTTCTAACACAAAAGACTGCTTTTTAAGTTATCTTCCTGATGTAACCAAATTCCTTAGCATATCCAAAACCTCAGAACAACTTGATGATGTAACAAAAACTATGGACTCTCTCTTTTCTAGCACTTTAAATAAAGTTGCTCCTTTACGCTTAAGGAAGGTTAAGGAAAACAGTTTGACACCATGGTATAATGAGCATACTCGCACCCTAAAGAGAGCAGCCCGAAAAATGGAGCGCAGCTGGAGGAAAACACAACTAGAGGTATTTCGTATTGCTTGGCGGGAAAGTAACATATCCTACAGAAAAGCATTAAAAACTGATAGATCCGATTACTTTCGGATAACCCCAGGTATTTATTCAATACAGTGGCTAAATTAACGAAAAATAAAGCCTCAACAAGTGTTGACATTTCCCAACACCACAGCAGTAATGACTTTATGAACTACTTTACTTCTAAAATCGATACTATTAGAGATAAAATTACAACCATTCAGCCGTCAGCTACAGTATCACATCAGACAGTGCACTATAGACCCCCTGAGGAACAGTAAACTCTGGAATAACCTACCTAACATTGTTCGGGAGGCAGACACACTCTTGCAGTTTAAATCTAGATTAAAGACCCATCTCTTTAACCTGGCATACACATAACATACTAATATGCTTTTATTATCCAAATCCGTTAAAGGATTTTTAGGCTGCATTAATTAGGTAAACCGGAACCGGAAACACTTCCCATAACACCCTATGTACTTGCTACATCATTAGAAGAATGGCATCTACGCTAATATTAGTCTGTTTCTCTCTTGTTCCGAGGTCACCGTAGCCACCAGATCCAGTCTGTGTCCAGATCAGAGGGTCACTGCAGTCACCCGGATCCAGTACGTATCCAGACCAGATGGTGGATCAGCACCTAGAAAGGACCTCTACATCCCTGAAAGACAGCGGAGACCAGGACAACTAGAGCCCCAGATACAGATCCCCTGCAAAGACCTTGTCTCAGAGGAGCACCAGGACAAGACCACAGGAAACAGATGATTCTTCTGCACAATCTGACTTTGCTGCAGCCTGGAATTGAACTACTGGTTTCGTCTGGTCAGAGGAGAACTGGCCCCCCAACTGAGCCTGGTTTCTCCCAAGGTTTTTTTCTCCATTCTGTCACCGATGGAGTTTCGGTTCCTTGCCGCTGTCGCCTCTGGCTTGCTTAGTTGGGGACACTTCATCTACAGCGATATCATTTACTTGATTGCAAATAAATGCACAGACACTAATTAATTGGACAGAGATGACATAACTGAATTCAATGATGAACTGCCTTTAACTATAATTTTGCATTATTGACACTGTTTTCCTAATGAATGTTGTTCAGTTGCTTTGACGCAATGTATTTTGTTTAAAGCGCTATATAAATAAAGGTGACTTTGACTTTTTACTTTAGATGTATTAGCTAGGTACTTGTAGCACAAACGTATTAAGTAGTTGCATTTGTAGCGTACTTGTAGCCACAAAATTAATTTAATTAACCTTACAAATACAACTTAATTTGTGGCCACGGGTACTTTAATGTGTGGCTACAAAAGCATTACAAATACAACTACAATACTTACATTTTGTGGCTAGAATTACAACTATGTGTACAACTATAATTTGTGGCTACAAGTTTACAGCTAGAAGTACAAATTTTACTTTGTGGCTACAAGTACAACTACAAGTAAAAGTAAACCTGTGGAAACACTGGACTGTCCTTAATTATAACTGGCAATTTTTATGAATGAGTCTTATTAAAAACAGATGCAAATACTTATAAACAACATTCACGTTACCAAAAGATGAATCATGACAGCGATGTGTGAACCCAATGAAGTAGCTTTTAACAAGTCAAACCTCACATCTGCCTGATCTGATGTTTGTAGGAAGGCTCTGTATGTGTCTGGACTCTGGGGATGGCTTTATAAGGAAATGCAGCTGTGGAGAGTGCAGCCTAAACCAAACACATCTCCAGCGCTCCTTTGGCAAACGTTCCAGGGATATTTTTTTTGTCTTTTTGATGCCTTTTGAGGCATTGTGCATAGCTGAAGGGTTGATTTGAGGTCACAATTCAGCTGATTTATTTCTGTAAGAGGAAGGACTGGCCGGCACTTTAAACAAACTAGCTTAGCTTAGAGATTCTGCACTGCTGCCACAGAAGATATTTTACATTACTGTGCAAAGTTCTATTGAAACTATTTGGATTCTCTTCATTTCTTGTAACCAAGTACTGCTGGGCCTACATCTTATTTTGTACAAATGAGAAGACTTTTCTCATAGGCAGACTGATAACAGCAGAAGAGGGATAGTGCAGCGGGGAGGGAAGTATATCACCGGTAAAACACAAAAAACTGAGCAGCTATATCCTGAAAAACAGGCCATCCATAGACTGTAAAAAAGATTGACGATGCCTCTCCACTTCCTTACACAATAGAAAAGTGAAGCCAAAACATTCAAGTATGGCTGCTGTGATTTCACGACAATGACGTAATTTGGAGCCTGAGTCTGCGCAGTAGTGATTGTGAGGTGGAGCCACGGTATCAAAGTCCTGCCTAAACAGAAAGTCAATATAATAAATCAGATTCATGTCCTGCAGACCGCTACCAGCTGTTATCACAAGCACTCATTAGTGCACATTACACATCAGACAGCTGGACTGTGAAAGACAAGATGATGGAACTGTGTCTATTCCTAACACACAGGACCTTTAGCACACACAGGAGTCCACAAAATAGAAAAGGGCATCAGATACTGTAGATATAAGTGTCTGAATGACAAAACATCATCTGCAAACAAATCATGCTACTGATTTGCTCTGAACCAGGTTTTTTTTCATGCGTGTGAAAATTCAGTATGATGTTTATTGTGACTTAAGATATAATGGTGGTCTCAGGGTTATTAGGTTTAAAATGTAAACCTCTGCCTTTACCATGTGAAGGACGAGGGATGCTGTGGGTGTACTGTGTTACTGAATATTTAAAGGCTTTGTTGAGAGGTGCAAGTCATTGTTTATTTCTGTCAGACCATTGCAGTGACAAATGAGGAGAGGAAATGATGGTTTTAAAACTCTTATATTAGGATCTGGACCAATCTGACCCATTCTGAGTTGTCTAAAATACTGGATATCCTAAAAAATTAATAAAATGACAACTTCACAGTATTAATAATTATATATTGTTTAACGTCAGTTTCTTATCCACAATTCAGGGATTTACATTTATGCACTTGGCATACATTTTTATCTGAAGAAACTTCAGTATATACATGTACTTTTAAAACATATTGAAACACACAGAAAGAAATGCTTTTCCACACTTTTATGTTTAAAAGGTTTAAAAAAAAAAAGTGTTTTCATGTTCATTTATTGTGATATGTAAGTGAGTATTAATGTTAGAGGATTCTTTTCTCTACACAAATTTTTGGTGAATTGTATTAAATCCAATCTGTATCAATCTGTCCTCCACTATTACGATCATATATGTTTTCAACTCAATACAAGGGGCTTTCAAAACATGTACCTCAAAAACTACTGAATGGAAGTCCCCAAAATCTATCAAACACACACACACACACACACACACACACACACACACACACACACACACTGACCTGCAGTCTCTTCATGGTCTGGGAGTCCTGGTCAGCCTTGACCTTACAGGCCACCAGCAGCTGAGCGGTGGATGCTGCCACCTGTTTGGCTGAAGAGATGAGCTTCTCCTCGCTGGCGTGACCCTGAACAGCAGAGTTAGCCGCTTCACAGAGGTTGTTTGTAGCTGCTGCCACCATACGGGCCTAGAGTCATGGACAAAATATGTTAAACATCCACCTCATCAGAAACTACTTCATGCATGTATGTGTATGCATCTGAAACCTCTGCATCTAAATCTATCAGAAGAAACAGAGAAAGTTAAAGTACTAGTTCAACCACAAACGACCATTCTGTAATCATTTACTCTCCCTCTTGTGGTTTCAAACCTGCTCGACTGACTTTGTTCTGCACAACACCACAGATGTTTTGGACTTTGGATAAAAATAACTGGAACATTCTTTAAAATATCTTAATTTGCGTTTATAATGATACGGCAGCAAATGATGACAGAGTATTCATTTCTGGGTGAATTACTCTTTAAGCTCAAGAAATGAGCACTACTTGTGACAGTGACTTAGAAACAGACGTACAGCTGAAATGAGACCCTGTGACCACTGTCCATCATCCACCGCGTTGGCTCGGATCGCCCCGACCTGACAGAGAGAGACAAAGAGAAACACTGAACAAAGTGTATGATTTCCAGGCATTCTGGATGAAGTGTCCCAGAGCAGCACCTGAGGGCAGCCGTGAGGTGTGTGCACATTCATACCTTCCCTTGAGCCACCAGCTCTCTCTGAGCGGCAGATGCAGCTTTGACCAGAGCGCTGGTGGCCGCAGCGATGGATTTGGCTGCTTCCAGAATCTGTTCCTCGAAGTTTAGACTCTCATCGGCTTCCTGTTGATCAGAACAGAGCAAACATTCATTTCAATCACATTGTGACTGCTCCTAAGGTTTTTCACATGCATATGAACACATCACGATGATTTTTTCATTCCAGTATGGATGATGAGGAGGATGATGATGGAGGACAGTTCATGCTGCATTCATATTTCATGTGATTTGTGTTACCTTAAATCCAAATCCAAACTGGGCAATGCAAACAGGAATAGTTATGCCACGTAAGAATCGGGAACATTTGCTTCAGAATATATGAGCACTGAGTGGGATTTTCCAAGCTAATGTAAATGTCAAGCAGTATAGCGTGTCTGTTCAGCTGAGGGACGTGGTGAATGTCTCCTCACCTTGGGTTTGGCTCGGGGTTTCAGCTGCTCTAGTTTCTTGGCGGCAGCTTCAATGGCAGCTGCGGCTCCCAGCAGCTCATTTTCGGCGATGACGGTCGGGTCTTCAGGATCCACCCACTCTGTACCTAAAGAAAGCATCGTAACCAATCAAACTCATGTGTGAGATTCTGCGGTGAACCTGTAATTAAATGCTATATCTTGACCTCCTTGTATTCATCCTCTGAACTGAGCACATTCCGCATTGTTTGGATTTGGATTTTTTGATTATCTGCAGTTTTTGTTTCCAAATCCTGAGGTTCTGACTGGAGTGAGAATAACTGGCTTAAGGAAAATATTCAACAACAACAAAAAAATATTGTTCTGAATTGTTAGTATGAGAAAGATCAGTAAGATTCTTAGATTATTCATTATTGAAAGTGTTCGTTATTGAAAGAAGTCTCTTCTGCTCACAAGGCTGCATTTATTTGACCAGTCATTTTGTGAAATGGTATTACAATTTAAAATAGCTGGTTTTTATTACACTTTATTTTAAAATGTCATTTGTTGTTGAATTATATTACTTCAGTGTCACATGATCTTCAGAAATCATTCTAATATGCTGATTTGCTGCTCAAGAAACATTTCTGATTATTATCAAAGCTGAAAACAGTTGTGGCTGAATCCGTGATACATTGTATTTATCAGGATTCTTTAATAGAACGTTGAAAAGAACAACATTTATTTGAAATGGCAATCGTACATTACAGAATACACATTTTTAAATGTCACTTCTGATAAATGCATCCCTTAATGCTTCATTCTATTAAAAAAATCTCACCGAGCCCAACCTTTTGAACGGCAGTGTACATTCATAAAGGAACATCATTTCCTTTATGTGCAGCAGAAAGTCTAAGTATCCTATCATGTTAAATATGTTATTTTACTCATATAAATACTGGATACCTAGATTTTTTTGTGTGTGAATTGGCATCTACAGTATAAATCATCCTTTTTCTTTAAATCCTCACAGACCCCCACAGAAATTCTCCTGGTGTCTCATCTTGTGTTAAATCAGGGTCTGTGTATTATCACCCGAGCTCTCAGATCACTTTCAGTGGATTAACCTGATAAATCCTGCTTGGACTCCCTGCTTATGATGCAGAACTGGAAGCGGACACTTGACCTGAGCTGATGGAAAGCACAAGAGGGCAAGAAGTACCCCACAGCCAGGAGATAATCCCAATGAACCTGGGATGGCTTGTGTAGAGTGTGTGTACTGAGAAACACGTGGTACCTTTCATGGCCTCGGCGGCCTGTATGAGCTCGGTCACTGAACCGGCCACACGCTTGGAGAAGTGTGACAGCTGCTGTTTAAGGTCATGACTTGGTTTCTGAATGATCTGTGGATAGAGAACGCAGGACTTCAAACACATGAAAGCATCCTAAATAAGAGATTGTTAAATCAATCTGACACTGAAGACATCTTCAACTCCTCACAGACAGTTCACTGCTGTCAGACACTCATGCGGTTAACTAGAGGAAATGAATCCAGAGCTTTCTGTGTGTGTGTGTGTGTGTGTGTGTGTGTGTGTCCTCAGCGTGTCCTCCAGGGAGGTGCTGGTGACAGTGGAACAGGTGCGTGGCATTAGCAGAGCTGTTCGTTTGGGACAGATGGCTAAGAAAAGACTTGGCCATGAGCAGGAATGCTGGGAATGACACTGACAATACCAGAAACACACCCACAGACAAACATATGCTGTCTGTCTATATAAACCCAACAGAAGCATGAAGCACTCTTCAGAGTTCCCATGTTCTGAGCCTGTGGACCATATCTCTTTAAATGTCAGGTGACTATATTTGGAATGAATAGATGCAAAGGATCAAAAGACTACTGACGTGTCCAATACGATGCTCAACCGACAGACTCATGCTTCAGACTGGGTTTATTCCACTCAAACGTTCCTACAGCTAAACCTACCCCTCACAGCATTTTTACATTCTCAAAAAACTCATTTTGTATGACTTATAAGCTTATTTTCCCACGAGGACCTCAATTTATGTCCCCACAGTGACACGAGTCACACACACACACACACACACACACACACACACACACACACACACACACACACACACACACACACACACACCGAAGGAGAATACTCATTAATGAACACAGAGAAGTCTAATATGGCAAATGGCAAAATGTTAAATGATTCTGCAAACCATTCTTTCATTTCATTCTGTATTTCTGAAAACTTTGACAAATGTAACAGACCTGTAACAAAGCATTTTGACTAATAAAGATGCTATTAATATTTTATATTTAAAAGGTCTCATAATGCATTCAAATGTCACCTTCATGAAATATGAGCATGATAATAAAATCACACAAGTTACTACATTAATATATTTTACCAGTGCTTCTCAAGTGGTTTTACCTCAAGAAAACAGACAGAGTGTGCAACTACCGATCTGCAAAAATAACAATGTATCAGGATTTTTGTTAAATATCTGTGGTTGCAGATTCTTTCTTTCTTTTTTAATGGCCCCTATGGGCAGAATTTCACAAGATATGGTGTACACAAAAAGGTTTATACAAAGTTTTGTTGGCTGGTGGATTTTTAGAAGATTTGTCATTACGACAAATGGTCTAATATCTGTAAAACGATCTGGCAAAACTGAATTCTATTAACATTTAGAATAACATTTTTTTTTGTCACGAGAGTCTATAGATGACACATGACAAAATTTACATAAAACATTTAAAAAGGAAGTTTCAAAATCATAAGTCAAAGTCAAATGGCAAAAAAAAAAGACGGTAATGGAAATAAATATAGAACTACAACCCACCAGTTGAGAAGCACTGCAGCACACACTATATTATGTTATTTATGTGTCATGTTAAGAGGTTCAGCACACACACACACACAAAACACACACACACACACACACACACGCACAGTCAGTCACCTTTAACTCACCGGCTATCACAGTGAACCCACACACACACACACACACAGAGTGAGAGAGAGAGAGGGGGAAAACAGAAAATAAATGAAGAAAAAGTACAGAAATGAATTTCTCAGACCTGTATAGAAATGTTACCTTGTTACAACCTCAAAATCCCTTAACTAATCCTTATACGTTTAAATAATTATCTACATCTAATGTTATCTAATCATATTTTAACTACCCTTCAATACATTTTAGACAAATATTTCAGTCACTGACCCATCGAGTGACAAACATACTGTGAGTTTGTGAAATATGGGACATTTCAGCGAGCGACCAAAGGCTGCGTCAGCCATTTCACACAGCTTTAACTCTACTGACTCCTGGAGGAGCTCTAAAGGTGTGTGTGTGTGTGTGAGGCAGGGTGGACACTCACCACTAACACGTGCTCCAGCAGACCCAGGTATCCTGTGGCACACTCAGAGCCGAAGCGCAGCGCTCGAGCCTGAACGTCTGGCTTCACCTCCGGGTGGAACGCCGCTTGCTGAACACCACAGCAGAAACATGAGTTTCACCTCAGGTTAACAGAAACACACATACACCAGAAGACCCTAGTAAAGTCCCTAAAGTCAAACGATATGGAAATTATTTTCTAAATTCCAAACCTCCACACTCTGCCCTGGACATTCTCTCTACTAATTTGTCTTCTTAGATGATAAGCAACTATTAGTTGAATTGAAGTTGCATGTTGCATAATGTAAGCTTTGAAAATAAACATATTAAATAATTTGGCTTTAAAAAACTACCGGTAGCATACATAAATACACTAAATATACACAACACTGTAATTTTCAGTTTACAGCATCATTTCACAAACAAGTTTTCATGCTCTTGAATTATTCCGAAAGAGCTGCATTTTGTTGAATGAAGTTTACACACTGTAACAACTGAACTGCAGTGCATGCATATGAAAGGATTAAGGAGGAATGAGATTCCCTTATGAAGTTGAGGTGACCGTGCATATGCTCCTGAGCATGAGCGTGGTCTCACCTTGCAGGAGTGCAGCATGTCAGCGATGGCTCGTCTGCTCAGGTTAGCGGTGGCGATCACGTCCTCTTGACGGCAGGAGTTCCCAGCAGCCACTGCTTTGGCCGTGGCCTGCGTGATGCCTTTGGTCATGCGGATGAACTCCTCTGGAGTGGAGGTCTTTGGAGGAGGATCTGTACCGCTAAACACCTGAACACCAGCAAAACATGTGATCAACACAAGGGTTTTTCACTTGCTCTTCTTCACCCAGCACAGTTGAGGTGAACGTGTCTCTTACAGCCAGCTCTTGTTTGATGTGCTCTATGGTGGCCTCTAGTGCTCGTGTGCCTTTAGTGGCCTCGTCCTCCACAGCCTTCACCGTCTTCAGGAGAGACGTCACATTTGTCACCATCACCTGATCCCACAGAAACAGCACACATCAAAACTTACACATTATGACTTTAAGATGTTATGTCATTGAAAACTATGCTCAAACTACTCAAGCAAGCAAGAACTGTATAATCGGTTGTAATGATATAAATGCACAATTAAAGAAATGCTGATAATTTTGAAGTTTAACCAATATTACAAGTCTATACGGCTTTGCCTGAAGCCTGGAACAGAAAAATGGATGTCTGTTAAGTCTGATATTTCATTTGGATATCAGGCAATAAATAATAATAGACACATTTTTTAAATCCAGACAGTGGCCAATACTGGTCATCAGTTTACTATAAATCATTACTAGGAATAAAGATACAAATTTTCTTTAAATATATAGTTTTTAATAATTTGACTGTTTATATCTATTTCTCAATTATGTATTTTAATGATAATAAAGGCATATTTTCACTAAATGAAAAATACACAAACAACAATAGCAATAACAAGAATTTTTATTTTATTTTAAATCTTAGTAATTCTGTTATATGTTTTTCCATTTTTATTAGTAAACTTATTTTTTTCATTTGGATGCTACGGCAACATTTTTTCATTTTAAGTTTAAGTTTAAAATTGTAGTTTAATCTTATAGTTTTAGCTTAATATTATAGCTTTAGCTGGGTCAGGCGGACTGTAAAGGACTGACCTAATATTTTCTGGCAGCCCATAATAATCAGAGCAGTCAGTTTGATGGAGATCAGTTATTAAAGGCCTCCGGCAGACACAGACTGAGGACTAGCTGTGGACGACTGAGATGTCTTTACCTTAGCAGAGTTCTTGAGCTGTAACATGGCAGGATCGTCGTGAGGTTTGCCGGCCGCAGCCTTCGTGGCACTGATCAGGTCACCCAGAGCTTTAGCCACGTCCTTCACCGCATTGATCAGAACCACCTGACACACCACCACAACACATTATCTTAGACCACAGCGGCATTATGGGACTTCTCAAACAAACTTTGCAGCAGCATAATGACTTAAAGTGTCCCCTACATAGGCAGCTCCCTAGGCCTGTCTATCTCACACTTGCATGAGACAAAATGAGTAAAATAAGTTATCAGTACAAGAACTGTAAATGAAGAAGTCTCACAGCAAATATAAAGCTATATCACATAACTGACGGGTGTTGTGTAAATGTTAATGCTAGTTATTAAAGTATCAGACACATAACAGTATATTATCCTGACTAGCAAAGGTACAAGTAATGACTGCAGTATGGACACAAAAACCCCCCTGAAATCAGAACAGCTGCTGAATGTGCAAAGTGACAATTAAGATCTTACAAATAAAGTAATGGAGGTTTCACTGGCTTGAAGAGAAAGTTTGTATCATGTTCATGAACTCGCGAAGAGATCGAAGTGTGATTAAACCTTGCCTTGAACAATACAGCTTGAACAAGCTTTGAGAATATGCCATGAAGTATTAAGTGTTGCCATAGCAACAGCAGAAAGCCAAGAATGTTGCCAAGCACTGGGGACACAGACACACACACACACACACACACACACACACACACACACACACACACGCGCGTTCTGACAGCAGGTCAGCTGTGTTGTATGTGAAGAGGTTTCTGTTTCCTGTTAAAGCGGACAGGACAGGACAGGAAGTGTGTGTCAGTACCTGTGTCTCAGGGTCTTCAGCGCCCAAACTGGCCGCTCCCAGTTTGACCACATCAGCCAGTTTGGTGATGGTGTTAACAGAGGACTGCGCAGCCTGAGCCAGTTTCTCCTGACTCGCTCCTGCTCCAGACACCAGCAGCTTCGTGTCCTCCACCAGAACCTTAGCTGTCTTCAGGATGTGCTCTCTGACAAACCACAGGAGACACTCAACCATTAATATCACACGCAAACATACGCACACACACACACATACAGGGGAGACAAAGATGATATGATAGGAAAGACTGAAGAGCTCTTGTAATGCTTCATAAGGAAAGTACATGTTATCAGATTACTTCTAATAATAAAGTAATGAGTGAGGTCATTTTTGTTTTACTTAAATTGACAATGTGGTAAAACATGTTAGACATCCAGCTAAAACAATCTAGCAATGCCTAGAAAAGCGATCTTTTGAGGTTTAATTGGGTCTGAACAGGTTTGATATGGTTTCTTGTGAGTCACTGGGGATTGAAGTGGTCTAATATCGTCTGATTGAAATTTGATTCGTTTTCCTGTCTTCATGTATGACTTTATTTCCGTCAATCTGACAATAAAATCTTCAAACATCAAGCTGTTACAATGGTTTCATACTTTTTCAGGCTTTTTCAAGCTAACTTCAAAGTTTGTCAACCGAAGGATTAGGAAGTGAATGATTCTGGTTTCTTAATGGTTTCATTAACAAACATCCCAGGCATCTGCGCTGATCTGCATATTGTTGCAATCAAGCATCCCTGTCTCTTAAACAGTAGAGCTTGGAGTCTTCAAATCTGAGGTGGGAACAATAGTTGTGTTTCATGACCCTTCACAAAATGGTCACTTAAATGTCGACTGGGCGGTCTGGGTGCTGTAGTTTAGGTGCAGGGAGTACCTGTGGTCTGCGAAGGTCTCTGCGTTCTCTCGGTTGAGAGAGCCTGCGCTGGCAAACATGATGGTGGTGTCCAGATCAGCGATGATGCCAGAAACAGCACTGGCAGCAGTAATGCAGGCCTGAGTGCCACGATTGCCCGCCTGAAGAGCCGCCAACACGTGAGACACCTGAGAGAGAGAGGAAAGACATCAGGAGTCTGCTCAGGCCTGACATGACACCCATATGTCCAGTAGGAGAAGATCTAGTGTGGACCTTCTCGGAGACTTTGCGAGCGCTGTTGATGAGCTCGTTCTTGGTGTAGGAGTCGTTTGGACTGCACTGCAGCGCTCCTGCTTTACTGACCAGACCAGTGCAGCTGTAGCCCAGCTCTGACACCTGCTTCCTGATGTGAGAGCCGATCTGAGGAACAAAACACCTGTCCGTCAACTCCTTAAATCCTGATCTAGTCAAAGAATTAACTTAATGCAAAGTAGCTCATTTTACACAAGTAATGTAACATATATCGGAGAGCAACAGAATAGTTAACAAGAAATATAGTGTGGGGATGTGATTTAATTTATCGGGAAATGACTGGATAATCAAAAGAGGTCTCTATTTGACAGATGATTGGAGGGAGGAGTTAAAAATAAGAGGGCTTGGTCGGCTGAAAAGTAAAGTAATGAACACAAACATTTCTCAGTAAGACCAGTAACAGTAAATGGAGTCAGTTTCATGTGAATTATAATATTATGTGGAAACGCCATTAAATCTCCAGAGAGGAGAAGCGTACGTGACGATACCTCGTCATTCTCGGCGGTCATGGCTGCACATCTGGCCTCGGACGCCAGGTCACCGAACTCTGTGGTCAGCTGATTGGCCAAGCCGCCCAGCTCATCAGGGTTGTTGTTGGATTTGGTAACCTGGCAACACAGCATTTTAAAAACACACTGTCAGTCTTTTCTAGTCTATAGCCTCTTTCACAGAGTAATACCAGTAAATTGCCGTAAAATTACCGGAACGACTTTACCAGTAAATTCAAAAATGCGCTGTTCACACAGTCAACGACATTCCGTCTTTATTCCGGAAAAGCACCATTCACACATCCATTCCAAAATACCGGTAAATTCTGTGACGTCATTAACCTTTAAACAGCTGTGCTTGTATTTTTAAACATGGAGGGTAATACGTGTTCAGTATTTCTGTTGATGGTTTCATTTTTGTTTCAAACTTTAGTATTCATGCAACTGCTTTTGTTATGGAGACATCGTAATAGACGACTGGTTTAAATAATTATACTCACCATTAATAAAACACCCGATGATGTCGGGAGCAGACCAATATATTGAAAATCGGCTTGAAAGGATTAATAGCACAATGAAATTGCGATTGTAAATTGCAGTCTGTAAGACGTGCGACACTGCAGAAAAGGTGCGTTCACAAATGTAGACTATGCTGATCCAAATTCATATCAAATAGTCTGTCAGCGCAGATAAACAGTTCTGCGTTCAAATTGAGTTCAAAAGATGTCGCAAGCACCGGAAAAAGTAATTACCATGAATGTGACAGAGGGAATTAGTAAAAATATATTTGAATTATTAATTCAAATAAACTAGTGTTTTCTGAGTCAGTGTGCAAGGATGAAGTTGCCTGACTCATCATCTCCTCATTAAACGCGCCTTCTATACGGATTATGATTGTATTGAGATTTTTGTTTGTTTGTTTATTTTTATTATTTCGTTAAGTAGTAATTTAAAGCTTTCTATAGATATATTTATCATGTCTGTGAGGCATGTATTCATTGAGTTTCGGTTTATTTTTGTAAGCTCTCCTGTTCAAGACGAGACGGCAGAAAGTATGTTTGTTTTATTTATTTTATATTTCTTTATTTTATAATATGATTGCGCTGTCCCAAAAAAGCGTGCTTTATCTTGCACTCTCCGCACAAAATATTTGATATAGCGCACATATATCTGGGCTTAACGTTAAACCATCGTTACATGCTTGAACTGTTTTATATCTTTAGATTTTATTTTAGACAATTTGTGATGATTTGAGAAAGCAAAACTGATTAAACATAGGCTATGTAAACTCTCTCTCTGTGCTGGCCGCTTTAAAAACAAAACTTATAGACCTGTTTAACGATCAAAAACTGCTCCAAACATACAAAACTGAACTATTTTAATAGCTGAAACAGTAGTATAAGCTGTTTTGGGAGAATTGGGGAAAAAAAACGGGCTGAACATCTTCAAGTGAGTTGTGGGGCAAACCGAAAGTTGATGCCAAATGTCCAGCACTCTTCTCTTCTCCACTGCTCCGACTTTTCGTTCGTTTGTGTTTTTACCTATGTAGTTTATTGATGACCTGACGTTGTCCTGTGAATGCATTGCTCTCGGAGACAGTTAACAGTTATTTTTTCATACGTTACTGCATCACTAACAGTTTCTCTCAGATGATGACAAATTTCTTCATTCGTCCGGATAAGGAGAAGTGCTTTAATTTCACTGTCGCTTCAGTTGGATGACATTTATTTTATTTTCTTAAACAGTGCGTGAATGCGTCACATTGTTATGATTGGCCCGGAGTAGACGTCTTACGTCACCGCGTTCTGAACTCTTACGTGCTCATACCGTAATTTTCCTTCTGCGTTCACACACAGCAGAATTCCGGCAATTTACTGGTAATGTTACAGCTTCTCATACGGGTTAATTGCCGGAACGAATTTACCGGTATTTTTGAAAAGATCCTGTTCACACATGATCTCTTTACGGCAATTTACCGTTAATTTTCCGGAAAAGTCTATGTGTTAAAGGGCTTTATAAATAATGCAGAATTCTCCCTTCAGGAAATTATTTTGAACCATAACATAAAAAAATATATATATAAAAATAAATCAATCCATGAAGAACATTTAAATACATACTGGGCTTAAAGCAAGCATTTGAGAGTATTCATTTATTTATATAATACCATAAAAAAAATGCAATGGTGCTCTCTGGTGCAGATGATGCATGCAAATGCAAGTGCATGCACAATGAAGGCATGACTATTCATTGTCTGCTAATCTTTTAAGAGTGTCCAATCACGAGCCAAGCTGATTAGCACCCACCTCTGTCTTTCAGCCAATAGATGAGCCAAACAAAATTAATCATTCATGAGAATATTACCAGCTTTAATTAACCAGCTTTTCATGAATATCATTAAAGTTTGATATATTTTCATGTATATTCATATTTGAATACTCAATTGTTAAACACTGTATAATGTTTGATTGTTACAATATATTTAGTTTATCAGATGTTCTTAAGGGGATTAGTAAGGGATGCTTGTCAGGTTAAAGGTTCAATTTGTAAGATATTTGCAGTAAAATATCCAAAAACCACTAGGCTAGTGTTATATATTTTGTCCAGTTGATAACTAACAATATCTCTAATATTTTCAACTACTTGTAAATCATGAGAAAATTCCCATTCTGAACAGTGACACGGGGCAGTGCAGTCGCCTGTCGATGACGTTAGTTCTTCTTCTTTGTTTTATGGCAGACTGCAACCATGGCTTATCAGGTGCATACCGCCACCTACTGTATCGGAGTATGTAGCATGGATATGAATCCAATGACGTTAGTTCCCTTTTTTTACCGCCTTTACTGCTGTAGAAACCAAATGACAACAGTGTCGTGGACAAATGCGGAAGTAGCTTAAATATATAGTATTATGGGGCATTCATGCCAAATGCAGGGCATCGCGTCTGATCCATAGTCTGATCACGTCTTTGCATTGACTTTGTATGTAATCTACTTGCGCAAATCGTTGAACTCGCATTAAATCCATGATTTATGTTTCCATCTGATTTGATGGCCATCAGCGGTTGGGTAGAAGACAACAAATCCCGTCATTCCACGCTCCTTCTTAGCGTCATCAAACCACACTATTGTTATTGTTTTGATAGTGCTCCCTCTAGTGGCAGGTCCCACAACCTGTACCTTTAACTAAAATACATGTCTTTTGTTACAAGTCAAGCGCATGTCTGAATTCTGTACGAAACCTTAATTCAGTTTCAGTGCATGTTTGTGCATATTGCATTTTGCCCACCAGCCTCAGTGGCTTTTCCATTTTTCCCCCCCAAAATTTTCTATTACAGCAGACACTCAAACTGTTCCAGCCCTAGTGTTTACCATCTCCTGAACGGTGACAGCGATAGCTTTGGCCGTCTTCACCATGGTGGTCTGATAATCCACAAACGATCCTTCAGGTTCGTCTCCAGGCCCGTCTTCCATCTTATTGATGGCTTGAGAGATGGAGTTGACCATGCCTCCCACCGCTCCTGCAGCGCTGGCTGCCTCTGACAGAGTCGCACCCAGATCATTCACCGCCTCCTTCATCATCTGAACCGACTCCTCCAGAGTCTCCTGCGTGTGAGCCGCCTGGACACACACACACACACACACACAGTACTGTGAGCCTGAGCACTACAGCAGATCTCGGACTGGTGTAATCAATACTCCCAGGATCCCGCTGCTGGTGTCTTACCTTGTGGTTTCCTCCAGCCTCTTTGGCCGTGTAGAGCATCTGTAGAGCAGACTCAGCCAGAGTCTTGGTTTGATCCAGCACGCTCATCTGCTGCTGGCTGTTCAGGATCTTAGACGCAGTACCGATGGCAGCCATGATGAGCGGCTCAAAGTAACTGACCATCTGAGACACCTGTGAGAAGACGGCACACATTTAGCTCCCAATAAACCCTGAGACCCGCTGAAACAGGTTTAGGAATGATTGAGACCTTGTGACCGAGCTGAGAAGCGTCGGAGCGGGCCGCGAAAGCCACCGGTTCAATCAGGTTACTGATCTCTTGCACAGACGCCGCCATCTGCTCGTGAAGAGCCTGCAACACAACACAATATTACAATATTAGATTCAGAACAATGATAATGATCGCATGAAACCTGCGCCCTCAGCTTTAAAGATACTGCAGTGGTTCATCATGACTGCTGTAAAGCTTCACCTCATGGGAGATGTCATCTCTAGGCGTGAGCTGCTGGCTGATGGCTGCCAGAGACGCCTGGTCCACCTCACGGATACAGTTATTAAGAGCCTCGATGGCGTCATCACACTCCCTCTGACCTGGAGCCTTCTCTCTGAAAACATTCGACATGAGAGCATATGAATATGATACGTGGAAATTATGATACCATCACATCTCGCAACACTGATACTGAACTGACTTAAGCTGAATAACAACACTGCTGACTCAGTAGAACTGCTTATAGCTGAACTGAACTTTCAGTATCTAATTGAACTGAAACTACTGTTAAAATAATAACACTACTGTCTTTTAGAGCTGCTTTACAGCAGAATCTGAACTGCCTCCATAGTTGAGTTTCCATAACTGATTCTTCTATATCTCAGTGACGCTGCTTGGACACATCTGTAGTGTATAAAGTGCTATAGAAATAAAGGTGCCTTGACAATAGGGTCAGAAATGAACTTTTTCTGAGGCTTTTTTTCTACCTTATTAAATGTATACGTGTTGTTTTTTTAAGTAAAACATTTAAATGTGATCAATTAAATAATCAGAATACTGTAGTAATGTTGTCAACAACAGCCATCTTTCATTGCCAATGTGCATCCCACATGACACACATGTATTTACACAACAACTGCTCAATCATACGAGATTACTGTCATTTTAAATTGCCAATATTTTAATAATGAGTATTAATACTGGAGAAAAGGCATGTCATATTCTTGCTGAGAACTGTTTATTAATGAGTTTTCACATATTAGAAAATCAAAACTTTACATTAGTTATATTAGTAGCCTGAAAAACTAAATTAATTTTATTGAAACTGGGAATAAACTGTATGGAAGAAAGCGAGCAAATGATGTTCCCATCCCATTTATTGTTCAATTTGGTGCTATTTTACCAGCTGCTAACGGTTCCACAGGTGGCTGTTGAATAAGAGACACAAACTCTGTGCATACCTCATGTTGGTGATGAGTTTCTTGATGGAGTCGGACACGGTCCTGGAGTGTCCAGCCAGCACAGACCATTTGGGCGGGTCTTTGGGGTTGACGGCCAGTGAGCGGGCCGTCTGGATCAGGCCTGTAGAGCTCTCCAGCATGGTCTTAGCGGCCGCTACGATGGGCTCCATCGCTGCCAGACCCTGCAATCACACACAACAGAACTTGTGACTTCCAACAGGGTTTTCTATTTCCTGTAGACCTGTATGCTCCTGACAATCTTACACTATTCTATTAAATGTGTATAAAGTCAGAAATCATTACTTCTAGTAAATGCACTACTTCTAAAGTTTGAGAGCACAACTAATATTTTTTTTCTCTCAGCTCTTTTGTGGAAAGGTTTTTCTCTTTTGTGAGATTTTGCTCTATACTGTACTATACTATGAACCGCTGTATATATGTGCCATGATTTTAAATATATTTGTTTTACAGCCTTTGCTATGACTTTTGATAAATGTAATGTATCCTATCTGTTTGTTAAGACATACTGGCCACATACTATTGAAGGGTAGTGTATTCTGTGATGTGATGTGGTACCTCTGGGCTGATCTGTGCAGGTACGCTAGCGAACTCTGGGTTTGAAGCGAAGGCAGTCAGGTTATCCACAGCCTCGATGAGCGGTCCAGTGGCTTCCTTACACTTCTGTCTGTTCTCCTGGTTAAAGGCCCCATCAAGAGCCTGAGGTCACAGCACAAACACAGAGTTACATCCACCAATAATACCAGCAAATGAACACTGCTGACCAGAGACACAGTCTAAACTCACTTTGATGGACTTGACGAGGTTGGCGGTGCTGTTGGCCACCTCTTTGGCACTCTGGACGAACTGCCTCTTAGCCACTGGGTTGGATGTTTTGGAGGAGGCGAGGCGGCAGGCGTTGCACAAGGCAGAAGTATGTTTGGCAACAATTGTGGCAGCAGAGAGAACCTTGAAAAAAGACGGTTATGTGTGAGGACTTAAAAACTAGGTCAAAATGTTCCTTTAAGAATTCACTTTCCATTTTGAGTTGAAATATCCAGATATGAAATACAATAATTAATGAAAGTTGACCAGTTCACTGGTAGGATCGATTACACTGCCTGCTTTAACCGAGGTAAATGTATTGTTACGTGTCATTGTTTACAAGCTTTACATGTTTTCAACAGTTTTAAACACTGACTGACTGATTACACATTTCAGCAAGCAGTGCTGTATCTTATGAAATACCCTTTGACGTCCATTCATGTTTATTTCGTACTATAGTAGTAAAGACAACGATCTGATGATCTGATCTGATCTCTGCCAAACTAAAGAGTATCAAAACAGCATTTATTGTTATGACTTTTGCAGAATTTAAAAGCTGATACTTTGTTTATTAAAAGTTAACAGATCACAAAGCTAACAGATCACAAAGCATTACAAATAAGGAAGTTTTTTCCTCTAAAACTTTGATGCGCATCATCTCAGTTTATTACATCAACATGAAGATCAAAAGATGTGATCGCAAAACAATCAGGATAAAAAGGCATTACATGAAAATATTTAAATCACAGCATGTAATTCATATAGTCGCCACAACATTAATATTTTTGGTCGTAAGTGTGACTGTTTTAGGCGCAGTCTGAAGCACTAATTAAGGTGCGTCACGTTATCGCATTATTATTTTTTTTTAATTTCAGCCAAAAAGGACCATTGTCTATTGGACCAAAAGTCACTTTCAAACCAAGAAGATTTCTACAAAGTGTAAACAGCTTGAACATTGTCCACTCTCACACAAAATTCACAATTGTGTAGATTTGTTTTGCCAGATTTTGCCAGACCACCAAACAACTGTAAATGCTAACACCCCTTTAGTTGTTCCTTGTGTTCCCAAATCTCCAAATCAATAAATAATATATGTGACACTGGAGCTACCCTTAAGTCTCTGGGGTAAATGTGTAGCAATAGCAAAAAATACATTGCATGGGCCAAAATTATCAATTTTTCTTTTATGCCAAAAATCATTAGGATATTAAGTAAAGATGTTAAATGAAGATATGTACAGTAAATATATCAAAACTTAATTTTTGATGAGTAATATGTATTGCTAAGAATTCATTTGAACAATTTAAAAGCGATTTCCTCAGTATTTAGATTTTTTGCACCCTCAGATTCTAGATTTTCAAATAGTTGTATCTCGGCCAAATATTGTCCTATCAAGCCATACATCAATGGAAAGCTTATATATTCAGCTTTCAGATGATGTATGTGGCTCAGTGGTAGAGCATTGTGTTAGCAGTGCAAGAGGTTGTGGGTTCAATTCCCAGGGCACACACGTCAAATACTGGCCAAAAAATTGTATAGCCTGAATGCATTGTAAGTTGCTTTGGATAAAAGCGTCTGCTAAATGCATAAATGTAAATGTACATTTTGAAAAATTTACCCTTATGACTGGTTTTGCGGTCCAGGGTCACATCTTTTTTTACATTTTGTGTAGAAAAGTTGCATCAGCTATTGAAAAACTCAATTAGTAGATAGTTATCTACTAATAATGACACGCTATCAATGGCTATTTTTCTAAACAATTTCTAAAGTAAACCAGACCTTAGGTATGTGTTTGTCTATTCCAGACTGACAATTTGTGTCTAGGAAGGAGTAGAGTCCTGTTGTTACCTGGGACTGGGTGCAGGACGGGTCCACTAGGTTTTGACAGGCCATCTGGATCGACTGCTTGGCTCGTGCGAACTGTGAGGGGTCCACAAGCCCCTTCTGCCCAGCGTGACTGTTCGGGTCAGACACGCCCACCAGATACGCCCCCTGTGAGAGACACACAGATATTACGGTGAAGCTGTTTTGAAACAATCTGCACTGTGAGACGTGCTATAGAAACAAATGTGTCCCGATAATAAAAGGAACAGAACACATCCAACAAAACTTCCATAAACAATATAGTATACCACACAAATGATAAGTATTTTGATGAAAATTCTATTGACAAAAAAAGCAAGCAATCAACAGTTATGCTTTTTATCAAAATAGTGCAGCCTAGTTGAAAAAGCAAACAGGACTCAAGCACATAAAAATGAAATCAAGCACTTCTGAATCAAACGGCAGCTGTGAGTGTTTTTGTGAAGCTGCTTTAAGGACGACACACAGGAAGCAGTTAAATATGACTCACTGCACATCAAACCCATTATGAACTCTTTTTGCACAAGTGTGTAAGAGTGTGTTTTTGTGCCTGCGAATAATAAAAGCATGACGGTGTGTGTGAAAGTGCAAAAGACTGCAAAGGAAAGAGCAGCAAGGCAAAGTGTTTGTTCATTTAATGCGCTCCTGTAAATCCAGATGTTTGATGCATCATAGCCCTGGTACATTTTATCACGCACCGCCTCTTTAGGTCGACTAATTTAGCAGAGAGGAGTTTCTCACACACACACACACACACACACACACACACACACAGTGTTTTTACCTGAGAGGCTGCCTCAGTGAGACCACACAGCGCTTTAGATGCTGAACTGATGGCGACTCCAAATTCTGGTAAGTTACTGTTCTTGGCATTTTGGGAAATGCCAGCCATGGCCTCACCCAGAACCTGCACACAACATCAACATAAACACACCGCTTTAGCTCAACACTGTGACTGGCTGATGTAGCGTTTCATAGTGAAGCGGATCTGTGTGGCACCTTTGAGTTCTCCATCACACTGTCAATGCAGTCGAAGTAGCCCATATCACTGACCGCTTCAGTGGGGTTCTCCAGCATTCCTCCGACCGTCTGCGGACACACACACAGTTACACACACCACACATGAGCACACGAACACTGCTCTCAAGTTTTTTAATTCTAGAGAGCAAATGCTACTTCTAAGTCCATTTTAAGATGTGAACAAATAAATGTCCACACTAGAACAACGGTCTTCAACGTTCGGATTACATTTCTTAAAAAGTAAATAAAAAAAAACAAACAAAACCTTTCAAAAATTTGCAGTCAGTAAGATTCCAATGATAATAACAATCCTTTACTCAGAAAGGACATTGATAATGTTAACAAAGATTTGTTTTGCGAATAAATTCTCTTCGTTATAAAAGTGAAAACTATGCTGATTTGAAAATGTGTTCTGTTGCTTCGTTGACATTTCCAATATCATGCAAAAACTGCACAACAAACTACTGCCGCTCGATATCAAACAGCATTTCAAGTCATGCAGCATATATACCAACAGAAGAACATGCATATACAAAAACAACATCTTTATATAAGTATTTTATTACATTATTCTACAACCGGTGTGATCTCTGCTCATGAAACACAGATTGAGATTAGTGCTGAATCTGAGAATCAAACGCTCACACAAACTGATAAACACAGACAAGATGAGAAGTGAAAGAGAGTAGAAGCACCTCAAGCTCACGGAGAGCGTTGTCACACTCCTTCTGTCCCGGAGCCTGCTGGGTACACATGCTGATCAGCTGATTAATGCTGTCTGTCACCGCGCTATCCACAGAGAGAGAGAGAGACACACACATTAGAGTTTGCAGGGAAGAGAAGGAACAGTGTGAGAGATATGTGAGGAACTATCCACCCACGATTGCTACCACACACTGATTCTCTCTCTCTCTCTGATGCTCTGTGAGGGACTGAAGGGAGATTTTGGATTGCGAGCGCTGTAAAGCCATTAGCTGCTGTTGTTTCATCCCGTCTTCCTCTTTGCCTCACAAACACATCAGAGAGCAGGTTTGCTTTATAGATGCCTATTACATAATTGTGCTCATTCCAACCCAAATGTGTAGAAAAGCGAGCATGCCACTTATGTAATGCATGTCAATAGAGGAGCAGTGTGTGTGCTTGAGTGCACAGTTTCTACAGTTACTATCACAAGCACTGTTAGGCTTCATGCCATCACACAGACCAACATCTGACTCCATCCTCTACAGAAAGAGTGCAGGGCTCTGTTCCAGATCACAGCGAGCTGCATTTAAGATGCACTCCTGACACGAAGATGGTTTCAAATAGTAGCTAGGATAACTATTAGGCCTGTGAAATTCTGTGTCTGTAGAGGTCTGTGCGCTTCATACATCTCTGCACTACAGACAACAGACTTCTTTCGACAAATTTTGCTGCGGTTTTGCTAATGTGATCGTGCCATAAATCAGGCTCACGTTTCCCAATACCAGAATACTTTAATGCTATAAGCTAAGGGTTCTGCAATAATAAACATGACATTTCAAAAATGAATATTGATATAATGTGAATCCTGCAAATATGGCAATACTGTAAAAAATCCAGTACCAATATAAAAGGCACTATTGCACCTTAACACCGATGACGATGCCTATGAGTAGGTTCTTCTACTAAATAGAAGTACTTGGAGGATGTTAAAAAAGTAAATTCTATGTAGTATGAATATAATTCATACAAACCACATTCATCCTGTTGTTATTGTCATGTGACCTACCAGCATCAGTTGCACTAATCACATGCCAGATCAGATTCCCTCCATGAACGGGTTGCTCATGTTTGTACAAAATACTGTTCAAGGGTGCAAAAACTGTTTGAAATCCACCCTTCTTCTACTTTTATGTTTTAAATGGAATATTACTGAAGTCATCCAAAACTTCCAATCACGATTTCTTCACTTAGTTGTATATTTCTGAATCTATATGGATTCTTGATGACAAAGCATGAGCTGGACAGCAGAAGACGGCTGAGTCTCACCGAGCGGCAGCGGCGAGCTGGTTTTTGAGGTTGGGTGAGTTGGGGTCTGTGGACAGAGCTTTAGCGGACAGCAGGAGTTTGCTGGAGGACATGGAGATGGTCTTCAGGTTGGTGACCACTTGAGTCTGGTCCTCTTTAGACTACAGGAAGACAGCATTCAGATATAAATCAAGTGTCAGATGACTCCCTCAGGGTCTGGTCTTAGTGACTGCATTTATATTTCCACTTCATGCATAGCACTTGTATCAGTAACCTATGATATCATACATCAAATGATTCTATAGCTAGAATAATTCAGGAGCAGGGTTATGAGTGTAAGTGCTATAGTCTTGCCACAATAAATGTGTCTGCCCATACCTGGGATTGTCCAGCCATGTCCACTCCAGCCTGAAGGAAGTGATTGAAGTCTTGTCCGAACTTCCCGGAGGCTTTGGCCAGGTCCTGGGTGGTCCCGCGTGACGCCTGCACCAGCTCATTGGCTGACTGGTTCAGTCCCACTGCGGCCTCGTTCAGATTCACCTGAGCCTCCTGGAAACTCGTCCCGCTCACTGGGAACTGAAGATCAGAGCCACTATTTATAATAGGAACAGTGACTGTAATACGGCTCAGTGTAATATCTAACAGGGACAAAGTAAACACTAAAAGAGAAACCAGATTACAAAGAGACAAACCTGGCTAGAAAGTTTAAAGTTTTGAAAGTTTTAAGGCCATGCAGTAGAATGGATAGACTGATGGATGTTTGGTTAATAATGAATCATTTTAAAGAAAGATAGAAAGAGAGAACAATAGAAAGATAAATCAAGTTGCATCACAACTAAGTTAATTTTTGCAATTAATCACACTGAATTCACAAATTAAATTTACAATCCTAATTAAATCCTATTGGTTGACTGTCAATGGGTTTGATTATGGCTTTTAATTTTGGGCTGCACATTATTTCAACATGATTTTTATCAAAGCACAGTTGGTAATTTTACTGGAAAGTGGCAAAAAAGAAAACAAAAGAACAGAATAAGAAATCCTGATGTTTTCAATTTGGAGAGCTGAAATGACTAGCAGGTTCACATTCATTTCCTGTTCACCTCAGTTCCTCGCTGACACCAAACTCACGTTCTGCTGCATGACTTATGTTTTCCTTCTTATATTTCACAAACGTTTCAATTCAGCCTAAAAGCCCTTTCTAGCTTTAGTTAGGGTTGAGTATGATGATGAGCAGACTATGAAACTGAAGCGGTCTACTTAGAAATGTTAAAGCCTGTTCACACCAACACTAATATTTGGAATAAAAATGCAAATCCACTGTCTGACAGTAGGTGGCACTTATGAAACAGCAGAAATACAGCTTTGTGTTTCTGACACCATCAAAGCAAGTCAAGCAGTATTTATGGGTTTTTAAACAGCTTTTATTATTTTTTGTATTTGCTATTGTCTTTATCAAACATGGTTCTAGATTCTTCTTCTGTTTTTTACTTTTTCTTTGCAAAACAAAGTCTGTTAATGAGTACTACCAATTGACTACTGGCGTGTCTCACTGATTGGCTACTACGCATCTCCATAAAAACTGTAAATGTTTTTCTGGTCCGAACAGACACATTTATCGTACATACCTGTTTGTCACATCACATTTTGGCAAGAAACGTGCCTTAATGCGAGCAGGCTTGTAGAGCTGGACAGTTTTTGTGTAACCAAGTGTGTTTGATGAGCTGACATTACTTACATTATATAAGGCACTTTAGATGTAAGTCACATGACCATCCAGATGACAACGATATTGCAAATAGCATTCTGGAAAATACTTTGTGAAATGTCTTGAGAATGACATTGTGAGTGTCTTTATGGCTGGGGGGGACTCACTTTATTAGACAGGAGTTTCTTGCTGGCTTCTCCTACGGTTCTGATGGCATTATCCACGTCTCTTTGCCCCGGCAGACAGTTTACAGAGCGGTTCAGAGCCTGAGACACAGCCTTAGCTACCTGCAAACACACACACACACACACACACACACACACACACACACACACACACACACAGTTGTGATCAGCAGATCATTTTAGATGCTTCTCCAGTTATGCTAATCATAGAAACACAACAGACAATTTTCTTTTCAGAATAATGGGCACTTCACCCTACAGCAGACCAATCTCCCATCAGTAGTTAAAAGGGAGGTTTCGTTACTGAATTTAACCCCACTCTATTGAGCTATTCTCATATGTATTCAAGCTGAGGTTGGGTTTAACCTGGGCCAGTCTCTGCTGGGTGTCAGGGTCTCCTGGTTTGGCAATGGCTCTCTTGGTCTCCTCGATCAGGCTGGCAGATTTGTCCATGGCATCGGCGGTGCAGTCCAGCATGGCGTTACGGGCTTGAGGGTCCTCGGTGTTGGCGGCCACTCCACGAGCAGCTGAAGCCAGCGAACGCAGAGCCTGAGCCACGTCACGAGCAGCCATACCTGCAAAACACACATAAACCATCCACAAACTGACATTAGGAGGGATTCAGGGAGCCCACAATGAGTGGATGAGTACCCCTTGTGAGTTTCAAACCTGCTATGGTCTGGAAGATCTTCAAACACTATGTCACACCACCTGCCTGTGTTTGTTACAGCAGCGACAGATGAATTATATATTCCACAGACAGTGGGCGCTGCATAACATGCCATTGGACATGGGCTTGATCATAACTTCTGAACAGACTGTCAAAATGCTGAAGCTAGCCAAGAGTTGGCAGCATGTGAGATTGATGGGTTACCTGTGTAGTTCTCATTGCCTTGGGTGGCTTCACTGAGGAGCTGAGCGATAGCAGAGCTCACGGCTTTAGTGCTGGAGCCCAGATCCTGAGAACACTTCTCCAGCTACACACACACACACACACACACACACACGCACACACACACACACGTCACAAAACTGTGCAGAAGGAATCATATTTTCATATTTCAGAAAGCATGCTCAAACAGGCCTATATGTATCAATAATACAAGCTGAAGGAACACTTCTTGCTTTTCATTCACAATGTACCTTTTTAGAATTGAAAAAATAAACCGTATTCCCTAACATTAAACTGGGTGTAAAACCACAGTGCACAATATATCCATGGTTCTTAACCCTTTTGACTGCAAGGCAATATTGTTTCAATAATACTATATCTATATAAAGCCCGACAAGCTTTTTTAAGAATGGATTGCAACTCTTTTCAACCAATAAATATATAAGATGTTTCTAGTTAACCTGCACCCCCAATTTTGGGACTCACAGCTGAAAATGACCTACCTACCCAAGTTATAGACACTGAAGTGCCTTGAGAAAAACTGTACCACACTCATTTTTTTTTTGTTTCATAGAGAACTGTATTTCTTTTTTGAAGAAATATTATGAGATCTTACATGTACTGTGATTAATACTTGTTTTGATGCTTTTTTATACTCTTTTCTTTATTTGTTCTGTTCCTGCCTTTCTTTAAGCTTTTAAAAAGCTATTTAAATGCATCTTTATCTTTTAACTTCTCTTCCATTTGTTCAGATGACACTGGATGTAGTGTTGATACATTCTGTGAAATGTATGCAAAGTTGTATTTCTTTAATGTCATCTTTGAATTTGCAATAAGAGAGAGAGAGAGAGAGAGAATTTTTTTAGTGGATGGTCTCATCCTGTTAGTGACACTGTATGCTGCAAAACTATGCAGTTTTTTTCTAAAGTGACGTAGTTTTTTGAGCGTAGTTTATTCCATAACAGATACAAACAATCCTGTCCCCAAAGAAATGAGACAACATTACACAAAGGAATTACCGTCCATATTACAGCGTTATTGCTTCGTTGGACTAAAAGTGCACAATATGTCGTTCAGTGGACCCTTACCTTTCCATCTATACTAGGATTTAGCGCTGTGGATGTGTTAATGACTCGTTATTACGACGGATTTGGTATGTACAGCGTTTGGATTACGCATGTTTTGATTTTTTTTTATTTTGTACTGCTTATACAAATATAGCAAATACATGCTTTCCATAGACAAACAGTGATCTGTCATCAATGCTTGAGGCTTTATAATGATATATAGTTCATATTGATGAATCTTGTCCCATTTCATTTAATCTATTCGTAAACACTGACACGTGCAAACAAAGAGAGTTCAGTGCGCCGGCGTCCAGGTGCAGGTTAACAGGTTTTTAATCATGATTTAATGGGTTAAAGATAACAATCTTTAAAACTATTTTTACTCATGATTTTTATCTGATAAAATATGTTAGAATGTGCTATAACAACATATATGTGACCTGTGCTGGTACAGTGAGTGTGAATGCACACAGGCTAATTTTAAGCTACAGCTACTTTTGCTTTTAGTCCATTTTAATGAACAGACTTCCTGAATGCTTTATATAAAAATATAAAAATGAGAAAAAAAGTCGAGGAAAAGATGCTGCAGGTGATTTTGCTTTGCAACTTTCAGAAAACTTTAACTTCTTTTTTTTCCCAAATTGACTTCGCTGACTCTCTCGACTTCAAGCAGGTGCAGCTCAGTCATTTTTCAACAAATCATACATCATTAAAGGTCTTTTAATGCAGAATGTGAAAATTTGCTCCTTTTCCCAGCACAGGCCACATATGTATATTCATTCTGATAAATACCCATGGAGTTTTAAGATCATCAGTCATCAGCAACATAGCATGAAATGTTTCAAACTAAAGTGTGCTCCAAAGACAAGTAAATATGTGTCTGTGTAGTGGCTTGTGTCTAGCAGCGGTTTATGACTGACAGATGAACTTCATCTTTGCACAAACATTTGAACACATACTCATTCTTCAATATGACTATTTTCACATTAGAGTCATCGCAAAAAAACTATGGAACAAGACAAAGGGTGGTTTTGAAATGACGTAGTATTGTGTATTTTCTCAACCAAGTTTCTCAGGTGCATTGGGATGATTTTGAACAGTACTGAATGAGTGTGCATGTGTGCTGGACACTTCTTCTCATGTTCAGTGCATGTACTGTGACACACTCACCGTTTCTCCAGGCAGGGGTTTGAGTTTGCCTTCAGCAGCTGAAGCTTTGGCCTCCTGCATGTCCCTCTCCAGCCCCCGTACCATTGTGAGAGCGTTATCAATCTCCAGAGGACCACACGCCTCCTGAGCCTGAGTCAGACAGAGACAGACAGACAACCATGAGAAATTCATCTCAATACAGACACATGTTCACTCACTTTCTATACATGTGTATTGCACAGTTCTAGAAGTAAAATCAACAGGACCCCATTTACTTTCTAAATAAAATGTGGCTGATTCTCCTGTGGATTTAACTGGCTTCATTATCTTTCACCGAAACTTGCTCTTCTTCTGAAATGACTTTCCTATTCGGCAGATGACACCAAGCTCTCGTGTTTTACAACCTCTTCCCTCCAGCCACCGGTCATACATGGATCATTCAAACACAAGTTTTCTAGTAGAATATTATGGTATATTAGAGAATGTGTCATGCTTTAGGTTCAAAATATTATTCAGTAAGTGTGTCATCACCAGGGCACAGGTAAGAGATCCTGTATCCCAAAATACCTATCATTTACAAAGTAATCAATCTGTGCATTTCTTATTAAATAAATAAATAAATGTGTGCAATACACATTTTATCCAATCTTAAATTCATTCTGTAGAATTGAACAGATCCCCAAAATACAGCACAGAACATGTCTCCAGATTCTAATAATAAAAATCAAAAAATTAAATGCTGTTTTTATTTTTTATAAAAAAATGAATAAAGCATATTACTAAAAGAATAAGAATACTGCTTAGTAAACGAGGTACACAAATATTAAAAAATATAAATTGTTTTATTATTTAAATTATATCAATAAAGGGATATATAACCACAGTAGTGATGCTATGGTACTGTTGCTGAGGAGGCACCTTCTGTGCGGCCGTGCGCAGCTCAGCGAGGGCACTGGCCAGGTTCTTGGAGGACTGACTGAGCTGCATGGCAGACGCCTGGTCACTGATGGTGGGAACCGTCGCCTTGGCCGCCGTCACCATTTTGGCTCCGGGCTGATGAAGAGAACACACACCATGAGCTCCATGATGCAGATTTGCTCTTTGTAACACAAGGTGAAAGTCAGAAGAGTGAAAGGACCTGCAGGAAGTTCTGACTGGCTCCGATCAGGGCGAGCTGTGCGCTGGGGCTGTCGGGCTGAGCCTTGCTCCCTCTCACACCCTGAACCAGCTGAGGGATCTGATCCGCCACCCCCTGAAAACCACATCAACATTCCGGAAGTGTTAAGTGCTTTGGATCCACAGAATGATGCTTTAAGTTTCATGTCTGCTTGCATCAGTCATTCCCAAACACAGCACTCATGTGAACTGGTTTTAACCTGACACAAACAGGAAGTGGCTGTTGCCATGGCCCCACCTTGCAGCTCTGCACGAGCTGTTGCTGGGCCGCAGGGTTCTTGTTGGAGGAGGAAGCTTGCTGCGCCGCAGCGATAGTCTGAGTGGCAGCCGCCGCGGCCTGCTTCGCTGCATTCTGGCAAACAGATACGACACAAACATATTTATCAGAAAACCACAGATAGAGCTACCTACAGCTGCTAATGCAAGGCCCAAACTCTATCTACCTGAATGATGAAATTCTGAAATCCCCAAAACTGCTCATTTAATAAAATCTGACATCCACTCAGCCATTTATGTGGTTTCTCATCCTTAAACTGGCCACTTGGATCTTTTATTTGTAAAAGCGGGACTCATTCTGCCACACCGCGCACTGCATTTCCCCTCATTCATAGTAAAATTTGGAATAAATACAACTTCTTAATGTTTCAAAAGGTCTCTTTTGCTCACAGAGTCTGCATTTATTTATTACTCATTAAAATAATGTTTTTTTTATTATTATTATTTGTATATTTTTATGACTGTAGTTAATTCATAACAGTAATACATTGAATTAAGAAATATATTCAAGCTGTAAATGTAATAATATTACACAACTCTTACAGGATTTAATCAAAGAAGTGCGTCCTTGGTGAGCATAAGCAGCAACCGTTCTAGTTGGTTGTTAGGGTCTTTAGCTTGGTTTCTAGATGTTGCGATGTAGTTCTGTCTGGCTGTTGGTTATTAGACATTGTTAGTTGCTCAGCATTGTTAGAGTTGGGCAAGTTCTAGCTAGCTGCTAGGGCTACGTGAGTCTTCTGGAAAGTCACTGGAGTATTTTGGCCAGTTAGAGACAGACGGACAGATGTCACAAAAACTAATCCTGAACTCGGTTCTTTTTACTGCAGATTATGAACAGTTGAAACAGTATAAAACAGAGGTATGTGGAGTTTGCGAAGCCTGTTGTCTTTCTCACAAGTTGCAACAAGTCACTTATGAATCTGCAAACGCTGCAGTCTTTAAAAACGCCATAAATCTTTTTCACTGGAGCCTTTGGCAAGATTTTACTCCATGAGCTATAAAACATAACTTTACCCAAATAAGGCAGAGAAGAGAACACTTCTAGAATTCATTCTTTTCAAAAGAGTGTCATCACATCTTGGTGTTCCTGGAGGTTTGGCCTTGTGTGCTTCAGTCCTCACCTCCAGTTTGTTGACCAGCCTTTTCTTGATGGCGTTCTGAGCCGCAGCGTTGGTGGCCATGCGCAGGCCCTCGGCAGCTTCACGCAGCTTCTGCTGCTGCTCCTCACTGTCCGGGTTAGCAGCCGCACCCTGCCGACACACACACACAACACACACTCAGCTCTGAGCACACCGCCATCCAGTCTAAAACACGCTCTGAGGCGTCTTCTGTCCCACCTTGGCAGCTTCCACCATCCTGGCCGTGGCGTCAGCCAGGAGTTTGGCCGCAGACAGGAGTTTGCGGGAGTTCTCCAGGTCAGTCTCGCCCTCCGCGTCGGCCTTGATAGCATTGACCAAATCTGAGGTGGCCTGAGCCAGGATCCGAGCCTGTCGCACCATCTCCCCTGAACACAGAGAGGAACACATCTGTGCATGAGTCTGATTTATACGTACGTCAACATCCAAAGGCCTTTAAATGTGAAGTCTCTGCACATCAGCTCAAACTACATTAAACATGGACTATTTAATGTTTCCGTTTTGACATTCAGCAGACACTTTTATATAAAGTGACTTACAATCATTGTTGGGGTAATGTTGTTTGAGACTACTTTTTTCAAGTAACTAGTAAAGTAACGCATTCATTTTTAATTTACAAGAAAAACAACAAAATATCTGAGTTACTTTTTCCAGACAAGTAACAGCAGGGTTCTCATGTATTGACCGAAGTCGAGAGAAATCAGGAGTGAGTGCAGAGGTGTTGTGTGTGCCGTGTGAACATGGATTTACTCATTACTTAACTAATATTCCTCAATATAATTAAAACAATAGAAATTACTCAAAAATAATAAAAACTCCTAAACACTTTCACTTCCTGTCTGGAGCACTAGGGTAGCTGATATATGGGCAGACAGTGAAGAAACAGCTCAAACATGCTCCTAGTACCTGCGTCCCCCATGGAGCTGAAGATGTTATCCGTCACGTCCAGGATGCGGTCAGTGGCCTCTCCGTGCCGTCCGATTGGCTGTCCTGCGCTGGCGTACTGTCTGATGTGCTGCAGCAGCTCATTAAGAGCCTGACTGACACCGGTGGCAGCCACGCCCACCTGTCGGAGCAGCTGCTCGTCATTGGTCGCCCCCTGTGACGCCTCCACACAGCCCTCCACAGACTTAGCCACAAGCTTCCCGGCCTCCACGAGCTGCTCCTGACACACAGGTGAGCTGATGGTGGGAGCCACCACCTGAAACAGAGAAAACACACACAGGAGCATCAGCGAGGTCAGTGAGTCCGTCTGTGGATGAGTCAGGTGTGAACGCTCACTCGTGTGCAGGCCACCAGCTGTGACGTGGACAGGGCGCACTGGGTGGCAGCAGCAATCACTCGGTTCTGTTGAGCTGAATCCTCTGATTTCTGAGCCACATTCTTGGCCTTTAACACCAGAGCCGCCGCTGCATTAGCCACAGCCTTCGCCAACTGCATCAACATGTCCTGCACACACACACACACACACAAATAAACAAGTAAATTAACTTAATTAGACATATATAGCATGTGTCCCCGGAGCACAAAACCATTCTTAAGTCACTGGGGTATATTTGTAGCAGCAGGCAAAAATACATTGTATGGGTCAAAATTAGGGCTGTGATTTTTTGATCAATTTTGCGATTTCGATTTTAATCACGATTTTGACAAACACAGACATGCTTTAATGCATAAATGCATTCAGTATAAATTTGAAACATCGTGCTATAAAGCGATTTAGAAATCGTGCATGCTCAAATCGCGATTTTATTACGATTTCGATTAATCGCACAGCCTTAGTCAAAATTATCCCTTTTTCTTTAGGATATTAAGTAAAGGTCATATTTTGTAAATCTCCTACCATAAATATATCAAATGTATATTATCATTAGTAATATGCATGGCTAAGAACTTCATTTGGACAACTTTAATGATGATTTTCTCAATATTTAGACTTTTTTGCACCCTCAGATTCCAGATTCTCAAATAGTTGCATCTCAGACAAATATTGTGCTATCAATGAGCCTTTTAAAGACAGCTCGCACTGGAGCTAGCATGAGTAAAAGCAGATGATTTATGTTATATTGGTTAAGTACATTGTGATCTCTGCTAGAGAGTTCAAAACAGTAGTCATGTCATTTAGCTGCTTGTTGTACATGAAACATTGCATGTCTCATATGAACTTTCTAATGACTTTGCATGAATTTGCGCTCTAATTTTGCCATGATAAAATATGGAAGAAAATCACATGCACAACAAATTCAAGCTAATATAAATAAATAAAAAATTAATGAATTCATTCATTGGTAATAAATACTCAGCAGAAAAAACTTTGAGAATGACTCAGATAGGAAGTGTAAAGCTGTCAGATACAGTGCTAGAAGCACTATAAACGCTTCAGAGAACAAGCATTGAACATAAACAGAGGGCAGGGCGGCACTAGAAATGTCCTGTTCAGTATAATATCCGTTAAACTTCACGTTACCAAATGCGTTAAACTTGTTCTGATAAGCGTTCTGTCCAAAAAAGGACATGCATTGCACACGACTGTAGCAGCAAACTTCCCCTTCAGTTCGGCTGTGTAAAGGGTGATAAGACGTTCTGTGATGAATATTATCACATTAGAACAGACAAAAGCCTTCAGAACCATTTCAACCGTTACAGCAGCTATAAGATCCACGAGCCCACACACATACATACGTCTGTCATCAGGAAAACAAAATCATGCTCATTTGCTTTAACAGCAATAACTGTAGACTAATGTAATTCTATAGACCTAAAAAAATTCATGATTGAAAATATGCAGGAGAAATGCTTTCTACAACAAGAACCTCCTCCTAATCTCACTAAATATGCATCCCATCAGCGTGAATCAAGCGCAAACCACCGCAGCGCACACCGCTGTGCTCAGGATATACTGTAGGAGGTTTGCCTTAATATCACACGTGTCAGACCCATTTCAGTGCTACACAGTATATTCTGTTTTAAAGCACTACGGAGGAGATCTCATCTCAAATGGTTAGCCAGCCCTGGCATTATAACAGCAACAAACTACACATCAGAACTACTGCAGCATGATATATCAAACTAAAACTGATACGGTGATATGGCTTAGTGCAATTATTAAACTGCAAAGGCTAACTGAATGAATCTCTGTGCTGTGGGTTTTATCTCTTCATACAAAGTTTCAAATGAAATGAACTGAGCCGCTTTGAGACATTACAATACTGTATCATGAGCTGCACACGTGTAAATCAACACAGTGCCACGCTTCACTCTAAAACCCTAATGAATAAGACAAATCAATATGTAATCCCGATCACTTTATGGCCACTGAAGGAGGTTTGAGTTGGTTCTGGTTGAGAAAAAAATAGACAAATTCATTAAGGAGAACTACAGGTCTGTGTACACAAAAGATAGAATTGAGAGAATTGTGATTAAATGATGAAGTCTATCAAGCAGAGAAACGGTGCGCATAATGAAAGGATTGATTTCCAGCGGATATGGATGAGAATATAGAGAGCCATCACCACACCATGATCTGACAGTCTCAGTCTGACTGTACGAGATCCGTGATCAGTGAAGCACTGATTTTATAATGATCCCGGCTTCATTTGTTTGATTGGCTGGTGAATAGTAATTGTTCTTTCTGTGTTGTTACCAGCATTTGACTCCAGCGTGTCTGTCTGGAGTGTGTGAACACTGCTGTACCTACAGACTGTTGAGAACACAGGTCAGTGTATTACTGTGTGTGTGTGTGTGTGTGTGTGTCACACCTGGAACTGCTGATCGGCATCGGACTCTCCGATCTGCTGCAGGAGTTCACCGCTGGTCAGACCCACGTTACCCGCTGCCTGCAGGAGGTTCTGCCGCGGCTGAAGACACACAGAACATAAAGATTATAGAGTTATTACCATTTTCTAAAGGAAAATGCAATGCGTACAAGACAGCAAAAAAATAAATAAATAGAAAATATTGGTAAAGTTATAACTACACTACTTTAAAGCAATCCCCCCCCCCCAGCAAGGATTCATTAAACTGATCAAAAGATGTAGTACACATTCATAATGTTACAAATATTTTCAAATAATTGCTGTTTATTTAAACTTTTTGTTTATTAAAGAATCCTGAAAAAAACGAGTCATGGTTTCAACATAAATATTAAGCAGCAACAATGATGAATGATATGATTTCTGAAGGATCAGATGATGCTGAAGACTGGAGGAATGATGCTGATACAGCTTTGATCACAAATAAATTACAGTCTACAATACACTCCAATAGTAATCCTCTACTTCAATAGTTTAATATAATTCAAAAAAACTTTTTTTTATTTCAGATCAAATAAATGCAGGCCTGATGAGCCTAAGAGATGTCTTTCAGAAACAAAATGAATCTTATTTTATGGACCCCAAACGTTTGAATGGTAGTGTTTGTTTAGGTTTTGGGTTTTCATTTCTTCAGAAAACCTTTAGGGGAAGCAGAATCATTACCCAAACCCCAACCATTGACTTCCTTACGATCCCCAGTCTCCACACACCACTGCATCCACCCGATCAACTCTCAATGCCCTGTGCTCACTGAGCGCTAGCACTGATACCTCAGTACTGCCGGGCTGAGCGGTCTTCAGCATATCAGACACCGCACACGCCAGGTTCTTGGCAGCTCCCAGCAGCTGCTGGCCGTTTCCTCCCTCGTCCTCCATCAGCGCCGCCAGCAGTCTGACTCCCTTAGACATCTCGGTCAGGTTGGAGGAGATGGTGGTGACAGCACAGCCCACAGCCGTGTAATCCGTCTCCGCTGGGTCACCTGCAGTCAGATTGACCATGGAGGCCGTTCCTGCAGTGATGGCGTCCACCTGAGAGTGAATCTCATGTTTGGACTCATCCATTTTGTTCTTCCTCCATGCTTGAGATGCCTAAACATCAGAGAGAGATGTTGTTTAATACAAGTACTGAGCACATATACATTCACCACGCTTCTTTCCACATGCAGTATATGGTCTTCTGGACTGGACGAATCTTGTCTACATTCCTTTCACATCTTTCATTCAGCACTTATTCAAAGGTTTCTCAAAAGCTAACGTTTTTAATTTTGCCTTATGCATAGAATTTTTCTTCTGGTTTTAATCTGAATCTCTCAAGTATCACTCCAGAGCCCTAGCGATCAGAGCCTCGAGCTGCAGAGATACTGTCCATCAGTAGAGCTTTAGAATCAAAAAAAGGTCAAATGTTGTCCAGACCAAAGGAAAAACTACTTTATACACACAATCTTAACCCATGTGAACTGTTAAAAAATACACCTGTTACGCTCAGGCCGAAAATAACCCAACTTCAATATAAAAATACAGAAATAAAAATTACAGCACTCCCATGATTGTGTACATGAAATTTGTTAAATGCTGATTTAGATATTTTCTCAATAATCTTACACTGCATGTCCACTGGTGTGGAGCATAAAGTTGAGCAATGTTCAAATTCATAAAAAACGCTGAGAGAAACAAGTAGTCATAAGTGTTTGACAAATATGCAGAGTTTCTGCTGGAAACAGTATTCCATAAATATATACAAAACGATATAATACAATATTGTTGGAGGGAAACCAAATGCATTTTGAAAATAAAAAAATAAGATAAGAAATAGTTATTATTTTTCACCTGGGTCCAAACTATCCCAAACAGAACACCAGGGACATTTAAGAGGTATATTTATCTGTATAATGCATCTCACCGCATCAGTGCCCAGAGGAGGCAGGGCATCAAACTCATTGAGAGTGGCCTGAACCGCCTGCACCGCCTGCATACTGGAGTTAATGGTGCCAGTCAACGCCTGCTGAGCTGACGTCTGCAAGATACAGAGAACACCGACAGCTCACTGCACAGCCCAAACAAACATTCAGACAACACACACAGACTGATCACAATTACACCAAGCTGTGTGTGTGTGCATGAGTACATCTGACCAGAGGGGGCATGTGTCCTCGGTGCATCTGTCCGCTGGTGATGTGCTGTTTGGCCTGTGGCATGGAGCCCATCTGGAAGCTCTCCGGACCTCCGGCACCAGAGCGGATGATGGCCGGCAGGGCGACGGAGCCCGTCTCCACCCTCCCCATCGTATTAAACTGCTGCTGGAGAACTGTTGACCTGAAGCATGATACCTTACAGGTTACCTTCAGGCCTAATGCCATGACTGAGACTTTTGTCATTTTACTGAACTATGAAAAGAGGCTCACTTTTTGGGAGCCACGGAGTCCTCCAACATGGTTGATTCCTCATCGCCCTCCTGGCCGAAGTGATCTTTGCTCTTTTTCTGCAGATAAAGGGGTTTCCAGAAGCAGTGAGTTAGGGAAAGATACTTGTGAGAAGCACTTTGTTGCCAGAGCAGATTTCTCTAGACCGCTCAAACATGAAGGTTTGTTGAGAAATTCCTCACACCACAGAGAACCAGCAGCAGCAACTTCACACAGACGTATTACACAACCATTAAAAATCAGACTGGGATGACAAGAATAAGACCTGCTTAATAACAGAACTCCATCAATCCTAAGAACATTATCAGCATCTACAGACCACAGGACTATTGGGAAACTAGCAGCTTAATGGTTTTGAAGGGAGTGTTTCTAATGAAAGGCCCATTGCAAAAACCCTGAGCCATTAGGAATGGCTGCGGTTGCAGATAATGTGTGCATCTCAAACCTTTGTACCAGCATAAAGTCTAGTCCACAATGCAGCTAATTCTGTCCAGGAAATGCCTACTTAAACCGACAGAGACATGTAAATCAATGCACCACCATTAGTTTGGGCAGTGGCCAGTTGATGTGTTTCATAATTATCAATATTAACACATAACAAACTGATAACTCAATTAATTAACAAATTAATAACAAATTAAAAAACTACTATAAGTATGTCCAACCGTACCCTGAAACATGCACATACGCTCACTTTAAGCGCATCTCAAATGTTTTCATCTTATATCAGTAAAAAATGTAAACTATATCACCACTACCCGGCAACATTTTAAAAGTTGGATATATAACACGAACTACTTTATCTGCATAAATACAGTAAACTTATGTAACGCATACTACACTGCAAATCTCAGCCATGTGATTATTTATATCATCACTAAATGTATCATCACATAGCTCTATATATACAAGTTATATATATATTATATTTAACTTTATCTGTAGATACACTCAATCAGGCCGATATGAACCCTTTTTCAAAGATTGAATGTAGCAAACATGGAAAACTTTTTTACCTCAAAAGCACTTGTATTAACCTGGTACCGTGTAAACTTGTACATAGAGTTGTGTAATGACAGCCAGTTTCCAGTTTTGTGTGTATTATCTGTCAGGTGCTCAGTAAACTCAGAAACTCTTTTAGTCTTGTGAGTCCAATAAATACGTGAAATCAAAAATAAGTGTCAGGCTTCACATGATTTATTCAATTTTAACAATCAGACTGGTCATGGCATGTTACCTTTTTGAGAATGATGTCGATGTAACCAGCGATGAGTTGTGCGATCTGCTCTCCTTCAGTGGTCTGAACAGAGTAGTAACCATCCTGATAGTCTCCAAAGTCCTGAAGAAGAAAGATTAAACACATGACATGACACTTAAAACATGTAACTAATACGACAAACTACAAAACAACTGCTTAGAAGATAAAGTCATTTAAAGTTAATAGTGAAGCGGTGAATTCATATACAAGGCTGTATAAAATGAGCAAATATTGTCTTGGGTTTAGAAAGAAAACTTCATAATTATTCCTTTTACTTCATATGTTTAATATTCATGGTGAAATTACAAAACATGGGTGGAATAGATCTGACCTAATTCACCAAATTTGAGAAATCAGTGCAGCAAGAAAAAAAACAGAGTACAATGAGAGACAAAAATAAATGCATTTATTTTGATTGAAAAATAAAAACACAAGATATATTACTTGTTTATTTTGTATCAGCGATCTATAAACATGCAAATGTGTTGTTGAATTAATGAAATATTAACAGTGAATAATTCAGTTCAAAGGGGGTCAGCTGACAAAAGTTTGGAAATCTGTTCTTTTCAGAGTTCATGAATAAAGTGTAACCCACGTCAGATACACAAACTTGATGTCAGAGCTAAAAATATGATCTGAATCAAACTTCCTGTGGACGCTGATCTGAATCATAAGGTAAAAATGAAGTCAAGTCATCGTAATAATAATAAACTCCCTGCCAGGGCAACATCACAAAACTATTACAGCACAGCCTCTCTGACTCCAAAGACTTCTGAACAGTTTTTATGATTTCTTTCAGGGCTTTTTGATCCTTTAACATTTGGGTTATGTGGATTTTCAAAGAATGGACATAAATGATGGAATTTTATTAAATATATGACCGAATTGTCATTTTTGGGTCAACATTTTTCAACCTAAACGATCCATGAAGTGGATCTGTGACACACAAACTATTCCACGGTTAGCACACATCATAATCCCAGTGCCATGTCAGTTCAAGTGTGAGTTATGATCGTAACACAGTGTGTGTATTTAGAGGAGTGTGTTGGTACCAGGGTGAAGCTCTTGGGAGAAGCCGCCCAGCGTTTGATGTTGGTCAGACTCCACTCCTGAATCACTTCTTTGGTCTTCTCATCCACTCTCATCACACACTCTTTAGTGATGCCCAACAAACGCGGCACAAGCTTATTCTTTCCTTTCATTTTTTCCTGTAAAGAGAATAAACATCAGCATTGACACAAGAAAGCATTACTATTAGAGCTCAGATATAATATGAGATGGTTACCTTGACTAAGAAGAAGGACACTCCATAGGTTTTCAGAGATCTGGCTAGTTTGACGTAGCTGACTTTGGCCTCAATCTCTGTCATGTTTTGGCAGTTTTTGTGTGCCTTAAAGAGAAGGGTTTATCATTAAATTATGATTCATATAGCGGTGCCTAACATGGGTATGAAAAATATTGAATTACACATAACCTGCATAACCTTACCTGGAAGATCCTCTTCTCGCCCTTGTTCTTGATGTACTCTTTGGGCAAGAATTCTTTCAAACTGGATGAGACAGACAGGAAGTGATTTCTTTTAATGAATATTTTGAGAATTAAAGCAGTCTGGACTGGTGATTTTAGCAGTAGCTTGTGCTGAGAACAAATGAAGCACTGTCATTCATAAAAACACTGGTCATCTTGTCAAGGATGTGTTAGCAAAGATGATACTGTTTGTGTACATATGATGAGGAAAAAGTAAAAAGTAAGAAGAATTCATCCAAACATTTCAATATTTTGAGAATTGATTGAAGCTGAAAGAGTAATTTTCTCTTCCTCAATGGTAAACTTGACAAATGTAAACAAATTTTAATTCTGTGTTTCTGTTCTCATGCAGTTTGAGAAATGCAGAATTCTGATGGCTTTAACTACCAAACAATGAGGTGATTGAATGTTTTCACATATTATAACAACCCAAATAAAACAATGTATTCCACTAAACCAATACAGGTTGTAAGGAGTAACAGAAATGCGCTGAGCTCACTCACTCGAGGAATCCAGGTTTGTGTTTAGACTCATTGTGGTCTCCGAACTGGATCTGGCACTGGTATCCGGCAAACTCACAGGCCTTATCAAAGGAGACCGGATGGGAGCCGTTCAGGATGTCATCACGGGCCTTGGATACAAATAAAGTTAGTAGACACTGCATGATACGTTTGTCTGTCTACACCAGAAGAGAAAAAGATGCACAAAGCATCACAGCTACAGCCAATCAGACCATATTTGATATTTAACATAGTTATGTAGAGTGTGTTTTTAGGCCAATGAGATTTCAAAATGAGCGTGGCTTCCCCTTTACAATGCCACAGAAATAGAAATGAGGCAATTGACAGAATGCCCTGTCACTCAGGGCAAAAACCCTCAGCACTGATCCAAAGAGAAACAAGCTCTCCCTAATTTCCTTCCAACACTGTGTATAGATATCATTCAGTTTACAAATGACTTTAGGACATGATTATGAACTTCTGTGGTGTTTACCTGCACATAGAGCAGGTTGAGCTGTACTGGGTCCCTGGAATCCACATTCTGGTCCGAATAGAAGAACTTTCTCCTGAGAAGCAGCATCTCAGTCTCCTCGACACCCTGCTCTCGTAGCGTCCGCCCATGATCCAACCAATTCACTGAAAATACGATAGAAATACAGCTTTGAGATCAGTAAATTCAGCTAGATTCCAAAAATCATCCAAACGTGAATGTTTGAACACACTTGACTGATTTCTTGTTCCTCATGATCTTTGCCAAACCAAAAATATAATTCTATGGATTTTCAATGGATTTTTCAGAGCGCACAGTAAAGAAGTTCAGTCAACAAGAATCTAGAATACATGAGATTATACATTTGGTCACCATGAACTTCCCATATTTCCTTACAGTGAACAGGTTTAGAATATACAGCATGTATTGTTTTGAAGAACTGCTAATGCAACATACACTCATCATCTGTGTGAAGTTTCTGTTTGAGTTTCTCCATTTTTTTGTCATCCCTCAGTAGGGTCTTGTCTTTTTTCAGTGTCCCCATGGTCTCTTCTTTCTTTTCCTCTCCCACGTCACGCACCAGTGAGTACTCGTCAGAGTTTGTGATGCCTGAGAAACCAAAAGTGTTTTTACTCTCTCATTGCATTCAAACTGCTTCTCAGGGCTCATAATAATTCAAGTAAACCTCTAAACATAATATTAAAGACCTCCATTAAGAGTTGTTGCAGACATGCATTTATAATCTTAAACCTCACTGACTACATCCAAATGTAGCTTTAGTTCTGATCACAAATGTTTTAGACCCTGTTTCCACCTATATTTAGCACTGACCACTTCTTATTGGATCACCAAAAATATCTTAATACCAAGTGAAAACAGGACCTATGTGACTGGATGACTATCTTATGTGATATGGTGTAGATAAAAACAGCGGTCCGATCACTGAACCCTGTGGTACCCCAGTGGTGAGATCACTCAGTGAGTACAGTGAGATAATCCAGCTGACTTGGTAAAACCTGTTATCCATGTATAATATAAACCAGGAGAGATCTGGCATAAAAATAGGCAGAATGGAGTTTCACTCCTCATATGGACACTAACTTACCTATTCTGGCACAGATTGTCATTAGCATGTCACTGACGATTTTTGAGTCATCCACCATGACTGTTTTAACAGTTCCATCCAACATGCGGATCTTCAGGGGCCTCTGTTTCTTTTTGTACTCCAGAGTGTCCTAAAAAATATATGTTCTTATGAAATATCCTTTATAAAACCCAGCATATTATGTACATTAGTGTTGACTACTTTATCTTACATATGTTTGAAATATTTGAAATGTTAAGTTAAAGTGTTGATTGCCAGTGTACTGACTGATAAAATGTAACTGTAAATTACTTTGGAGCATCTGTCAAATAAAAAAAAAAAGTTAATGGGAACAATCTGAAATCTATTACATTAACCCGATAGTACATAAAAACAGACCCTTACTTAAAATGTAATTTTTCTCAAGTCAATCCCAATGCAAATATAGAAACAATGGACATAAATTTTACAACTTAGATTTTTTTTATGATTTTCCACTCATTTCTGATTACTAGACAAGGAAACATTTTATAGAGACTGCACTTACAATGAACATTATTGTATTTGATATTTTACTTGAATTACTTTCCTTGACATTTTATTTGAAAAATTCCAGACTCACTCCATTTCTCAGCATGTAGTAGTCCAGGGCTTTGCCTGCCTCTAACCAAATGCCTTTCTTTGGGTCCTCATCTGACAGGAACAAGCCATAGTCACTGGCTGCAAGAACACAGAAGAGTTAGTGGGTGCTCGGATTGCGTTTTACAACCTAATAAGACTGAAGGTGCATTTCCCATAATTTTCAGATTTTTAAAAATACATTATTCCTAATGCTTATTTACATTTATTCATTTGGCAGACACTTTTATCAAAAGCGACAGCAATTATTATCATTCTGTCTGAACAAAAAATGTAAAATACACACCAGAACTGTAGCTTATTATTAATGTAGCTTATTATTTTAGGGGCCATTTACACAGAGTATATTTTTTGCGTTTAAAAAAGTGTGATGTAAATCAGTGGAATGAAAATAAAATCCAAGGTCTAAAGATGTGTCTTTAAAACATGAGTTAATTTTAACTTGGTTCGCCAGATTTTTAGACCATCGTGTCAAGCGCTGCAGAAGACACAAGATGCGAGTGCATCAGCCAGAAATATCTGTCTAGCCCATGTGTCGACTGAAAAACTATGGAAAGCAGTACGTTCTCTGTGAATGTCCCCTTATGGTTCTTTGTCATTTTTTTGCCCTTTATGGGAGTTGGCAATATAATTCATCATCCACTTCCACTGTGAATGAGTAGATTGGAAATGATCCTTTTGTCTTTAAAAAAGAAATGAATAGTCTTGGAATAATTTGGGTTGGAATTCTATGTAACTTTAAAGAACTCAATTCATTATTCGCCCACTGTCTGACAGATGGTTTTCTGTGTGCATGCACACCAAAGGTTTACTATATTAAAATATTTGTTTTATTGTATTTATTTGAGCTACATACGGTTTTTGAGTTACCTTCTTAAAACTAGATTATTATTGTTATTGTATTACTGTTTACTTGTCTTTAATAATGTTTGAAGCAGTAATTTTTGCTGTGGTATCAAAATGGCAATCGAGAACTGTGAAATTGTCCAAATTTTGGTCATAACAACCTTATTTATTAGAAAACAAAGATTTAAAAACAATGAAAACAGTCGCTTATCATTGAGCCGATGTTTTGCAACAAGTTTCAGGAGACAGTATTTGGGCTCCAAAAACTTAGATTTCCTTCCTTAAGTGATTAGGTCAATTTAGGAATTGTTTTACTTAAAATCGGGCCCAGATTACTGCTCAGTTTATTTAAACACTTTTATAATAATTTTCATTGGTGATGCCAAGAAAGAATTTGAGCCTTTTCTTCTGAGGGATAGTGTCCTCCAAATGTAATGTGGCAAGCCTGACAGACCAGCTATTTAAAGGAACACTCCATTATTTTTAAAAATATGCTCATCTTAGCTTAGCATAGATCATTGAATCTGATTAGACCGTTAGCATCTCGCTCAAAAATGACCAAAGAGTTTCTATATTTTTCCTATTTAAAACTCTTTTGTAGTTCATCGTGTACTAAGACTGACGGATAATGAAAAGTTGTGATTTTCTAGGCCGATATGGCTAGGAACAAGGAAGCGAAATGCTAACGGTCTAATCAGATTCAATGATCTATGCTAAGCTAAGCTAAAAGTGCTACGGCCAGACCCGGAGATCAGCTGAATGGATTCAAAAATGGTAAAGTTCAACTGTTTAACTCTAGGGGAGTTGGAAAATTAGCCTATTTTCAAAAATAGTGCAGTGTTCCTTTAAGACTGCTATACTTTCTACATAAGCTGCTGAGTTTGGAACGAAAGCAGTCTGTCAAACAGATGAATGACTCGCAGGTTAAGACAAGTATGTAGAGCAGTACTGAGGACTATTACATAACACCTGGGACCCAGCCGCACCCTGATACAGGCCCATTATAGCGCCGCAGCACAAACTAGATTTACACTTGAGCTCTGTGGTATGTTTTGGCTTCTCGGGTATTTTTTCTCTCTTCCCTCTTTGGAAGGAAGAGAATTTGGGTGGAACAAACACTAAAAAGAGAAACCAAAATCAGAGATATTATTCTGGGATTTTAGCCAAATACGGATAATTTGACTAGTGTTGCTGCCCATGACAGCTGTAGGCTATGTATTGAGAAGTTTTTATGAAATGTGGGAGGGAGGAAGATTAACAGTGAATGATTAACTGATCTTATTTAAAGCCAAAATGTATGTGCAATAAAACTAATAGGAAAAACCCCCTACAGATAACATGTATCCAGTGTAACATCAGATGTGACATGACGGCACAGCATGTGATGAAAGCTTTCTAAGTTAATCAGTTTTTGATGGTGATATGTGATGAGCGACGGTGGATTCAGCTCAATGATTTTCTCATGTACTTGCTTTCTGTACAATATAAAAAGTGTTTAACTGGAGATAGAATATAATTTTTGCATGACATTAATAGCTATAATAAAAGAGACAATGGGTAATTTAATCGCAGATCTTGAAAATCATTTAAAGGAAACCAATTTCCAAACTGTGATCAAACAATTATATTCTATTAGAATAATTGAATCAGTCACAGAGTATGTATTTTCTTTATTACTGTTCAAATCAATAATTTTTCATTGAATTAAGTGGAAATATAAAATACATGTGAGATGTGGACTCACGCTGGCCGAGCTGTGCTTCTGGGACTCTCTCCCTGATGATTCGACAGGCGTCGTACACCACGGTGGAGGGCTCAAACTGCATGGTCTTCACCACGTTCCCCACCCCGATCTTCAGCGACAGCGCCACCATGACTGACACTACGGGACACTGCTACAGCTGCAAAACACACACAAACTCTCAACACTCCTTTCAGGCTGACATTATCCAGGATTTAGTCTAATGAACAACTTAACTTATTGAGCAACTGGATTTTGAAACCGATTGCAGGACAGTGTCAAAGTAACACAAAACAACTTTCAAAAAACAGTTACAGTTTACCCTGCTCTGTTTAGTATCTAAATACTAACACATTCACAAGTTTAATAAAATGCTATGCCGAATATAGTTTTTTTATTTTTTAACATTTTTTCTGTTGTTGATGCAATTATTGCATGAGAAAAAGACACAGAGAGGCTGAACTTCCCTGTTAGAGGGGGATTTCGCTCTGAGATTTTATCAGAAACAAGGAACAAAGTAAGTCCTTTTTTACTTTTACTTAAAAATCTATTTTAATCGAGAGTCAAGAAAGGCAAAGGCAGAGCATCACACGATCACTCGTACATGTCCACTGTAATTCTGTACAAATCAAATCCACATCAGAGAGAGAAATCAAGCGTACGAGTCCTCTATCATTGGGTCAGTGCTATGTAAAAGACAAATATTGTTTTAAAGAAATAAGAAAAATGTTTATCGGTTAACCCAAGAAAAAATCCCCAGCTGTGGGAAAACACCTCGGTGAAGCGGAGGAATGCTGGCAAAGACCAAACAACAGCTATATGGGATATGAGCTACTGTATAATATAGCACATTCTTTGGAAATGTGAACTATGTTGAGATGAGGATGAGCCATCACTGACAGAAGAAAATATAAAAGTGTAGATGCCAGAAGAAACAGAAACTGCTGTTATGGCAAAGAAGAAGTCCCCCATCCACATCACGCAGAATCGATAAAAACAGGAACCAGTCATCGGTCAGAAACTAAAATATAAAATAAAACTACACCATTGCAGAATTGTATTATATTCATCAATGTGTCTTGTCATAATTGATGTTTTGTGATCATGATTTAGTATTATTAGCAAGTTTGCATGTTAAATGTCTTCAGAAAACTGAAAATGAAATGTTTTTATACAGCTCAATTTTTATTTGAATTGTGAGTTGATTCTTCAATAAATTTGATTAATTGATTTGATTATTAAATAAACTTGATGTTCTGTTTCGGTTTTTGGATAAATTAACTTTTTTATTTTGGTTTCTAAATTTTTTTTTATAACTTTTATATTTTGTAGATTATTTGTAGATTTCACTGCAAACATGGCAAAAATGACACAGATGTAATAATATATTAATTAAAGCAGCTCTAAATGTTGCCATTATGAGCCATATTAATAATTAGTCCCATAAATTCCTGGTTTGACAGCCAGAGAGGTTATAGTTCATCACATAATAAATCAATCTTTTTATTTATTCATCACCATCTTTATCAGATGGTCATTTCCTGTAAGGTTCACCTAAGAACATGGTCTCACAAATCTGCTCTGAATCCCAGTGTGATGAGCTCAGCTGTGTTCAGAAGCTGAGCAGGGAATGGACACACATTCCTGAGGAGGGTGTGTGTGTGTGTGTGTGTGTGTGTGTGTGTGTGTGTGTGTGTCTTCTCTCTGGGGATGCATTCCAGCTGCCTGATCCGAGTCGTGTGTCTGTGTTTTGGGGGAGGAGTTGAGGAGGGTTTTTTTTCACACATTCCCTTCATACTCCAGTGTAACACTCCCACCAAAAACAAGGTCTGGTGAAGGAAGAAATCAATGCAATTCTGATATAACAACATACCCTCAGCATAAGAACACTAGGGGTGTGCAAAACACGGCTACTTGACAAGTTGGTGTTAAAGTTGATGTGCGTTAGAGTACGTTATTTCCATGCCACTAGAGTCTCCAAAAGGAATTAAGCTAGTGGCTGCACATATAGCCTGTAACTTTTTTGTTGAGCAAGTTGGAATACACAAATCAACAGAGCAATGACTTGATAGGGTGTCAAATTCACAAAAAAACATTCCTTATGATTTAGTTGTATAAAACAGTTTGTCCCAGTTCTCAGATGTTATTGGCATGTTGTAAGTATTCCAGACTGAATGGAGTAAAAGAGCACTGGGATGTGTGTCTGACTGTCTGTATGACTGTGTTGCTGTGACTATGAGAGACAGCAAGAAGAAGAAACATGCTGGACATCCCTGTAGGGCTGTAGCTATCAAATATTTTAGTAATCGAGTATTCTACCAAAAGTTCCATCGATTAATCGAGTAATCGGATAAAATGTGTTAATTAAAGTGCAATATTAATTATGCAAGAGAAAATAAGACTCCTGGGTTTCTTAAAATGAACAACTAAGTTTCTTTTTTTAGAAAAAAAATATTTTTATTTTATTAAATGCATAGAATGCATAGCATACATCAAAAATATACATTTAATTATTACCCATTGTTTCTCTGTCTGTACTTGTACTGTGAACAATGACAATAATGTTGACAGATGAATTAAGTGCTTTTAAGTGCCATTCAGTTGGGTTTTTAAAGCATTTTCTGAGATGCACATTAAACACATAAAACATTAATTTAATTATCTTTTAATTATTGAAAATTAACTTTTTGGTAAACAAAGGGGATTTATTATTAAAAATAAAACATGGAAGAAATGTTGTGTGATTAAACCTTTAAAAAAAAAATAATATTTGATTTTTTTTTTTTTTTTTGTAGAAGGCTATGTACATTCTGCTGAACAATAGTCTTGTTAGTGCGGATGCCCCCACTGCGAGCTGTTGCCATGGTGACTCTGAGGACTCGCCTGGCCTTTTTCTCTGAGCCTGCATTCTCTGCTGCGCTGAGGCGCCGTAAAAGCATCGCTTTCAGCGGATTCTGGAACCGTCTTCAGCTCAACCGAGCTCGCCGGTTCGCCCTGCTTCACCGGCCCCCCCTGCATCGCTTCCCGGTGGGCAGCGCCCGCTGTTTGCCGGCGCGTCGTCCGAGGAAGTCGATCTCAGGGCCGCGTCGGGGGAAGAGGACACGCGCTCTCTGCTAGCTTCGGGCAGTGAGGGCTGGGCGAGCTCCGAGGATCTCGCGCCTTCTGCTCAGAAGCCCAGCAGACGAGCTGACATCGAGAAGGAGCCGGGGCGAATGCTCGTGTAAAAATGTGTAATTTCTGGTGTCCCGGCCACGGCCGATGGTGCTATAAATGTAGTGACGATGCCCACTGCTCAGTGCCCATCTCCACATATAAGCACAGCCCTTCACACAGGGCTCGCGCCCATAAAAGCGACTCAAGTCGATGACGCGCACTACATAGTAGACGTGCCCACTCCTCAGTGCCCACAATCACTATGTCACACGCGTCATGTGGTTTCTGTAAAAACGAAACCCGTGCACGTTCGTCCGGCCACAGCCGATGGTGCTATAAATGTAGTGACGATGCCCACTCCTCAGTGCCCATCTCCACATGTAAGCACAGCCCTGCACACAGGGCCTGCGCCCATAATGTCGACTCAAGTCGGTCGCGCACACTGCATAGTAAACGTGCCCACCCCTCAGTGCCCACAATTACTATGTCACACGCGTCATGTGGTTTCTGTAAAAACGAAACCCGTGCATGCTCGTCCGGCCACGGCCGATGGTGCTATAAATGCAGTGACGATGCCCACTACCCAGTGCCCATCTCCACATGTAAGCACAGCCCTGCACACAGGGCTAGCGCACATAAGATCGACACAGATCGTTCGAGCACGCCGCATAGTAAACGTGCCCACTTCCCAGTGCCCACATACACTATGTCACATACGGCGCGTGGGCTTCTGTAAAAACGAGGCCCGTGCACGTACATTCTGCACAGGCAGACAGCGAGTTGAAAGTGGTAAAAGTGCACACATGCAGCCCACGGTTACTCGCAGATATATCGAGTCCCACGGGACCCGCTCAGCCTCCCTCCAGTCGGTTAAGCGCCGGAACGGGGTCGAGGAAGAGCGATCTGCCCGCTGTGATCAGCGCGCTCCCCGCCTCAGATGCGCAGCACACTCGAGCGCCGCCGTTGCCCAGTCAACAGAGCGCGTTTCGCATCCAGCCCTTAGCCATTCATGCAGATGCATGGTCAGTGCTTCCAGGGGTTTCGGATTGGGTGCTAGGCATTATAAAGAGAGGCTACTCGCTACAGTTTTCTCGACGCCCACCGCGCTTTTCAGCGCGCGTCGAAACTACGGTCAAAACAGAAGTAGCACACATACTTCGGGCCGAAATATCAAAACTGTTGAGCAAAGGGGCTGTAGAGCCTGTGTCTCAAAGCGAGGGGGGGCTGTACAGCAGATACTTTCTGGTGCCCAAGAGAGACGGGGGTCTCAGGCCCATACTGGATCTAAGACAGCTGAACAAGGCATTGATGAAACGCAGTTTCAAAATGCTCACGACCAGGAAGCTCCTCGCGCAGATTCGCAGAGGGGACTGGTTCATGTCAATAGATCTGAAGGACGCGTATTTTCAAATACAGATAGCGTCAAACCACAGGCGGTTTTTGAGATTCGCCTTCGAGGGCCAGGCATACCAGTTTGCAGTCCTGCCATTCGGCTTGTCCGTAGCTCCTCGTACGTTTACGAGGTGCATGGATGCAGCGCTCGCTCCTCTCAGACTCAGAGACATACGAGTGCTGAATTATTTGGACGACTGGCTGGTTCTGGCCCGATCACGAGCGGAGCTCGTGGACCACAGGGCCGTTTTACTCGATCACCTCGAGAAGCTCAGACGATCCTGTTTCTGGGTATAGTTCTGAACTCGTGTTCCATGACGGCGCGACTGTCACCACAGCGCATGATGGGCATTCAGCGCGCAGCGAGTTCTTTCCGCTGCGGCGCGACAGTGTCGCTCAAACACTGTCAAAAGATGCTGGGTCTCATGGCCTCAGCATATCCGGTTCTGCGGCTGGGCCTGCTCCGCATGCGCCCCCTGCAGTTCTGGCTGAAGGCTCGGGTGCCGCGCAGAGCGTGGGCGTCTGGCCGGCTGCATTTCAAGGTCGATCAGAGCTGTGTTGCGGCTCTAGCACCTTGGACAGCGAACGGCTGGTACCGATCAGGTGTAAGCCTGGGGACTTCCCCGAGTGTGAAAATGGTGTCGACGGACGCCTCCACTTCGGGATGGGAGCGCTGCTCGAAGGCAGACCGTCCTTTGGCCTATGGTCAGAACGGGAAAAGCTCCATCATATCAACTGCCTGGAAATGCTGGCAGTGGAGAACGCGCTGACGCGCTTTTGTCCCCATATCAAGGATCACCACGTCGTAGTCCGTTCGGACAACATGTCCGTGGTGTCCTACATAAATCGCCAGGGCGGTCTCGGGTCCCGAAACCTGTGCAGGCTGACGGAACGCCTCCTGATTTGGGCTCAACGCAACGTGCGCTCGCTGAGACCAGTGCATGTGCCTGGACTGCAGAATCTGGGTCCAGACAGGCTGTCCAGAGGCAATGTCCCTACGGGCGAATGGTCTCTACACCCGCAAACAGTCCGGCTGTTGTGGGAGAGATTTGGCATGGCGGAGGTGGACCTCTTTGCGTCCCACGAAAACGCTCACTGCCCCGCGTTCTTTTCCAAGAACGAAAGCGCGCTGTCACGGAAATGGCCGTGCTGCCCGCTTTATGCGTTCCCTCCCGTCTCCCTCCTTCCGCAGGTGATAGAACGGGTGAGAGAAACGAGATGTTCAATACTGCTTGTGGCACCTCTTTGGAAGAACCAACCATGGTTCCCAGATTTGATGCAATTAGCAGATGTCTCCCCATGGCCGGTACCGTTGAGGAGAGATCTCCTCTCGCAGGCCAAGGGCTCGATTTGGCACCCTCAACCGAGGTTGTGGTCCCTGCATGTATGGGCACTCAACGGTTACCCGCTGATCTCGCAGTGGGAGTGCTAAATACCATCACTGAGGGCTAGAGCTCCGTCGACACGACGTCTGTATGCCTCGAAGTGGTCGGTGTTCTCCAGCTGGTGCACAGCTCGAGTTTATTCACCCCTTAGTTGTGAGGTGAAGGAGGTCCTCTCCTTCCTACAGGAGCTGTTGGATAAGGGCAGAGCCCCATCCACGCTCAAAGTTTATGTGGCGGCCATCGCGGCGTTTTCTGAAACGGCGTCCGGTCAGTCAATAGGAAGGAACGATTTAGTCATCCGGTTCCTCAGAGGAGCTAGGAGGCTGAATCCTCCCAGACCTCCGTCAGTCCCTATGTGGGACCTCGCGGCGGTTTTGGAGGCCTTGAAGGGTCCCCCTTTTGAGCCTATCCAATCGGTTAGCCTTCAGCATCTGTCGTTCAAGACAGTATTCTTGTTGGCTCTCGCTTCTGTGAAGCGTGTGGGTGATTTGCACGCGCTCTCGGTGAGCCAGTCGTGCTTGGAGTTTGGGCCCAATGACTCAAGGGTCATACTCAAACCTAGGCACGGTTATGTGCCGAAATCCCTCAACACACCGTTTCGGGCTCAGGTTATTGCCCTGTCTGCCCTGCCGGTGTCAGGGGAGGATGGAAACTCGAGTCTTCTTTGCCCTGTCAGGGTTTTAAGAGCTTATGTGTCTCGCTCTGCTGCCTTTCGGCAGACGGAGCAGCTATTTGTCTCGTTCGGTGGACGTTCCAAGGGAATGGCTGTTTCGAGACAGACTCTATCCAGATGGATAGTTGAGGCCATAGCGTTAGCTTACGCTTCCAGGGGCCTTCAGTGCCCGTTGGGTGTCAGAGCACACTCCACAAGAGGCGTCGCCTCGTCGTGGGCGTGGTCTACTGGGATCTCCTTGCAGGATATATGTATTGCGGCGGGTTGGGCCTCGCCGTCTACATTTATCAGGTTCTATAACCTGGAGGTTCCCGCCTTGCAAGCAAGGCTGCTGTCGGTATAGAAGAATCGGGGCCCTGAGGGGAATTCTGAGTTCATGAGCGCTATGCGCTGCCGACTGTTATATGGGCAGTATTGCGTAAGACCCGCATTGCCACATTGGTCAGGCCTTGCCTCGGCTGTGTGATGTCATATTGCCGCATCTACGGATGTTGCTAGATATGGGACGGAGGGCTTTCCCCCTTTTCTGTCCCGGACTCTCTGTGAGTCCCTCAGGTGACTGTGCACTGTAAATCCTGGGCGTTGCTTCAGGTTTATTGGTGTGTGATCCCTGCGCGCACAGCGTTTTGCATCGGGTTCCCGTAGTGTCTTAGCTAAGACGCAGTACGAGAGAGCTCTCGTAAGAGAACGTACTCGGTTACTAAATGTAACCTCGGTTCTCTCTAGAAGAGCGAACGAGTACTGCGTTCTCTGCCGTGCGTACGATTCACTCTGGTTCACTTCGGCGATGAAATAAATCAGGTGAGTCAGCCTTTTCAAGCTCCTTTTATAGGTTGAGCCACACCCGTTTCGGCGGGAAGTGGCAAGAAGGGCGCGAAGCGACATTATTGGTCTGATGTTGCATCAGCCTGCGCTCGATAGGCTGTGCAGTTGCCGCAGAACAGGCCAATGAGCGAATGAGCCGTCTCGCCTATGGCTGTGTACTGCTGCAAATGCGCTTTACAAAAATACAAAATTAAGGATAATTTTTTGCTTCAGTATTTCGTGAAAAGAGACTTTTCCCGTAGCGTCTTAGCTAAGACGCAGTACTCGTTCGCTCTTCTAGAGAGAACCGAGGTTACGTTTAGTAACAGAGTACGTTTTACTCAAATCAAACGGTCAAATGCTCATGAAGTGACTCTCAGAGCAGTTCTGGAGATGTTGTTCATGTGTTCACGTCTTATTTAGTGAGACAGCAGACGCTGAAATCACCGGAGTGTGTTTAATAAAGGAAGAAGCGCTTCTGCTCCATTCATTAACAGAGACACGCAGAACATGCTGGATTCATATTTAAATAGACTGTTCCAGCTTAACATTTACAGATATTAGTCCATATCGTGATTTGATGTAAGTGCAATGACCTATTTTTGATTAATTCATTTAAAATTTGGCAAATTTCGTGCCATTCTGCGTTAAACTGTAAATTCCGTTTTTATGACTGGATTCCATGATTTCCTCCTCGTTTTCTGCATCACGGAAATCAACGGCCCTAGTTGTAGTATGCCAGCTCTATCTTGCAGTGGACACACGCCACGACGTTCTCTTTACGTTTGCACGCGCCTCAAATCAAAACACTGCTGACTCCTTGCAGTATGCGATTTCGGACGCAGTGCTTGTGTCTCCTTCCGCTTTGTGGGTGACGTAAACGCGTTGTGTCACATTAAAAAAAATAATTGCGAAAGAAGCTGACGTCAGATTTAAAATAAATTAAAAGAGGCTTCGAGGCAGAGGAATTTGCCTCGATCATTTTTTGTAATCGAGTTACTCGAGGAATCGTTTCAGTCCTACATCCCTGCTGTCCTTCAAGTCATCTAGCGCTTCACTCTCCAGCCCTGTAGGATGAAGAAATGCACCTTCTGAGCTGGTTCCTGAAGTAGCATTTTGAACAACGCGTTTACAAGCACACCTTTTGTTTCAATCGGAATGAAATGTTCAATTTGGTCGATGTCACAAGCTTCAAATCAGACTTAATCATTTGATATGCACACACTGCACAAATACACAGTTTCCTGCTGTTTCCGCATACTAACCATCCTCCTTTCTTTGTTTTAAAAAGCAGACGACGAGTGGAAAGAGAATTTTAGATCGACACGACAGTCATTTATTACATTCAACAACAACATCGGCTTTCCATGCCTGTTCTGACTGTATAGTCATTTAATTTTGAATTAATTTTATTGGCTGAGGCATCTGTTAAAAAAGAAAAACGATGTTGTGCAACTGAAGATTTCAAGTAAAACACTGAAACAGACCTCCTTCAGTTTCAGCTTTTTCTTCAGCCCTCATCCTAACTATCGGTTTAGTTTAACTATCTGTCGAGGTGTAACCTACTTGCTGCAGGGACAGAATAATGCCATTTCTACATGACTGCACGTGTGTAAAAATCCAATCAAGTCTTTATATATATCCTATAGTACGGATTTAAAAAAATCTTCAATCCACTCCTCTCAACACGATTTCAATCGGTCTGGCATTTTTAGTAGCATCTTGTGCATCATATGCCTTTTTTTTATTCCACTGCTTTTAACCAAACAAATACATTTTGTCAGAATGACCCCTAACTGTTCATATGGACAAACAAAACAAAACCATAAAAAAAAAAGAAAAAAAAAGAGGCTGACTCTAATTGTCTTGCGATGTATTGTCAAAGTAGTGGATGTCACAAAAGCACTGTTGTATGCCTGTAATCATAAAATGACACTGAAATGACGCTGATAAAAGCAACTGATAAAATCTTTTCTGGTAACATGCAGCAGAGACAACGAAAAGGGAAGTAGCTATTCATACAGCATGCGTTCAAAAGACGCTTTCTGCATAAAAAAGCACAAGAAAAAAATGCTTAGGATGGTCTTCGTCAGCTTGAACTATACTATTTAGTAAATACTAAAACAAGCTTTCCTATTAATATCAGCAAGTTTCGACAGTACGGTTAATTATATGGTTTGATAACATTTACTGTGACTTTACCGCTCAATTACAGGAACAGCATGAGTGCGTCTGGACTGAAGGAAACGAAACCGCTGAACAGGGAAATCTTTTCATGAACAATGTTCTGTGTGTATGTGAGCCTGGGAATTGTGTTGTACTTATTCTATCAATCATTTAAAGCCATTAAGAAAGAATATATGTGGGTTAATTTCATTCAAAGGCAAAACTGCTCTAATCAACAGTGTATTTAAGTCAGCCATCAAAAAAGCAAGTGGACAAAACCCCTGGTTAAAAATCGATGTGGGGTTGTGGTATAGTCTATTTTTGGTTGTGTGTGTCCTGAACACGGTGATCTTGAGAGTCCTCTTGCTCAGGAGTTATACTGACGCTTCCACACATGTGTCAAAGTGCAACGCAACAGGAAACAAACATACTTATTGAATGAGAATGAGAGAAAAGATTACACAAGCCAGTTTGAACGCTGCACAAAGTTGAAGGCAATGCAAAGTACATCAGCACAAACTGTGTTGTGAAGTATTTTTAATCTCTTCATACAGCTGTGTCTACATCGCCTCTTTTATAAGTGTGTCCATCACATGCCTACAGCTGCCAGGAATGATTATCACATTAGAAATGATGAAAACCTAGAGTCCTACGGTACATGTAACTGTGATTAATGATTTAACTGCCACTTAAGTTAGTGTAAACCTATTAAACATACACTTTCATAAATGGTTTATTCACATGCTACTAATCACAGTCAAATTGGCCTTTTTGATTTCCTTTAGAGGAAATCTATTTCTATATTTTACCATTTAAAATAACCGTTTTCTACACGAATATCTGAACAGTGCTGTGTTAAAGGCTCCTGCAGAGCCCTCTGACCTGATGATCAACACAGCAGCTGCTGGTGAAGCATTAGGAATATTCATTCAGCAGTTAACATGTTATTTTAATAAACCCCCTGAGCAGAGGATGAACATTAGAGAGCGTGAGTAACCATGTCTGTTTATAATTCTGTCTTTCACAGTGATGTGTCTGTCCAGAGGTCAGTATGAAGATCTGTCAAAAACAGAAACAGCCGGGATGTGTGTGAGGAACATATTACTGCTGATAACACTCAGAATAACACATTCCTGTGCTGGACGGCCACACATTTCACAATTACAGCAAATTCACCAGACGCTTCTTTAAAAGATCTAAAATAACCAACTGTCCAGGGAGTTTCCCGACCGAGACACAGGAATAGACTCAAGCAATCACGTGACCCGAGCCATAGGACAAGCGTTTGGAGGATTCGATGGATGGATGAAATAACTCATTGTGTATATGAGATTATAGGGATAGACGTAAGAGGGGTGAGACAGCTCAGAGAATTCAACACAGATGAGAAAGAGGCTGTGAGGGGCAGATTTCAGGCCCGTTCACACCAAGAAGGATAAGTGAATATGTGAAGTAATAACTAAATTAGCATTTGTGTTTATTCAAAGTAAATGCTGCTTTTGTCATCAACCCAGCATTTAAGCTTCTAGATCACATATACATTTAAAAAAAAACTGCTTTATGAAGTTTCTGTCTACTAATAGTGTTTTGCAATGTTTTGAATGTAGCTGAACGACTGGCATACTGCTAAACAAAGAACGGTGAAAAAGGGTAAAAAAGGTACTTCTACTTCCCTCACAGGCTTGTTTTCAGTCCAAAATTGAATATGGCACCAATATGACTAACATCTGTACTCAACGAACTACACCTCGACAGCTTTTAAGATATTTTCACACTTTAAAAAAAAAAGCCAACTCAGACCTATTCAAGTTCATGTTCATTTCTCCTTTCTTTTTCGAAGGGAAAAAAGAGAGGAAGATATATGTATATCTGAATGTTCATTTTGAGCATGTAGATATGAAGACGCCCGAATCTAAGTGTCAGAACACTTGGTGTGTACACGTCCTATCAAAAGTATTTGAGGGAGTAAACAGCAGAGCGTAAGAGAACATGTAAACACAGCACAACAGATGCATGCTGCAGGAAACTTCTCTAGTCCGTTCTTCTGTGCCGTGTTACTAAACACCATCAAAGACCAATCCAATGCTGCAGGAAATGGGGAAATATTTGGTGCATTTGCTTGTTGTCAGGTGTTAACTTCCCATTTCTCAGAGGAAATTTACTGTACATGCAAAAAGACATTTCCTGATTGCATGAGGAATCTGATCAGATTTGAGAGGCTGGTCAAACACTCATCCTCATGTCATTTCAAACCCATAAGACTGAACTAACTTAAGAGACTTCTGACCCTCCGCTGAAAGTCCACGTCACCAAAACTTAGAAGATCCACAAAGGTCAAAGTCATCGTAAAACAAATCCATACAAATCAAGCCGTTTAATCCAAGTCTTGTGAAGAGATACACTTTATATTATCTTTATATGACATGATGATTTCGTAGGCTTTAGACACATATTTATAACAAACCTCGCTGCTCTCCCCCATGATGAGCTTTCTGGATCCTCTACGTTTTGCTTGTGTCCACTTTCGATGGAGGAGCAGAAGTAAAAAAATATCCTAATTTGTGTGTGGAACATTAACCAAAGTCTCATGGCTTTAAAACGACGTGAGGATGAGTAAATGACAGAATTCAACATTTTTGGGTTTCTTTCCGGCGGTGTCTTCCTGTCCGAGTGGGCAGCTCTTGTCTGGAGAAGGACATAATAATCATAACTCTGGCTATGCTTGACTTGACCAGACACTAGTGCTTTTCTAGAAGAATGTGTGAAGACTGATGAAGAGACACTGAACGCTGGGAAGGCATGTTAATGGTGATGTGAAGTATTGGCCTGAAGGTATGTGTCCCTGATTCATAAACACAGTCCCATGCGAGCGTTAACTCTCGGGTCCAGCGCCTGACGAGATAATGGAGTGCTGACAGAGATCTCCTCACACCAGCTCACATTCAGCAGGAACTGGGCCAACTGTCAGAGAACGTGATGCTGACTCAAAGCAATCGTACAGAGGCCACAGACAGAGGAACCGTAACACCAGCTCAGATCCTACAGCACAGCACACCGCTGCAATGCAAGTCTCAACTTCACCAAGTAAGACTAAAATGGAAAAAGCTCAAATATTTAGGGCCCTCCAAATGTGGCAAACACTGAGAATTGTGGAAATGTACCCTCAAGTGCAGAATGTCACAGAATTTGTCTAAATTCTGATGAGTACATGAAAAGAATAGCTGTACTTTCAATCAAATTGTGATATAGACAATTGCCTGTAATATTAAAACAAAGAAAGACTGCTATTTTAATATTTTCTGCGCGTCTGTGTAAATAACTAGCATGATGTCATCTGCTACACAAACTCAAGCATCAACACACACACAAACTCAAAGGTCTTCACTACAACCTGCAAAATTGTATTAAATCATACACAGAATTAGGGATGCACGATCATTTCAACAACTTTAAGCAACAAACAAGAAAGAAGGAATGTGTGCATGAACACAATGTTTATTTGGTATTTAATATGCCAAACTGGCTTTTGGCTATTGAAAACAATAACCGTAACCATCTGAAATTAACAGCAGTAACTGTACAGTAGGTAGCCTACATTCAGTAGAAACACAGATGGTACAGACATCAGCATTTAGCTTTTGTTTTTGAATTGGTTTGAAACTACATAGAACTGGCCTTAAATTAAAAGATTAACTGTAACCATGTGAAATTAAATGCAATAACTGCATAGTTCTACAACACAATCAACACACATTCAATGAGATGTTTCTTAATCAGCATTCAGGATTTGTTTTAGTTTTTACATTTGGTTTTAAATTTAAAACAAGGTCTTTACCAGTGAGACTAAATAAAAGTGTGCTATATAAATATTATTCCAAAAAGTTTAAATCAAATAATGTTGGGGCAAATAAAACAAAGATGCAAAGTGTTTCATTAGTCCAATTTTAAAAAAAATTAAGGTAATGATTTACATCTATATTTTTTTACAAATGAAAAATAAATAACTATTGTCTCAAGTTAAAAAATATAGATGCGAATCATTACCCTAATTTTTTCAGTGTGGTACAGCAGGTGATTTTAAAATCAAATTCAGTCGATATAATTTTAAGGTAAAATAAAAATAATCATCCTATAGAGAAATGACGTTTACTTCTGGCTTTACAAACGTGTATGCAAGTTCTACTTTACAAAAAACAAAACAAAAAAAAAAACAGTTTTGTCACAGTTTAGTCGGTTTCGTTTCTCATCCAGCACACGAGAAGTTGAGCTGAACATCTCTTCACGGTCTCCGCTTGTGCAGGGACAGGTACAGTTCGCTCGCGCAGATTCAGGGAGCAGGAAAGGGACTCTTATTTTGTGCAGTCCGCTTCCTGCTATCTGTGCCTCAGACATGTAGCTCTGCACTTCCAGTGCTGAACGGCTGCCCGTGTCCTGCGCACAGATTTCAAAATACTTCCACACAAATGACATGATAGCGAATGATTACAATGTAGTATGTGCACGCTGGCGCACTTCCGGAAAAATCGGCCAAAAAAAGACCAAAAACCGGCCGATTGCCGATCGTGTATTTTAAGCAAAAACCGTCCGGTTCCGATTTATGGCCGGTCAACCGGTGCATCCCTACACAGAATCCAAATATAAATAAATAAACTGACATAATTCTGGGGGGAAACATTTAACTGGGCAATACGAAATTTGAATAAATTATGAAATTGTTGAAGTTGTATTAATTGAATTGATTAGACATACTTTTTAATTATTAAAATTACTTTAAACTGAACAGAAGAATTGAAATATTTATTTGTGTATTTGATAATTAAAAAATAAGTTGCAAATATGTAAATGTTCTTTATAGTCAAAGTATAAAAGTTCTCTATATCAGGAAACGTACTGTAAACCTATGAAGAAATATACTGTACTGTATTACAAGGCTTTGTCAATTGTTATTAAATACATAAAGATAATATGACAGCTGTATTTACTTATTACTGACCATATGCATATCAGTCAATATTTGATTTGTTTACTATCCCCTGTCATTTCATGGTTTAACTTATCAAATTCAAATAATTAGAGTTATATACTGTGCCACTGTTTTTCTCATTTAACATCCTGTTTCCCTTGAAAATAAGTCACATTACAGAAGTATTTCATGCTGTTGGCCAACTCTTTCATTTAATGTTTAACACACTTACAGCCTGTGACATTTCTGTGGAAAATATTCCCATCAGCTGACCTAAACAAACCCAACCGTCGAGAGCGGCTGTGAATCTAACGCTCATGTGTGAGTAACGGCTCACAGACATAAGCACAGCAGAGCCGTATGTGCCACAGACGAAACACACAGAGGAACACGTCCCACGCTCAACCTGACCAGCACACGCAGCGTCACAGGTCCCAGCGTGTGCACTACAGCAGCTCTCACTCTAGCCCAGCATGCAGTGATGTCATTTCCTGTATGAAAGGCGCTTCACTGCCATAAAAGGGAATTTCAGCTATCTGCAGGCGCAGTGGAGGCACACTTACACACACACACACACACACACTCTTGCAGCGCTGCATCCTGTGCAATTACAGCTGAGCTCAGGAAGGGAGGGAACGTTTAGCTCGTGGAAAAGCAGGGAATACAAATATCAAGTAAACATGAGATACTTAGATGTAAAGGAAACAAATGTGTGGACTTATTAAACTTTCATCTTTCTGTAAATATTTCTGCATTCAAATCTTCAGAACTCAGAATAAGGGACATTTACAGTTAGGTCTATTTTCACAGAGTTTTTGGACTTCTTGGCTTGAGTTTTATCATTCTCATAATGTTTCTTCCTGTAGCTGAACCCTCCCTGTGTTTAGACAGGCCCAGATGAGGAAGTTCCTGACCTGAGCTGCAATTACTACTTCACTTCCGCTACTGAGACGCAAAACAGTTAACACAAACACTCATATCTGATATTAAGACCCAAAACTAATCTCCTAATCAACAATTAGCTCTATTGTTCATTTTTAATTACACAAACTCAAGTTCACATAAAACCCCTTCAGTAACGCACGTTATGAGGAAAGAAATGGCCTACATAACGATTTTTCTGATAAAAATTGTGATTGCAATTTGCAATTATTATCATTAAATGCTCCATCCATTTATCATTTTATAGTAATATATAACAAATGTAATTTTTCTAATTTTGTGTAATATTTGCATTAATATAACAACAAAAACACAACAATAACATTATTATTATTATTATTTACAAAATTAATAAAAAATATTAAAACATTATTTTTGTAATATTTTTTCATTCATAAATATTCCATTTAATAAGACATGCTTTTTGATTATTAAAAATTAAACCACGGTAACCATAAAACTTAAAATGGAAAACACAGAATTTGGTAAAAAAAAAGACAATTTGAAAAACAAATAAAACACATTTTACAGGGCCCTAAAATATAATTTCGGTTAAAACGTTTAATAAATAGTTTTTAAACTGTATACGTTTTATGACTTTAATTAATAAGACATGCTTTATGTCATGGATGCGCCAGGTCCTTCCACACACACTACTCATTATCCCCGATCACAATCACCGGACTTTTGATTTGCTGCACCTGTCGCCCTCTCATTATCTCTGTTCTATATAAATCAGCCACAGACACACACTCTCTGTCCGGTCTCATCTAAACGTACTACATTGTGAGCTATTGTGGACTAAACCAGACTCTCTGTTTATTTAATAGATTTCTATCATCATCATCTTCATCTTCGGTGGAGTTTTGGATTCCGGAGTGTGACTGTGTACCTGTGGTTTCCCTACGAGCTTCAATTTATCTGCCATTGACTCTTAACTCTTTGCCATTTCAATAAACTGTTCCATTTAACTTTGAAACGGTCTCCGTCATCTTCTGTCCCTGACAGAAGACCGGACTGATATATTCTACATGTCTCAACAGGATCAGGACACATTCCAGAGCCTGTTGGACATACTTTGAGCGGAGCTACTACAAACATCTCACGCCACCATCACAGATTCAAGTTCGGCTACCGTAACCACAGTCCCTATGGCCAACCCTAATCCATTCTCTGGTGAGGCACATGAGTGCAAAGGATTCCTCCTCCAGTGTGAACTTATTTTTCAAGATGCAACCCACCCGTTATCCTACAGATCACAGTAAAATTGCCTTTGTCATTTCATTACTCACCGGGAAAGCGCTCCGTTGGGCAGTCTCCATCTGGCATCAGAACGGGCCATTTCTTAATTTCTATCGCACTTTCAGTGATTATTTCCAAGAAGTTTTCGGCTTTCCTGAAGGCGATAACTCGGTTTGTGATGAACTGGGAAAAGCAGGGAAAAGCTTCAGCCACGGATTACTGTCTTCGTTTTCGCACACTAGCAGCCACTAGTGGCTGGGACGAACGGGCCCTTATAATCACGTATCGCAATGGTCTTAATTAAGAGCTTCGTTTACAACTGCCTGCATTTGTGATACCATCGGGCTTGAACGTTTCATTCAGAGAGCATGCCATCATTCCACTGTTGCACTATGTCGCCCACCAGAGCTGCCCTCTCCAGGACCAGAACCGATGCAGCTGGACTCAACACGGATCTAACTGTCAAAGAGACAACGGCGGCTGACCCAGGGTCTGTGCTTATACCGTGCCAGTAAAGGGCATGTTATCGCGGAATGCCCCATCCGTCCACCCAGAGCTTTTGTGAGTAAGGTCCAACCAGAGAGACACATATACTCCCATAACTACTAAAGTTAAGTTATCGTTTCATAATTTTTCTGTTTCAGTGTCTGCCCTCCTCGACTCTGGGTCAGCCAGGAATTTCATCTCCGCCCAGCTCTGCCAGCAGCTTAACATCCAGAACGAGCCCATTCCACAGAGACTAAAAGTTCAGTCTGTCACCAGAAAACCCTTGAACCGTTCATCAATCCAGCATCGCACCAACGAAATCACTCTAACAGTGGGTATTCTGCATCAGGAAAAAAAATCAAACTTCTGATCCTGGAGAATTCCACCGCAGAAGTGATTCTTGGGAAGCCATGGTTAATCGAACATCACCCAGAGCTCTCTTGGGACACGGGAGAGGTAAAACGATGGAGTGATCACTGTTTTCCACAATGTTTTCCTGAGATGCCAAAACCTCATTGTCCTCCTCCAAAATTAAAGGTATGCAGGACTACAATAGAAAGTCCCAAGGATAATATATCTGTTTCTATTCCTCTAGAATATGCCGAATACAGTGACGTTTTCTGTCCCAAGAAAGCTTCATAACTACCACTACATCGGCCATGGGACTGTGCGATTGACCTTCTTCCGGGTGTACTAGTGCCCAACGGCAAAGTCTATTCACTCACCATCCCAGAACAAGATGCAATGGAGAAGTACATCTCGGAAGCTTTGGAGCAAGGGTACATCCAACCATCAACTTCACCTGCTGCTTCACCATTTATCTTTGTGGCAAAAAAGGATGGAGGACTTCAACCCTGTATTGATTACAGAGGGTTAAATGCCATCACCCGAAAATTTCGTTATCCTCTTCCCCTCGTCCCAGTGGCGCTAGAACAGCTCTATGGTGCAAAGGTATTTACAAAACTAGATTTACGTAGTGCTTATAATCTTATAAGCGACGAGTGGAAGACGGCTTTTGTGACCCCTACTGGTCACTGGGAATACTTGGTGATGCCGTATGACCTAGTCAACACGCCGTCCGTATTCCAGGACTTTATGCACACTATTTTTAGAGATCTGCTAAATCGTTTTGTCATAGTATACATTGATGACATTTTCATCTATACAAGTGACCCAGTCGCCCATGTTCAGCATGTCAAAGAAGTGTTGGAAAGATAACTTCTAAACACCCTATTCGTTAAAGCTGAAAAAATGTGAATTTCACAAAACAACCATCAAATTCCTAGGTTATCAAGTATCCAGTCACGGAGTGAGTATGGACGAGGGGAAGGTCAATGCTATCAAGAACTGGCCCAAGCCCGTCTCAGTGAAAGAACTTCAAAGATTTCTGGGGTTTGCAAACTTTTATCGTAGATTCATTAACAACTTCACACAAACATCTCCACTGATGTCTGCATTAAAAGGGAAACCGAAAAAGTTAACCTGGAATGATGAAGCAGATGTAGCATTTAACACGCTGAAGAGAACTTTCTGTGAGGCACCAGTCCTCATTCACCCCGATCCAAACAAACCTTTTACTGTGGAGGTAGACGCTTCTTCTTCAGGTGTCGGAGCCGTCTTATCCCAGCAGCAGGGGAACCCGGCTCATCTCCATCCTTGTGCTTATTACTCTTACAAGTTCAGCCAGGTGGAGAAGGAAATCGAGAGCTACGATCAAACTGGCTCTCGAGGAGTGGTGCCATTGGCTCGAGAGGGCGCGTCATCCATTCAAGTCAAGTCACCTTTATTTATATAGCGCTTTAAACAAAATACATTGCGTCAAAGCAACTGAACAACATTCATTTGGAAAACAGTGTGTCAATAATGCAAAATGATAAAGGCAGTTCATCATTGAAATTGAAATTCACAGTATTATCAGACCACAAGAACCTCCAGTATCTGCATGAGGCAAAAAGATTGAATCCCCGACAAGCCAGGTGGGCCCTCTTTTTTACTCTTTTTGATTTCACCATCTCATATCGTCCGGGTAACAAAAATTGTAAGGCAGATGCATTGTCAAGACTGTCATCTTCAGAGGAAGACACCGCGCCTCCTGAAACCATCCTACCTGCAAAGGTTTTTGTCTGCCCCATCGGGTGGAGTGGTAATACCCCTCAAAGCACTGCCGACTGCTATGGAGAGTGCAGAACTTCTGTTTCAACATGTATTCAGGTATTTTGGCAATCGGGGTCCACAATTTATCTCCCGAGTATGGAAATCTTTCTTCAAGCTTCTGAATGTAACCATTAGTCTGTCATTAGGTTATCACCCTCAATCAAATGGCCAGACAGAACGAAAGATCCAGGAAGTGAGTCGCTTCCTCCGAACCTTCAGCCATGACCACCAGAACTCTTGGAGCCAGTTCCTACCCTGGGCCGAGTACGCACAGAATTTTCTCCGCCAACAGACCACCGGCCTCACCCCATTCCAGTGCGTGCTCGGTTACCAGCCTCCCATGTTCCAGTGGACCAAAGAGCCAAGCGAAGTACCATCTGTTCAACACTGGTTCCGAGAGAGCGAGAGGATCTGGGACTCAGCACACCACCACCTCCAGGCAGCTATTCGACGTCATCAGTGGCCTGACGCCTAACTTCAAGATCGGAAACAAAGTCTGGCTATCGACACAAAACATCCAGCTCCATCTGCCTTGCCGAAAGCTGAGTCTCAAGTTAATTGGTCCATTCATCATCATAAGGAGGTCAATCCGGTAGCCTTCCAGCTCCGTCTCCCCTCACACTACCGGATTCATCCAGTTTTTCATGTTTCCCAGTTTAAACCATTTTATCCACCTGTCACCTCTTCTGTTTCCCCCACAGGACCTGATGAGGAAACCCCTCCTCTTGAATAGGAAACTACCATCTACACCGTCCGACAATTACTGGATTCCAGACGTCGAGGTGGGCGGCAGGAGTACCTGGTGGACTGGGAGGGCTTAGGTCCTGAAGAGCGATCTTGGGTACCTCGAAACGCCATCCTCGACCCAGAGCTCATGCAAAACTTTTACCACACACATCCTGATAAACCTGCACACAGACCCAGAGTCCACCCTCCTCGACGTCATGGATCACAGCAGTCCTTGGGAGCGGACCCTCGGGGGGGGGGGTACTGTCACGGATACGCCATGGATACGTGAATAATAAAGCACATCAAAACATATGAAACACGCTAACAAAAGGAAAAGAACTGGTGTTTGAAATTGTCGTAGAGAGTTTTATGTCTGCTTTCAATATCAGTCATTACATTTCTGATCGACTTGACTGCTCACACTTGTGATGTGCAGCACTAGTGTGAAATGCATTCGTATAGCTGCTGTTTGATGTGATGTTTCTCACGCTCCACAATGCAGAAGAGGTTTTTGTGGTATGTTACCAATAAGGTATACTTTTGGTTTCACTAAACTACTCCAAGATACTGCAAGCACAGCAGGGTGGTTCAACCAACTCAATCCCAGAGCTCACACACACATCAGAAATCTCAGTCCTTTGATGTCACACAGAAAGTGCAGGCACCAGATCACACTCAGAGCTCCTGCAAATCAATCTGTCTGATTGCTTTAGATAGCATGACCTCTCAGTAACACACACACACACACACACACACACCTACACACACAATCACACAATCACACACACACACACACACACACACACACACACACACACACACACACACACACACACACACTCACACACACACACACACACACACACACACACACACACACGTTTGTTTTTGTGTAAAGTGTGTTCATCCCATAGGCGTAATGGTTTTTATACTGTATATATTCTATGGCACTACACCAACCCTACACCTAACCCTAACATAGACACACACACACAGAGACACACACACACACACAGAGACACAAACGCACACAAACGCGCACACACACACTTCTATATATGACTATGTACATAACCACACATATACACACACAGCTCTCTCTTCACTGTAAGGTCTTCATAGTCACTGTTAATATTTGAATCTCTGAATCCACGGTCATTCATACAAATCTTGACTGTCATACATAAAGCACTTCCACATCACTTCACATTATAGAGCAAATAACCATTTAAAGACTTCAACGAGACATTTAAATATGACCGAAGACATGGAGTTTCCCCATGATTCAGCGCATGTCATATTTTCCTTTGTTTCAAGCATTTCTTCAGCATGACCTCCACACCCAGAGTCTCCCAGCATCCTCACTAATACTCACCAGCATCTCCTCCCAAACTCTGCTGTCACACATCAACAGAAAACTCAAGTGTCTGTAAGGTTTGATACTTGCTCAGCTGGCATCTGATGAATTAACACTAGAACTGGCACTGTTACAGATTTATTTTCTTATAAATCTCAGTGTGCATTCACTCTAAAATATATTGAAACAGTGTTTTTTTATTTATTTATTTCATTTTAAAATGTAACTCTGATTCATCATGAGGCTTTCTGTTTAACCAACTTTATTACTATTTATGGTGCTTATCAGAACATTTCAAAGCAGATTTTGGTCCTTCAAATGGATTGGTTTATTATTATTATTTATTATTATATAACCTAATGAAATATGGTAATACGTTTTAAAATATACAGAGAGCAATATGCTATCACTCACTACGGTAAAATTCTGGCAATCAGAGCTGTCATTTTTTAGTCAGTTTACCAATAATCACATATATGAACGTTTACTAAAACATTTTATGTTTAAGAAAGTTAAGACTGTTTTTGAGTAATGCCACAAAAAAATATTATTAATAATAATAATTAAAGAGCATTACAATCCAATTGAAAATAATGGATATTTAAGCCTCAAGGTTAATTGTGTTGCTCTCTAAACTGCTCAGTGTGGACTATGTACAGTATAACACACATCTAGCTGTACTGGTTAGATCTAGCTTTCTGCCCACTGCAGATCTGATGTGAGACATGAAATAGTGCGGTAAGACCACATGTATTTGAATGAATTATAGCATTTTATTTGAATTAATTATCAATTGAGATATCAGCGATTTAACCACCTCATTGCTGAGGAAAATAATGTAGCAATCATTATAATCATCATAGCAATCAGCTATTTTATTAAAAAAAGTCACTGGGCAGTGTTGACAAGTTTATGTGCACCTTAATGTTTTTGTGTGTTCACAGCATGATCTGTGACCCCCCCCCCCCCCCCCCACTCTCTCTCTCTCTGTGTGTGTGTGTGTGTGTGTGTGTGTATCAATGAAAGCAGTGCCTTAATATAGAATGGTTATTAAACTGGCCTGGAACTACATGTGCATTAAACGGTCTAATTGAAAACCTTCCAGCCAATCAGAATCAAGTATTCAGACAGACCATGGAATAAAAGGCCTTAAGGTATTTCTGTAAAGCTGCTTTGAAACACTCTGTGATGCAAAACATGCTATACAAATAAAATAAACTTGACTGGACTTGACTTGACTAATACTGTAGTTGATTTCTTCCTGTTTCTGGAATGCTCTCTCATTATGCACTTCACTAAACACATGGTGAGGTGAGGTGAGATCTGTCAGTAACCCACTGTGAAAACAGCTCTGTGCGCGCTGTGAACATGCACTGACGACTCAACTCATGTGTCCAGAGACTTTAAAACAACGGTTTAACCATGTAGTGCTTAGTATGTCCAGGACATTATTGCTATCTCTGTTGGCAGGCTGCAGTGTCTCAGATCTGACTGACATGTCTCTTCACTACAGGATGGAGTCAGTGGTCATGATAAGTTAATATGCATTAATAACATATACGTGGGGCAGAGTCTGGTGGGTCGTAAGGCATGGAGTGTGTTGTGCTGCCTGAGTGACATACAGTGATCACACAGACCCAATCAATCATGAGGAAAATCAGCACACAAGCCCCGTGTAGCAGATTTGATTTCTTGTACAACCGAAATGCATTGGTTTAAAGGGCTCATATGATGCGATTTCAATTTTTCCTTTCTCTTAGGAGCGTTTCAAGCTCTTGGTGCATGAAGAAGATCTGTAAAGTTGCAAATACTAAAGTCTCAAATCTTTATAAAAGTTAAGAGTCTGCTACGCTCCCCTAAAACGACAAGTTCAAACACGCCCCACACGTCTACATCACTATCTGGAGATATTTGTGTAATGTTGCCCAAATGTACATGCAAAGAAAGAAGGGGTTGTTTCAGTAACACAGTTATTGTTGAAGCAGTCATGTCAGGGAGATGATGATATTTGGCCTTCTGAAAGTAGATGCATTTAGTAATCTTTAAGATTACTTACAACAGAACAGCGACACATCTTATGGTTTTATGGACATTATTCTGATCTTTAAAAAAGCATCATATGACCCCTTTAACAGAATGATCCTCTGAATAATTAAAAAATGAAGGTGATAATATGCCTGGCTACACTTTAGATGTTCCTTGAACAGAGAGTTCACCCATAAATGAACATTCTGTCATCTTTTATTCACTCTTTAAGTTGTGCCAAACAATTGGCAGTAGCCACTGATTTTGTGAATTTAACTTGTGTGCAAACTTAGAATATCACATAAAACATTTGCAAATAAGCACTGTTTCCATCCAACGGGTCAAAGAGAACAAAATCAACTGGCACTACATAACCACTGGATATATATATAATAAATCACTTGTGCCTCAGAGCTAGCAGACCAAACACAATGAATGCATTCAGTGCTTTCGGAGGTGGATGCTGCTGTTCAGGAACGCATGACAGATCTGGGAGGCAATTATACAGAAATACTTTGCTCAGGCATTTCAAATCAACATTTCAGACGCTGTACAACGAGATCGGTCTGCTGGCTAGTCCGGTAATGCTGTCTCGAACGGCAAATTTGCATAACTTCTTGATTCATATGGAGGAATTTATTCAGCAAATGCATTTCCATCTCTCATAATTCACATTAACCCTTTTTTGCACAAGCTAGTGTAAAATCTCTTTTGCGAAATAAGGATTTTTTTTCTGATGCAATACTTTACAATGTGTATAAAAACAGGGTGATGGAAACAGCTGTTTGAGTATCAACATTCTTCATTATATCTTTTATATTCAGCAGAAGAAAGAAACTCACAGGTTTGGAAGAATGTAAGGGCGAGTAAAAAGACAACAGAAGTTTTATTTTTTAGTGAACTATACCTGGAGTAAATTATCCTGCTATTCAGATATTCAGAAAATATGAGAAATTAATACAAAATTGTTTGTGATATTTATTTGCATACTCAAAGGTTGTACTGCTGTATGAAATAAGATACATAAATAAAAGTGAATGAATGAATGATTCAAATAGTTTGGTGAGGCACCATTTAGATTTGCATGCAATTCTTTAGCTGCAATTATTGGGGATTTTAGCTTGCCCAAACTACACTTAAACTATTTCCCAAATAAATGGGGATTCATATTGTTTATAGCCATTTTATACTTTGTGCGAAGGCATATGAATTTATAAGCATGTCAAAAAAAAAAAAAAGCACATATATTTTGAAGACCTTTATTAAAAATAACCAAAAGGACAAACCTTTTTCTGCATTTAGTTTTGTTCCTGTTTACAGAGGTGTCTGTTATATTGGTGAAGGGCACTGTATCAGTAGACGGTCATGCAGTAAAAGCCCAGACACACCAAACTCACATAAAAAAAAACTAGCGTGCATGAAAGCTGATTCATCTGGGCCAAAAGGACACACAACGAAGACTACAACCAACAACCAACACACTGCTCCTGTGTAAGAGGACATAACTCTCCAGGAGTCTGTATTCATCCTTCAGAAACCAGAAGAGCTACTGCAGATATACAGACCCACAACTCAGTGATGACCTGATATCAGCTGACGCCCCCCCGGTCGGTGTGTGACCATCAAACTGTGAATTCACACAGAGGTGTGTGAGGTCTGAGCATCTGCCGGCAGGAGAGATCCAGCTGCTTTACAAAGCCTCAACAAACACTGACATGCTGTTAGTTCAGAGGATTTCTGTTTCTCTTACAAAAAGTAGGCATGAAAGAATAGACCGAAAACAACACTGGCATGAGGAAAAAGCTGTGTGTGTGTGTGTAAACTGACCCTAATTTAATCATATTTAGTGTAAACTTCATCTGATGATGATATCTTGCATAAAAGAGGTGGCATTTACAAAAGATGAGAGGCGTATCCGCTCTGATGTGTGTTCAGAAGCTACTGCTCAATCTAGTGACGTTTAGCACTACAGTACTCTGGAGCTGGGGAACACCGACACAGATTCACAGAAGACTGAAGCAAAGAGTCCAGTCAGGTCAAGTCACCTTTATTTATATAGCGCTTTAAACAAAATACATTGCGTCAAAGCAACTGAACAACATTCATTAGGAAAACAGTGTCAATAATGCAAAATGATAGTTAAGAGAGGCGCAGGTCTGGAGAAACATGATAACTTCAGCCTGTGATACTGACAATACATCATATTACACATTTGGTGTGCATACTGGATCACCAGTTTACGTTTTTACTTGTATATTTATCAATTTATTTTCATTTACTTATTTTCAGAGGTGGAGAGTGAACCATGTTTTTAGGAAGTACACCAGATATGTGTTACATGTCATAAAACATTTTTTTATATTACTGATTTGTAATATTGTGCTGATTTGCTGCTCAATAATTATAAATTGTTATTGCTGATCAAATATTAATGATACATACTTCCCAGAAACTGTGATATCTTCTTTTTTGAAGAACAGCATTTATTTGAAACAGAAATCTTTTGTAGCATTATAAATGTCTTTACGGTCACTACTGATCCTTTTAAAGCACCTGTGCTAAATAAAACTATATATATATATATATATATATATATATATATATATATACGGTATATATTTTAGCATATTATCAGCATTATGTAGCTATAGGCCACCATTTTCTCTCAAGATCAGGTTCAGTGTCACTAAACGAGTAAAACCCATATTGTGTTTTTCATGAACTACTGTGTAACAGTTGAAAATCAACAATGCAACGAAGCAAGCAGTCCAAAAATGTTGTGTATACTATTTATAGATTATAGCTGCACTAGACAGCCCACACATCTCTGACAAAGCCCCGGCCGCTGAACCGATGACACACGCTCATGCCACACTGATGAGAATAACCACCAGAAGCATCAACTTCTCTCTCAGTTATCCTCAATGCTGTCGCTTCTCGACGTCTCCAACTGATTCTTTACCAGTTCGTACGAGGGCCATTGCCAAGTGGCAGAGATAATGGTGTCACTAAGTAGAGCCCGACCGATATATCGGCCGGCCGATATTATCGGCCGATATAAGCTAATTGCATTTAAATCGGCATCGGCATTTATAACGGCCGATGAAACATGAGAAACATAGTCTCATGCTTCACTCATGTTATGAGTGTTGCATAGTGTGCCCACCAGAGGGAGCTCTGCAGCTCCAGAGTTAACAACAGCGCCAGAAGTCCACTACAGAAGAAAGCGATCAACTGTTTTGACGGTGAGTCTGTCGTTCGTCATGTGAAATGATTGTAGATTTAGTTCATACCCTGTGTATAAAAACTGTGTGGTAGTTCTAGCTAACGGTCCTATCATTATTACTTCTAAATATTCTGTAACATCACTTACAGCCGCTAATGCATTGCTATATTAGATTAGCCACAAAGCTAATACCATGTTTATCAGTGGAAGAGCGCGAACGTTAATAGGAGGTCAAACTATAACGTTAGCGTTTAACTTATTCTTATTCTATTGCGGTGTGTTTCCCACATAATGACCGCGTAATTGGGCCTTTCACACAGGACGCGGTATGCACGGCGCTTGCCGCTGGGTTCAGCGTTGCCCTTCAGATACAACGCGATTTGCGCTGCGCTGTGGCATAGGCGGAGTTTTAAAAACGTTTAGCGGGAGCTCTTTCATAGTCTGTTCCTCCTCCTTTCGGTCAGCAGCAAACATGTATCTGTCCCGTTGTAAGAAGCGAGCGATAGTGCTAGTCCTGCTGATGAGAATTAAGAGAGAAGCAAGGAAGAAGAGGCTACCCTCAGGTCCAGAGAACAATTTGGTGAATTCAGGCTGGTTACGTTACTCTAACGCTAATATAGCTTCCTTTTTAGCAGGCCCCTTAAATGCTTGCTATTAACTTGTTTGAAGGTGGTTCTTCTCAAAATTGACAGCGGTGTGTTCATGACACTAACGTTAACCATTCAACTTCGAATTGATTCCGTAATCTTCCGGTAATAGTAGGCAAGACGATGTTTTGATTCAGACTGCACAAAGAGAAGAGGAGAAGATATACGGGTCTGTTGTGAATGTGTCTGTGAGAGCAAATATAGTGTAGTTACAGTAACTACAGTAGGTGTGTCAGAAATGATTAAACCAGAGGGGACATGTAAATAAATGTGAGCTGAACAAGCGCTTTTATTTTTTTTTTTACATATTGTTTCAAAGCAGCTTTACAGACATAACAGGAAAATGTTGAAATAATATTGTTAAATATAAGTAGGTAATACCTATTGCTTGACAAAAAAATATATATATATATTTCTCATTTTTGCCAATGTAGGAGATCCCAGTTTATTATTATTATAATTCTAATGATGACATGAGTAATGATACATGGTGATATAATTAATACACATGCTTATTCTTTCTCTGTCTCTCTTTCTGCCTACAGATGGCTGAAGAAGGTGAATGCTGTAGCAGCAAAGTGTGGGACTACTTCTGCAAATACTTTAACTTTAGTATTATAATTTATTTACAGTACACACACAGACTGTTAAAACCAGCTTCAACTGGAAGAAAGTAAAAGTGTTAAATGTTTAAAACCAGACTGTTTTTTGATCATTAAAAAATATATACTTTTGATGTGCAATTGTTTAGTCATTGAGACTGTAATTAAGGCTTTTTTTAACATAATCCATTCTGGAAAATGGTTTATACAGCCCACATACATAGAACAGGCAGATATTTTGCTATTGAATGTTGTGTAAGTGTAGTTTATAGGAAATGGGTCTAATATCCAGATTATTTTTAAAATCAAAATATCGGCTTATAAATCGGCTCTTTTCGAGTTAATATCGGCATCGGTCCCCAAAAATCCATATCGGTCGGGCTCTATCACTAAGATCCTTTATGTATGGTAAAACATACTCATCTGAATTTTCTTCCAGCTGATTTAAAATGTATCAAACTCAGAGAAAGAGAAAACGAGCAGTTTGTGTAGTGAATGAATGAATGAGTGAATGAACCCTGACTCGTGAGCCTGACTGTCACTGAAGGGGAAGTCGTGGCCTAGTGGTTAGAGAGTTTGACTCCTAACCCTAGGGTTGTGGGTTCGAGTCTCGGGCCGGCAATACCACGACTGAGTTGCCTTTGAGTAAGGCACCAAACCCCCAAATGTACTAAAAACAAAAGATCAAAGTGAAGGAAATGCCTTTAAAAACACAAACATGCTCTGATCTGCCTCTCAATCAAAAACAATGCAAGTAAGGAGAATCATGGGTTTTAGAGCTTTACGCCACATTTCTAATGAAACTAATAAAGCTCGTCCTCAGATGTGTCTGTAGTAAGGTGACGTCTGATGGATCATGGGAAGACATGCTCAGTGACATGAAACCACATTTCTCTGGTCACTTTCCCACACAAACAGGAAGTGTTTGGTCATATCCTGGTCTTCTGTGCAGCTCTATCTAAGAAACGCAGCTGTTGTCTCTCTCTAACACTAATATTACCAGAGCACACAGGACTGTCTCTCTATACACCACCAGTCAAAAGTTCCTGAACAGTTACATTTTAGTTTTTTCTGCCTGCATTTATTTGATCCAAAATACAGCAAAAGCAGTACTACTGTGATTTTTTTTTACTATTTAAAATAACTGCTTTCTATTTGAATATATTGGAATATGTAACTAATTTCTGTGATTTTATAGCTGATTTTAGCATTTTTGTCAGGATTCTTTGATGAATAGAAAGATCCAGCTTTAGTAACATTATACACTATATACCATTCAAAAGCTTGGAGCCAGCATAATGTATGGATTTATTTTTGGGAAAGAAATTGTAGAAATTACAACTTTTATTTTTGCTTTAAACTGATCAAAAGTGACGACAAAGACATTTGTAATGTTACAAAGATTTCAGTTTCAGATAAATGCTGTTCTTCTGAACTTTCTATTCATCAAAGAAGCCTGAAATGAGTCTACTCGGCTGTTTTCAGCTGATCTCCTGATCCAGACACTCAACAGAGCTGTATACACTGGAGATGTCCCTGTGTGAAGCAGTCTACCAACACACCACACATCTTTTAACAACAAAAAATACTTCAACGTCAATAATGTTGACTAATTATTTCAGATCTAATTATGATCTTCTGAGCTAACACACACATGAGTCCAGTGTGTGCTCCTGTGTCCTGTATAATGGGGTTTATAAGTGATATTACGAGACATCACAGTTTCCTGCAAAGGGATGAACAGACTGTGTCACTATTTTAGAGGCTGAGGCAATAGAATTGGCCTCCGAAGATTTCCCTTGCCACTGGAATAACAGACCAAGTTACTTTGACCAAATATGGCTGCTTCCAAACACTGGCAAGAGAAACACACCAGCGGTGCAGATCTCCTAAACGGGACACACACACGCTCGGGACATAAATCCAACACCTGTCACCTACTCAAGCGGAGACACTGGGGAAACCGCAGACTAGTGTCATGGATGATGATTAACAGACACTGACTGACAGAACGCTGTTAAACAGGGGCCACTATAACATTCATATAAATCTGTAAACACACACTGAACCAGTAAATGTTCCTCTTGTGTGTGGATTTGAGTGTAGCTTGTCCCCGGGGAATGACAAGAGCACATCCTGTTCCTTCAGAGGAATTCAGCACCAACACATTCAGACAATTACACTACGCACTTCTGAAGCCACATTCATTATTACAGGGTTTACGGAGTTGTCTGATTTCCTGATTTTTAAGGACAAACCAAACCAACTATCCTACTTCATCATCCATCAGTTATTCACACTGTTGTCCCAAACTGGCACCACGTTCTTTCATCCATGGAACAGGAGAAGGAGAAATCCTGAAGAAAGATCGCTGTCTTTTACATACACTGGAAGTGAGATGTACAGTACAGACCAAAAGTTTGGAAACATTACTATTTCTAATGTTTTTAGAAAGAAGTTTCTTCTGCTTATCAAGCCTGCATTTATTTGATCAAAAATACAGAAAGAACAGTAATATTGTGAAATATTATTACAACTTAAAATAATAGTTTTCTATTTGAATATACTTTTTAAAAAAAATTTATTCCTGTGATGCAAAGCTGAATTTTCAGCATCATTCCTCCAGCCTTCAGTGTCACATGTAACATCAGTCTATCACATGATCATTTAGAAATCATTCTAATATTCTGATTTATTATGAGTGTTGGAAACAGTTCTGCTGTCTAATATATTTGATCAATACAAGCTTAAAAAGAACTGCATTTATTCAACAAAAAAAAAACAAATTATAATAATATATATTCTAATAATATATTTTCTTTACTATCACTTTTTATCAATTTAACACATCCTTGCTGAATAAAAGTATTGATTTTATTTAAAAAAAAAAAGAAAGAAAAAAAATAACTGACCCCAAATTACTGACCAGTAATGTATATTGTTATTACAAAATATTAATATTTTAAAAACATAGCTTCTTTTTTTTTTTTTTTCATCAAAGTATCCTAAAAAAGTATCACATGATCTGAAAAAATATTAAGCAGCAGAACTGTTTCCAACTTTGATAATGAATCATCATATTAGAATGATTTCTAAAGGATCATGTGATAATGATCCTAAAAATTCAGCTTTGCATCACAGAAATAAATGATAATTTAAAGTATAATAAATTTAAAAACAATTATTTTAAATTGTAATAATATTTCACAATATTACATTTTTTTCTGTATTTTTGATCAAATAAATGCAGGCTTGATGAGCAGAAGAAACTTCTTTCAAAAACATTAAAAATAGTAATGTTTCCAAACTTTTGGTCTGTACTGTAGCTTCAGAATAACAATGATTTTCTCTCATTGCATTCATATCCTCCAAAAATAGTGCCTTTAAACACAGTGACATCAAAGCAACGGCACGTGACCAATCACAACGCGGCAAGTCTGTATGTGCACCATCATAAGTGAATAACAGCTAAAAAGTCTTTTATTCATCTTTAAGACACAAATGAAGATATCTTAATGAATCCTTGTGTTTCTGTCCCTCCAATGAAAGTCCATTCCACCACAACTTCATAGACGCCTCAAAAACTTCATAACAACTCTGTAAGTGATCCAAATGAACTAGGATCATATGATGAACAGATTCTGATCCACATACTCAAAGCAGATCAAACACGGTGGACAGAGGATGAGATGTGCTTGTTTCAGGTCATCGTCCGCTGGTCTCTCTCGACACCCTCTCAGACCCTGAACACAAAGAGCCCTTCATGCCTCTGAAGCCCAGCACAGTTGTGCACAGTGTGCCTTCAATGACAGGCTTGTTACACACTGAGGAGGAGCAGAAACACACGCTGCGGCCGCACTGATCCCGTCTGCACACAGGCCTGCTGCAGCATCATTCACACTGCACTGGTGTGTGTGTGCTTAATAAAGAACACTAAAGACATGTCGTGGGTTTTCTTGAAGACAATAGCAGGAAACACATGGGCAGACATCTTCTCTAAATAAACCATGAGAGACACCATGACAGGGCTACTAACATATAAAGCCTGCTTTATCAGATCTGATACATGCATTTATCAAAATTATATTGTTGTCTGATTGAAAGTTTAGACTTTTTTAGCAAGTAGAAGTACAATTTATGTATAATTGTAAACGTGTCAACCTTATAAAAAGCATATTTTTTCACATTTAAATTATTTGTACAGCACTTTCACGATACAAATTGTTTCAAAGCATCTTTACAGCAAATGCATGTGTCTACATCACAAAGCAGAAGTGAATGTGTTTTACAAGATCACAGAATCATAGACAGCTAACAAGAAATTATTTTAGGCAGATGCTGCCTGAAATTAAATTAAAGCGATTATTACAAGTGTGTTCATAATGATAACAATATAGAGACATTTTGGCAGCTGTGCTTTTTTAAGTGAAATCTTTTTTGATTTTAATAAGACTGACTTTTAAATCGCTATTAATATTTCAAATGCATATTTACCTAAAATATGATCATCAGGCTTTTGTTGATCATCTCTCAACTCACCACTGTATTGCACTGCATTCTATGTTTAACCCCAGACTAATAAAACTGCAAAGCTTTGATCATTTGCTAAGCATTTAAATATCTTTTTATTAATGATAAGAGATTTTATCATTTGGGAGATATAGATTGACAACTGATATTAATATGCATTTTATTGTAAGTACTCTGCTATTGTATAAAGCTCTCATTGATTTACATCACAAGCTATCACAATTTCTTACTTTTTGACCATATAACTAACATCTGCACCAAACTGCATATTTTTGATCTGAATTAAAATGATCAGCTTTTTGGCCATAAAACATGATGTATCAAATACGACAAAACACATATGCAAACTTATTAAAAATGTTTCTGTCTAAAAGTTCAATAAACATTTAAACGTCACACACACATACGTATATATCAGGCTTTACAAGGGTAAAGTAAAACAGCTTTTGCTCAAGAGTGATGAGATTCTAGCATGCAGAACACTTGGTGTGAGATCCTACTTCAGAACTGAATGGGATGTCCACATGTGAGTGACTGAGCTGCATGCTCTCTCATGCACAGACACACTGCAGCTCCACAGCTCTCAGAAACCAACACAACACCTCTGTCATTGCACAGACAATTCAATTCAGTGCTGGATTAGAGGAGTAACTTTAATAATGTCACACAACTGTTTCTTCCTGCAATGTTGACGTCTCTCACCACACCCGATCTGAGCTCAGTTATGTCAGGCCTGAGGCCACACATTCCTCCAGCACGACTTCCTCTATCACAGCCCTCTATACTTCAGACGCATCGCAACAATATCATTTCTACAAGACACACTTGTGTGCAACTGTCACAACTTCGCAGTGAACAATAATCTGCCATGTTTCGACATCCTCGCGCCGTCTGTGTGTTTATGGATGGTTTACAGCTAACACAGGAGAGGAATAACACCGCATCTGTACTGCTGGCAGTATAATAACTCTCGCGCGAGCTGTTACAGTTACAGTCTCTCGCGCGCTTCATTCCTTCCGTGACGCGCGACCGCTACACTCTTCACGAGCTGTAGGCCAACACAATACATCACTTAAAGGGAAGGAGAGACTTCACAATGTACTTTCATGGCGCTAAACGCCTCACATTATAACCGTTATAAAGTTGCAGCATATTGGCCTGAATGGGACAAAAGTTAACTTTTAACTCCTCTAAAGCCTCGTTCACAATAATCGTCAAAACATGGCGTTTTGTTGATATCCTACCGTGTTCCAGATCGTATCTAAACGCCTGAACTCAATGTCGTATTAGAGTTTTTCAGACCTTTGCATCGGAAGTAAAACTTCCCTCCCTTGAAAAAGTTTAGCAGCTTTAGCTCAACTTGGAAATGAGTTTTTAGCTCTTACCTCAGGTTTCTTCGATCACTAGTTGTCCAGCTTCGGACAACAACCACTATATGAGCACTCCCTGTCCCCCAGCAGAAGTTGGCGGTGAGTAGATGTTGGTATGTAATGTCAGAAGTGATTTCTGCTCCGTTTGTGTTTAACTCCACCCTGCAGCGCGTGCGCTTCCTCACATCACATCACTGTGGTCCGGGCTCGGAAACTACACACAACAAGAATATGTTAATGCTTTTGCTAAACAGTTTTTGCTTTATGTTACGACAATGAAATATTCTTTTGGCCAGCTTTTAATTATTTAGGGGCTTAAATAATCAGAAAGGCTCCTCATTTTTGATTATTATTACACTGCTGTATTCAGCTTTTGTTTAGATGCTGGGAGCGGAACAAGCATCGTTATTATAGCACCGTCTTGTGTTCAACCTCATAAATTCACTGCATGACCAGAGACTCTTAACTGAGGCATTCCTGCAATGTCAGATGGACAACATAGCCAGAAAAGACTATATTTTTTAACACAATAGTCATATAATATAAAGAAACACGATGCAGTACTTATATACTTTAATTCCAGATAGAAATGCAATATTTATAAATTAATAAATTACAACACAAAGAAAAGAAAACAACTGTGGAGATACAGTACAGACCAAAAGTTTGGGCACACCTTCTCATTCAAAGAGTTTTCTTTATCTTCATGACTAACTTTTCTTTAAATGGGATCATCTTGTATTGATGTACACATACAAAGAGTAATTTGTATTTGAATTTGTGCATTTTAATATGTTTGAAAGACAAAAGCCTTCCAAAGTCACAGTTTTAGATGATGAAATACCTTTGAATGAATGTGTTCATCAGTAGTTGATGCAATGTTGAAACTCATCTTAAACCTGAACTGATCCAGAGGTCAAATGCTAGGTGGCCACCTGACTAGCGACTGATCTCTGTGTGAATGTCCACAAAACTGACACACTTTCTGAATGTATACAAGCGCTGGTATATTTTAGAAAGGAAACTTTAAAAGATGAAGAGGAGTAAGAGAGAATCAATAAAATATGAATATTATATTGCTATTGTGTGAATAATATGTACAGTATACATAAACAAATAACTGTAGTCTGATAATAAGTATTTAAATGTAAATGTAATTTAATCTAATTACAAGTACTTAATTCTCAGAATCTGATTTCGTAATCATTCAGATCATTCATTCTCGAATGAATCAGCCATCTGAAGAACTCTGACTCTTATCTTGATTTACCTAATATTTAAGTCATTATTATTATTATTTTTCCTTTATTTAAAGAAACAGGGACAGCGTACAATAAACATTAACCTCAAAGGGAGTGATGCATAGTATGGGGTTTTAGCTCAAGAGCTAATTTTCACCCGTAGTCCCTGGGCAGGCTGATGTTAAGCTAAAATATATAAAACATACACGAGTATTAAGATTTACACTTGCCCAAATAAAAAGGTCATGTTCACACCTTTCATATACTTAGACCTTAGAACACACACTTACACACACATATACATATATCTGGTCACATGTGGGGACACATTTGATTTGATAAAAGCCATTTCTTTGCTTGGCGTGTGAACGTGTAAGAATTTGTGCTTTTTTTTTTTTTTTTTTAGCTCTGTAGGCAACATATTCCACTGATGATGAGCGGGCCACACAAGAAAAAGCAGAGTTTCCAAATACTGTCCTGCGTTTAGGGATCCTGCATTCACCTCGCACTGTAGATCTTGTGGCTCGAACTGTTGTATAAGAGCCCAAAGATATGAATTCTTTTAGTGGAGGAGCAGCGTTGTCATAAAGGATCTTATACATCAGACACAGATTGGTGTGAATTATCAGATTTTCAAAGCTGAGAAATTGGTATTTTACAAGAATATGACAGTGATGCTTTTCTTATCGTGAATCTTTAGAGAGCTTTTATATAATGACTCAAGTGGCTTGAGGGCAGTTTTAGTAGCCTTTGACCAACTTGTCATACAATATCGAAAATGAGGAACAGTCTAATTAAAAAAAAATGCATTTAGATAAGCCCCTGAGGCCTCGATTGTAAAGGAATTTCCAATGTATCTGAACTGTGCCATATTACATTTTATTTTATTTGTTAACTTTTTTATATGCTTTTTAAAGCCTAAATTTGGTTCCTATATGACACCTAAATATTTTACCTGTTCTTGATTTGAAATGATTTGTCCATTAATTAAAATATTAGGGTAAATTTGTATTTTAAAACGATTTGTGAAAAACATAGAAACAGTCTTATCTAAATTTAGAGTGAGGCATGAGTTTTTCAGCCACAAAGAAACTTTCTTCATCTCTTTGGTCAGTTTGTGAGCGACTTCTTCTGCAGTTTTTCCATGTGCATATAGCACTGTATCATCAGCATACATAATAATTTTACTCTTACACACAGTTGGTAGGTCATTTATGTAAAGGGTAAAAAGCAGGGGGCCAACAATGGAACCTTGTGGCACTCCCATGCTACAAGGTCTTAATGGTGATTTTTTTATTGTCAACCGCAACACATTGTTGTCTGTCATTAAGGTAAGATTGAATCCATGCTATTGTATTTGTGTCAAGAGAAAACTCAGATACTTTGCTAATGAGAAGCTGATGATTAACTGTATCGAAGGCCTTTTTCTAGTCCAGAAAGACCACCCCTACCACACCTCCACCATCAAGACTGGATTTGATGTCTTCTAGTAGGTAGCAGCACGCAGACTCTGTGGAGTATCTTTTCCTGAACCCAAACTGGCAAGGATGTAATGCATCAGTGTGGTTGAGATGCTCTACTAGCTGTTCTGCCACCACCTTCTCAAAGATCTTGGAGATGGCTGGTAGAACGCTAATAGGTCGATAGTTTGAGACACAGAGCTTGTCTCCTGACTTGAAAATCGGCTTGAATACTGCTTTTTTTATGCCTTACTATTTTTTAAATTTGATATTATTTAGAAAATGTTGCCTTCATCTTCATCTTCATCTTCTGCCTCTTTGATTAAGTTTAGGAAAAAATTCGCTTTTGCTTTTCGAAGCAGCATGGTAACTTTATTTCTCAGAGATTTATAAATGTAATAATCAGTGGTTAATTTAGTTTTAAGAGAAACCTTGAGAGCTTTATCTCTCTGTTTCATTGTATGCCAAAGGGATTCAACCACAGGGGACTCTTTTTGATTTTCTATGTTTAAGCTTATCAAATTAATCTATTATCTTATCTATTTGAGCTTTGAGTTTATAAATTTTATTCTTTATAGCAGTTATAATCCCCTCCTTGAACTGCCACCTTAACGTGGTGGAGGGGTTTGAGTACCCGAATGACCCTAGGAGCTATGTTGTCCGGGGCTATATGCCCCTGGTAGGGTCTCCCAAGGCAAACAGGTCCTAGGCGACGGGTCAGACTAAGAGCGGTTCAGAACCCCCTTATGAGAAGACTAAATCTAAGGACCGTGACGTCGCCCGGTATGGCGCAGCCGGGGCCCCACCCTGGAGCCAGGCCCGGGGTTAGGGCTCGTATGCGAGCGCCTGGTGGCCGGGCCTCTCCCCACGGGGTCCGGCCGGGCTCAGCCCGAAGGAGCGACGTGGGGCCGCCTTCCCGTGGGCTCACCACCTACAGGAGGGACCGTAAGGGGCCGGTGCTTAGACAATCGGGCGGCAGTCGAAGGCGGGGGCCTCGACAGCCCGATCCCTGGACACGGAAACTAGCTCTAGGGACGTGGAACGTCACCTCATGGGTGGGGAAGGAGCCCGAGATTGTGCGTGAGGTTGAGAGGTTCCGACTAGCGATAGTCGGGCTCACCTCTACGCACAGCTTGGGCTCTGGAACCACACTCCTCGAGAGAGGATGGACTCTTCACCACTCTGGAGTTGCCCATGGTGAGAGGCGGCGGGCTGGTGTGGGTTTGCTTATAGCCCCCCAGCTCAGCTGCCATGTGTTGGAGTTTACCCCGGTGAACGAGAGGGTCGCTTCCCTGCACCTTCGGGTCGGGGATAGGTCTCTCACTGTCGTTTGTATTTACGGGCCGAACGGCAGTGCAGAGTACCCGGCCTTCTTGGAGTCTCTGGGAGGGGTGCTGGAAAGTGCTCCGACTGGGGACTCCGTCGTTTTACTGGGGGACTTCAACGCCCACGTGGGCAACGACAGTGACACCTGGAGGGGCGTGATTGGGAGGAACGGCCCCCCTGATCTGAACCCGAGCGGTGTTCAGTTATTGGACTTCTGTGCTAGTTACAGCTTGTCCATAACGAACACCATGTTCAAGCATAAGGGTGTCCATCAGTACACGTGGCACCAGGACACCCTAGGCCGTAGGTCGATGATCGACTTTGTGGTCGTTTCATCCGACCTCCGGCCGTATGTCTTGGACACTCGGGTGAAGAGAGGGGCGGAGCTGTCAACCGATCACCACCTGGTGGTGAGTTGGATCCGATGGCGGGGGAGGAAGCTGGACAGACTCGGCAGACCCAAACGTACTGTGAGGGTCTGCTGGGAACGTTTGGCCGAGTCTCCTGTCAGAGAGATCTTCAACTCCCACCTCCGGCAGAGCTTCGACCGGATCCCGAGGGAGGCTGGAGATATTGAGTCCGAGTGGACCATGTTCTCCACCTCCATTGTCGAAGCGGCCGCTCGGAGCTGTGGCCGTAAGGTTTCCGGTGCCTGTCGAGGTGGCAATCCCCGAACCCGGTGGTGGACACCGGAAGTAAGGGATGCCGTCAAGCTGAAGAAGGAGTCCTATCGGGCCTGGTTGGCTTGTGGGACTCCTGAGGCAGCTGACAGGTACCGGCAGGCCAAGCGGACTACAGCCCGGGTGGTTGTGGAGGCAAAAACTCGGGCCTGGGAGGAGTTCGGTGAGGCCATGGAGAAGGACTATCGGTCAGCCTCGAAGAGATTCTGGCAAACCGTCCGGCGCCTCAGGAGAGGGAAGCAGTGCCCTACCAACGCTGTTTACAGTAAAGGTGGGGAGCTGTTGACCTCAACTGGGGATGTCGTTGGACGGTGGAAGGAATACTTCGAGGATCTCCTCAATCCCGCTGTCACGTCTTCCATTGAGGAAGCAGAGGCTGAGGGCTCAGATGTGGACTCGTCCATCACCCAAGCTGAAGTCACCGAGGTAGTCAAGAAACTCCTCTGTGGCAAGGCACCAGGGGTGGATGAGATCCGCCCTGAGTACCTCAAGTCTCTGGATGTTGTGGGGCTGTCTTGGCTGACACGCCTCTGCAGCATCGCGTGGCAGTCGGGGACGGTGCCTCTGGGATGGCAGACCGGGGTGGTGGTCCCTCTTTTTAAGAAGGGGGACCGGAGGGTGTGTTCCAACTACAGGGGGATCACACTTCTCAGCCTCCCTGGGAAAGTCTATGCCAGGGTACTGGAGAGGAGAATCCGGCCGATAGTAGAACCTCGGATTCAGGAGGAACAGTGTGGTTTTCGTCCAGGCCGTGGAACACTGGACCAGCTCTATACCCTCTACAGGGTGCTGGAGGGTTCATGGGAGTTTGCCCAACCAGTCCACATGTGCTTTGTGGATTTGGAGAAGGCATTCGACTGTGTCCCTCGCGGCGGCCTGTGGAGGGTGCTCCGGGAGTATGGGGTCCGGGGCCCTTTGCTAAGGGCTATCCGGTCCCTGTACGACCGGAGCAGGAGCTTGGTTCGTATTGCCAGCAGTAAGTCAGACTTGTTCCCGGTGCGTGTTGGACTCCGGCAGGGCTGCCCTTTGTCGCCGGTTCTGTTCATGATTTTTATGGACAGAATTTCTAGGCGCAGCCAGGGGCCGGAGGGGGTCAGGTTTGGTGACAACACGATTTCGTCTCTGCTCTTTGCGGATGATGTTGTCGTGTTGGCCTCATCAAGCCAGGACCTTCAGCATGCACTGGGACGGTTTGCAGCCGAGTGTGAAGCGGCTGGGATGAGAATCAGCACCTCCAAATCCGAGGCCATGGTCCTCAGTCGGAAAAGGGTGGCTTGCCCACTTCAGGTTGGTGGAGAGTTCCTGCCTCAAGTGGAGGAGTTTAAGTATCTTGGGGTCTTGTTCACGAGTGAGGGAAGGATGGAACGGGAGATTGACAGACGGATCGGTGCAGCTTCTGCAGTAATGCGGTCGATGTACCGGTCTGTAGTGTTGAAGAAAGAGCTGAGCCGCAAGGCGAAGCTCTCGATTTACCGGTCAATCTACGTTCCTACTCTCACCTATGGTCATGAGCTTTGGGTCATGACCGAAAGGACAAGATCCCGGATACAGGCGGCCGAAATGAGCTTTCTCCGCAGGGTGGCTGGGCGATCCCTTAGAGATAGGGTGAGAAGCTCAGTCACCCGGGAGGAGCTCAGAGTAGAGCCGCTGCTCCTCCACATCGAGAGGGGTCAGCTGAGGTGGCTCGGGCATCTGTTCCGGATGCCTCCTGGACGCCTTCCCGGGAAGGTGTTCCGGGCGCGTCCCACTGGGAGGAGACCCCGGGGAAGACCTAGGACACGCTGGAGAGACTATGTCTCCCGGCTGGCCTGGGAACGCCTCGGTGTCCCCCCAGAAGAGCTGGAGGAAGTGTCTAGGGAGAGGGAAATCTGGGGTTCTCTGCTTAGACTGCTGCCCCCGCTACCCGGCCCCGGATAAGCGGAAGAAGATGGATGGATGGATAGCAGTTATAATATTGTTGCATGTATGTACACAGCTTTCTTTATCAATTTTGGAGGCCCAGTCAATTTCATTTCAATAATTTTTAAGGTGTTCTTGATTTGTGTTTATAGTCTTTCTCTCTTATTCTGAGGTCACCGTAGCCACCAGATCCAGTCTGTTTTCAGATCACAGGGTCACTGCAGTCACCCGGATCCAGTACGTATCCAGACCAGATGGTGGATCAGCACCTAGAAAGGACCTCTACTGCCCTGAAAGACAGCTGAGACCAGGACAACTAGAGCCCCAGATACAGATCCCCTGTAAAGACCTTGTCTCAGACGACCACCAGGACAAGACCACAGGAAACAGATGATTCTTCTGCACAATCTGACTTTGCTGCAGTCTGGAATTGAACTACTGGTTTCTTCTGGTCAGAGGAGAACTGGCCCCCCCAACTGAGCCTGGTTTCTCCCAAGGTTTTTTTCTCCATTCTGTCACCGATGGAGTTTCGGTTCCTTGCCGCTGTCGCCTCTGGCTTGCTTAGTTGGGGTCACTTCATCTACAGCGATATCGTTGACTTGATTGCAAATAAATGCACAGACACTATTTAAACTGAACAGAGATGACATTACTGAATTCAATGATGAACTGCCTTTAACTATCATTTTGCATTATTGACACTGTTTTCCTAATGAATGTTGTTCAGTTGCTTTGAGGCAATGTATTTTGTTTAAAGCGCTATATAAATAAAGGTGACTTGACTTGACTAGACAAACGTAGGATGCGCACTGTTAGCAATGTTCCCTGATATCATCTGCGCTGTATTGAAAACATGCAGGGTGTGAGTCAGGGTGGTCTCCACCACCTGCAGTGGTTGTTGTAGATCTATCGGCCCTGGATTCACTTGAATATCCCCGCATAAAAGTAGAATAATGCAGAGAAATAGTTGTACGACCCCGGTAGACTGTTGTTGGAGCCATACTCCGTGCTCTCAACTTGAGTTGCTTATTTGGAGCATTCGCACGCCCATCATCAAGAGCTTTGGAGAAGATGACATACTGGCTCCATGAGTCGGGTGTAGCAGTCCTAGGTGTACCACTTGCTTGTGAGATTGATCGTTCACTGGCAGCAGTCCAACTCCCACACATTTACATAGTGATGATCGTCGTCAAGTAGAGCGATGCAATATGCACATTTCACGCCTTGGCTTCGATTGGCTTTAATGGCAAAGATATCCAGGTTTTAGAGACAGATCTTAGATCGGGTGGTTTTTCAGAAGGCTTTAGAAAAAAAGCCTCTCTCTCTCTCTCTCTCTATAATTATATATATATATATATTATACTGAATTAAAATACTAAACTCAATATTATTTAAGATTTTGTATTTTTGCTGTGTAAATGCATTCATGCTACATTTCAGCTTTATTAAACTAAATGCATCTAAATGCCACTTGAGCTGCTTCTGTTTCTTCTGCAAGGGAAAGAGCGGTTTGGTTAATACTGATTTCATTTGACTGGTGACAGGCCTATAGTGTCTTATTATATTAAGTTCAATTATTAATAAAATGTAAGAAAAATGACGAATGCATTTATTAAGGTTAGGGGTTAAATGCCCTTTAAATAGGCAAAAATGTCCTGGAAATCAATTTTAAATAAATTTTAGTATGAAGTGACATTAGTCATATAAAAAGTAATTTCCCAACAACAAAACTGTGGCCAGTGAAAATGCTGAGTGGCTAATTTTGAAAAACCACTAGCTACAGTGGCTGGTGAGCATGAAAGAGTTGATGTCAAGCCCTGTACACCGTGAATGATTGTATTTGTTGCAGTTAAAATGTGTTGTTTAACTGAAGTAAGGTGCTTGACACGTGTTAAACACTAGAAAGGGTGCACGCTGCAAAACGTTTGGGAACCAATGCTCTAGACTTAATGTGAACATGCATTTACTCATCTCACTCACACAGAAACAGATTTAATATTCATCATATTGAATTAAAACTGTGAAATGCAGAATATGATGCAAACCTGTAATAATTAAATAATAAGCACAAATATTCCTTTTTTTAATACTAAAAACAATCAAGTGCAGCCCAGATGAGAAAAAGTAACATAAAAAGTAACAAAGTAACAATTACTTTTTAAAAAGTAATGCATTCATTAACAATGCATGCATTACTTTCCCCAACACTGGTAGTGAATAATTTTAGAAACACAAGAAAACGGACAAAATGTAATCTCTGCATTAATTAACAATGAGCATGTGCATTTGCAATACAGCTACTCGTTCTTGTTTGCTCACATCTATTAAATAAAACTAAGATACAACTTTTTCTTATTGTAAAAATATATTAGTACATATTGAACTAAGATTAACAAATGCTATAGAAGTATTTCTATTGTTAGTTCATGTTCACTAATGTAGTTAACTAATGTTAATAAACACAATCGTGTGTACCGTTTTCGCTGCTTTTGTTCTCACATTTTGAACCTTGTGTTGAAACCATCGGTTTAAAGATGCTGAGCACTTCCTCTTTGTCCAAAGGAATGTTCCTCTTTATGCCAAACATTAGCAAATCATGCTTTCCTGTCCACAGACTCCACCAACAACACTTTGGCACTTTTCACTGGGCACTGACCATCACTGATCACACCAATCGGTTTATGCATCTGTGTATGGAGTAAGTTACTCCATAGTTTTTGTTTGTTTGTTTGTTTGAATGTTTTTGCATCTTTGGGTTCTCTCGCATGCAAAATCACATACGTTCCTACTATATAGTAGGCAAAAAAGTTACAAAAGAAGTATGTCCAGATTCACAGCATTCAGTGTTAAAAATGTAAATAATTGTAATACACTTTGGGCCTGAAGTAAATCAATGGATAGAAAACCTTCAAATCCAAACCTCAAGAGTCAAAGAATAAACAGAGACTTCAGCAAATGAACATTTAATCCTCAGTTGATACATGATCAGATCCCACACACACATCGTCTAACAGCTTGTTCTGTACACGTTACACATGATCAGATACCAGCTTTTGTCCATCTACAAATATAAGTTAGTGCTGTAAATTACTTATCAATTATTGGTATGAACAGACACGAGGAAAACATCTTGTAAACATTGGCTGTTTCAAGTTATAACTTTACAGTCAACATGTCCTGGCAGCAGAATGAAAGAGAAATATCTCTATACAGTTTCAGATGTTTTTTGTGTTCTGTACATGTTTAGAATAAGGCTTCTCAAAGGATGGATATGCATTTGGTGCAGACGTGCTCTTGATATTCAGATGTCAACATGAACGCACAGACTGAAGGATGTTTGGAAAGGGTTAAATAAGTTACATCTTGCTATCAGTGTTCACTCTTTCTAAAAAATACCTCTGTTTTTCTTTTAGTCTAGTAAATCTGCCACAAACCCTTTAACATCAAGGTGTTAAGGTGCTAACTTTTACAATACCGCGGTATTATTAATATTAAAATCTGAAATCGATAAATCTCTGAATAAGTTATGATTACTGAGAAGTGCTCTGTCATTTGGAACAATCAAAGGTCAAATATTTGATCATACAAGCTCACATTAATATGAAATTAAGTTTTCAACAGATCAAGAAATCTTAGGGTTAGTTGTGATCTACATACAGATGACAGAGTGAGTTAAAGGGGTAGTTCAATAAAAAATACATTTTTCTCATCATTTACTATGAAAAATAGGATGCGGTAACCAAACAGTTATTGTATTTTATTACTGTATTTTATTTTTCCATTCAATAAAAGTCGATGGGATCCAGAACTGTTTAGTTGCCAACTTTCTTCATTATATGTTCTTTTATGTTGCACAAAAAAAAAACATCTCAGAAAAAAAGGTACAAAAGCTATCACTGAGCTATCACGTTTGTACCTTTTAGGTATTAATATGCACTTTTTTGTACCTTTATGGTACCAATATGGACCCTTTAGGTACCAAGGTGTATCTTTTGAAAGGATACTGCCCCATGGACAGATTAAGTAGCTTTTTTCTGAGTGTATGGATATGGAGCAAAATGAGGGCAAGTAAATGATGACAAGTTGGGTGAACAGCTGACTTGACAATCAGATGCTTGCTTTAACAAGTTATCGTCATTTTTTGGTCAATGCAAAAATCTTGACTTTTTTTCTCATCTGAGTGCATATAAATGAACACATCTACTTTGGCTAGAAGGAATTTAAAAATAAATGATCCTCATTTCGAAGGACATAAATGCTAACAGTGGTCCGTTTAGCAGCGGCTGTATAGTTAAAGTTAATGGCTCATTAATGTGTGATCCAGGCACATTTCCCTGACATGACCAGGGTGATAAGACTGACTAGAAAGCAGTTTTATAAGAGAACAATTGATCAAATCAGGAGTTCTGACGGCCGTCAGCTGACGAGAAGAGAGAGATACAGCATTTAGACCAATTGCAAACAACGAGGGACGCTCTTCTTCAAGACATTCACGTTTGGATGTTCTTTTCTGTCGTTAAACATGAAAGGGTTAAGTTTAATGCTTAAAATAAAGAAAGAGTGTGAAATGCCGACAGGTAGATATTTGAACTTGCAAGGATTAAACAGTTGGGGATATCTGCATAGATAGTGGTGGGATCTTCCAACTGAGTCTGTCCTGAACAACAGAAAGCTTTGAGTTTTAGATCACTCACTGATAAGTGATCTGGCTGCAGAAGTCCTTTGTAGCGTGTTGTTTTTCCAGATCATGTGATCTGCCATTGTGAGCACCTCACAGAGGTAAACTTAATGATCCCCGTTACTGATGACGAGCCCCTCGGGGCCAGCTGTGGTGCATGGGATGCGGGGCATCTTCTTGAGCGGGCTGGGAATATGCTGAGAAACACATGACACACAATCGGCCACAATGTGTTTATTATGATGATGACAATACATTCAAATACCAGTTTGTAATTTTAGCCAATATAACAGACTGTTTTTGTACTCCTATAATAAATGGCTGCACCGGCACTCATGTAAAAACAAAAAAACAAAAAAAAAAACAGGTGGATAGAGGAAACTATTTTTACAATGAAACCATGATATAGAGCCTACCTCAGCCTCCATGCAGGAAGTGATGAGTCCGGCCTCCAGCGGTCGCTCAGCGCTCATCGAGCGTCTGGAGTACTGTCTGCGATGCTTCTCGTCCACACGAGTCAGGTACCATGTTCCCGGGAAGAGATCCTCCACCGAGCCTTGAGGGGTGTAGTTTGCTGTGAAATGTGAGGAACATCACAACGTCAAACAGATCCAAGATTTGAATGGAGACAAAATCATTGAAAGGAGGACAGAATGCAAATGCTTGATTACCTAAATGATGGGTTTCTTCTCTGAGCTTCATGTTCTGAGCAAAAACATCGGGTGAAACCTTCTTCCTGGAGTCCAGTCTGGCCTGCAAGTCACACAGACTGGAGACCAGCTTATCCAGAGCAGATCCTGAACATAAAGATGTACATTAACATCACCGAGTCATCAACTGATGGGTGGTACGACTAGCTAATATAACTGTAGACAGCTTCGCTGATTTATCATGAGAGAGAACACCACACTGCTTGTGTTTATTGTAGACAAGATGGAAATATGTGACAAACAAGTCTTTTCTTTCTAAGCTTAATCATTTTTTTGGTTAGTAGTAGGTTATTTCTAAATTAAGATGGCATTCCTTTCATTTAGTGACCAGTTCTTACACCTTAAAGGGATAGTTCACCCAAAAATGAAATTTATGTCATTAATGACTCACCCTCATGTCGTTCCGAACCCGTAAGACCTCCGTTCATCTTCTGAACACAGTTTAAGATATTTTAGATTTAGTCCGAGAGCTCTCAGTCCCTCCATTGAAGCTGTGTGTACGGTATACTGTCCATGTCCAGAAAGGTAAGAAAAACATCATCAAAGTAGTCCATGTGACATCAGAGGGTCAGTTAGAAGCATCGAAAATACATTTTGGTCCAAATATAGCAAAAATGACGACTTTATTCCACACTGTCTCCTCTTCCGTGTCTGTTGTGAGAGAGAGTTCAAAACAAAGCAGTTTGTGATATTCAGTTTGATTCAATAAACCGGTTGAAGAAAACGATTCACCGGTTCTATTGCGCTCGACGTATAATGGCATCATTTGCGATGATTGCCTTTGATTCAAGCCTTCGGTTTACCTGCGCTCATAACATTAGCACAGAATCAGTTCAGAATCAATCACCAAAAGAATCAGTTTGGTTCAGACGCGCAGTGTGTCGGTCTGCTTCACACTGAATCACACATGCGCAGTATCATCAGCTCCTCGGTTCTCGAATCGGACGCGTCTGACAGAAACGGTTCTTGACTCGAGAACAGGTCAATCGTTGGTTCGTTATCTTGTCTTATCGTTCGTAAGACAATGCTGAATAAAGTCGTCGTTTTTGCTATTTTTGGACCAAAATGTATTTTCGATGCTTCAACAAGTTCTAACTGACCCTCTGATGTCACATGGACTACTTTGATGATGTTTTTCTTACCTTTCTGGACATGGACAGTAGACCGTACACACAGCTTCAATGGAGGGACTGAGAGCTCTCGGACTAAATCTAAAATATCTTAAACTGTTTTCAGAAGATGAACGGAGGTCTCACGGGTTTGGAACGACATGAGGGTGAGTTATTAATGACATCATTTAGATTTTTGGGTGAACTAACCCTTTAAATGTGAGCTTGGTCACACAGCCCACACTAGTTTAGTGTCAAGACACTAATAGAAACTGTGTGTGTGTGTACCAGGTGTAGCGTCTTGTGTGACTTTGATGGAGTAGAGCGTAGCAGCAAAGCCTGAGCCGTATGAAAACACACCGATTCTCTGTCCTGCCAGCTGCTGTGGTGTGTGTCTGCAGAGATTTACAAGGAATGCTAGTGCTGCCACTTTTTAAGAAGCAAACAGGCTGTAATACACACACACTCGTGAAAATAAGCACCTGTGACACTTACTGAGCGAGAACCGAAGCCAAGCAGCCGTACACTGACGGGGTGTACATGTTACCATTCTGGTTTGAGATCAGGAGAGACGCCTTGGTCTTGTTCTCAAACGCTTCTGAGCTGGCCTTCATAAAGGCCTTCTCCACACCTCTGTCGAAATAAGTGTCCTCTATCTTCACATCTCTGCAAGGCATGAGAAAGACCATTTACCATGTGTGCTCACCATGAGCTGCTGTTTCACAGAAAAGAGCTGTGAGAAGAATCTTCAAACATTCCCAACAAATAAACACAGAGTGGCTGCTGTGAGAGTGGAGGATATTAACCTGAAAGCTTCCAGTCCGCTGAAGGGCCCGCTCTCGGTGTCTGGACTGGGATGACACAGGAAATCATTGAGCATCAGTCGAGCCAGAGACTTCTGCACCAGTTTACAGTAAGGAGAGTGAAACACCATGAAGCCGAAGTCTTCAAGACTGCAACGCTTGTCAAGACCCTCTGAAACACCAGGAAGACCAAACAAACATTATATCAGACACTGGAGCAGAGTTTCCACACACTGTTGTGTATTCATGGACCCCGAAGAAAAGAAAGATGGAACCTGAATTTCAGGATGCACCTCACATTTACTGTAGCTTCAGAAGATTTGCAATACAGTGCATGAATCATATTTACTGGAGATGCATTGATGTGAAAGTTTTGGCTGATGATGTGCACACAAACCATTGCACTAAGATGTGCATGATGGATGGTCATGGTTAATTTGGCTAGAACACAGCATGCAATGCTTTAAAAGAGGAGTTGTCTTTTATGAGAAACTACTGGGATTTCTAAATACCTAATAGATGAATAGTATGTTTTTTTTCCCCAAACATCACATAAAAAAAATGTTTTTTTTTTCATCCCAGTGTGTCTAGAATACGGACTGCTGGGTGTGTATTGTTCGGGGATATGTAGATGTAAGTGCTGACCTCTCTGCCACTGGGCGTGGATCTTGTTCCTGTAGACGGAGTAGCAGCGGTCTAAAGCGCTGAGGTAACACTGGATGGAAAGCTTGCCGTCCACCACCGGATACTCAGACACCATATCTGGCTTATAGAAATCATACGCATGCTGCATATGTGTCCCACGAAGCCCTGTTAAAATAAATGATCCCTTATATCACTTCATGAAATAGAAATAGATTGCATTTTGTAAAAGTAGTGGGAAATAAAAGTGTTGACTTTAACCTTGGTATCACAAAGATAACAAACGCAGTCTTGTAAGAGCTCTCTATGTTACTGAGACAAAGGTCATGAACGCTGGAGGTCACTGAGGCTCGTACCTCTCTCGAAGGCCAGAGGGGCGTTGGGTCCCACCAGCATGGCCACGGCTCCAGCTCCCCCCGTCGGCCTGGCACTGCCCGAGGCGTACACAGCAATGTCCCCCGCAACCACCAGAGCATAGCGCCCTGCCACATCAGAGCGGGTCAGAGTCCACAGGCAAACAACTCAACATGAAGCAGCAATATCCAATCTGGTGAGTCTCTTTAGTGAATGATGTTCACTGAATAAGAGCTTAAATGCACAAAAATATTCTGCATAGAAGATGATGAAGTGTTTAAGGACCATTACAATTTGTTTTTTTTTGCACTGTAACATTGTTCACATAATAATGTGATTTTTTTTTTACTTTGTCATTTTTAATAAAACTTGCAATTCCCATTATTCATAAAAATGACACTCTAATGTAATACTTTTATTTTTTGTATTTTAAATGGGACCATGCAACTTATGTAAAATAATATGACATCATTAAAAAAATTGCTTAACTGTAATAAATTAATAAAACAAACTCCACAATTTTTTATCAAAATGTAAGTGGGTCAAAGACAAAAAATAGTTTAAGCATAAAAACAATATTCCTTTTAAATGTTGTTGTTTTTATATATATAAAAAAAAAAATTCTGTTTTATGTAATTGCATTTTTGTTTTTGTATTTCTGAGCAAAAAAATGAATATCAGGAGACACCCACTGAAATGTCATTCAGTATATCAATCTAATCAGCGATATTTAAACAAAAATCTATTCATAACATATTAAAAGACTAATTACTTTCACCCCAAATACTAATTAGCTATTATTTTATTTTTTAATTTGCCACTATGCCAGGTTTTGCCCATTTATCAGAAATAATTTTAAATTTTTTAAAAATTAATATGCTCCATTATTCTTTTACATATTTTAATATATACTCGTCAGAATAAGCATGTTGTCTGAATTTTTACATAACTATAAATATTACTCTGAATGACTATGGAATATAATTTCAACCAAGTTTTGACATTTTATTCTTCAAAAACGTATTGAAACGTAAAAAGTAGACACTTTACTTACAATTAATGTGCTTTCTATGGATATAAAATCACTTTTATAAATTTCTTTTGATGCGGACATCTTAGCGTCTTTGACCCAGTTATAAATATAATTTTTCTTTTGTTTTTGGAAAGTTTATATATATATCTCTATATAAAGTAGTATTTGTCAGTAGTGTGAGAAGCGCACCGTCCCAGGAGCTGGACTCCACCCAGTTGACGGCGTTGAAGAGCGCAGCGGTTCCTCCGTAGCAGGCGTTGGTGGTGTCCACTCCCTCCACGTCAGTGTTGCCCGACTCCTCGAACAGCTGCATCAGGACAGTCTTGGAGGACTTGGACTTGTCGATGATGGTCTCTGTGCCCACCTCCAGCCGGCCCACGCTGTTGTAGGACAGGCCGCTGCGCTCCATCAGCCGCTGCACCACGGTCAGACACAGAGAGCTGATGTCCTCGCGGTCCGAGCAGAAGCCCATGCGCGCCTGGCCCAGCCCCACCGTGTATTTACCGGCTGAGACCCCATCGAACTCTTCCAGCTCCGCCTGCTCCACGTACTGAGAGGGGAAGTACACCTCCAGGGCGATGATGCCCACATCCTTGGGCCATGCGGCCTCACAAACAGCAGGAAGTGATCCAGGCATCCTGAACGGACTGAAACAAGAACATCACGCTTTTAGACAGACGCTTTTAAAAAAGCCCTTGCTACGTGTACTGTGTTAACCTAACTGAGACTTGTTATAGCACTTATATATCATTGCTCTTTTGTTGATTTTGATTGCTTCCATTGTCCTCATTTGTAAGTCGCTTTGGATAAAAGCGTCTCCTAAATGAATAAATGTAAATGTGGAAACCATGAGACAAGTTTATCAGGATTCTTTGATGTAAATTTTTTTTTCAACAGCATTTATTTGAAATAGAAATCTTGTGTAACATTACAAACATCTTTACTGTTACATGGTAGGGTATCAATATTTCTACAAAAATATGAAGCAGCACAATGCTTTTCAACATTGATAATAATCAGAAATGTTTCTTGAGCAGTAAATCATATTTTCATGATTTCTGAAGATCATGTGACACTGAAGACTGGAGGAATGATGCTGAAAATACAGCTGCACATCACAGAAATAAATATATTTTAAAAAATATTTTCAAATAGAAATAGCCTAGGTGAGCATAGAGACATCCTTCAAAAACATTATAAAAAAAAACAAAACAAAAAAACCTTATTCCAAACTTTTTACCGGTGGTGTATAAATAAATACTACAGTAAATGAGATGTAAATCTAATCTGTTAACCGACCAAGCGGGTGATCCTGAAAAAAATGTAAACAAACATTTCTGTGCACCATCACAATGCTTTAATATGAGGCATTAGAGGAGACAGAGGCACATGGTAAAGCCTGTTAGCTCTGATGAGATTAACCCTTCATTACCTTTAACCCACAGAGATACAGCAGCTCGACTTGTGCACACACTGACCACTCATTGTGCAACTAAAAACTAAATACTACTGCCAGGGGTTTATTTACACAGAACATGTGCAGAAACAGAGCTCACTAGGAATACACAAACACAAAAACATGATTGTGGGTCAAACTTTAAAAGAGCTTACAGATTATAAACATCTAACGTTAAATTAATCACGTCACTGACTGTCAACTGACTGACTTTATAAATTAACTGATGGTTCGTTTACTAATAAAAATAATAATAATAATTTTTTGGTTGGTTGGTTGGTTAGTAGCTAACAAACACCAGATCTGAGCGTGTCTCCTGAGGCGACGAGTTAGTGATGACCGTTAACACTAAACAGCTCTCTCAGTTCAGACACAGCGACTCGTCTTCTTACCTCACAATCATAGATTAACTTCTAGAGCTGGACTGTTAGGATCGGAGAGCAGCGCTGTCCGAAGATCTCATAAGGTCAGATGTCTGCGAAGTCGAGCGGTGAATGTGAACGGAACACTTCCGCTCACGGAGCAACGCCTACTACATACTTAAAAGTCCACTTCCGCTTACGAGGAACGTCTACTACTACGCACTTAAAAGTCCGATCATGCAAGAATAGTGTCGAGTGCACTATTTCTAATCCTACTTTTCGGGACGCGACATTTAATTCTAAAGCGAATTAAACAATACATATTTTTGTGTGTTGTTTTAGTTTAACATTTTATTATATATAATATATTATATATAATAGTTTTATTTATTTATTTGTTTTAAATAAATGTACAAATTGGCGCTTAGTATGATTTAAGTATACAAGTAACGTGTTTCAAGTGTTTAAGTATTTAACATTTGAAGACATCTATGCTCTGTCTGAAATGTTCCTCTAAAATGATCGTTTTTTATCAGGCTCCTGAGTTTTAAAGTTTAATGATTTCAGTTTATTGGAAATAAACAGGTCTCTTTCTTCGCCATTAAAGTGAAATAACTGAATATAAACATAGGAGCTTGATTAAAAAAAAAAAAAAAAACTATGATTTTAGAGGAAAAGATTTCAGACAGAACTTAGAGGCTTATGCATCTGACGTCTTCGTTTTTAAATCAAAGCTTAAAACATACATGTTTAATCAACACTATAATTAAATAGCATTGTGTATTTGTCCCCTATGTATGATCATTATTATGATTATTAATTAATTTGTGTTATATGCAACTGCATTATCTGTGACTGGATTGGGCAAGTGCCCAGTGTCCACTTTATTGTTACTTTGTAATGAGTATTTGTTGTATTTGGTGTACTGGGAAAAGCGCTATATAAATTAAACATATATTTATTATTATTATTATTATTATTATTATTATTATTATTAATAATTTGTATTATGACAGTAAGCTATCTACCTGTTGCATGCACGGACTCCCCACAAAGTTAGAGTTAACTCTTAGGTTTTCATATTACATTTAAGCTGATTGTATTTAGTGTTGTACATATATTTTATTTAACTATAATAATACTAATAATTATTCCTCAATTTATTATTTCGCTCTCAAATGCATAACTACAATATTTTTAATCTCCTAATATTACTGGACTTCTGAGAGAGAGTCATTCATCACTCATTTTAGCATAAAAAAAACTTTAATGCACCTAGAAACTTCATTTATATTAAATAACTTCAACTTCAAGGATCAAGGTAATAAATGACAGGTAAACATAAGTCATGTTAAATTAGACTTACCTGCTCAGCAGAGTTCAGTACTTTAGGTGCCGACTGTCGCTTGTTATTATGTTGAGCGCGGTATTAAGGACAGTATTTATACACGGTACCTGTGCGGCGCGCGCGTCCGATTCTTGAGCGCTTCCAGGCGCCAATCAAAACACAGACGCCGTTCTGGAGGTACTTATTTCCCGCCCCTTGAACTTCTCCACCAATGAGCGACACGGAAAGGAGGGTCGCGAGCGAGGTGCGCATAGTGGTTCAATGGTGTGAGTGAGTGACGGTGTATGGTGAGAGAGAGAGGCAGCCAATTACAGCGCGCGTCTGATTTACTCGCCATCGTTTCCATGACTACAGGAGGCTGAACGGTGAAGGACGTCCCATCGGAGGATCTCCACATACAGGTCCCTAAACTCCTGTTAACTGTTCACCGAATGGGTGAACTTGAACGAATTGGGGTCACTTCATCTACAGCGATATCGTTGACTTGATTGCAAATAAATGCACAGACACTATTTAACTGAACAGAGATGACATCACTGAATTCAATGATGAACTGCCTTTAACTGTCATTTTGCATTATTGACACACTGTTTTCCTAATGAATGTTGTTCAGTTGCTTTGACGC